>NC_138118.1:49288394-49974644 GCF_964146895.1 Miniopterus schreibersii
GTGGACACCTCTTATTGACATAAGGCTTTGTTTTCTTTGATTCTAGCAGTTAAGTTGTAATTAGAAGTTTTCCTTTTGTCTTCCAGAAGGTGGCGCTATAGCACAGGTTTTTGGTTTCTTTACTGGGGTCTCCTTACTTCTAAGGCTGGGAGCGGGCCATGGAAAAGCTGACGGGAAACAAGGGTGCTGACAGAGTGGGGGAGGGTGTGTGTCCGCAGCCCAGTAGGGGAATCCTCCTGTGGTGGGAACAACCAGAGAGATGTGGGTGGTCCTCTTGTTAAAATCCCAGGGCAGACAGCTGGAAATGCTTCCTTCAGTTCTCATCGGCCTTCTTCCCTTTCCTTTCCCTCTCCCACATCACTGTGGTCTCTCCTCAGAGCGAGCAATGGGTCCCTCCAGGAACCGTGCGCATGGCCAGCAGACCCCCACTCACCACCTTCACCTTCCACCTTCTCTTCCACGAAGGATGTGCTCCCTGCTAAGGACCCGCTGCCTCGGCCACTGCCACCTCCGCGCGGCCGCGCCTCTCCGCCCGCTCGGCGGCCTCCTCCAAGGTCCCACCCACCCACTTTGGGGTCCACATATGGACGGATCTCTCAGTGCCGTGGCGTGCTGTGCAAAGGCACTATTTTGTAGTTGTTTTCATGAATGTCCAATTAGTTGTCAATCAAAAGGGAGAGAAAGAAGGAATGACTCATGCTGCCATGATGCCAGCGTCACTTTCTGTCTTAATTCTTAAAACCATGTATTTCTCATTCTCAACATTTTTAGAATAAATACTCTGATAAGTGTTCTGGAACTGTTTCTTACACTAGCTCTCAGTACAGACTAACCCATAGTCCCAAAGACGATTCACTAAAACCAGCTTGGGGGAGATGGACAATAATACGCAATTCAGGAAACTTAATATCAGAATCCTTAATAGTCTGACTTAATCCAAGGGTACAATTTTGAGCATCTATAGGAATGCTACACATTTCTTGGGCAGTACCTTACAAATATTGTTTGCTTTACTGAGCAAATATTGAATATTGAAAAACATTAAACAGTGGTATATTTTATTTTTGATCACTGGCTAGCACTTAGAGTATCACTTTTCTAGCTGCCAGTTAGGTGCAATGCAATCACATGTTGCAGCATATAGTTATGTAGTGTAGGACTGACTTCTTATAGAAATTAAATCTCTAACAAGGGTAAGCTCCTGAATAGAAATACCTATATCTCTGCTAGGAGGTGAACCAAGTAGAGAAGAGAGATGGAGAAAAAGAATTGAGGATCATCACTTCACAGGTGCTATTGGAGCCTAGTTTGATGAGGTCATTCAAGGACAATGTGGGAGGGTACTTAGAAGAAGCCATAGGAGCAGCATGGACACCAGAAGAACACAGTGCCTGTACTGAGTAGGGAAAATTATTTTAAGCATGGACTGCCTAAGATGTAAAATGTTAAGGAGGAACCAAATAGGATTAAATTGAAGGTTAGCCATTATTTACTCTATTGGGATGTTACTATTGACCTTGTCTTGACAGACAAAAACAGACTGCAGTGCGTTTAACACTGCATGAGATGTGGGAAAGTTTGTAGTCTTCAAAGAAGTTTGGGAGAAAAGTAGAGAATTTATTTGTTGGGGACCAGGGTAGAATTAAGACAAAAGAGCAGAAAACATTTGTAGTCTCAAAAAGAGAGAGTCTTATGCACTAACAAAAGGTAGAAAAGATCCCTGATGGAGAAAATCTTGGGGAGGTGGAGGAAGGTGGAATCCAGATCACAAGTGAAAGAGCTAACCTTGGAAAAGAGAAGGCACATTTCTCCCATAAGAATCTGAATGTAGGACAGAAGGATACCTGAATATAAAGGAAAGTATGAAAGCAGAGGGAGCTTTTTGAAAGACTATTTTACATAATAAACTATTAGATGAAGATAATTGGAGTAAGAATAAAATAAAATTTGCAGATCAGATCTTACTCAAGATTGTGAATAATTGCCTTGTGGAAGGAATTTAGAGCTGATCACAGTCAAGAAATAGAATTCTGAACAGATTATGGGCTGGTTCAAAAGAAAAGCATATGCACGCATACTGTGCTTATGGCACTTTACTGTGTTTCACAACACAGTAAAGTTGTGTTTTGTATAAATCAAAAGCAAGACCTTCCACCAGCAAAAGGATTACAACTCACTTTATTGCAATGCTCACTTTATTGTAGTGTTCTGGAAGGGAACCTGCAATATCCCTGAGGTATGCCTGTATTTGTAATGATGTGCAGCTGTAAGGCTGATTCTCCTTAGCAGTCAAAGATTTGGAGTGGTTGGTTAGGTATCTCGAGAGATGGGATTATCAGGATAGTTGTGGTGAAAAGGCAAAGAGGCCAAGGAGTTATTATTCAACTGGAGAAATGAGGATCTTGGGACAGTTTGGCTGAAACAACAAGTATTTGGATGACAAACTAAAGACTGAATCAAGGAGACTTTGGGACAAAAGGTATTGCTCCAACTTATTTTCTGGTATAGGTATACCTCTGTCAAAATATGTATCAGTACTAAATTGAATGACTTGATGTCAGAGATGTCAGTTTTATTTGTTTTCTATAAACACAGGCCAAAGGGAATAAAAAATATCCAGCTCAAAATGAGCTCAAAAATATCCAGTTCAAAACATTTTCTATTCTATATACATAGTTGATATAAAGTTAATGACACAGGGGGAACTTCATCATACACATATTCACAGCAGGGATGTAAAGTTTAATAAGGTTACAGTGAAACTTATTAGAAAGCATAGTCTAGGTCCTAATCACCCTCCCCACCATGAATACAAAAGCTTGTTAGTCTTGGTTCAATGTACATAATATTTGATGTTTTTTGTTTTTCAACTACACACACACACACACACACACACACACACACACACACACACACACATGCTTAGGGAGACTGAATAGAAGTGGTGAGATAAAATGACCTTTAAAATATACAGCTGGCCCGGCCGGGCATGGCTCAGCAGTTGAGAGTTGACCTGGGATTCAGGCGATAGGGGTTCAATTCCTGGTCAGGGCACATGCTTGGGTTGCGGGCTCTATCAATGACTCTCTCATCATTGATGTTTCTGTCTCTCTCTCTCCCTCTCCTTTCCTCTCTCTGAAATCAACAAGGATATATTTAAAAATAAAAAAATAATAATAATAAAAAAAACAAATAAAATATACAGCTGATTTTAGCCTTGAATGTGGCCTCAATTCAGCTGGAAATGTTATTTTCCAGCTTTAGCCATTGCTTTATGTTTAATTCAATGCTTTTTATAATTACTTCAAGTAGGTTAATATTATGTACTTTTGAGTGAGAAAAAATTCATTAATTTACTTTCCTTGTTGGTTATCTTAAATTATTATGAAATGTGTTATGATATCATCACAGATTACAAAATGAACAAAGATATTTATTTCTATCCTTCAAAAGCTAACATTTGCAAGTTTTGATTTTAGATCTCTGGAGCTGTTGTGAGGACTGATACTCAGTTTTGAGTTAAGGCAGGATAAGTGTTGGGTTTTAAATACTCATCTTTATTTAATTCTAAATGTACATATGACGTTTTCTGGATCAAAGACAGAGTTTCATTATTCACTTAAAAATCAAATAATGATTATATAATTCCCCACACTCTTATTTTTACCCCTGGGCAATGAGATGAAAGCTAGGTATAATATCCTATAAATGCAAATTTCAAATTCTGGATAGTAGGAGAGAAACAGAAAAAAAATGGATATTCTCTGCTTATATACAGGAGACAGAGGCAACAGTCTTCTCTTACCTTCCAAAAGGAAAAAAACCAAACTTTTTTCCCCTTTCTCCTTGGAGATGGATGAAACGTATCCTGTGTTCTTGCTCTAAGTTTTGTAATGTAAATATATCTCTCCACATAAAATCCAGTATTTCTGGATTTTATGATTAACGATGTCTCGAAAATCCAGGCCTCATTTTCTCTTGCAATGTAAACATATACCTCTAGAGTTACGTCAATATCTCTGGAGTTCTCTCACCGTCCATACAGTTGTCAATTAACTTCCCAAGTCCTGCTCTTAGTGGAGGGTCCTGTTTCAGCAAAATTCATTCAAAAGGTGCCAACTCTCCAGAAACACTAAAATCTTTTCTCTTCCCCCACAGGAGATTATTTAGGGCTCTTTTGGAGAGAAGTCATAGGAGAAGATTGGGAATTGTAAAAGAAGCAAGGAAGAGAACCAACTAATAGGCAATGTGCAGATGTCCGTGTTCAGTTAGGTAGGATGTAGGCTGGAGTGACTGCCCAACGTGGCATGCTTGGGACATAAACTGAGGGGTGTCAAGGGACAGATCCTAGACCAGAATCCTAACATGAGAGGTCAGGATATTATATTGAAACTCTGAAGAGGAACTTTGATTCATGGTATGAAAAACAGTTTTTAAGAAAACATACAGAGTTGAAGACATTACTATCCAAAACAAGAAGAGACATGGCATAAAGACTTGGTTCTTTATGTGATAAAATTTCTAAATTGTATACCTAGACATAGGCCATTATTCATTCTTTCAGCACTTGTATACCCTTTCTTATTAAAAACCAATGGCTTTCTTCAGTACTAGGAGATTTTCTTGTATTATTTCTTTGGTAACTTGTTTCCTTCCTTCTTTTTCATTGCCCCCCCCCCCTTTTTTTAATTCCCACTAATTAGATACTAAATTTTTTGAATTGGTCCTCTGTTTCCTCCACTTTTTCTTTTTTGTTCTATGTTCTGGAAAATATTTTTCTACAAATATATATTTGTTATAAAACCTTGCCATTATTCTGTTTGTCATATCTTTTTTATGTTTTATAAATATATTATTTTTGCACATATTTGAGGATATTAATCAGAACATTTGTTTTTTCATTATTCCTTAAATTATCAGTTTCTTCCAAGATCACTTTTTCCTGTTTCCCATTTGTCTATTCTTTCATATCAAAGCTTTGTTCAAATGTCATATGACCCTTGTGCTTTCTGTCCATATTTAGCAATGAAAAGAGTGACTGGAGGCTCTAGAAAGTACAGCAGTTGGGGCTTACTAGCAGATAATCTCACTTCAGAGAGAATGGTACAGGGCCAGCAGTTTTGATGGGGTTCCCCTAAACGCTGAACAAGAGAGTTTCAGCTTTGTAGCAGATACTAACTTCCACACAAGTTTTCTTGGTTCTTCCCAGTCACTTTTTTAAAAAGAGAGATACTTGATGATTTTTTATTTAGACTTAAACATATGACTGTTGCTAATGTGTTTAGGTATTGTTGAAGGAAAGAGGCTTCCTGATAGGCTTCCAGTTAGTTCAGCTTCCTAATGTACCAGTCCCCACTCCAGCCTGTTTTCAACTTAGTCTCTGAGTTCTGAGCTCTCTGGAGCCCCACTGTACTGTATGGACTCTCTCCAGTTGCAGCTCCCACTTAGACTGTTTTAGGTGGAGGTTTCCTTCTCTCTGCCTCATCAGTTAACATCCTTCTTTCTGCCTTCTGTCTCGCATCTTGGTGGTAAACTCTCATTTGCTGAAGCTCCATTTCCTGTTGTTTGTATTATTTTGGTTGTATACCACTGTTATTTCTTTCTTATCAGTTTGTGTTTTATCAGGAAGTTCTGGATTTAAAGACATGGACTTGGTCTCAAGCTGGGCACTAGGGTCAAGGTCTAACCTCTATGACTAACCAGATGGATTCTAAGAGGTTCTTCTTAAGAGGTCAGTAAGGAGGGAGCTGAAATGAGAAGGAAATTAGATCCATGTTATCTTAGCCTTAAACCAAATTTCATCTGTCCTGAAAAAACAATAACAATGACAAACCCAAACACATAGCAAATGGGATGAAACCAAATATAAAGTCATTGCTTTTTACTTAACAATATAATATGACTGTTTAACAGCTAAATGAAAGGGAGGCAACCTAACAAGTAGGCTACACTAACCTCCACTATATGAAATCTATGAGAATCTTATAGATCATCTCTGTCCCCTGGAGAGCAGTTACTTTGGATTTCACAGTTGGGTTTCTGTTATTATTCAGTTTACTTGCTTCCTTGCTGTACCAATAATTCCTTGGATATGCTTATAAACTACAGGTGTTTTCCTTGATAATTTCATCATGTCAGAGTAAACAAAGCACAATAATCAGAAATAGGGTTACACTTTAGCCTGTAATTTACTTTTTCTTAGTTTCTATGAAAAATCCTAGAGTTAGAGTTGTGTTCTAATTATGGCCTACTCAATCAATTTTGACAAAGAACTGCAAGGCAAACCAAAATTTTATTTGGAGGACTTTTTTACCAACTGCAACCCAGGAGACACAGATTTGAGTAGAAATCCAAACTCTGTTCTGAGGAGGAAAGAAAAAGTTTATAAAGATAGAGAAAGGGGTGGGGGGCTTTCCAAAGGATTATCTAAGTTCTTTGAAAGAGCTGTAATTGGGGCTTGCAAGCATACTAGCACTATGGTAAACATATTTAATTGCTTTGTCTATTGCCAGGTGAACTTTTATTTTTTTAGTAGCAAGTTCAGTGATGCAGGGCCAGTTCCAGGATCTGTATCAGGATGTAGCCATTTGGTTTAGCCCAGTTCAAAAGTTCAGTTTCTCAAGGAAGGGGGTGAGTTAGCTCAACTTCCCGGAGCTCCTCCTGGCTCCCTTTTAGATTGTTCTCTTGAAAACAACTACTGATTATTACTGGTTTAAATGCGCAACAGAGGGTACATTCCAGCATTCCAGGTGCCAACAGTTAATTGTTTGGTCCTCTGCATGGTAAACCAATGTGGACTTAGATGTATGATTGGAACTACAAAATAATAAAATTTATGGTTTGGAAAATACTTTATAATTAAATTTCAGACTCTTTGAAATGCCGTAATTAACACAAACTGGAGATTATTCCCTAATTGCTCATATTAAGTAAAATGATATACTTTGCAAAATGAGTAATATGTTGGACTCTATATAAAAGGTTTATGTAAAAAATATTAAATAACCATTTAGTTTCAAAATTCATAATACTCAAAAGCTTATAATGAACAATAGCACTGTCTTGGTTCCCACCATCCAGTACCACTTTCCTGAGGCAATTAATGAGATGACACAGATGTACATTAAACTTAAAACACATATGTACATACCCTTAATGAGATATAACTCACGTACCACAAAATTCACCAATCTGAAGTATACAATTGGGAGTATTTTCAGTCTGTTTAGAGGTCAATCACAAGATGAAACCATCACCATTATTTAATTCTAAGATGTCTGCTCCCCCCCAAATAAATCCCATCCCTGTGAAGCAGTCACCTCCCCCTCCCACCAGACTCTGGCAACCACTAATCTACTTTCTGTCTCTATGCATTTACTTATTCTAGACATTTCATATAAATGGAATTATGTAATATGTAACCTTTTGTGCATGGCTTCTTTCACTTAGCATAATGTTTTCAGAATTCATCCATGTTGCATCATGGATCAGTACTTCATTGCTTTTTACAGCTGAATAGTAGTAGTGCATTGTATGGATATGCCACCTTTTGTTTATCTATTCAACAGTTGATAAAATTTGGGTTGTTTCTAGTTTGGGGCCATTATGAATAATGCTGCAACGAGCATTTATGTACAACAGTTTCTGTGTAAGCACATATTTTCAATTCTCTTGGATATATACCTAAGAGTCGAATTACTGGGTCATATGAAATCTCTGTTAAAGCTTTTTAGGAATTGCTGAACTGTTTTTCGTGGTGACTGCACAATTTTACGACCCCACCACCAGAGGATGAAAGTTCACATTTCTCCACATCCTTGCCAATGTTTTTTTATTTTCTGTTGTTCTATTCTAGCCATATTAGTGGGTGTAAAGTGATCTTGTTGTGATTATGATTTGTGTTTCCACAATTATTAATTATGTTGAACACTTCTTTTCATGTGCTTATTGGTTCTTTGGAGAACTATATGTTCAATTCTTTGCTCACTTTTAAAACTTATTTGTCTTAGGGTTGGATTATAAGAACACTTTATATATACTGGACACTAGACCCATAGCAGATACATAATATACAAATATTTTCTTCTATTTTTAGATTTGTCCTTTCACTTTCTCGGTAGTTTCTCTTGATGAACAAAAGGTTTTCATTTTGATGAAGTACAATTTATTTTAAAATTGGTGGCATGTGCTTTAGGTGTGATATTTAAGAAACCATTGCCTAATGCAAGCTCATGAAGATTTATACCTATGCTTTCTTCTACGAATTTAGATGTAAGAAAAACTATTATATTTGGTATTTTATCCATTTTGAGTTAATTTTTACATGTAGTGTGAGATAGAGATATACAGCTTTATCCTTTTGCTTGGGGCTGTCTTGTTATCTTCACACCATTTGTTGGAAAGATTATTTCTTTCCATTGAACTTTCTTGGCCTCTTTAGAAAAAATTGAGTCTGTAGAAATTTGGGGGCATTGACACAGTGCTTTAAATTATAGCGAAACCTTTAGGAATCTCACGTGTTTTATCCTTTTTATTTGGTTATTTTTTCCTTTCTGACAACTTCTACAAATATGTTCATTTTATATGTTTTAAAATTTTGACTATCAGTGCTCTGGTATAAAAAATCTTATTCCTCTAAGTCTTTATTCTGACATTTGGGCTGCTGCACCTTTAAAATATACCTGCAAGTTTTTGACATTTCTCCAGTAGAAAGGTGGGATCTGCATCTCATCTGCTTGAATCTGGGCTAGATTTAGTGCTTATTTAAAATCAATAGATGTATTGGAAATGATGTGTGACCTTCCAAATCTAGGTAATAAAAAGTGATACATCTTCAGTGCTGTTTGCTGAAGCACCAAGAAATCTGACCGCTTTGTAACTTTCATTCTGTGTGGAAGGCCAGGCCACGTGGAGAAGCCAGATGGCGTTCGCGTGGATTCAGGTGAGGTTAGCTGCAAGCCAGCATCAATTGCCAGATACATGAGTGCAAATGGTTCCAAACGATTCCAGCTCCCTATCATTCAGCCACCCCTAGCTGTCAAGTATTTCCAGGGGAGGGCCCAGAAATTGTGGAGCAGAGACAAGCCATGCTCACTGTTCTCTGTTCAAATTCCTATTCTCTGCAGCCATGAGCAAGATTAAATGATTGTGTAAAGCAGCTGAATTTTAGGTTATTTTGTTATGCAGAAATAGTAACCAGAACACAAGCCTCCCATCTCTAGAGAATAATTTCTCCCTTCTTTTATTGGATGTTGGTCCACCTAGAATGATCCTCTAATTGTCCTTCCTTTTTTCTCCCATGATCTGTTACTTTGTCTTTTTTTGTTGTTCTTTCCTTTGTGTGTGTGTGTGTGGGGGGGGGGCTTTTATATGTTTGCTGAATTTTTAACATATCTGATATCCTATTACTAATTTGCAATAGCTTTTCTTCCCTTTCTTTGCTGTATATTTATTCTATTCTATTTTTTGTATTCATGTAATATTCTATGTTCCAATACTGAGGATATTACTTTTAGAGTTTTTTATATTATCTCTGGCTTCTCCAGTTTTTCTTCTGCTTAATTTGGCTTTTTTTTTTTTTAAATGTTGGAAGCATTCTTCAAATTCCTGGTGATCTTTGGCCACCTGTTCATATAGTGAATTGGTGTGAGTGAATTCAGAGCTGTGTGTGCAGCGTGTCTGCTCACTTCTGGGGTTCAGAAGATAATGTTATTATTTCGGTACTAACTAATGCCAATATTTATATATTATGTTTTCTGGGGCCATTCCATTTTCCTAGAGAAAAATATGTAATCCCCTTCTGGTAGAATAGGTTCAGGTAGTGTCCAATTTGCTAAAGCTCATCCTACAAGTGGTATGGAAACAAGGCCTTAAGAGTTGCACCATTCAATTAATTCTCTTATTCTTACTTAGCCTTTTACCTTTTCCTGGTCAGCACTCTGATTCAGTTACTCCAAACAATAGGATCTTAGGCTCTTTGGGGTCAGTGGAAGGATGTAGTCATTTGAGGACCAGGTCTAGAAAGTAAGTACAACTAATGTGTACTTTCAGTAAATCTTGTATCTGCTCTATGTCTCACATTACCTTTTTAAATAATTTGAACTCCCAGGTTCTGTGAAGAAATTAGGCCTTTTTGTTGCTAGGATATTCCTCTACAGGTGCCCAGGTTTTAGGTTTTTCCTCCCAATATAAAGTCAGTTACCACTCATCTGTACACTTTCAGTTTTCCGAATTGTGTTGAAATTTCTCATCTATATTGTCTCCTTTTCTTTCCTCTTTATGATAGTCTATATATATAAAACTCTTATTTTTATTTTACTGGAGTTTGGGAAGAAATCATTTTAACCATGTGTAACTAAAATTTTACAATTAAGTATTTTTTTTTAAAAACCTCTAAGAAAATTATTTTTTAGGACACAGAGCATATATAATATAGCAGTAATGATGGTTGATGTTACTATAAATGATATTACAATACTTAACATAATTGGACTTCTGTGACATCCAGAACCACACTGTACCATATATGGGTGCTTTATTTTTGTTTTATCATATTCTTTGGGAAAGTAGAGAAATATATATGTATATAACATTATATTACATATTCCATGTTACAAATCACATCTGTATCTATTTTAGAATATGTGGAAGTAGGCTTATATTTTTTTCCTAGGGAGGTTGGAATCTAGCAGTTGTTAAAGGAAGAATTAGGTAGGCAATTCTTTCACTCATAATGCTTTGGGCCTGACTAGTAAATTAATTACAATACTTTCTGTCTACAATGCACTTGGGGAATTTATGTAGATCTACTCTCAGAGCTGACTTCCCCAGAGAACACAAGTCAATTATAGTTGGAGCTCTTCCTGTCTCATTAGCTATTTGAATAATAATATATTTGAATGATGGCCCAGGAGACTAGAATTAGGAATGCTTGTCTCAATCCCCAATGAGCTTCTTAGTCAGATAATCCTCAGTGTCCATTATTAGTTCAAGTTATGCCATATGACTAACTCAGGGATATTCTACTCACCTCCAGAAAAACTAGTGGGGTATTTAGTTTGATTTGTTTTTAATATACAAAGATCCTATTGTACTAGACATGTTTAGCTTAGCAAATTACTTTTCAAGTCACCAAAACTACTTCTAAATAAAGAGATCTAACTAGTATGTCAATTTTGCTTATTTTCCACTTATGAAAAAGCTAAGTATTATGTTCTAAAGTGTTGAGTTTTTAAAGACTTTTTAAAATGGCTATTTCTGTGTAACCAAAAGTAATACTCAGTGCAAAATGTTGTTGTATTACTCTGTGGCCAGCCATCTTTTGATGCATACAGTAGAAATAAGATGCAGACCAATATATAAAATTCTATATATGTTTATGAGCTTGGTCATTATTTAAGTTGTTTAAGATAAATTATTATTTTATAAACTGTTTTCCAAGTGCTTGAAAAAAGAAGAGCAAATTCTAATAAACACAGAATGAGTAAAGTAAGAATATGTGAAGGAAAACATAAATCATGCAATAATAAAATGAACAAAAGTCCCAGAAATATATGATTGTTCTTTTATAAGTTTTATTTTTAAGTATCTGTATATGTGAAAGTAAAAGACAAAATAATCAGTTAGCCTTTGAACTAATTTTCGTAACACTCTAGAGAGTGTCATATAAAAGGTCAAAACCCAACAACTATTTTTCACTCCTGAAGGAGAGAATATTTTTCATGTGATTAATGCTTCATTTTGATAATATATTTAGCTGATCTGAAGTTGTCATTTCTTACTTGTAGTAACAGCTCATTTCTTATCCTATGAAATGCTGATTCTCACTATATGGAACATTAACCTTTCTTCTTATAAACCTCAGAATTTACAGATAACATGAACATAATAGTTTTCTAATTCTATCTAACTTATCTTTTATTAGTAAATCCTTCCTATCATGTGTCAATGCACAATCCTCTCTTACATGCACAATAATACTGGAAAAGTCTGTACTTCTTATAAAGGGTTTTCTGTCTACTTTTTGTCCACAGAATTCATGCATGTTTGATATATGCACATTTTCTTACATAGTATCTGATATTGACCATATATTGACCATATATTGAACTTGACAGATTGTTACATGCATGTGAAATGATGTCATTATAGGTGAGTCAACCACTTTGGCTTCTTTGTTGATAGGTAAGGATTACCACACCAGCAGTTACCTGTGGTGACTAATATTGACCAACAACAACAACAAAATAGAATTTAGCATGCCTTTTGCAGGTTTAGTGACCAAGTGAAACCTAACTTCAATTAACACATCTTATTTTAAGCATAAAGACCCCAAATAAAATGGAGATAAAATGATTTTTTATAAAAGATTAGCATCATCCTTCCAAGATGAAATGTATTTAACTCATCTTCCTGGTTACCTCTGAATAATGTTTGTAAACAAATTGGGCTTATTGCAGTTATTATTAAAGAATGAAGAAATTTTCCTTACAAATGTGTTAAGTAAATCCCTAATAGTAAACATACCAATATGACAGATAGGTCCCCTGCTCCAATCTGTTCCTCTCATAGTTTGAAAATAAAGATCTTGGTTAATGTAAGTGAATGTTTTCTTATGCTAGTATAAAGTTCTAACCATTCTCATTAAAGAAAATATTACGCCATATGTATTTTTCCTAAACTTCTGCTCACTTGCGTACTCTGAAAACATGCCATCTATTTTTTCAAAATACAATGCAAACTCTCTCTAATTGGACTGTGCAGTTGCTATGGGTTGATTGTGTCCCTGCGAAATTCATATGTTAAAGCCTCAGTCCCTACTGCGACAGTATCTGGAGACAGGGTCTTTAGGAAATACTTGATGTTAAATGAGGTCGTAGGACTATGGCCTATAAGAAAAAGAAGAGATTCTCTCCCTCTCCCCTCCCTCTCTCTGTCATGTGAAGACACAAAGACATAGAAGGAAAATGCTATCAGCAAACCAGGAAGAAAGATTTCATCAGAAACTGAACCCTGCCCGAGCTGACTAATACAGCACTTTATAGTTAGTGTTTTGATAGCAGGTCTGCTGGCACATTGAACAAGCTGATAATTATGAATTGTACTTAACTGGACAATAGCCACAGACAAAAATCAAAACTTTTTCTTGTAATTATAGGACAGAAAATATTTTTTATAATGTCACTGCTGTATTTAACAAAGTCTCTAGAATATTATGCTTATATGTGTCTACTGTGTGTATACAAGAATCTTGTAATATTTGTAATGGCAGTTAAAGATTCTTGTTTGATAATATATAATTATGCCAAAGATACCTCATTATTATTGAGCACTTGTTAAGTTCTAAGAGACATAGTTACTTTTTATTATTTAAACCTCACAGTATAAGGTAGATGACTGTTATTTTTTCTATTTCACATATGATGAAATTGACCATAAACATGCAGATAATGAGAACACAGGGGTTTCTTTGGATGGTCTCAATGCTTCATTAAACCATGGAACACAGTGCTGCACTTTCACCATATATATATATACACACACACATATACACACACACACCTGCCACATAGAATGTGTGTCTATGGGGCTAGGCATCGTGGATAATGCTGCAGACACCATACCAGTTTTCTCTCTCTATTTTCTTTTTGTAGATAATTTTTAGACTATTTTTCTCTCATGAACACAGTTTTTACTTCAGACAGAGAAAAAAAATTTACCAAGAGCTTCCTCATTTACACTTTCCAGTCTTGCATCCTTCATCAGGATTAGTTTGATTGAATTTTCTCAAATAACCATAATTTCAGTTTTGAAAATGGCTTTCTCTTATCTTTAGTTATGGAAAAAGATGTTTAAAAAAAAGAAAAGAAAAAGAGAGAGAGTCATCTGTCTCTCCATACCCCAGAAAATATCCAGAACAGATCAAGTACATCTCCTCTTTTTTTAGTATCTGTCTTTCTTGGTGGGTCCAGACCCACTGAAAGTTTCTGAAAATTTATAGGAGCCACTGAATAGGTACACCAATGGCCCATGGAAACCTTCAGGATAACCTCCTATCTATCTAGCTTCTCCCAGACCATCAAAATGAATGGGGGTATGCAGGGGTGATGAGAGTCCTACACCAAGCAAAAAAGGGAAGAGAGTCAAACTGCTAATAATTGCATTAGCATAAGACAAATATTGAAATGGTAGAAGTTTCCTATGCTACCTGCTATGAATGCCTACTGGGAGGATTAGTACCACCTGGCCCCTCATTATTTAGACATCAGTTTCTTAACCAAACAGGCTATTATCACATTTTCTCCATGCCTAATGTCACAGAGCAGGCATTAAACAAATACGAACAAACACAAGCTCATCTTGTAAAGAACTAGATGTATAGCATCCAGTAATTTGTTAAGAATAATATCTATATCAAGGGAATAATTTTCCCTATGAGAAATAACCTTTTATTTTTAGGGGCTGTGTATAAATAATAAGGACTTGTGGAAAGCACTTCTTGAAAGGCAAGGATATCCATTTAAAGAGTTAGAGCAGTAGCTTCGAGGGTAGCTGAGTCAGAGGCTTCTCAGTTCCCTGACTCGTGGTGTTGACGTTTTCTGCATTCCTAATCCATGGCCATAATTACTGTGACTATCATTAAACAGTTTAATAAAATAGTAAAATAGAAAAATATGAGAAAATAAATTAATAAATGGAAAGCAGACCATTAGGGGGTCAAAACTTAGAAAAAAATAGGTATCAATAAGTAAGAGTATTTAAAGAATCATAGGTGATTTCAAAAATGAAAGAATTATAAGTCAGAAAAAGGATTTAATTGTAAGAAATAGAGATAAAATTAGATAAAATATAGAAAAGAAAATCCTAAACAATTAAAAGAAAATGCTAAAAGATAAAAGTTTATAACAGGTAAAAACCTACTTAAAACATCTCATAAAATGTTATAAACATATAAATGGGTAGGATTGTAGAATGAGAGTAAGAATTAAGAAATGCAAATATTGAGTATATATTACAATACAAAAAAACATGACAATAAACACGATCAAGAAAAACTAAAAGAAAAAAGTTAACAATATTTAGATAACTAAATAACAAAATGAAAAACTTACACTAAAAGCAGTTGAAATGTCATAAGTCAAGACAATAAAAGAGCTAAAACAAGATCAATATATTTATCTGGATTCTATCAAGAAGTGTGAGGCCCTGACAATGTTCTGGTATGGATCCACAAAAACAATGGTGTGAGCTTAGCATGGCAATAAGAAAATTCTTCTTAGCAGAAATTAACAGTTCCATAAAAGAAAAAGCTAGTCTCTACCCATCTGAATATACTTATCTATGTTTGAGAGATTGGCAAACATGAACTGTTTCTGTGCGGTGGAAGGAAAAATATTTTCATTTTATTATAAACTAAAGTGTGTATATATCATTATCCATGTCAAGATAAACTACCTCAGTTTGGGCATATTTCTTTGTGAATCTGTTTTGGAACCCAAGAATAATCTTCAAGAGCCAGAATAATAAGCTCTGTGAATTTGACAGCTGAGCAGTTTTATTAAGATCTGGCCTTTTGCTCAGCCAGAGTTTATTAAGAACTTTGGAGCAATACAGTAAAGATTCCTAAGCTAAGTGTTTTCAGTGAGAGAAAATATTATTCAAATATGCAGCTTTGAAAACAACCCATTGATTCTAAAATTGTCATATGGTTTCCAGTAGGTTGAAAATAAGATAAGCAATCCTGTTAAAACCTACTCTATTATTAATAACTTGTAAAACCTGCATCTATGAATTGGCCAAGCATGTAATGGGAATAAAGTGTTGTAAATCATTACTGCCTAACATTAGGCAGTAACTTTTCTGTTCAATAATAATAATAAAAAAAGATCTGGCCTTTTAAGGTCTGTTTGGTCTTGATACTGGTGTGATGTCCCTTTTTGGAGAAAGGAAAAATAGACCTCAGTAATTTTTGAATTCCATATTTAGCCTTTTGTGGAGAATGATCTGGCAACCAGCCTTGAGATGGTCAAGTAACGAGTCTGTGAGCTGTTTATACCTACATTAGCCTGTCCATAGTTAAGAGGGTTGAAACCAGAGAGACAAGGGGAACAGTAGGGTGACTCACAGGGGAAGGAGCTCTGGGCTACAGTGAAGGGCACAGAATGAGATGTCTGAAACATGAGATGCATAGATCTATGAACTGGTAATTGGGAAACTTCAATACTGTTCTATACAAGTCAAAACATTGTAAATTACGATGCCTGTTTTATACTTTTCTTGTCCCCTTGAGGACCAGTCACCTTGAGAGACATCAGTGAGGACAGAGTCTGGCTTTGTCACTAGGCCAGGCAGCTTAGGGCATCTTTCTCTTCCTGGTTCTTGGGCTCAGGGTCCCTTTAGTCCCCAAAGCCTCCTGATCCACCAAGAATCCATACACGATCATCTTTTCTGCTCCTTTTAAGGCGCTCTGTGCTAAGCCTTTTCTCTCCACTCAAACTGGCCGTCCAGCACTGAGTCAAATGTCAGCCGGATCTAAAAGGAAAGCAATTAAGTTATACTAATTGATAGCAGAAGTATGAATAGGTGACAATCCACACCCACTTACAAATTATTTGAGAAAAATTTGCATTTTAAAATACAACACTTTAACCTTAAATATTCAATTGATGAAAATTTGGTTATTATGAGAAAGTAAAAATAGGCAAGCAAATATCAGGGATTGTGTGACTTGTAAGGTACACAATATGATTTATGTGCTTTATCTTCAAATTCCATTCTTAAAATGCTGGTATTTGCTGGTTAATGCAAATTAATTACATATTTCCTGTGATTTTACTCAATTTGCCTATATTAAATAATGTAATGTTTTAGGTACAAAATTTGCCTTGGTTATTTCTTTGATGAAACTCTTGGTGTCTATGAGCAACATAAATTATGAGTAAAATGCCTGTCATGCTCCACTTTTTTCCAGGCCATAATAATTGAATTTCTACTCATTAGAGTAAGGTGATTTTTTCTTGTTGTTGTTAAAGGGACAGCAATAAACAGCAGTGAAATGACCTCTGTAGATAAAACAACAACAAAAATCAACTGAACTATCAGCATAGTCAGAAAGAAGCATTCTTATATATTTTCCATTAACCAAAGCTTATGATGTACAGATATGTAATACACATATTTATCCCTAGTCTTTTTCATAATCTTGAACATCTCTCATTAAATTATGGAGAAACCATATGTATGCAGCAGAACTGGAATATGAGTCTTATATGTTTTCTGCTGGCATTTCTTATTCTCCAAGTTTCTCTTGTTTTGCAGGGTGTAGAGGCTCTGTCAAGCCCAAAGAAATGGACTCAAAATTGGATAGTTACCATATATGAATTTAAAGTGTCTGGGGAAAAATGCCATATAAAGAAATGTGTGACTAAACAAACAGGTACAGAGGGGTCTAAAGAGAATCTTGGAAGCAAGAGAGCTCTATGTTCAAAGCCAACAGCACACACTTTCCTTATAGTCCCTTCTTGTTTCTGTGAGTGCATCAGAGAAAACAAAGAATATTAACCACCAATTCTTACAGACCTGGGCTTTATTTCTAAATTCTGGACCTTATTCAAATGTGAGTTTAGATGAGTAAATTTTAACTATGTCTTGATTTCCTGATGTGTAAGAATAGGGTTAAATGTGTTTACTCTATTTTACATAGTGTTTGGAAGAATCAAATGGGATAACAGATGGGAAACTTCTCTATGCTATTAATTTATTTAAGTCCAAGGTTGTCATTCCATAATAGAATTTTTCTTAAGAAACAAATATTAATAGCAATACTATTTAAATAGATAAATATTCATATTTGCAACTATAGTTATATGTATAAACTGCCAACTTTTCAAGCACACAATAATACCTATAAGAATATTTATTTTTGTAGTACTTCCATAGATAAATTATGTTTTATTGGATTAATGTGGTGGATTAATATATTGCCATTCAATTAATGAGCAGCTTCACTAAGTATTAGACAGATCACTCACTCTGAAAAAAGTACTCCAGTTTTTCTGTCATTTACCTTCATTTCATTGTAGGAGTAAAAAGCTGGTGAAACAAAGGTCATATGTGGCATTAGTAAAAAAAAAAGAGTAAATAAAATAAGATTGACATTGCTTCCATAGAGGACAAGTTTTCTATGTCCTCTGGCATCCACAGCTAAAAATAAGTGTTCTTGGTATCATGTTTTCTTCAATGAATAGATACATAACCTTGTTAGAAGACATAGGAACACTGTTATATGTACATAGTCATAGACATCTAAAACTTCTTCTTTTCCATTTTCAAATTAGAAAATGGAAAGCTTGTAGTTAAGAAAACTATAGGTTCTAGACTTTAAGTCGTCACAGCAGATTTTTAAAAGATGTATGCATTGTTTCCACATTTAGAGTAATATAAATCTGGTATTCTATTAGTTTCTTTAGTCTGTGCTTTTTTAAGAAAAAAGTAAATAACGATAGAATGCTCTAGGTTCTTCCGGTTCAAAGACTGCCTGATTAACTAGTTAAGAAATAGATGTTTATATAAAACACAGGAAGTTGTAAAAATGACAAAGCTGAGCTTTGGAAATAAAAATGGGGTTAATCCAGAAACACTTTCAAAATGAAATGCTTTATTTTAAGTAAAAACAATTTTCTAAAAGGTTACTTGAATGAATATTAATGATTTATTTGTGTATTTCTATAATTTCAATAGCTTTGAGATACAATTTACATATACAATTTACCCATTTAAAGCTTACAATTCCATATTTTTAGTGTACTCACATGATTGTGCAACCATTACAATATCTAATTTTTTCATATTTTTTTTCTCTTAAAAGAAACTGTGCTTATTAGCAGTCAATCAGCATTCCCATCTTCTCCCACCTTCCAACTCTTGTCAACTATTAATCTATATTCTGTCACCATAGGTTTGCCTAGTCTAAATATTTCATCATAAATTTTTATTGACTTTTTAAAATTAGTATAATGTTTTCAAAGTTTGTCAAAGTTGTTGCATGCATCAGTACTTCATTTCTTTTTTTTTAAATTATGAAGTAGAACTTCATTGTATGGATATACCACATTCTATTTATCTATTCCTCAGTTGATGGGCATTTCTATTGATTCTACTTTTTAGCTATGATGAATAATGCTGCTACAAACATTTATGTTTCAGTTTTTGTGTGAATGTGTGTTTTCTCCTCTCTTGGATATATAAATAGGAGTGCAATTGCTGTGTTATATGGTATGTGTGATGAAATATTGCTGGAATTAGTGACTCTGAGGCTCATTCACAGAGGGATGGTGAGTGGTAAGATAATATGAAAATATAGATAAGATCATTAACAGTAGAGAGCAAATAGGAAAGAGGCAAAATGCTGATTCAAGGGTATGTACAAATTTAATCATTTGCTGGAAAGGTGAAATTAAAGAAGGGAAGGAAACAGAGCTGTGTTCTGAAACTGAAGAGGAAAACCATGTCACTGCTACAAATAGTTCATGAAGAGCAATAATAGAGACATGGATGCTAAATATGGCAAACAGGAGATCAAACATTACTGACCTTGGAGAGAGCAGTTTGGGTGGAGTAGAAAAAGTAAGAATATATAATGAAGGTTTAAGAAGTAGAAGATAGAGAAGGGGCCACTGTAGAGTGATATTTAGCAATTTTGATCTTGAAAGAAATACTTTGATAGAGATATCATTCAAAGTAAGAAAGATGTTTGTAATCAGAGAAGCAAAGTCAGTACAAAGAAAAGAATCTCTAAAAGGGAAGGAATTATTCATTGAGGAAAGTTGCAAGGGAGGTGATAGAGCATAAGACAAAGAGCACAAGCACAGGGTAGAAACTTTGATAGAAGAAAATATCTCTAATAGATACATGTTGAGATTGGGAGGGAATTTGCTTTTGGAGAAATTTTTATTTTAGTTGCAGAAATTGTCAAGTAGCTCATTGAATGATTATTATTCCTTTGACATTTATTAAGCATGTGTTTTATTCCAGAAACTTTAAGTGCTATTATGCATGGAATTTAATTTGAACAGCAATTTTGGGGGATAACCTTATTAATCACAATTCACAGGAGGATAAAACAGGTTTAGGAAACTTACCCAAGTTCACATAACAATGAAGCTATGGCTTAAACCCAGGTCTGTATAACTTTGTTTTTAAGCAGGTCCCTGAAACCTTGGGAAGTTCATTGTTTTTATTGAAAAATGTCCTGGTTAAAACCCCAGCAGACAAAGAGCTCACTCTTGCTCAGTGACCTGTATTACCCCTTTGTTCCTGTTCTCTCCCACCTGGGAGCACGGGACCATGGGGGTCTAGTGGGCGCTTGGGGCCCACAAACAACTTGGGCTCCCAAGGGCTATGAAGCAGAAACTCTGGGCATTGGTCTTTGCCTTGGCTTTGCTGAAGATGTGGTTGGACATATTGGGATGGAGGGAGATGGGAAATTGGGGAGCCAGGAGAACTCTTTTGATATTGCATCACAAATAAACCATGCCGCATCACAATCTCCCAAGCACAAATCCCTGAAATGCATTTCTCCCAATCCCATGGAAGAGCCTGTTTCACACCAACAACATCATGAGTTAAGAATTCTAAGAAGGACTGAGCCCAAGATGGCTCAGAAGAACCAGTAAAAAAGTAGATTGCTTTCCAGTTTCTTTTTCCACTGTTTTATCAGTATACTTCAGAAGACATTTCCTAAATCTAAAAGTGAGGATGGGGTAAAAGGAGGAGCTCTAGTTACAGACAGTGTCTTCATCCAGAAAAATGATGAAAGAGCCATGTCCTGAACGAACAACCTTCTCCTTTGCTTCCTGGGTCTCTCTTCCCAGGAGTACTCGCCTGCTCCTCAGGTACCTGTTTCCTCCCATCCCCTTCTCCCGGATTACTCCCTTTGATGCTCTGTGCTGGGCTTTCTTGTCTGACTTGCAGTCTTTTTTACCTTTTTGGAGAATCTGCATACCATCAAAATACAAGGTTCTGCCATGAGGAATAATAACCAACAAGCAAAGTATATTTAGTAGTGGCTGCACCTTGTAATAATGTTTTTGCATTTTTTACAACTTGAGACATAATTAAAATACAATCAGTTTCACACATTTAAAGTATGAAACTTGCTTAGTTTTGACATTTGTATATACCTATAACACCATCATGTTAATGCAGATAACAAATACTTCCATAGTTTCAAAGTTTCCTTGTGCCCCTTTGTGATATTGTGATTTATAATAAGAAATATATATTTGGCCTGTGTCCCTACTTCTGGCACAGAGTTCCTGAAACCCTTGGAATTTCCTAGGTAAGAAAGAGCAACAAAGGTGTCTTTTGCTATCTATAACAAGCTATTTCAATCACCTGAGTTTATGTCAATGAGGTGATTTTTGTAAAGCCCCTAGATAACCACAGTATAAGGCTTGGTTACCAAGGAAACCAAACATGGAATTAGAGGGGTGAAATTTTCATCCCTATCTCTGACCTTCCAGAGGGACTGGAGGTTGAGTTAATCACCAATGGTCAATAATCTAATCAATCATACTTATGTAATGAAGCCTTCCTAAGACCCAAAAGATGGGTTCTGAGAACTTCTGGGTGGTGCACATGTAGAAGTACTGAAAGAGTGGCATACTTGGAGAGGGCATGAGCTCTGTACCCCCTTCCCAACATGCTTTGCCCTATGTATCTCTTCCATATTGCTGTTACTGAGTTGTATTCCTTTATAATAAATAATCTAATATGTAAATTATTTTATTGAGTTCTGTAAGCTATTCTAACAAATGATAGAAATTGAGGAAAGGGGATTAGGAACTTCTGATTTATAGAAGGTTGGTCAGAAGCACAGGGGAAAACCTGGACTTTTGACTGGCATCTGAAGTGCGGAGAGTCTTGTGGGACTGAGCTCTTAGCCTATGGAATCCCATGGTATCTTTAAATAGATATTTTCAGAATTGGATTAAATTATAGGACACTCTGTGGTGTTCACAGAATCAGAGAATTGCTTGGTGTGTCAAGAAAAACAAAAAACAAAAACAACAACAACAAAAATCCACACATCTGGTGTCAGAAGTGAAATATTGAGAATAGTGATAGAATATATTGAGTAGGCAGAAAATAGAGGAGTTTTTCTCTACACCCTTGCAATCCATTTGTTGTTGCATTCCTGTTCTCAGGTAGCCACTCAACCTGACCTGGTTTGGGTAATTATAGATTTGTTTACAAAATCTTGAATTTATATCAATAGAATCATATAATATGCAGGTACTATATGAATGGTCAATAAACACATGAAAAGATATTCAACATTTTTAGTCATTAGGAAAATAAAACTACAATAAAATATAGATATATACTTATTTGGCTGAACTTAAAAGGACTAACCTTTTCAAGTGTTGACAAAAATGTAAAGCAACTGGAACTCTTGTACACTGGCACAGGGATGTAAAATGGTACAACCACTTTGGAATAACAGTTTGACAATTTCTTAAAAAGTTAAACTCTACCTACCATATGATCCAGGCATTCTACTCTAGGTATATACCCAACAGACATAAAGCATGTGTCCACACCAAGGCTTATGTATGGATACTCATAGCAGCTTTATTTGTAAGAGCCCCAAACTTGAAACAACTTAATTGTCCATCAATACATGAATGGATAAGCAAATTATATCAATACAATGAAACATTTCTCAGCAATAAAAAGAATGAACTATTGATACATGCCACATGTCTGAGTCTTAAAACGCTTACATTTTTAAAGCCACTGTCTGTCTTTAAGGAGTTGTCAATAAGGGAGAGGGGAAAAATAAGAGAAGGGAGATTTGGCCTTATTCTAATCATTTGAGATTTTTTTCCCCCAAATAGACACAGGAAATATCTTTCCTGGTGTATATCACATGGGGATGGTAGAGGATTTAAAATGTTAGCAACCTCTACCTTTGTCTTTCCTATTTCTCTTTCTCCATGGGAATTTCAAGCATGATAGTATTAAACCTTCTTGGCATGTCTTTAGTCAAACTACACGGCCTCGGATCTTTTCAGAGAGAGTTAACTCTGGATATTAACAACATAAAATATCTATTTTAAAGTCTTTTCTCTAAAGAGCTTAAGTCTATGAGGCATGGCAGATAAGAAAACCCTCTGGAGCATATAGATCTACCTGAGATTTGAAGGTCTCTGAGAGGGTGTGGGACAACTCATAAAAGCGCTTGCAGAGAAACAGGACGGTGGCGTAGGTAACAGCTGCACCCGCCGCCTCCACAACCACATCAAAATCACAACTAAAATACAGAACCACCGTCACTCAGAGCCTCCTGAGATCTGGCTGAACAGAAGCCCCACAACCAGGGAGCTGAGGGAGCATTGAGAGCAGTAGGAGGGGCGGAGACACAGCCGGATCGGGGCTGAATGGTGGAGACACGGCCGCAGGCCCACACCCGGTGCTGTGGCTGAAACCCGGGAGGGAATCTTAGCAGTGGAGGTTTCCCGGAGCAGTGAGAGGTCCCAGCCCCACAGCAGGCCCCAGGCCAGGGCTCCAGGGCTGGGAAGAGATGTCCCCACACCTTCAGGCTGTGAAACCAGTGGGAGTGTCCCTGAGGGTCCCAGAGGCTGCGGGAGTCCCAGCAGCTCCTCTTAAAGGGCCTGCGCATGATCTCACTCAGACGCTCCCTCTGAGCCCACCTCCGGGTGGCAGATTGAAAGGACCTGGGACACTCGGGGAGGAACTAACCTGCCTGAAATCGGGCTGAGAGCTGGAGGGACAGCTTTCTCCCAGGCAGAAGAGCTGACAGAGGCCATTGCTCCTTTGGCAAGTCCTCCCCGCACACAGCCGAAAGGCAGGTGCCATATTTGAATCGCCAGCAACCGACTCACCTTTGGCACCACCCTGTGATTCCCAGAGGCCCCGCCCCTCCCCACCTGCAGGCTCATCCAGACCATTTCCAGTGGCTTTTCTGTGCAAGTGGCCTCTGGAGCCTCATGCTTAGGACTTTCCTAAAATCTCTCAAACAAGCAGCAGCATGTCCCATATGTCTTGATAAGCAGCCCCAGGCCTGGCACTAGCCACAGCCTGCATTGGCTCATAGCTTGGCCTCTCCTGGGCTCCTCCAAGCACAGCACAAATAGCAGCCAACTACGGTTTGCTGTGTAGCTCATGCTGGGTGGCCCTTGGGCAAGGCACTGGCAGAGGCTGACTTTGTACCTCCTGGGAGGCCCCAGAGACAGTGCACCTGGTGGTCAGATTCGACCATGCTGGATGACAACCCTACCACATCCATGAGTGACACACTCAAGGGGCGCACTTGGTAAACACCAAAGCTCCACTGAAGTAAATCCTACTCCATACGGGTGTCTCCAGCACAGCAGCTCTCAGGCTGTAGTTGCAGCTGGTCCTCACAGCCAATTGGCCTGGGGTCAGTTCCTCCCAGTGATGCTAACAGCAACTAAGGCTCAACTACAACAGGACAGTGCACACAGCCCACACAGGGGAGCACCTAGAAGGCCCAGCTCAAGTGACTGGGGAGGCTGAGCTACTGGACCCTACAGGACACCTACTACACAAAGCCACTCTACAAATTCCAGGACACACAGCAGCTCTACCTAATACATAGAAACAAACACCTGGAAGCAGCCAAAATGTGGAGGCAAAGAAACATGTCAAAAAGGAAATAGAAGAAATGTCTAGAAGAGGGACTAAATGAAATAGATTCAAGCAAGCTAACAGGTACAGAGTTCAGAATAATGGTTATAAGGATGCTCAAGGATATTAGTAAGAGTATGATGAAAATAATTGAGAAAATAGATGACATAATAAAGGACCAATTTGAAATGAAGGCTACACAAACTGAAATGAAGAATAATTTACAGGGAATCAACAGTAGAGTAGAGGACACTGAGAATCAACTCAGCAATTTGGAAAATGAGGAAACAAAAAACACCCAACCAGAAGAGCAAAAAGAAAAAAGAATCCAGAAATATGAAGATAGTATAAGGAGCCTCTGGGACAACTTCAAGAGACCCAACATATGTGTTATTGGGGTGCCTGAAGGACAGGAAAGAGAGCAAGAAATTGAAAACCTATTTGGAAAAATAATTACAGAAAACTTTCCCTTACCTGGGGAAAGAAATAGACTTACAAGTCCAGGAAGTACAGAGGGTCCCAAACAAGAGGAACCCAAGGAGGGCCACAGCAAGACACATCATAATTAAAATGCCAAAGGTTAAAGACAAAGAGAGAATCTTAAAAGCAGCAAGAGAAAAGCAGTTAGTTACCTACAAGGAAGCACCCATATGACTGTCAGCTGATTTCTCAACAGAAACTTTGCAGGCCAGAAGGGAGTGTCAAGAAATATTCAAAGTGATGAAAAACATGGAACTACAACCAAGATTGCTTTACCCAGCAAAGCTATCATTTAGAACTGAAGGTCAGATAAAGAGCTTCTCAGACAAGGAAAAGCTAAAGGAGTTCATCACCGCCAGACTGGTAGTACATGAAATATTGAAGGGTCTTCTATAAGAAGAAGCTAATGAACAAAAGAATCTGATGAACTAAATAGATCCAGAGACATTGATGCCTGTAACAGATGATCATATTTCAGAGGGAAGAGGGAAGGGGGCTGGAGGGTGGGAAGAGATTAACCAAAGAAGTTATATGCATATATGTATAACCCATGAACACAGACAATGACGGGGTGAAAGCCTGGGGAGGGGGTGGAGCAAGGTGGAGGGGGTCAGTTGGGGGGGGGAAATGGGACACCTGTAATACTTTCAACAATAAAGATAAATTTTTAAAAAACACTTGCATAGCAGGGGAACAAAGCAGGGGTAAGGCATTTGGTGAAAACAGGGAGATCAAAGGAAAGGGTATCATAGCTGCAGGTGAAGGTGGGCTCCAAAGGCAACTCCTCTTCTCCTTCACCTCCTCCCTAATTCCTGATCAGTTGAGGGGCCAGACCCAGGCAGAGTATAATACCCACTCCCATCCCTAACTGCTAAGCCCTGACTGGGGATAGGAAAGTTCTAGAAAGTCCTGAGCTAATGAGTCAAGCATGTGTTATATGTTTGAACATGACTGAACCCCTTGATATACATGGGGCTCCCTCTCTGGATGGATGTGAATTCATGATGCTGCTATACACATGTGATTATGTATCTGAATGTATGTCCCATATGTCCCCATAGCTCTCTACATTTGGTGGTGTAAACATGTATGTCCCTGTTTGTATATCAGGAACTCAGTATCTGCATGTTGTATGTTTGCCTTTTCACATGGGCTCCAGCAAGTGAATGTGTGCAGCCTGCCTGCTCCTGTCTACCCACAGGTCCTCCTTCAGGCCTGTCTGGTCAGCTGTCCTGGCTGAAAAGATAGAAGTGAGCTCAAGCCTGAGGTCCCAGGAATAAGCATGAAAAGTATATAAAAGGGTGAGGAAGTCCTGGGTGGTGAAGATTGTGTCAACCAGTGCAAAGGCCTGGGTAGATGGGATGACACCCTGGCCATACTCCCCACCCACAGCCATTATTTCATTGGGCTGTTCGCCACTGTACCCCCTGGGTAGTGCCCTCTCTCCGCTGGTGGAAGGGATCAGAGGTTAGTTCTGTTTGAGATCTCAAAGACATATCACTCACACAAAGCAAAATATATACATTTAAAAATTAATTCAGGATTTTCCTCCATCCTTTTGGTAAAACGGCTCTTAGGTTTTTCTCTTCTGCCATTCTTTTACTTCTCCAGATATATGATTGCTTTCTTTTTTAATTTGCAAACTCAAGGGAGTGAGTGAAAATTATATCTCCACTCCTCTGTGTAGAATATGTTTGCCCATTGCTAATATTAAAAAATAAAAGTAATGAAAGCAAATTATAAACTGATTTTTTTCACATCTGTTTGTAAATTTATAAAGAAATTCTCCTTAAAGGAAAAAGATTATAAACTAAATTATCAAATTCATTATTTTAAAGCTAACCTGTTAATCTTTCAGTAAATAATAATAGGAATGTAGTTGTACAATACTAGAAGTAATCTATCATCAGATTGTGTTTTTTTAAATAGTCTTTTTAAAAGAAAGAACATACTATGTATCTATTTTAGTGTAATGTGATAATGATGATTATAAAGTTTAGAGTAATATATCTTCCTGATTCAACCTAATCTGAATTGCTATTTATATGTTAATTTTCTCACCAGCATCTTATATCATTCTTACTCATTTTTACACATAGTTACTAAATAGAAACTAGTGTTAAAAAACTCAACTGAGTGCCAGGTCAGTGTGGCTCAGCGGTTCAATTCCCAGTCAGGGCACGTGCTCAGGCTGCAGGCTCGATCCCCGGTAGGAATCGTGCAGGAGGCAGCTGATCAATAACTCATCATTGATGTTTCTATCTCTCTCCCTCTCCCTTCCTCTCTCTGAAATCAATAAGGATATATTTAAAAAATTTTAACTGAGTAAACTGTAAAGACCTTATTGGCTTTATTCATTGATTGATGAGTTGGGCAGCATCCAATCTGCAGGCAGAATGGAGCTCCAAAGAGTAATACAAAATGAAAGACTTTTATAGGTAGATGGGAGCAGGAACAAGGAAGTTATACTAGGCAAAAAAAATGTTGATTATTGCAAGGTTACTTTCCTTTAGGGGCTTATCAGGAAATTCCTTATTGACTAGTTTAAGATTCTGTTTTGGAGAAAACTGAAACTTTAATTGTCGCAGTTTAGTATCATGGGGCTCAACGTAAGTGACTCTATTTGGGGCCTATTGTACTCATCTGTACAAATCTAGTCTTCTTCACTTTTGTCATTTTCCCACACCACAGCCAACATAATCTTTTTGAATTGCAAATCCTATCAAGTCATCCCATTTCTGAACACTTGTTTTTAAAATAAAGACAAAAATGAGTGATGTATCTTAAGAGACCCTGTAGAGAGTAATCTGATCTTTTCAACCTTACCTCACTCTATTCTGCCCCTTCCTCTTAGAGCACCACAGTCTTTTGTGTACACCGTGGTGTCCCAGGACCTTTGCACATGCCCTTCCTATGACCTGGAATACTTCCCTTCCTCCCTTCATCTCACTACTTATTTACTCAGAAAAAACTTCTAGGTCCCTCTGACCATGTCACTGTTTGAATGGTATGTGCTAATGGAATCACACATTGCTTTCATAACATATACCGCATTTTATACTTAGGTTATAAATTTGTGCAGTGTCTTTCTCCTTTCTAGAAGTTCCAAAAAGATAGAACTTGTGCTTAGTTTTGCTCACCATTGTAGCCCCCTAATTTGACACAATGCCTATTTTGTAACTGGTGAATATATATTCACTAAGTGAATGAATAAGTAAGTGTTTTAATAAATGCAAGATTGCATTTATTATATAATTCCTTCTTATATAATTCCTCTTGAGATACATAGCTTATCTCCCTAACTACAATAGTCTGTTTGAAAGTAGATGCTAACTTATAAATTAACATTTTTCTCAAAATGTAAGTTGGCATATAGTAAGTGCTTTGTTAACATTAAACTGAAAAAATATATGTGAAAATTAAACAATTCAAATCTGTGTTTTGTTTTTGATGTTTTAAGAAATGTTTCTTTGGTGTTTTTCAAAGCATTAGAATCAGAGTAGGAACCTATTACTCTACATTTTAAATAATCATCCTTGGTATTAACAAGGCAAGTTTGAGAAACATCATTGTAATATAGTTAATATATTTATATTTATAATAGACAGTGATAAGGAAAAACTAATGACATCATTCACACGTCTTAAAAAAAAATATATTCAACCTTCTATTCTTCCTACTTTTCTTTCTTCCATCTATATGTTTATATTGATCTAGTTCAAAATAAAAATCAAGTTTATTTACAATAGACTTACAAATCTTGCCTCCTTTTTCCTGATTCACGAAGTAGGCTTTGAATTTCATCTGACCAATTTTTTTTTAAGGGCAGAAATATGTTTGTCTTCCTGAGTGATAAAAAAAAATTGTTACTGGCCCTGACTGGGCAACTCAGTTGGTTGGAGCGTAGTCCTGATGCACCAGGGTTGTGGGTTTGATCCCCAGTCTGGACACATAAAAAAATCAGCCAATAAGTGCCTGGATAAGTAGAAAAACAAAATCTGTTTCTCTCTCTCTCTCTTTCTCTGTTCCTCTTCTTCTCTCCCTCCCTTTCTCCCTCCCTCCCTTTCTCTAAAATCAATATATCAAAATTTTAAAATACCCAGAAATTGTTACTTATGTCTTAAGGTTGGAGATACACCGGTTAAGATTGGATGCTGATGGTGCGGTTGTACCTAACAATGTGTTGAATATCCTAATCCACAATGGTGCAGTTATGTCTCATACATTTTACTGAGTGTTCTTTTGGGAAATCTCAACCTAAATGGTAACATTTTTCTAGGTTCAATTGTGTGGGTTAAATTGCCTGGAAAATAGCTAGGCTGAGAAAGCCTTGTTGAGATTATTACAACAGTACTTTAGTGAAAAATTAGAGTGTCAAGGAAGAGTTGTACTCAGATGAATAACCTCATAAGGATTTTATACATAGGAGCAAGTGGTTTCCTTGGGAAAGAGAGAGAGGATCTTGTCTTTGGTTCAGCTTTTAAAAATGATAATAAATCAGATTAATAACATTCTAATTGTTTCTATTTTGAAACAATTAAGATTTCTGCTAAAGTAGAATTTGGGTTTAAGCATTGTAACTTAATTTAAACACAGCTGTTCAATTCACTTCAGAGAGTCAGGATGAAAGTCAAGTCTCTGGAGAACTCCAAGGGTCTCCCCTTATCCAGAGATTTTTAAAAAAGAAAATTGCTGCACAAATCAGTATCTAAGCTCCATTAAACACACACACACACACACACACACACACACACACACACACACACACACACACACACAAAAACAGTGCTAACTCCTGGCACAAAATCATTATCCACAAGATAGACTTGTCAGGCCCAGGACATTGCTTCCTCTCCTGAGACCTGGACTCTGTCAATCATCCAAGCAGCCCTCTAAAGTGTGTTACCCATTTGTATGGTCTATAAGACAAATAGTCCCCATTGCATTGAACTTTTGTTTTTGGCCACATCACCTTATGACTGAACTTAAAACCAGGAAGTAAGTAGAAAAAGCACTTGTCAAAAGAACCCCATCACAAAGTCCATGCAGTAATGATATTATTGTTAATTTATTATCTAACATTTCCCAAACCATATTTCCCAAATTACTAGCTGCAAAAATAAGGGTTTCAAAAGTTCTCATACTGTTCTTCCTCCTTGAAGATACATAGCATTTAAGAACCATTTAACTTTATTTAATGTTCTATGTTAAAAATTTAACAAAACTAATCTCTTAACTCTTATTTTTGTTGAATTAGTCTAAGGTGGGAAAGTATTCTATTAATCTGAAAGTATCTTGGCAACAGAGCCCTCATGTTAAACTTTAATGATTCCACAGTAACTTTAAAAGTGCCTACTTATAGTATTAGTTTTGTTGAAGAATTGAGTGAATAAATGAATGGGTTAGTGGATGGATGAACACATAGACAGATGAAAGAATTAACAATTAAATAAATGAATAAAAATAATCCTTAAGCCTAACACAATGAATATAATTATTAAACATAGTTATAGTAAAGATGAAATAGGGGTTACTAAAGTGATATATTACCAATATTTGTTACATATATGTCCCCAAAAATGTATATACACACTCTGAGTAATTATAAAGGTAGTGTTTATTAAAATATATTTCATTTTCAAAATTGAGTTATCAGCTGTTAAAGCATGTATACATTTGGGGGGGACTGTATATATTATTATACAAATATTAAAGGATTATATATGTATATGTATATGTATATATATAATCCTGTAATGTCACATTTTTAATCAATGTATTAACCTTCTAAAGAACATTTCTTTTTTTCTTTTTCTTCTTTTAAACATATCTTTATTGATTTCAGAGAGAGGAAAGGAGAGGGCTGGGGATCGAGCCCGCAACCCGGGCATGTGCCCTGACCGGGAATCAAACCGTGATCTTCTGGATCCTAGGCCGAAGCTCAACTGCTGAGCCATTCCTGGCTGGACTAAAGGGCATTTTGTTTTAACTCTTCTTTTACCTCCACCTTCCTCAAATCCCATCCTCCTACTCAATCATGTCTTTTGTTATATTATAAACCCTCTTTGTATTTCTATATACCACAATTGCATATTAATTTTTGCCCCCTCCATAATAACCAATAATCTCTAATATGTATCAGGCACTTTTCTAAGCACTACATACACATTATCCCTGGGCTCTGACCTATAGCTGGTATTATTTTCCTCATTTTATGTATGTGGATACTGAGGAGTTAAGAGCCTTGCTCAAGGCTATGCAGCTAATCAGTGAGAGAACTGAGAAAGCTCAAATGTCTAATTGAACAACCCTTACTTGACACTGTTCTCTCCTACTTTTATTTTCTCTACAATAGAGAGGAGGTTTCTCTTGCTTGTTTGTCTTTAAAAGCAAGAGCTTTTTCTCCTGATAACTTATATTAGCTCCCCACACATATGAATCCCAATGGCAATGAATAAAATAAAACCCTCCCTCCTAAATTAAAACTCAGATGATCATTGCATTGCAATATAATAAGTATTACTCATCATAATGATTATGGGACGTTACAGAAAGGATAAAAAAGTTAAATATATTATCTCTCTGATAGGATAGTCTATAATACAGTTGGCATATTCTTTATGGTTTAAGATACCAGGGTTTAAAAGGAGCAAATCCTCTACTATCTTGAAAACACCCTATATAATAAGAAATCCCCCATCCAGACAGGTGATAAAAAATAACTAATGCTTTTTGCGTTCTACACAGTTTTATCATATTCTGCTCATATAACTTAGGTATCAGCTGTGTCAGTGTTGCTTCTTGCCACTCCTGTTGGAATCGTAATAAAATATGGCACTACATGAATTATTGATGAAGGGACTTAAAGCTGCAACATGTTTCCAATACAGCTCTAATAACCTTAGTCAGCTGATGGTTGGAGATTAATGTCACAATTTGTAGTGGATGTTTGATATGCCAGCCTCCTGGGTTTGGAGCACTTATAAATTGTTATGGGCACAAATGGACTTTTTGTTGTCATAGCTCATAAAGATAACATAAACAGACATCTGCTAAGCCTCTGCTGGGATGGGGTTTGGAAATTGGCCTTTCATGGAGTAAGACTTGATTTAACTTAAAAAAGGAAATGGGATTTCAAAGTGCAAAGATTGTTTATCAGCAGGTAAATATCATAACAAACTTTGTAGGCTATTATATGATCATCAGAGAGTCAAATTGTATATATTCCCCATTCACAGCATGAATTTAATAGATTGCAAGCTGGTTGTAATTTGGTCTGGTCATTATTATTCATGAGGAAAATTTTGTCTCTTGAAATCTCTTTAAAAATGGAAACTTATGGTAGTTATATTTTTAGCATTAAAACACAACTGAGAGATAGCACAGACAGAGTCGATGAATAGTAGAATTTTACTGAATCTTTCTTAAAAGTTTTTATTCAACTTTTTATTAAAGAGGTCTTATGAATTATATAAAAAAAATTTACAACTCCCAAATGATTGGACTTAAATTCGTGAGTTCAAGAAGGACCAAGTAAGTAGCAGGTTTCAGTTCAACACTTTTTAAACTATATTTAGCAAAGGTGTTTTAGGTCTTCATGAAGCATGAGATGATGCAGGACATTGTATTTAGCACCTTGACGCTATACTTTACAGCAAGAAGGTAAAACTTAGCATGTAGAATCAATAGAACTTGTTCAGCAATTTGAGATGGGAAACAGGTGCTAAAAGGTGGGTAAAACCTAAGGTCTGGATTGAACAACTGAGAGAGATCATGGGAGATAGCATAGATTTGGTGAGTTTAAATTTAATTAAATTCATTAAATAATGAGTATAGTTTTGAAATGTTGAGTTTTTGTTTGTATATGTCTGAAGAGGCAGTTAAGATTTTATATATACATATAAATATACATATATATATGTATATATATGTATATAGAGATTAGGACACTGATCTTGCCTAAAAAAAAGGAAATCATGAAGGTACTGAAGATTTCTGATAGGAAATATGTAGAGTAATAAGAGAAGATGGTTGAGACAAGTATTTTTAGTAATACTAACATTCACAAAATGATCAGAGGAGTTTGGTGAGAAGGAGCTAGAAAGAAAGAAGAAAACCAAGGAAATATGGCATTATGGAAATCAAGAAAAAAGAAACTTTCTAGAAGGAATTGGCAAAAAATCATTTGTTCATTAATTCACAAAAGTTTATTAATTTCCTACTTTGCATCAAGCACAACTGTGGAAAACCCATATATGGGCTTGCTCTCAAGGAACTCACAGTAAAGTTAAAAAATAAATATAAATCAAACAATCACAAACATAAACATTTCATTGTAAATTTTAATAAATCAGAAAGAGTAAAGTTGTTATAATGAGCTATAACAGTATGAGGCAAGTGAACTTCTGTGAGGTCTGGGAGCCCCTGTCTCAAGAGGTGAGCTCTGATTTAGGGTTTGAAGAATAAATCTCTATTTATTTATTTTTATTTTTAATTAAAAAAAAATATTACAGATGTCCCTTTTTCTCCCCAATGACCCATTCCACCCCATCCCATCCCCCTCCCCAGTCCCTCTCCCCACCATTGTCTGTGTCCTTGGATTGTGCATATATGCATATAAATTCTTTGGTTACTCTCTCCCCCTCCACCCACCCACCCTCCTCCATCCCTCTGACATTTGTCAGTCTCATCTATGTTTCCATGTCATTAAATCTATTCTGTTCATCAGTTTATTAAGTTTTTTAGGTTCCACATATAAGCTAGATCATGTGATGTTTGTCTTTCTTTGCCTGGCTTATTTTGCTTAGCATAATAATATCCAGGTCCTTCCATACTGTCCCAAAGGGTATGAGATCCTTCTTTATAGCTGTGTAGTATTCTATAGTGTAAATGTCCCACAGCTCTTTTTTTTTTTTTTTTCCAAATATATCTTTATTGATTTCAGAGAGAGGAAAGGAGAGGAATACAGAGATAGAAACATCAATGATGAGAGAGTCATTGATTGGCTGCCTCCTGCACACCCCTGACCAGGATCGAGCCCGGAATCTGGGCATGTGCCCTGACCTAGAACTGAACCCTAATCGCCTGGATCCTAGGTTGAGGCTCAACCGCTGAGCCACCCCCAGCCAGGCTCCCACAGCTTTTTTATCCACTCATCTACTGATGCGTACCTGGGCTGTTTCCACATCTTAGCTATTGTAAACTGTGCTGCTATGAACATCATGGTGCATATATTCTTTCTGATTAGTGTTTCAGGATTCTTAGGATATAGTCCTAGAAGTGGGATCACTGGGTAAAAAGACAGCTCCATTTTTAATTTTTTGAGGCACCTCCATACTGTTTTCCATACTGTTTTTAAGAGAGGACACTGCTGAGGGCAGTTCTGGCAATAAAAGAGCAAGCACCAAGGACCCAGTATATGAGGGACAGGGCCATGTACCCTGAGCACTAGGAATTACCTGGAAACTTTATTTTAGCAGGGGAATCATTTCAGTTTTCATAAGTTTTTAAAAAAGTAAAACTAAATTATTACTTTTAGTCCATCTACTGTGCAGGGAGGGTGGCCCTAGAGAGAGAGGGATATTGGAATTTGCAACATTTGTTTCAGGTTGAGAGGTAATTATGGGGAATATGCATTGTTTATTAATTTATTAAATATTTATTAGTTCTTTTGCATATGTGAGATACAATGAAGAATGAGTGCCAAATTATTATTAAAAAAAAGATCTATAGCATGATGATGATGATGATTGAAGGGATAGTTTATATATTTGCTTATTTTAAGTATATAATGAAATGTTTGGCAACTTTACCAAGTTGTCACATTATTCTTTGATAAAATTTTCATACATTAACAATGAATTATCCTTCCCTTGGATGACCAGGGCTGACCTATCTCCCCTGGTGAACAATGAGTTGTTGCCCTTGTGAAGCCTGTAGGAGGTGCAGTGTTAGACGTTAGATTCTTCTTCCTAGGAACCAGTAACACTTGGAAACCCTCAATATGCAACTGAAAAGAAAAGGAAATCACAACTTTTAAACAATGTCACATTTTAATGAAAAATCCTTTACATTGCTCTTTTAGAAGCTCAGTCTATATCCGTCTGGGTCTGTGGTGATGTTCAATCTACTCTGCTCATCCATACATAAGAAAAGTAGTGACTTGGAAAAAATTAAGAGTTGTTCAATGTCCCACAGTGGACCTGTTGATGAGACACTTAAGTTCACAGGCACAGCCCAAGGTTCTCTACAGTGACCATGGCCTCTGTTCCATTCAGAAAAAGTTGTTCAGGAAAACATTTTGCCACAGGTTCACAATGAATCATCTGATGAGTAATAAATATGCTGTTGGAATCTATGAATTTAATGAAGCCTTCTTAGCATGGTGGGCCAGAATACACTTCCACTACTGTTTTATAGCAAAACAGCATGGCTGTTGCTCAGCAATACTTCTTTTGCTATTTACTAAAGAAGAGAACTGTGAAAAAGGAATAAGCATTTCCGTCTTTTTTAATGTAATACATACGGTTTATGTATTTTATAATAAAATTCCCTACCTTTTGTTTAAAAAATTGGAGCAGATTATACTGCCCTGCTACAGGTATTGTGGGGAGCACACCATATATGTAAATAAAAACGTGAAGTGATTGTTTCTTGAATATAGTAGAGACTGACTAAACATAAGTGGACTCACTATAATGAATAACCTGATTCTAACTCTAAGGCTAATAAAAGTGTTTCTTTTGCTGGTAATTTATCTTATATAACTGTGCTATTATAAATGTACACTTGTACATCAATTTTTTGTGTGTGTTAAAAATATTTAAAAGATAATTGTAGCATAGATAACCTTTTCCTTTGGCATTCTGCTTGGTATCCTTTTAATTCTAAACTTCCTCATGCTAACTTTAAGTACAATCATTTTCTTCAACGTAAGGCTTTTACTATGTTAAAATAGAACCAATCTCCATTGGTTTTGATATTATAATAGCATTTAATATTTGACCATTTTTTGTTTTCAGAAAAGAAAACTCACAGCAATGTACATTGAAAAATAATGATTTTTAGTCACATTCAGGTGCTAAGTATTGCTTCAATCTGATCAATTAAAAAAAATTGAATGCCTTTCAGATAAAATAATCTCTTTGCTTGTGTCTCATATTATTATTCTTTTTTAAAAAATATATTTTTATTGAGTTTAGAGAGAGAAGTAGGGAGAAGGAGAGAGAGATAGAAACATCAACAATGAGAGAGAGTCATTGATTGGCTGCCTCCTGCACGCCCCCAACTGGGGACCGAGCCTGCAACCTGGACATGTGCCCTGACCTGGAATCGAACCCCGATCTCCTGGATCCTAGGTTGATGCTCACCTGCTGAGCCATGCCAGCCGGGCTCATATATTATTCTTTATCTGAAAGGTATAATAATAAGAGGGCCATTACTGTCCTTGTGAAGTAAATTAGGATCTTTTTACTTCCTTTTTCTTTCATGTGACTGTACTTATTTCTTAATTAGTGTGACAAATATGGTTTAAAATAAAAATTGTGCTACTACAAATGAAAATGTGTTGGCAGCTGCTGTGCTGGTAATAGCAAAATGTCACAGACACTCATTGTCCTCTTGATTTGGTGGAGTGGTAATTGTGGAAAAAGTTTTAATAAACAACAATGAAATGGTTAATGTAGCAGCAGATTAAAATTTTACTTTGATTTACTGAAAAGATACACAATGATAAGCAGCCAATTAATTACTATCCACAAAACGTAGTAGTTAGGCATCAAATTATTATTATTTTTTTACCTGTCACTGTGAGCTAATCAAGATTTCAGGCACAATATAGATTAGTGGAAAAGAAACCCCCACACTTTACAAAATTAATGGTATATTAGATTTTAACAACAGTTTCAAAATGGCAAAAAAATATTAGAATTTGAGAAGAGACCATATCTTCATAACACAAAATAAACTTGGAGATGTTTCAATAGCTTTGTTATTCACAAATTTGACTAAAATAGTGCATATTATGATTATCAGAAGATTATCATTTACTAATGAGCCAGAAGCACAAAATCAACTATGGTTCTTAATAGGATTTTAATTATATGTTTCACTAAAGTTATTGGTAATCCAAGTTTATTACCTTTGCAACATTTGAGCAGAAAAACACATGATGTAAGTGTGCCCCCATGTGGCTATAGACTAGTTTGTAAGAATGTCAGAAAACACCTAAATGGAAAGTGCCTTAACTGGCTCTATTATCTAGTGAGTACTTGCTCCATCGCAGGCAGAGGGTTGACACTCCTAGCTATAAAGTCATTCAAAGTTAGAAGATTCATAATCTCTCTTTTTGTTCTTACAAATATTTTATTTTTTGTAGCCATACATGTTATTCAACCCATCCACCTCTGATTCTGAGGTGGTGTAACACAGTAAAAACACATAAATCTTACTTTTACTCATATACATGTTGTTAGATTAAAAGCCAAGCCTGACTGATTCTCTGCAAGTATTTAAAAATACATTTTGTGATTAAATAGGGTAATGGATCAAGTAAAAAAAAATGTAGGAGGGCAGGTTCTTGACCTGAAAAAGTAGTTTACCCACTTGTGTGATATATATGAAAACTGATATTTTTAAATGAATTTTGTAGATCAACAAGATATTGGATATCTATAATGTATATCATAGATTTCACAGAGTTTGAAAGCTCACTCCCATAAAGCATTTTGTAAAATTGTCAACAATTTTATTTTGACACTAAGATGTTACCTAGTTAATATTCCTTTTCATTTATGTCTCTAGTCACTAGTCCCACGATGCAAAGACTTATCTATTGACTTGTTCATGCTTCTGGAAAATGTCTGCAAGGAGTAGTTGTCAATGACCCCATTAGATATAGGCCTGCACCAGATCCCTGAGGTAGTGCAGTGTGTCTACAATTGGACAAATCTTAGAAATGCATGAGCTGGGAGCGTTGAACATCTAAGGTAAGCAGGATTCAGGAACAGTCTGAATCAGGGAGAGTAACCTCAAATAATAGAAAAAGGAAAATATCAGTATAATCATGTTTGAACTTTAAATGACAAAGACTAAGACTGCTTCACTGAGACACTATAAAAGCAAATTCCCTAACTGTACAGTTAAACATTGAATTTTCAATTGAAACAGGTATTTCAGTTCTAAGCAACTTGAACATTGCTGGTCTTAGCCTGAGTTTCTTCCAGCTAAAGCATAGCTTCCCATATTTTACATTTTATTACTTTTTAAAAATTAGCCCAAAATACTGTGCATCTACACCAAACTTTTTTTATTAAAAAATTTAAAAGTAAAATCAGAAATAGACTCAAATTTTAGGTTGCAATCAGTAAAGAAATAATGCAAATAGCTATCTTACTTTTCTCTATTAAACATTTCTCTGCTTAATTAAAATTTATCATTTAACATAGTAACTATTTTTGATTTGGACAATTTTAATTTCAATCAGAATTTGAATACATTTAAGTTGTTTTTGCTTGTTTGTGTTAAAAATCCAAACTTACCTCTAATTATAATTTGGTCATTTAACATATTTTAAAAATTTCTCAGAAAACAATATTTCATAAGTAAATATTGATGCCTGCCAGTTTTTTGCACAGATCAAAACAAGTTTTGTATTTTTAAAAGACAAATTGAACCATTTTGTACCCCACCCTTTCTACCCATGTAACCTAAAAGAGGAATCCTAATGGTAAATCAGAGTCAAAATCTAAATAAATAATAGTAATATTTCAAAAAAAAAATCTTCTTTCTGAAAAATTCTGCTCACACTGAGGGAAACAAACAGCTTAAAATAGAGTAGAAGGAAAAAAAGACAAAGCACAATGGATGAAATAATAGCATTTGTAATCTTAATTTAAAATCTCATAACATTGAATATCTCCTAGCAAAAAGTTGGGTTGTTGTCATATAGATATTTTTCAGCCTGAAAATTTTATTGAGTGCCTGAACTAAATATATTTTCATGCTTTTTGTTGTTGTTCTTGGTATCTTAGGCTCCTTAATAATTTATATTCAGCAAAGGAATTTAAAAACATTTTTTTCTTATTATAACATTTTTTATTTGACAAGTTTATTTATAACTGCTTTTGTGATTTTGAAGATAAAGCCAGAGACACTCTAGTAAAGGTTATTTACTGAATAGTGATCATCCTTATGTTTTTGGAAAGGAAATGTGTTACAAAACATTGAAGTAACAGCTAAATCAATGTGAGCTACAGATTGGCAAATTGCTTGATGTATGTTTCCTTCATCTCATCTAGATGTAAAAGCCTAACTAGCTCTCTTTTCAGAGTCCTAAATCTCATGCATTGACCTACTATTCTGACCTATATCACCTTCCTCTACAAGTGTCGAGAGTAAGCAATATTGAGACATGCTTGAAAAGTATATATTGTAAATGGTACACACTTTGAAAAAGAAAAGTCATCTTTTCTGTTCATAAATAATATGATTTGTATTGTAAGGCACCAAAGTGGCTTTTAAAAAAGAGGCTTTGGCTGTTAGCATACTATGTAACATTTAGAATGGACCATGCAGAACCAATAGAGAAGTTCAATGTTTCTCTTCTAAAAAATCTCCTAATCACTTGCTCTTTCTTTCTATTTGTTGTTTACAAAATCAAAACATACTAGTGCTAAGACATTGAATTATTTTTCTCTCTTGCAGTCTAGAATTGACCCCAAACCATACATTGTAATAATGTTCCTTGCTGTTCTGGATTAAAATATGGGAAATGAGTGCTCCATTGAGAACTCTTACTCAGCCTGAACAGCCTTACACTGTGTACTTCACCATACATGGTCCCCTGCTTTCAACCAACTTGGTGCAAAAAGATAGATTATGAAATCCTCAATGCTAGGGGTAAATTAAGCATTGATAATATTTTCTAAGAAAAAAAAGAAACAAAATTGCATGCATTTCTTTTGAAAAGATAATTTTGCATCAAGTGAACATTTTATTTGCAGCTGGCTGAATAGGAATAATGGACCAATAAAATACATGTATCATCTTTGAATAGCCTCTATAGTACAGGCATAATCACATTATCAACAAAAATGAATGCCTCTCAAGTTCTGGCAGATGGAAATATAGATTCCTTTGCATTGTTCATTGTTCTATGATTAAAAATAGGCTGCAATGCAGAAATTAATTTCTAAGCTAATTCAGTGTCAGTGATATGTACTGATAGAGAACTACTGATATGTATGTTTCCATATCTGATAACATCAAAGACACCTCATCCTCAATGTCCCAGATAAGTCAAAATTGATCCAGATACAGGTGACAATAAATTAAAACTTTGCATAAAATCTTTTTGCTTTTAATGCTACTTATATTTCTAGATAAGTTAATATCTATTAAAACAACACATCACACAGCACCTTTTCTTTTATATCTTGAAAAACATACATGAGCAACAATGGAAGAAAAAAAATTGATTAGAAAAGTCCACAATCTTTCAGATTCTCTTTGATTATTATATCTGTAACTGCATCAAACACGAACTTGACATTTTGGGTATCTGTAGCACAGGTCATGTGGGAATAAATTTCCTTATCTTCTTTTCTCAAATTTAGGTCTAGAAACTGGTTCTTGATGTAGTTCCCTGCATCTTCAAATGTATTTGGCCCTTGTTAAAAAGAAATTAAAGTAAACATTAATAGCATTAAAAATAAAATTATAAATAATATCAGTAAGTTTTAAGATTTTACTTTCTGTGGTTCTATTTGATGGGTTCTATATTAAAAAATCAGTATTGGCAATCGTCAATTATCTGAGTTTTATGCAACATCTACTTTGTGCTGGGAACTATACTTACCCACTGAGGGCTTCAAGTGGCTAAAATTTAACATCTATATCAATACAGTATGCCATGTACTGTATAATTCCAGCTATATCACATTCTGGAAAGGGCAAAACTATAGAAATAGTGAAAAGATCAGTGGCTGCCAGGATCTGGAGAGGTAGGGAGAAACATGAATGGGTGGAGCACAGGGAATTGTAGGGCTGTGAAAGTATTTTGTATAACACTGTAGTGGTAGATACATGACATGTATTTGGCAAAACCCATAGACCTGTACAACAAAGGCTTAAAGCTAATGCAAACTACTGACTTTACTTAATAATGTGTAAATATCTGTTCATTAATGGTAACAAATGTACTTCAGAAATGCAAGATGTTAATAACGGGAAACCATGGGAGCTAAATTAAAAATTACTCTAAGAAGTAAACTCTAGCAGTTAAAAGAAAGCATTATTGTAAGTTTAATTTAATTTGCAATATTCAATATAGAATCATGATATTTAATCACATGATAAATGTGTGAACACATAATACTTATAAATACAGAAGAAAGATACAAGCACTAATTATAGGCTAGCTCATATAGCTATTTTGACATAATGCCATATTCCTAGTAATATCTGGGTTACCCATGTATAGTGGTAAAATCACTTGTATTTGTGTTTAAATCATAAGTATTTCCATCTTACCCAATTTCACTGATAACAGAGTATATAACTACAAAAAAAGTCTCCAAAGAGAAAATAACCCTCTATAGAACCTGACATTTAAAATTATTGATTAACAAGATCAGCACAAAAACTCTAGGAGCTAGGAAAACTGGAGAAAGAGAAGGTGCCACTATTCTCAAATTCATTCATGCTGTCCTTCAGGAAACTTAATTCAGACTTTGAAGAGCCACTGAGATCTAATATAGCATTACAAGATTTCATTATGGAATATATTAAAAATTCCAACTTGAAATAAAATTTACATTCCTATTACAATGTTTAAGGTAATAGTTTGCAACATTATTTGATACATTATGTGGAGTAGCAACCCCACTCTATCTAACCACTTCCCATTTATTCATTAGAGCTTTGCTTTAAGGCAGAGTAGAGAGGTTTCCTCTATATAAGATTCTTTTCAGTGTGTATCATACACATGACTCAGAAATCATTGCAAGCCTCAACCTCATAAATATTACATGCCAAGATTCAGATAAGAAAAGATATTTCTATACAAGAATTTACTATTCTGTAATTAAATGAAAAGAATCTTACCAGTGTACTCTGGAAAGCAGATGCTAAGATGCACTTTGGTTACTTTTTCTTGAAAGAGATCTTTTTTATTGAGAAACAGGACAATGGAAGTGGTTGCAAAGTACTTGTGATTACAGATGCTGTTGAACAGGTGAAGGCTTTCATGCATTCTGTTCTGTTTGGTTTAAAAGGTGAGAATGTATAGAATTATTATTTGCAAAATATTTATGTTGGGCATTATAAATAAGGATCTAGAAACAACATCTTTGGAAGGCCTCAATTGAGTTGGAAAATGCGGTAGTAATAGTGGAAACTAAAAGGCTTGTTTTTCACCCTATCTTTATTTTCCTTTTAGACTTACCACTTCTTCATCTTCTACCAGAACCATGTCATAGGCACTGAGTGCTGCACAGAATATAATGCATGTCACTCCTTCAAAGCAGTGAATCCATTTCTTTCTCTCAGATCTCTGTCCACCTACATCGAACATTCTTTAAAAAAATAAAAATAATAGAATAACAAAATTTATAAATATCCTCCAAAATTATCATTAAGATTAATATTTAGAGATTTAAGTGGATACTTTTATATCTTTAAAAGGTATTCTTTTAATTTTTTATTCATTATAAAATAAGTCTTATTTGGCTAATTTGCAGCTCAAGGACTAAAAAAGAAATTTCATCATTTTCTTTTTTTAATTCACACAAACTATAGTAAAAGAATTCACACACTGATTTTGAGCACGTGGCAAATTTAAAGTAGTTTAGAATTTTAGTAAGAAATTGATTTGCCTTAGGAGAGTCTGATCACAGTTTATATATAGTTTTAAATTAACATAATCCAAAAGAAGATTGGAAGTTGTCATAATTCTGAACTATGATTCTCTGCTGTTTTCTTAGCTCTTTCTACATTCATTCTTTCATTCATTCAAATGATTATTGGACTTGACCATGGATTGGAAGAATTACTATTGTTAAAATAGCCGTGCTACAGATTCAATGCAATTCCTATCAAATTCCATGGTAGTTTTCAAGGAAATAGAACAAACAGTTCTAAAATTTGTGTGGAATCGCAAAAGAACTGAATAGCCAAAGCAATCTCGGGGAAGAAGAACAAAGCTGGGGGCATTAGGCTCCCTGATTTCAAACTATATTACAAATGTATATTAATTAAAACATAAGGTATTGGCATAAAAACAGACACAGACACAATGGAACAGAATAAAGAGCCCAGAAATAAATCTGTGCCATAGACATTGTGCTAGACCTACTGACACGAAGAAAAAGATATCATCACTGTCTTTAAAGAGTGCTCTGTGTTGTAGAGAGAAAAACAAATGCATTATTGTATTATTATTTAATAAATATTCCAATATACAAGGTAGAACGTGAGCCTAGAGGAAGAGTTAAGTCAGCCTGAGGGACCATGGCACTTACTCAGAGAAGCTGTTTGAAAATTTGGTCCTCTGTTTCTGTATTTTGGTAAAAGGCACCATTGCAGACAGAGCAATGCATTACAGAAACTGAATTTTAATACCTCTCTTTCCCTTAGCATCCATATAGAACACGAGTGTCCATATAGAACACATCCCAAATGCACTTTCTAATGCTACCATTTCTTACCAACTCCTGTCCTCTTGTATAAGCCACCAACATTTCTGGTGAGGCCACTGCAAGAGTTCTACTTTCCAACTGCTTTTTCCCCCCTTAGAATAAAAAACACACTGGCTTAATAACCACTACGGCTCTAGCTGTTTTGGCTCTTGCTTATCTGTCCAAGCTTAGTTCATATCACTTTCCTGTTTTTAATACAGTCCAATCACAAGGCTACTCTTTCACTTCCTTTAATATAAACCCAAATTTTGCTATTTTAGGACTTTTGGAGTCTGTCTCCTTTCCATGTGACTTGATTCCCCTTTTTTCTTAAATAACACTTTTTTCTCAACAGGTCTCAGTGTTAAAATCTCCTCCACAAGGAAGGCTCTCTCCATCTCTCACTTACTTTCTATCACATCACTCTCTTAATTTCCTTTATAGAAATTGTCACAATCAGTCATTAACTGTTTGGTTATTTATTTGCTTTATATGATTAATATCTATTATCTCTTTAATGGAATAGTGGCCTCATGAGGGGAGGGACCTTATCTATAGTAGTGAAGGCTAGAGTGCCAGGCATTATGCCTGGTACACAGTAGACATGCAAAAAAATTTGCTAAATAAGTGAGTATATTCCATGTTAATGGCATGAAGGGGGTATTTTTATGTAAAGTGTATGTGTAAGTCAAGGAATGAGAGAAGATGGTATGTTTGGGGTATAAACAAGTAATTTATATTTTGGGAACATGAAGATTAAGATAAAACTGTTGAGATATATGACTTGAATAAATTATTCATTTATTCAACAAGTGTTTGTTGATCATACTAGGCATCAGAGATTCAGTCTCAAGAAGCTTCTAATTTGGTGGTGGTGGTGGTGGGGTATGTGTGTGTGTGTATTTGTAAATAGACTTAGTATATCCATATACAATAGAGAGTGTATGAGGTGGATTGAAATAGAGTGATTAGAAATGCAGAAGATGATACTTATGTAAAAAAACTAAGAAAATTAGGTTTGAGGGATTGAGCTAAGTGGATATCTGAGGAAGAATGTGCTAGGCAGAGGCCACAGAGGAAACAGCAAGAGCAAAAGTTTTAAGTAGGCAGAAATAAACCTAAGGTATTAGGCCAGAAATGTGCTTCTGGGTCTTTTATATTACATGAGAAGATTCGATTTTATATTGCAGCCAATGGGGAGCCCTGAGAGATGTTCACATAGGGAATTAACCTTGTTGTTGTTGTTACTGTGTTAGGTCACTTTGATCTGAGGCTGGAAGATGGCCTTTCTGAGGAAGAAACTAGAGGCAAAGAAATAAATTATGGGGATTTTGTAATAGTTTAATAAAATATTACCAAGAAGCATCCAAGCTGTACAGAGATTTCAAAGGTAATAACTATACTTGGAATAGTAAGTATCAATTAGCTGGCATATTGAAGATAATTAAAAGCACTATACATTGTACTTCTCTACTACACATTTCACATATGAAGAAAGTAGAGAACAGATACATAAAACTAAAATTCCTCAAAACTGAGTGTCCCAAAAATGTATACACAAGTTTTTCTAATAGCTCAATTGATGTTTCTTTCTTTTCAGATTTAACCCATTTGAATTAATAATTATTCAAAGTGTGCATACATTTTTTGGGACACTGTGTATATATAGTATGTACATATATAGACAGATAGGTCTATAGATAGATATGCACCAATGTAAAATCACTCTATTCAATAGTAGATTCAAAGAGAAGATGCTCGTGATATTCAAGATAATATTTAAGAGTTCAATAGTTGTGTGGTTTGGAAATTTAAATTTTGTCAATAAAGACTATACTATGTGCTGCTGATTACCAAACCCTCTGTAGTTTCGGACTTGCAATATAAATGTAGGAAGAGAGAGGAATTTTGACTTTAAGGTTGTATTGTGTAGAAAATTAACCAACAAATTTAATTTTTAAAAATCAGTCAACATTCTTACGGAATCAAGGATAATAAAAAGGTATTCAGACCTTTAACTTTTTAGTCAAATGTTTTGTTAACCCGTAAAAATAACTAGTCTTTTTTTCAAGTATTGGAATTTGAAAATTTATCTACTGTTTTATTGAAATTACCTGTCTTGAAATAAACTATAAATTATGGGAGAAATTAAAATGGTTCAGATCATGACTTTTCTTTTCTCCATAAATCCCCACATCACCAACTGTAATGTTTTAATCTTAATATAACAGAACTAATATGAGTTTACTATTGGCCAGACATAAGCATTCTATAACAATTAACTCATTTAAACTTTACCACAAGCTTATAAGGTAGGCACAGTTATTATTCTTATTTTTCATATGAGCCCTTTCAGCAACTAGCTCATGGCTTATTAATTCAACTAATATTTGTTGAATCTGCCATGTACCAGGCATCATGATATGTCATGTGGAAATGGTAGTTATGCTAGGAAAGTTGTTAAGCTTTGTTGTGATTCTCATTAAGTTTAAATTTATTTACTTTGCCTAGAGGTCTCCAAGCAGGACATACTGTCTATAGCTGAGTCTCAAACCTTCAAGTGAACTGCAGTTATCTTTGCTGTGGGGTCTGCCTTTTTCCTCAGGTCAGACAATAGCTCTGTGTGGTGTCAAACATGTCACTGGGCAAATTCTCCCCCTTTTACGTGTTTTGTTCCATTTTACCAATGGCAATAGAGTAGACAGCTTGGACTCTAGGTGATTCACATATTCTCCATTTAATCACATATAAATATATGATGGATCATTTGTTGGCAAGGAAATGTGATACTGTGATTGGACAGAAATGCATTAACTTGTGGATTAACTTGGTGAGTTGAAGATGGAGTGTGCATCGCTAGGTTTAAACTTATGATGGGCTTTTCCAAACTAAAATCACCCCTTTTATTCCCACCCGCTATATTTTGACATGCAAGAACATCCATAATTAGTGTTTCCTTTTTTGCTCTAACCCTCTCCGCAGGGTTTGCTTCCATGGTGGGTATCCTATAAGGAGAACTAGCTAATCCTAGAACCAGGACAAGAGTCACTGGAAGAGTGGGATACTTGTCCTGAGTGCCCCATGCTCACACTTCACAGTAAGAACAATGGTGCAGCAGGAGCCAAGTTCCAAAACATCTTATTAAGTTTTCCCCATTAAACACGCTTTGGGGTAGTCCTGTCAGCATTGGTTTTGAGCCTTTTTGTCTCATCTTTTATGGACAACTAACCTATCTTCATCCATTCTGGTTGATACTTTCTTCATTTAATCACATTTATATTTTCAATCAGATATATTCAAATCTTGCAAATCTGAGAATATTCTTAATGTGACTTTGGATAACTGCTCAGATTCCCTGCATGGTAACCAAATATTTTACCTCAGAGAGGATAATCTTGTTTCTCTCATGTTGATAGTTTTTAAATTAAAAAAAAATTACAGAGTCCCTAGTAATGAAAACATTATAGAACTGAAATGCTCATTAGCAAATCAGACCAATAGCTGGAGTTTGGCTTTTGTATTGATTCTTCTGGATATTATGTTAGCTCTAGGAAAAGTTACATTATGCCTTTCTGCTGTTGTAGCAAATTATTTTTCATACATTAATTTTCACTTTAGTGTTTCCTCTAAATTTTAATTTGAGGCTTATTTTAGAGGTGTAAAACATAACATCCTATTGATACATTTACTCATTACACATTTCACTGAAGAAGTAATGTTACATATGTGTGTGTGTGAGTGTGTATGTGTGTGTGTACATATTCCATCATGACCATTCTGTGAAAAACAAAAATAAAAGCAAGAAAAGAACACATGTGCTTGCTAATGAGCACTTGGTATGGGGAAATCTAAATGGACAATTAATGAGGTGAATGGACATGTGATACAGCTTGAATGCCCTTGATTCCCTAAACAGTTAATATAACCAGAGAGCCATAATAATATTGATTGGAACTTACAGTTCTCATTTTGGGTAAAGGATTTTGTTCTTGTTTTTGGTAATACATATTTCCTTATTAAGTACAGTACTTAAGTTAGAATTCTTATTGTTTTAAAAAACTTTTTAAATGCCTGAAATGTATGATGCAGCTAAAAATTGACCGGCCAGACTTCTAAGTGATAGCTGAACATCAATAATAGCATTATTGTAGGGCAAATAGCATTAATATAGGGCAAATCATCAGAGTTTTATAGCTTTATATTAAACAGTTGACTAAACAGTTGAGTTTATAGCCTATTATAAACAGTTGGGAAATTTTTGAGTTTTATGGGTTTATGGTAAACAGTTGGCTAAGTATTTACCACACAAGATTATTCATACTTCATATCAGAATAGATTATTATTAATCTGCTTTTTATAGTGCTTGCAAAAGCATTATATAACATAAGACAGCTAAAAATAAATAATGCTACTACAGCTAATTTATTTGTTAGATGATGTTGCTCATCCTATAAGCATGTGATTCTCTTGGAAAAATTATTATTGACATCTATATATTTGACCACAGAAAAATACCTAATGTGAATAAAACTTATTTTAAACTATTTTGTTGAATGAGATTTATTAAAGATATTTGATTATGTCACAATTGATATAACCTCTTAAGATGGCTATATGACAGGCCAACAGGTGAATCTGTGTTATCACTACAGAGCCATAGCAAAGCGGCCTAATAAATTTTTCTCTTGTGCCCGGTTCTAAATCTCAAGGTAAATACTTGCAGATATAAAGTATATGCACAGAGGCCATTATAAAACCATTAATTGATAGTGGTAATAAGACAGAATCAAAAGGACTTACAACCATGACAGAGCCAGGGCCTCTAAACTCCCATAATTGTTAATACCATTATATACTTTTTGCTAAGTTTGTGTGTATGATTAGAACTTAAAATGCCTACTATATAATTCTCTAATTATTGAATAATATAATTTATAAATTCATTAAAATAAATCCTATCACTAGAATAAATTATATATTATGTTATATAGCTTTATGTTTTGATAGTATTAACCATAAATATACCGGAATCAAGTAGATAGCATAAGTTAGTTATTGCTCTATGAGATGGAATAGAGAATTACAAAGCTAAGTTGAGATATAGCTGCTGAGGTAGACACCAGACTCACTCCTGAGCCAAGATGACCCTACCCCTACTGAAATGAGCACAGTGCACATGATTCAACTTCAAATTCAGGAAAATTATAATTTATTTTATATCAAATCCATTCAAATGTTGAAAATAATTATGTTAAATTTACAAAATCTAAAGCTCCATGTTGTACTATTTGTTTACCTCTTTTGTTGGCTCCCATATAGTTTTATGTTCTTTTTTAAAAATTTATCTTTATTGTTGAAAGTATTACAGATGTCCCCCTTTTCCCCCATTGATCCCCTCCATCCCCCATCTGCCCCACCCCCAGGCCTTCCCCACACTATTGTCTGTGTCCATGGGTTATGCATATAAGTTCTTTGATTAATCTCTCCCCACCCACCCACCCCCTGCCTTCCCTCTGAGATCCCTCAGTCTGTTCCATGTTTCTATGTCTCTGGATCTGTTTTGTTCATCAGTTTATTTTGTTCATTATATTCCACATATGAGTGAGATCATGTGGTACTTGTTTTTCTCTGACTGGCTTATTTTGCTTAGCATAATACTCTCCAATTCTGTTTTTTAATCATGGAAAATAATTTCTCTATGCCTGTTTAATAAATTCTGGTAAATCTGTAAATTTTTTGTCCTGCAGAATTATTTTACAACAATAAAAGGTCTCACATTTGCATTGAATTTTCTGTTTACATAGTACTTTATCATCTGTAAAGATAATTAATTTTAGCAGTTCGACAGTTGTCTTTCTGGTTTGATAAGAACTCTAAGGTAATTTCCACTAAATTAGGTGATACATGAAGATGATATAGTACATTGGCAGAGATAATTTTTCATTTTGAAGTTCCTGTTTAAAATTCTAGAGTTCTCTAATTTAATATGTAAATTAAGTATTTAGTTTTAAATAGTGATATGATGATTTACACTATGTGAATACAAATCAATGCTAATGCACTGTATTTTAATACCTGGGCACATTCTGAAATTAACTTGGAATGTACATTATCTTTATATTTCCTATTTTGAAATACTACAAAATTTTACACTACAAAAGCCTGTATGCTTTTAGATAATCGTATTCAGCACTTCTAAAAAAAAAAAAAGGTGATTTAACTGTGATAATTTATTAAAAGATTAATAGATCTCATTTGCTGTGACTCAACTTACATATATATTTATATGATTTTTAAAGAATTCCATTAAAGAACATATGATTGTGTTCTTTAGTATTTTACAGTAAAAATTAAATATTTAAAAAATTTCATTTAAAATATTTTGTAGAGAAATTTCCTGCATTCTCTCCCTCATAGAAGATGCCTTTACTAACTTACCCTATTGAGTCATAGAGAAAGCAAAACCTATTAAGCAAAGAAAAGAACTCCAAACTAGTTTCAGTGGATGGCAAGGAGTTAGTAGTTGTGTAGTGCAGAAGTTGCTATGCCAAAATAAGTGCTAACTGGGCTTCACAATCTAATTCATAAACAGTTTACATTTTGGCATTGATACTGTAATAAAGAATTAGCAAAACCTTTCTCATTCCCCATAAGGGCCAGCAGTATATGAAAGTAGCATGAGAGAACATATACCTATATGACTTAATAAGATGTGCACAAAATTGACCACAGGACTATAAAAGGACAAAAAAATAAATCATGCACCAATAAAGGCCTAGAGGTCTAACCTAAAAAGGCCTATTGTGAGGAAAATATATCTTTAAAATACTGTGTGTTTTTTTAAAGATTAATGCAAATGTATTCTACTCTGAATATTTGTTTTACATATTTATGAATATTTATATTTAGAACTGAGTAAAATAGATGTTCCAGGAAATGAACATGATTTCTGAGGTTTTGTGTGTTCATAGGTAATCATCATGTACCCCTTGGTTTTAGAAGCACAGACTTGTGAAGTCCCGTAGACACCTGCCAACTCAAAGATATTTCCCCAACAGGCTGTCATTTAATTTTATTCCCCTTTCCCTCTTCTCTCTGAAGAGAATTATGAATGACCAACAACGTTAGAAGAAGCATATATATTATAAAAAAAGAACGGTTTCCACCCCAATTTACCCCTAGCCTGTCAGTGATACGCAGTGTAAGAAGTGTGGTCTTTGAAATTAGAAATCTGTGCATCCTAATCATATATGTAGAACTTCTATGTATGATCTTGGGGAAATCTTTCACCTAATTTTAGCTCCCATTTCTTAATTCTTTATTCTACATAAGGATAGCAAGCCCCTTTCATTATGTTACAGTGAGAGTATAAAGATAGTATACATAGAGTGTTTGAAATAGTGCATTTTATTCATCAAGCAGGAATTGACTGTATGCTTACTCTGTGCTAGCCATGCCAATAACCACAGACGATAGAGCTGTAAACAGACACGGCCTTTGGCCTCCTAGAGCTCAGAGCATATGAGGCAGAAACAGAAACAAAAAGAGCAAACTAATAAACAATTTCATATATTTGTAAGTTTTTAAAAAGAGAAAAAATAGTATATTATATCAATGGTGTAATGACACAGGCTCACATTGGCACAGCTAGTAAAAACTGTTTCTTTGCATTTCTTCCTAACTTTACACTAGTGACATCATGTTGGTAGGTTGAATTTGGTCATTGTCAGGGTACTTACACCAAGGAAATAATCAAGGGCCACAAATTATCCTTTCTCCTCCCCCTGTCCCTGAGAGCTTGCTCTTATATCTTTACCAACACACTGGTGGGTGTGGTAGTGACAGGGATATGCAAGGATGATTAATAGATAGGATGGTCAAGGCTCCCTGAGGAGATGGCATTTAATTAGAAGACTTAAGAAGGAGCCAGTCCTTGCAGAGATCCAAGGTCAGAGCATTTTAGACAAAGAGAACTGCAAGTACAAAGGCTCTATGGCTTGAATGTTTGAGGAACAGCTATTTATAAAATTATAATTTACAATGGTGCCTATTTCTGAGAAGATACTAACTGACCAGGGTTTCTGAGAATGACTAGGGTTGTGAGCTTCTAGTTGTTCAATATGTGACATTAATGTTCAAAACTGGCTTGTGATCCAGACAGTCTGGGGTCTGGGAGATTCTACTAGCTAATGTAAATTATGCTAACATCAACTTACAACTTTCTGCTAGGACTTTACAACAAACTCATTAGACAAGTAAAGAAAAGGTACCTTTGTTCCTCAGCAAGTTCTGCTAATTAGTGGAGAACCTGGGGTTGGAAATTTAGAAGGACTAGACTCCAGGCCTACACCTAGCTCCTGGTCTGTGCTTCAGTGAGAAATTTGGAGAGAGAAAGGAGAGTAAGAAAGAAAAGGCAAGTGTGCCAAAAATGCTTTGATGGGCTTAGGGGAGGCAGAGGAGAGAAGCAATTGGGCTTGAGCTCCCAAAGGAAAACTCCAGAAACTGGATCAAAGATCAGGAGACTGGAGAAAGTAGTTGCCAAAAAGGAAATGCACCAGAGTGATGACAAGACTGAAGACAAACTTGCTAATGTTGACAACAGGGGATGTAGATCCCAGTCTTTGCAACCCTTTTACCCTAGTTTGATCTTTCACTCATCTTTCAGAAAATTAACTATTTGTGGGCTTGAAATTTAGGGATATATTTTGAAGAGCTTTCTTCCATATTAACTTATAAAATATCCTGGCCATCTATGTAATAACTATTGTAATTAGATATTATGTATTACCAATTTTAATACTTAAAACCTTAAAACGTTTTCCCACTAAAATGAATTTTTCCTCACAAATTGATACAAATAATTCATGTCATCTTTTTTTCTAGTTTTTCTACTTTTAAAAAATATTTTTATTACATGCATGAATGACTTTATTAATTATACTTTGCTGACTTTTTTCATTACTCAAGGATACATATAGGACCTGGTTTTAATATTTAATAGTCCATCTTTTTTCCACAATTGATAGGAAGAGGTGCTTAAGTGTCAAGGGTCACTTTCTAACACTACAGTATGGATTTAATTTTTTTAAATTTAAATATATTTTTATTGATTTCAGAGAGAGGAAGGGAGAGTGAGAGAGAGAAACATCAATGATGAGAATCATTGATCAGCTGTCTCTTGCATGCCCCCTACTGGGGATGGAGCCTCGGCATGTGCCCTGACAGGGAATCCAACCATGACCTACAGGTTCATGGGTCAACGTTCAACCACTAAGCAACACCGGCTGGACTACAATATGGATTTTTAAAAAAATATATCTTTATTGATTTCAGAGAGAGGAAAGGAGAGGGAGAGAGAGATAGAAACATCAATGATGAGAGAGTCATCATTGATTGGCTGCCTCCTGCATGCCCTCAACTGGGGGTCGAGCCCACAATCTGGGCATGTGCCCTGACCGGGAATCGAACCCCGATCACCTGGATCCTAGATCGATGCTCAGCCACTGAGTCACGCCCAGCCAGGCTATAATATGGGTTTTTATTTCTTGCAATAATAAATGGGTAATTTTGCAATAGAATTTTTAGGAAGGTCTTGATAATGCAATGACAATGAAAATAATGGACTCATTTTCATAACCAAACCATACTTATAAAGTAGGCCTCGATATTCCAGTAAATAGCATCATAGTCAAATAAGTCTCTTCTCAATTGTTTGCATTTTAAAATTAAGGAAACAAATTCATAAGAATATTTCAAGCAAAAGGGAGATTTGGAAGGCAAAGGAAATAGGACTTCTAACACCTGTTACTTAAATGTTATTTAAATATATTTCTTTTTTTTTAAGTGAAATATCAGTTTCAAGTATGAGGAAAATAAAATCTAGCTCCCAGCTGCTCTTGGAGGGAAGGATGGGGCTAGGACGAGGGTCCATGTGCAAGGCTACAGAAGGGCAATAAAGGTCAGTGGTACTGAAAGTAAACTAAGCCTAGCGAGCATTCCCAAGGACTCACTGCACTTGAACATGTGATAGAGCTTTTCTCTATGCAGAAATATTGAGCATGACACATTTTTCCACTGATTATTAGAAAAGATATTTGCTTATACCTGAAATGCAGGTCTTTGAAGGAGAATTGAGTTTCAATGATTCCAGTTGTTTTCACTCGAGTATGTAGAACATCTTGCTCATTTGGGACATATGCAGGAGCTGTTATTCTGTCCAAATCATTAAGGTAGCTAATAAGAAAATAAAATACCACATATGTTTTTAACTTTGCATTTGAAGATACCAGGATTCAGTACAAATGACTTTTTTTTTTTGGTTTAGAGTCCATTAAAATTATAAAATTCCAGACTGGTGATTTTCAAATTCTGCTTTTCAGAATTACAAGAGTTTGGTGGCTGGAGTGCTGCAGAGCACTGAGTGTGATGCACAACTGACCTGTGGAAGCGGGGGCCTCTTTTAAAAGTAGATAGATAAATTCTGCTTTAGCTTGCATTTTATGAGTTTTATGTGATATATTCGCTCGTGAAAGATAGACATTTGAGAGAAAAGTTCTCTTTATTAGACTTACATCATCCAAAAATGCTACCCTGTAAAGATGAGCGCTAGTCTAGTGATCACTAGACTAGTCTCAAAATATTGTAATTTGTATTTAAGCACTTTAAATTTTAAAAGTGATTGGTTTTAATATCATAATTTGAGAGTTGTTATGTTATTCTCCATGGATTGTCTAGTTTAGGACTCTGAACAAATTTCATTAAGTGCTGTGATTATATCCAGGTTAGTTCAATAAAATAAGAAACTGTTGACCTTCTTGTTGGTTCACACTGGAACTAATTTATGAAATTGCTGACACACCCCTGAGCAGGCAGGCATTCCTGGGGACAGAAAACTGAACCTATACCTTGTACCCACTCCCACTTCGTCTACTCTTCCATCGGCGCATCAGTGTGTCCCACTCTTCCCCAGAGGCCATATTTAAAAACACTGCTGTTACCAGGATGAATTCTGCTCTCTTTCTGCCCACAGGATCTAGGAGTGATGAGAGGCAGGAATAAGTCTGATTAAGCTGTGTGCTCTGTAAGAAGTCTGTTAGGTAAGAGGAAGGAAACTGCTCTTAGCTTCATCCTTGAAACCAGATAATGTCTTTAGACTAAATACAGTGTTTTATTGCTTTAAAAACAGTCAAAAATCACTGTTTTAGACTTTTAATACAAAGGCTTTAGTAGTTTAGCATTATGGCTATTTCAGGGAAAATGTTAAATAGAGATAGTAATAGATTGATAAGGTTTTTGTGACAAAATTGGTCATTATATTGAACCAAGTTTACACATATAGCTTAAATAGAAAGATCATGATGGGCTTATATCCATTCACATAGAATTTGAGAAGTAGAATCCATTTGAATGTTAGTTATTTAAAAGTTGAATTTTTCTAGGACTAAATTGAAGAACTGTTTATGCCTTAGCATCTAGCACAGTGCCTTAAAAAAAAAAGCTATTTTATCATTCATTAAAAAATAAATTCAATAGTGATGTAGATAATTTATTCTTGAAGGCTCTTTCTCCTTTTAAGCTGAAATAAACTTAGAACAGGTAATACTTTTGGCCAAGGACAAATAGACCATCACATATCAGAAACACATATATGTAATAATGTAAAAATATATTACCCTATTTCCTTCTAATAAAGTTTATCTTAAAAAAGAGAGAGAAATAAAGATATAAATATTTCAGAAGAAAGTATTGGAAGATTTTTCTAACTTATCTATTTTATATTTTGTGAATCAAGTTCCTTTGTGAATTCCGTACAAAGAAAGTTGACCTAGGTGGTAGGCAAATGATTGGTCGATTGGTTCATGCAGGAGCAAAACCAAAATGAAACAAAACAAAAACATACCTGCCATGATAGATATAAAATTTGTTTTAATAATAGGTAAATGAATGCTTTGGTAAAGACACATTTTAATGTACTTTTATTTGTATATATAAATCATTTCAAGCAAAGCAGAAGCCTTAACAGAGTGACAGATTTGCATTTAAAATGTTTGTTTTTATAAACAAATATAGGATTTGGGTGCTAAAGCCTGTGGGCTAAAACTTAAACCAAACCAGAGGCCCTAAATATATATAACTCAAATCACCTAAAATATCTGATTCTCTTTTTAATCATGTAAAAATACTATTTTTCCTGGTCAATTCTATGTTAAATCTTAAAGGACATGGAATTTGAATAGCACACTAGATAGCCCCAATGAGTAAACCATCAAGTATCAAATTAAAATCTTTCTCCTGGTTGCCACTGTCATGATGCTTTCCCTTCATTTTGCTAGTAGTGATAGTGGGGGAGGTGCTATGTTGCCAACAGACAACATTCTTTTTCCTTACACTGCTTTGAACTCTGTTAGCTTCATCTTCAAGGGTATCTACATTTGAGAGAATAACAAATATCTCACTTTCACCAAAGAATGACAGAAAGAGGGAGGGAGGGAGAGAGGAAGAGGGAGGGAGGGAGGGAGGAGGGAGGGAAGGAGGGAAAGAGGAAAGGAAAGAAGGAGAGGAAGAAAGGAAGGAAGAAAGAAAAGAGAGGGGGAAAGAAAAGAGAAGAAAGAAGAGGAAGAGAAAGGAAGGAAGGAAAAGAAAAGAAAGAGACCGTTGCTTTGTATAATGCATATGAAATAGACATGAATCTGGTACTGATCCGATATTACATTTACTAGTTTTAAAATGTGAATGTCATTCAGTATTTTGGAAAAATCAACTCTTAATTTTTGGAACAAACAATAACCATTCATCTATTTTCCTTAGCAAGCTTTTACTTAATCTTTCTTTTAAGGACCCATAAGAACAAAACATTAATTTTTAATTTTCTTGGTTTTATGTAAAATAAAATGTCATTTTTAGACATGGGGGTGGGTAGTGGTGGGTGGAATCAACTTTTCTGTTGTTATTCTACTGCCATGAAAACCAATCTGGGTAGTTAAAAACCATTACAATATGGGTAACATTCACAAGATGGGTGCAAATAGATATTGTGTACATGTGTTTAACTTGAAGAACAGATAAACTGCTCTTAATATGAATCTATACTGTGATATTCCCAGTGTAAATGCATTTTATGTATCAAAACAAAGAAAAAAACTAAAACTAAAGATTAAAAAGTCTAGGGAATACAACAAAATGTCATTTTATCTGCCCATTTTGACTACAATATGTAAATATTATTTTGCTATATAAGAGCAAAGAATTTGGTAAACATGATAATATAATTGTAAATACATTTCTTACAGCATTTTAAAGGAAAATCATGTTAAACAATAATGTATATCTAAAATAGCATCTGTCTATCTATCTAATTTATCTAAGTTTTTCTTTCTCCCTTTTCAGAACTTTGCTAACCAATTTTTAATGAAAATATTCCATATTTCAATTTCTTATTAATTGTGACTGCTTTTATCAATGATTTATATACAAAAGCAATGTTTTCTATACTACAGACAATGCTATTAGTATTAAAGTGTGACTGGGTACTGGGACACTTATAAAAAGTGTCCCACTTATTTAAGTTTATATAATCACAGGATGATACCCATTCTCTATCAGTGAGGCAAAAGCTGGTCAAGGGCAATGTACCCATTGGGCTTGGAATTTAAAATGAACATGAATGAATAATCACAGAAGACTGTTACTTTTTCCTAGAATTTATATGGTTTGTTTTCTCTCCATAACCCTTCTACCCATCATGATTAAAAATCTGAAGTATTATGCAAGTTTTATTGTTCTGTCCTCAAAGAATCTTTCATTTGTTTCACTTTCACATTATTGTGTTTTGGTTTTGTTTGTTTGTTTGAAGTACTGATGGCATGTTCTGTTTGGGGCTCATGGAAAGGACTGTGTTTATATCTCTTCACACATTCATATGCATGGACAGAAATATAGAATATGTAATGAAACTATATTTACATACATGTATACATATACTTGTAGGCATATGACCATGGGAAAAGATAAGAACCACTTACTGAAATGGAAACTTAAAATCATTTTGATAATGAAATTATAAATAGTGTCACAACTTCCTAATTCCCTTGTGACTGATAATTGCTAACTGGATGATAGCTGTGAAAATTATATAATCTTTCTTGAGACTCAAAAATAATTCCACAGTGTACAAATGTTGTGGCTATCAATACATTACTTTTTTTTAGAACTCTGTATCATGCTCCTTGAATCAAAGGAACCCCAAGCACGTGTCAATAATAAGATTACTTTAGAACATGACTTCAGTAACATGCATAGAGATGAAATGAATAGCCCCAATCCTAGTGTGCATGTCACCATTCTGCGTTTATGTTGAGCACGGTGCAAAATGATTAATTCTTTTAAATTTAGAGAACATATTTAAAACATATGGATCTCCTCAGGAAAGTAGTTTCAAAATTAGTTATTTGAAATGTTTCCCTGGTTATATTTTCTTACATCCCACTTAAATCATTTTGATCTTTTTTGCAGAGTATACAGTTATAATTCTTAATTTTAAATATTTCAACTACAATTGCTCTCAAAATGTATTCACTTACTAAGCTGCTGAGTCGCTGAGCTGGTATTCAGATGACCTTTCAAAGCAGGCCTGAATTCCCGGGTCTCTCCACAGTCGTTTTATTACCTCAGCCAGTTCAGGCGTCATTGCCCCATCTTCTAGGGTATTTGCCATTGCATAAAGTTGTCCTTGGTCTTCCTATGGCAATGTTTTTATAAAAAGAATAAAACTGTGTGATTATTTGAAATCACATAGTCTTTTTTTTTTTGAATAGAGCATTGCAATTGGATGATTTTATATTATTTCTTTAGGTAATAATTCCACTGAACATCTATTCAATATATCTTAAGGTTAATAAAAATAAAGTTCCTTATAATCACTGACTGATACCCAAAAGAGTTCTCCATTGCAAAAATGAATATATTTAAATATTGTAATAAAAAACAGAATGTTTTGGTATATGTCACTAACTTTTGAATATGATGTGAAAAGAAATAACTTCTTTTACTTTGGTGTAAGTCCATTCAACTCTCAGATGGTAAAAATGATCATGAAAGGGTAATGGATCTGATCTAAATTGGTACATAGTCTTCCCTTGATCATGGCCATATTTTTTGTTTCTAGGAAACAAAAATGCCAAGTAAGAATTAGAGCAAAAAACGGAAAATAAAACTCAATATTCTAAAATTGTACTTAAAGATTGATATACAATATTATTTGTCATCATGTACCTCTTTGCAATCATATAAATAGTGGTAAACATTTTGATCCACTCAAAGTTTTGAATATCCATGAACTGTTGTTAATTGCATACCTTTGGAGCAAATTAATAGGTCAGAGACCAGAAGATGAAAAAAAAAAAAAGAGAAGAGAAGGGAAAAGGAAAGGAAAATAAAAAAGAAAGCAAGCATTGTGTTAGTCCTGATGGAATATTTGGAGCTGACAAGAACAGAAATAAATAAAAGTACAATGAGTAAATAATATAGTCCACAGTTTATCTAAACTAATTATCAAATCTGTTTTGTGACCAAAACATTTTTAAGAATAAGAATTTGAATTTCAGAATAATTATTGACCATTATAAACCAGGCAAATGAAGTCTGGGCTCACATTCTGGTTGTCAGACTCCAAAGCTTGTGCTCTTTGCTGCACATATGATTATACTTCCAAGACAGTTAGCACACAAAATTTCTCACACAATCCTCATAGCAGTCTCATAGACGTTATATTTTTTCCCGTTTTACAAATGAAGAATCTAAAAGTAGGTGATTAATTTGACAAACCAATAAAGACAGTAAGCATCAGAAGAAGAGTCAAACCCAAATATATTTTGTGCAATGTCAGGATTATGTCCAATAAAAACCTGCTGGTTTTCTGAAACAATTTAATTTATTACTATTTCAAATCAATGCCAAGTTTATTTCACTGTTTTATTAAAAATATGCTCTTTGCATTAAAAACTAAATGTATGTTTCTCAGTGTTAAAGAGGGGCTCTCTTAAGATTACAAACCTTATTTCTGTCTTTCTTCACAGTGAGATTTTATTGCCAAACCAACCTATCAAATGACCATTAAGCCAAAAATTTAAGTGGCCCAAATTAAAGGCTTGGCCTCATTCTCTTGCATCAGCACAGGGTAAGTTTTAAATTCTTCTTTCTGATTAGTTGGATGTGACAGAGAACTGCAAAACCAGTGAAATTTGACCCAGTCACTTTTGCTGGCATCATCTTATTTGCCTCTTTCCACCATTAAACTGCCATTTAGGAGAAATGATGCAATAAAACAGTTGCTCAAACAGTTTTGTCTCTACAGAGAAAAAACTACATGCCTTGTTAGCATACCTTTACAAACCAAGCTAATAAACTCTTCCTTTCTCTTTAAAATTTTCCATTTTTAATTTAAATATACTTTGTATGGATATCACGAACATAGTATCACCTTGAACATTTAAATATCACAAAGTCTTTTTTGACCACCACGTCATTCCCAGTACCTCCCCTGAGAGCAAGTGATCCTATCAGTTTGTCTTTTGTCTTTTGAGATTTTTATTTTTTATTTTATTGCATTCATAACTGAAGTTGCTGGTGGTGATTTTCAAATCAGGCTGCACATTATAAGCCTGTGGGGCACTTCTTAAAAATACTGATACCAGGACCTCAACACAAACAAAATAATTCAGAGTCTCTGGGTGTCAGTTTCTGCAAAGTTATTTTAAAGAATCTCTCAAGTGACTCAAATGTGAGGCGTGAATTGGGAATCTCTGGAAATATACAGGTGTGTTTTTTTAAACGATAAGTAATATCTTATCGAACATACTGTATTTCTATTCTTGAAGCTCTTCTTCAGTTATTAAAGGGCTGATGTGATAATCTAAAGAATCAGCATTCATGTTTTTAAGGTATTGTGTCCACCAAACAAATTTGGATTTTTAAAATATGTAACAAGCCTGGCCGGGCGTGGCTCAGCGGTTGAGCATCAACCTAGGATCCAGGCTATCGGGGTTCGATTCCCGATCAGGGCACATGCCCGGGTTGTGGGCTGCAGCTGATCAATGACTCTCTCATCATTGATGTGTCTCTCTCTCTCACTCTCCTTTCCTCTCTCTGAAATCAATAAAGATATATTTAAAAAAAATAATAAAATAAAATATGTAACAAAATTAACAGGTATGGTAACTTGTCTTCTATATAACAGACAAATTGATTGAAAACTGAACTCCTACTGCTTATCTTACTCCCATATTTTAAAAACTCCAGTACCTTCTCATAAAACTCAAAACAAAATCCAAATCTCTTATTTTTCTCACAAAGCTCTACATTTTTGACCCATGTCTTTCTTTTCACCCTTCTCTCTGTCTCTCTTTCTCTGCCTCCCTCTCCTTCCCTTTCCTTCTCTTCTTTCCCCATCTCCTCAAGAACCACAGGACCCCTTACTCTTCTTTGAACTCATCAAGATCTCATTTCAGAGCCCCTTCATGTCTTCCCTGTTGCTCACTTCCTGCTTCAGTCAGGTCTCTTCCCAAATACTACTCCATCAAGGATGCCATCCATGACCACTCTTTCTCCCATTCTTTCCTTTCTCTCTAGCCCTTTACCATCTTTGATTTTTTTCACAGTACTTATTAATACTTATGTAGTGCATATGTCTTTATTTTGCATCTTTTATATTAGACTTTAAGCACTTAAAGACAGAGATTTTATTATTTTGTTCATTTCTACATCTTTAAGACTAAGAACAGAACCTAATACATAGTACTTGTCCCTGAAATATTGTTGAATGAATGAATCGATTAAAAAAATACACTAATTATCTCAGACCTATATGTTGTAGAGGAACTTTAAGGGAGCTCCAGTGATTTCCCACATTTTTTTCCTATAGCTCTAAGGGGGGATGAGTGGCATCCTGAAGAAATTATATTTCCTTATAATTTATTTGGAAAAGAATGGAAATTATGGCAGTTCTAGAATGCGCATTTAAGGTTGCATGGTTCTGGGATTGTTGTTTAGAAAGCAAAATATATATTTTCTCTACGGTTTACCCAGAACTTCCTCATCAATACTAGGGACCTCAGGTGGTCCTAGAACTTCATGAAACTCATTCTGAACCCTATACTCATTTCCAAAGATTGCAAAAAATATCTATTAAAGGAAGGATGGATATCATTACTTAGTAATTTGGGGAAATGCAAGTTTAAAAATGTCAGGTTTGTTGCTTTAGATTTTTAGAGCCTTTGAACACTAATATTGTTTGCAAATTTCCAAGAAGTTGTAATAGTGTGTATGTATCCCAGACTTATTTGATCACAGAACTTGTGGAATAGAACATCTTCAGGAATCAATGTTTTTTGGCTCAGATTGTAGGGTTCACTTTGTAGGATGCCATGCCAAATATGGTCACACAAAAAAACAACCAGATTGTGTGGTCAAAGTGTTATAACTTTTAGCATTCTTTTATGTTGGTCTAGTGGATGTTTTAGAGGTTCTAAAGTAGAATATAATAATATTCAGAAAGGGTAAATAGAAACTTACTAAATGCCTTTATTATGCCCCCTCTTGTTTCCCAGCTTTACTCTCTTTACAAACTCTATATTCCTGAACTTAGTCTGTTAAATATTAAACCAAAGCAAGTAAAACCAAGCTCTTTTTCAATTACAGGTCTCATCCCTCTCCCACTTGTCAACTGTAGCTCCAGAAGTTGTCTTTAAACTGTTTCCATATCCTCTTCTCATTTCTCAAAACACTTCAAGGCATTCTGTATCCAAAACTCTCCAGAAACCTCTCATTATATTCCCAGCGATCTGCACATTATCAAAACCAATAGACTCTTTTACGTTTACAGCATGTCATTCTTGAACTTTCAATGTATATAACCTGTCCTTGGGCAACCTGTTTTGAATTCTGCGATTCCACGCACTCCTGGTTTTCCTCTTATTATCCCACCCTCTCTTCCAAGGCTTCCTGTTCTTCTCAAAGCACCAGAAAATGTTGGAGTTTTTCAGTACTTTTGCCTATGTTTTTATTCTCCTTAGTGCCCTTCTCATTCTAAGCACTTGCCCTCTGCCATCCCACCCACTTCCTCAGTGTAAATCATAGGCCACAGTGTAATGGTATGCCAATAACACCAAGATTTAGATTTCTACCCAAATATCTCTTTTGAACTTCAAATGCACATTTTTAACTGCTTAGAGATCTCACAGAACTTACACAAACTCCACATTTCCGAAACAAAACTAATTAGTTCTCCCCAACCCCTACTAGTGATAGTATTCCCTTTCTCAGTGATTCTTTCAAAGATTGAGGAAGAACTAGCTCCACATCCAACTGTGCCACACTTCTGAGATAGCTGGCACTTGGTAATTGTTCAATATCATCTTTCTTCTTTTGAGGGCAAAAACTATTTCCATCTTGTTTACTGCTCATTTCTCAGTATATCCCTAGTGTCCAGACAGATGTCTGTCATGTAAGCAATAGTTTAATGAAAAATATTTTTTTCAAATAATGTTATATGTGCAGGCTTCAATAACAAATTTTAATTTGCCTACATTCAAAGTGATTACTGAAAAGGAATAAAACTTACTATTTTCTGGGAGCTTACATTCTGCAATACTTTGTGTTTAAATGGGTTTCTTATATTTCTTCTTCATTCTGCAATAGTCATTGTAATTCAGTGAGAAAAGCGCTAACATTTTGTGGATAAAGAAACTGAAATTAGAGACATTAAGTAACTTGTCTAAATTTATAGACTGGTGACCGAAAAGCTCATGTAAATTTTCTGTTTAGACTCTTTCCCTCTTTCAATGGCAATTTGTGTGCTAATGTACAATGGTTATGTAAGAATATATAACCTGGCATAAATAAACAAGTCAAAAGTTAAGTAGAAACCCTTAGGAAATCAGGTCTCTGAATGCTACACATTGGTAAAATGTTTAACAATTGATCTGTTGAATACATAGTTTAAGTCAGATATAGAAAATATATTAATCTTAAAATCAAATACTAGAGATTGTGATTGAAACTGCTATTATTTATGTTAGTTTAAATAAAAATATGAGCTATGTAGTGCCTGACAATGGTGATGTTTGATATTTGAAAACAGTGGTACTCCTAGGAAGTTGTACCAATTGCTTGTGCTGCTTAAATTAATGTTTTTTCCATTCAATGGACTGTTTCAATAAATTACATTTCTTGTTATTTTTTAGTGAGTATAATGGCAGCAATGTACAGAGTCTCTTATCTTCATTTCACCTGAATGCCAGATCATTAAGGCTCTTAACCAACAGATTTTAGGTCTTTAGTGATTACTAGGATCATGTATTTGCAAACACTGGGCTGGCTATAAGAAACACACCATCTATTTAAATAAGCACCAATAGGCAAGGCTGTGGTTTTGAACTTCAGTGATGCAAATATATGGAATATTACACATTTAAATTAAAACATTAAATTATTCTCAAATGGAATCAGAAAGAACACCTGTTTCAGGAATTATTACTGCTTAGAAGAAAGAAATAATTACAAGTATTTTTACAAAATACCTTGCATTGGAGGGACTACTCTAATAGAAGCCAGAAGTGGGTTTTGCTCTAAACTCTAGCCGTTTAAGGGAAGCCAAATGGCTAAACCTTTGTGACTCTTATGTTTTCACATCTTTTAGAAAAGGGGTTATGCCTGGCTGTCTTTTAAGGGGAAGTTCAAAATCCTGGATTCATGGGAAAATGAAACTACCCTTGAATAAAACCATGATTACTGAGTCACAGAGTGACAAAAAATGAAAGGATGTTGCAGCTCAGCTCCTGCAAGTTTCCCTTTTACATGAGAGATAAAAATTATAACCTCGAGAAGAAGGTGACTTACTGGAGCCAAGCTGTGGCATAAAAGCTAAAAATGAAGGTGCTCCTACCAGAACTCCTGACTGCCTTCCAAACTATTTGCCCTAAGGAAATTTCCATGCTCTTTGTCAGGAAGTGGCAGAACTAAATGGAATTTACCATTTCTTTTCAAATTAGCAGCATGAGGCTCCTCAAAAGCACTAAAAAACAGAATTACTATATGATCCAGCAATTGCACTTCTGGGTAGCTATCCAGAAGAAAAGAAAAACACTAATTTGAAAAGATATGTGCTCCCTTATGTTAATTGCAGCATTATCCACAATAAGCCACGACATGGAAGCAATGTAAGTGTCCGTAGATAGAAGAATGAATGAAACAGTTGTTTTTTTATACACACATATGAATATAAACACACACACACACACACACACACACACACACAATGGAATATTACTCAGGTATAGTAAAGAATGGAATCTTACCCTTTGCAACAATATGGATGAACTTAGAGGGTATTATGCTAAGTAAAACAAGTCAAGAAAGACAAATAGGTTATGATTTCACTTACATGTGGGGAGGAGTAAAAAAGGTGAAGGGCAGTAAGAGGTACAAACTTCCAGTTATAAAATAAATAAATCTTGGGGATATAATGTACAACATAGAGAATATGACCCATAGTATCAAATTAACTTTGTACAGTGACAGGTGGTTACTAGATAAGTTGCGATGATCAGTTCATAAGGTATATACATGTTGAATAACTATGTTGTACACCCGAACCTCATATAATGTTGTTTATCAACTATGCTTAAAAAAAATAAGAAAAAAATTAGCAGCATGAGATATTTTAATTTTCATCCTAATGGCTTCCAATGGTCATTTACATAATCTAAACTACTGGTAAAATGGGGGAGAGAAAAGTAGAAATGTCACTTTTTTTTCTGTGCTTACTATACTATTCTTCTCTATTTTTATTTTTATAAAACAAGGTATCTAAGAATTACTTTGGGAACCGTTCAATTGACATCCGATCCGGATGCAACCAGCTGCTCCTGGAGGGGAACAGGAAATGGGTGAGTTCTTCCTATGAATTGTACACAATTACTCCTTTTGTGGGTGTGTCTAGCTATTGCTCTTTGGATAATACTATATGTTTATTTGTCAACTAAAGTGGTTTTATATGCTTGCACGTAAACAGTTATAAAGCAAATGTGTTTTAAATGTATTTTAACATAAGATAATTCTATTACAAATATAAAATAGAAGAAAAATGAGACTACTTAGGTGCTATCTTATTAACAAAACTATGACTACTTGAGTATATTTATTATAGAAATATTTTATTTAATCACATAATTTTGAATTCTTTAAAAAATAACATTATAAAATAATCATTCCCATGCCACATAGTCTTTGTAATCATCACTGAACAATAATAATTGCAGTGTTTTTATTAAAAATAAAGTCTCCATGAAATGTCTCACAATTAACTAAGAAAATAAATGTAGAGATATTGCAGTTTGATTTTATGGAATAAACTCTTTTGTATTTAACAAACAAGCAATATTTTTTTAAATACAGTATATTATTTTTATTTTTATTATTTTTTATTATTTAAAAAATATTTTTATTGATTTCAGACAGAGGAAGGAAGAAGGAAAAAGAGAGAGATAGAAACATCAGTGATGAGAGAGTCATTGATCTGCTGCCTCCTGCAACACCCCCCCCCCACTAGGGATTGAGCCTGCTACCCAGGCATGTACCCTGACTGGGAATTGAACCTGGATCTCCTGGATCCTAGGTCAATTCTCAACCGCTGAGCCACACAGGCTGGGCTAGTACATTAGCTGTTTTAGGAACAGCTAATGTTGAATAAGGTTATAGCACACAGTCAAAAAGAAAAGTTTCATTTAAAGTAAAATAAGAAATCTTACACTAAACAGAATTAATGTTTCCAAAATTCATATTTCATATTATTAAATATTTGGTATAGATTAGTACTACAAATGTACTAAGTTTTACTGTTTTACTGCCCAAACTCCATTGTAGGACCTAACACTGTGATTATTAGCATACTTACTGCACTTCCAGGATTTTCATAATCAATCCCAAGGGTAGTCATGGCTTTCACAATAGTTAGGATAGACTGCAGTGTATTACTGTAAATTACTGCTTTGAACTCCATGCATTCTTGCTCACTGTAACCATTCTTATGGATAATCCTGTAATTTAAACATGAAAAGCTTTTGTGAGTTCAACAATTAATTTATTTTGTAATATTAGAACACATTAATAATAATTTGCTTGAATAAAAAATTACTGTATATATATTTTTTAAAGGAAGAACTTTGTCCATACGTATATGCTAAATCTGAACAATTTTATGGGTTTTGGATTTTTATTATCATTTGGGTTTAATACAATATTTATTTTCTGAGCTCTTCACGCTAAATATAAAGAGAACTTAGGATTTGCTCTAGATAAAGCACTATTAAAAATAGGTAAATCATGAGCGTTTTACTTAGAAAGCTTTTTTTCTTTTCAAGAGAGAGATTTCCAGATTCCCAGGGCAAACTTGTATAAGTAGTTCTAAAACATTGTGTAGGTTTTACAATGTGATATCTAGAGGAAGAGAAGTAATTTAGTATGAAATTCATGTCTTTTCCTCTCACTTAAGACACCCTAGAAAACACGAGTGCCCACTTTCTATTTATAGCAGTAACAAAGGCATCTTTTTTTAATGTAGGTAATTCCTGGCTGTTAAATTGCTGTAGCTTTCCATGTGTGTGTGCCACTGAGTGATCACTGCTGAAATGCCCAGACATTTAATTTTGCTGAACTCTTCTTTTCCTTCCACTCATTCAATTAGAATTCAAAAGTTTAACTAATAGAATTAGAATAGATTTGAATAGATTTACCTGTTAAAAGTTAAAATATTTGTATATGCTAATTACTTTATTGCATCTTTATTGCTTAATGAGTTATCATTTCTTTTAGGTTTTTTTTCTTATTGTTTTGGAAATGCTTTGTGCTCATTAGGCATTATTTTGGATATCATGTTACTAAAGATTTGTGTTGTATCCATTCACATAAAGATTCTAGCAGAGGGGGAAAAAGAACACAATATCTCTCAAGATATTAAAACCTTCAAATACAAGGATTCTGCAGTCAAAAGAGTAGAGGCAATGCTTATCTATTCTTTATTTTTAATATTTTATTGCCAATAATTGCTGTATTTGTACTATAAATATGGTCATGTTTATCTTGCTGTATTAAATGATTAACTTAAAGTAAATTAAGTAGTCAATTAAAGGCTATAGAAAAATGCAGTAAAATGTTTTTATGGATATGTCAGGAATAAGTTTATTAAAGAAATTCCACTTCTTAGTCAAAAATCAAAACTGGAAAGTTATTTTAATTATTAAATCAGGATGCCAGATACAAATTGACTTCGGGGCATTTATATTTTCTTCCTGGCACAAGCTCTGATCCCTTTCCTTTTGCCATTGGAAAAGGAAGTATCTATCACAAAGCAAAATGACAAAAACTTTAAAAAATCCAGCTGTAGTGGGACTTTAAGCAGCTTATTTCTCTAGGAGCTTCATAAATGCATTTCTGTGAAATAGAGCTCTCTTCCTGCAGGTTGATTCCTGTTCAAATTAATAAGCTTTTATTGGGCATTTTTCTCTAACATACTACATTATGCACTGAAAAGGGTGAATAAATTAAACAAGTCCCTCTTCCCCCAAAACATATAGAGCTCTACTTTCCAATCCAGTAGCCACTAGACACATTAATTCAAATGAAAAGATATTAAACATTTAATTCCTCAATCACACTAGCCCCAATTAAGTGCTTAATAGTTACATGTGGCTAGGAGTTACCTTGGTGAAGAGAACAGGTATATAACATCCCTATTACCTCAGAAAGTTCTATTAGAGAATACAGGCTTATAGGAAGGTAGAGCATATCTGATTTTTGTATGTGATAATGCATAGCAACAACGTCTGCAAGGTACAATGAACAAGAAATGAAAAAGTGATACATTTTATTGGGAATGGGTGTAAGGGATCAGTGTAGATTGCCTGGGAGCAGTGATGATCAGCTGAATTTCAAGAATAAGTAGTTATTTCAGGATAATCAAGAAGAAGAGAACAACTTAGGCAGAAGAATCATTATGACCAAATATAATGCTCACAGTACTCAAGCTTTCAATATGTTCTAGGCACTGTTTTAAGTGCTTTATTTGTCTTCTCATTTTTTTTAATTTATTTTTTGCAATAAGCCCTTTAAAGTAGATAAAATCATCACCTACATTTTCCAGGTAAGAAATGTAGTCAGACACATTAAGCAACTACCCTTAACTTAGTTCATGGTACAGCTGGGCAACAAATGCAATCTGATTTTAGAGCCCATGATCTTAGCCACAAAGCTATACTGCCTTCCATAGTGTACTAGTCCATACAACTATATAAATTCAGTATTTCTTTTTTTTAATATATATTTTTATTGGTTTCAGAGAGAGAGGAAGGGAGAGGGAGAGAGAGATAGAAACATCAATGATGAGAGAGTCATTGACCGGCTGCCTGCGGCATGCCCCCTGATGGGTACAGAGCCGGAAACCCAGGCATGTGCCCTGACAGGGAATCGGACCATGACCTCCTGGTGCCTAGGTCGATGCTCAACTGCTGAGCCACACCAGGCAGGCTAAATTCAGTATTTCTGAAGCAGACAGTAGGAAGGAGATTATGGGACATTAGGATAAACAGTAAGAGCTCAGTTCTGAAGTGTCTTATGTACCAGTACAAGGAGCTCGATCTTGGTGGGGAAAGTGTTCAGTTCAAGAGATAACAATCATTTCTGGAGAGATTGGTTTGTGGCAGTGTGAGTGGTGCCATGGGAAGAAGAAGATCGGGGTGGAAATTTCTTTGCAAGATACTGTATTAATTCAGGTCAGAAATGCTGAGGTTTTGAACTAAGACAGTGACAATAAAGATAAGGGAATTGTTTAGAGACATAACTTGTGTAGATGCAGCCTACTTGGTGAATGGCTGAGGGCATCAGCGTAACTACACTTAAATTTATTGCTTTCGAGGTTGGTGTTGCTAGAATTGATTTAGTGAAACAGAGGTCACATGGGGAAATAAACTTAATGTTTATTCTGATTTGGACCTATACATAGAATATAGAGATAGATGTATCTGTTTCCCTAGTTTAGACAAAGTGTCTGAGTTTGAAATAAATATTATGGACTGCTTGAAGATGACAGTAAAATATCATTGGACTCTAGCAGTTTTATTTTGATGAAGCTATAGAGTAAGCAAAGAATAGGACCTTGTACATGAGCGACACCAGCATTTAAGATATAGTCAAAGAATCAGGGAGTGAAGCAGGCAGTTAGGAGGTGATCTGGGAAAGAGAGTTATCTGAGAATCCAAGCAAAAGTATTAGGAGGCAAAAGCCCAATAAACTCAAATGGAATTAAAATAAGGACTTATGAACACTTCATAAAAAGTGGCAATTAGGAGATTATAATTGACGTTTGTAAGGGCAATTATTGTGACACGCCAGAGGCAGAGTAATGGAAATGGTTGAGAGTAGAGTGAGCAGGTGTTGACCATTCCCAAAAGACTCTGAGATAAGGAAGGAGAGAGTGGGCAGAATCGGGAGACTATTTTTTTTTTTTTAGTAATAGAAGTAATACTTGCTGATTTTAGAAAATGTAAAAAGCCCAGCAATATTGAAAATGAAGGTGCAATGTAACTTTAAATCCCACTATTGAGAGAGAGTAAATTAATTTGAACATTGGTATATGTTCTTCCATTTTAGAAACATTATCTATTTTGTAATAGTTGAGATAAAGTTGTTTATGCAATTTTGTTTCTTGGTTTTTCTGGTAACAGTATTTTCTTTTATTAAATTTTTGTAATATACATATAACTTGTAATGGAGGTAAAATATTGCAACTTAAAGGTGAATGATCCCTTAATTTCATAATCTGTATTATTATGTTTTATTTTAACTTAGGGTATTTTATTCTATCTTGTATTTCAATATTTTAAATAAGATGGATATGTCTCTTTGTGCATACATTTTCATATTTATATTATTTTATATTCATACCATTTCAAATTCAAATTATTTTATTATTAAAAATTCTCAAAAATGTATTTAAAAGATTAATAATTATTTTTCCAGCTTACTGTGCATAATTGCCAAAATTATTTCTATAAATTTGCTATAACAATTTTATAAGTAGTAATGAGAAATATTCATTTCTCAAAACACATTTATTAGGTAATATTACTTTGAAATTATTGTTTGCTAATCTACTAAGATGAGAAACAGCTCATTACGGTTCTAATTTTTTTATATTAGTGAGAAACTATATATATTTAATAGATATTTGAATTTTGTCTTTTGTGAACTGTCTGTTCATAGTCTCTTCACATTTATATATATTGGGCAGCTTATTGGTTTCCTTAACAATCTATAGGTTTGTTTTTTTAGTATGTCTTTATTGATTTCAGAGAGAGGAAGGGAGAGGGAGAGAGAGAGAGAAACATCAATGATGAGAGTCACTGATCAGCTGCCTCCTGCACTCCCCCCACTGGGGATCCAACCCACAACCTGGGCATGTACCCTGACTGGGAATTAAACCACCATCTCCTGGATTCTAGGTCGATGTTCAACCACTGAGCCATGCCAGCCAGACAACAATCTATAGATCTTTACATATTATGATATTCAATTATTTATATATCATATTTATTTTAAATTTTTCTATTTTTAAAATTTTATTTATGGTTTAATATATTTAAATTTTTAAATTTTTATATAGCCAAATAATTGGTCATTTTTTTTCTTACTGCATTTAACCTTACAGAGAATGGAGGGGTAAGAAAGATAAATGGGATTCAAGCATGATTATAAGCTGCAAGAAAAGAAGAGGTGAACACAGTAGTAATGTTATAAGGAAACACAAGATGACTCGGGTACAAGGATGGAGCTGAGAACTCAAAAGCAATATGACCAGTAATCCGGGTAAAGGATTTCTGTTCTTCAAAAATAGGAGAAAAGTTCAAAAATCTAGTTACAGATATAGGCAACAGAATTGAAAAGTAGGGTTTAAATATTGATTGATATGGAACTCACATGACATTACCTAGAAAGAAGAAAAAAAATGGTTTAGATTATAGACAATTTCATCATTAACTGGAATCATTCCCTCATATGATATGTGTGGAAGAGTGTGATCCTTGAACATTTAATTAAAAATAAGCTAAAAAATGATTATCATCTACTTCTATAGCAACAATTGTCCTTCAAAATTCTCCAGCAATGACAGAGCCATTAGATTTCACATATTTATTTCCACTTATCTACTGCCATTTTATTTATTTAGGCATTACATTCTGGAATCATAGCAATTTTGTGTTCATTATATCCTTATTAAGAAATGCAGGTCTACTTAATTCATTATAAAGAGAAAAAGGTAGAGAAAATAAATGCAAAATAATTTTAAACCCATGATGGTCAGAACTTTAAATATTCATTTTATTACCAGGTAGACAAAATACTAGTTAGGTTAAAAATATTGTTTCCTCCTAAGTTCAAATGGATCACTGATTGACATATTTCAGAATGTTTATGGCTTATGATCATAATATTAAAGCTCTATTTATACTTAGATTAATATATTTATAATATAACTGTTTTTAGTACCCATCTTGTGAGGGCCAAAATTTAAAAGAAAAGTGGAAAGTATAATATTACTGATTTTCTATGTTTTCTGCGGAGGGATACGAGGAATATTTGCACAGAAATTGTGATAGCTCTGCTACTACGTGTGCTCTAGATCAAAAATTTTCAGCCTTTTTTATCTCATGGCACACATAAACTAATTACTAAAATTCTGTGGCACACCAAAAAAATATTCTTTTCTGATCTGAGAAAAATATATGTATAATATTGATTGATTTACAAAAAATATGTAATAATAGTAATTACCTACCCTTTTTGCTCCAAACTGACTTTAAAAAATCAGCTATATATACTTGTATATAAGGATTTCTGGTACCACGAACTAACCAATAAGACACAACCTTATTATGTGACATGACCAATAAAATGCAACTCTATATTTATGGTTCAAGACAGGACATTCACACTGGACAGCTATTGTGTTGGCTATTGTAATTTTTTTATTTGACAATCTAAGGGAAAAGAGATCAATGCCCCTGACCACAGAATCAGGTATTGCATGTTTTAAAAATTCTTATGGCACACCTGTTGAAAATCACAGATTTAGATTATTAATCACATTTCCCAGAGGTATTTATTTTTAAAAGGGTCAAATAGATGGATAGGTTTCAAATATTAAACATCTAAAATAATATATACTTACTTCATTTGTTTAACAATAGTACTTTTTCCAGATTCTCCTGCTCCTGCAAAAGAAAGATGGGAGTGTTATCAACTGATATATATCAAATTCATATACATGTTAAAATCTGTGATATCACTATCTTGCAGGTAAATCTTTAACAGACAGCTCTCCTATGTAAAGAAGCAGAGTAATGTTTCTGTTAAGTCTTGAAAGGTATTAGGTGTCTACTTTCCAGGATAGCAGAAGAAAATAAAACCCATTTGTATTGATGATAGGTCCAGATATAAGTTGGCCTCAAGGTAGAGTGTATATTCTGAAGCAAGAATTACATGCCATTAGGAAAAAATCCTATTACTATATTTGAATATGTTTTGGAAAGATCATATCTCCTGGGTTTGTATCCCAAGGAAACGGTCCCAACTTTATAGTCTCTAGATCACTCTCATTCTCCCAGAATGTCTCTGCATATATCCTGTTGGATTAAATAGCAAAAACAAAAACCATGCACACAAAACTAAGCAATAGCTTTTTATTTCTAGAATTATTCAAAGCCTATCCTGATTATAGAAGGGTCTCTTGTCTTCATCATCATTTTTACGTTGCTACACAGGCATTTTCTCTTTTGTTTAAAAAAAGGAAAGTTGCTAATGACAGTAAGCAAATCTAAAGAGCCTACAGAGAAGTTGCATTTTAAAAAGTAGGATAAATGCAATAGGACTTAAGACGATTCATATAAGGATGTTTAAAATTGTTAACAGTGTAAGGATGACTGATATACGAAAAGAGACTAAAACTGAATATTACTTGAGAGTGAAAATGATGAGAGAATTTGATAAAAATTATTATAATGTGTAAGGTATCAATAGAGTATAAAACCAAACTTTTTAGTGTTTACTTATCTATGAGTCTTAGACATGTGAGGGATGGAATGGGGCAGAGCAAATTCAGCAGCTTCTTGAAGTGTGAAAGTTCTGGTTTTACAGAGAGGAGAAAAGCTGGGTGTCAACAAGAGTTTGTAGAGTCTGATAAACTATATTTGTTTACAAAATTTTTAGATAGAATGACCAATAAATCTCTGAAATATTGGGAAAACTCAGTATTTTATAATTGATATGAAATCATGTGTTTTAGAACGTGTCCCTGGGTTACAATGAACATTTATTGATGAAAATATGATAGTGAAATATATTGACCAAGGGCCTGATCTAAAATGCCAATGAGTCAAATTTTCAGCCTTCTCATACTAATTTATATATAATTTAGAGAAGCAAAAGACTGATATATTACTGACAGTTCCAGAAATTGGGTCCAAAGATATATTTAAAGTCTCAGCTTGCCTGTTAATTTTGGACAGATTTCAAAATAGCACAACTAAGGCAATTTAAAAATAGGCCAGGAAAAATCCAAAAATCAGAAAAACTAATATGTATAGAAATATCTCTTACCAACATGGCAGTCAACTGCATTGTTTTACCAAGTCTAGTATGATTTTTAAAAGATTTTTTATTGATTTTTAGAGAGAGAGTAAGGGAGAGAGAAACATCAATGTGAGAGCTAGACATGGATCAGCTGCCTCCTGCAAGCCCCTCATTGAGGATCGAGACTGCAACCTAGGTATGTGCCCTGACCAGGAATCAAACCAGCAACTTTTCAGTGCTTGGGATGATGCCCAGCCAACTGAACCACATTGGCATGGCAAGTCTAGTATGATTTTATGTAAGCAAAACTAATATGACTTTTGGTAACCCTATATTTCAGACTTTTATTCAAATTATATCAAAATATATATTGAATTAGAGGGCCCTGACTGCCCTATTTAAATTTTTTTTTATATCTATTGAGTTTATTGAGGTGACATTGGTTAATAAAATTATATAGGTTTCAACTTTGGAGAAACTCTGAGATGAGAAAGAATGTCTCATTTCTGACTATCAAATACATTTTCTTAAATAATGCTATAATACCTATGGTTTCTAAGTGAATTGAAAGTAAATTAGATCATTTTTATTTAAAAAATTATCTACCTTGAGAATAAGAAAAAAATGTTTATAAAACGATTTTCCAGAATTGTACTAGAATATGTGTCCTGGACAAATACAATATCAATTAAGAAACACTATGAGAACATTAAGAAATTCTAAATAATCGCAACCAAATTTTATCATATTCATTCTATATGACTGACTAGTCAAAAATTTATCATAACTTGGGGGAAAGAAACCTTTTGACTGTATCAGAGAATTAAGGTACATCCACAATGATCTTCTATACTTCATAAATATGGCCTATTAGTGATCATACTGATGACACCTGGGAAGTTTCCAAAATTATTTCAGAGGCTAGGCGGTATATTATTATGCAGTATTATAGAAGGATTCTTTATAATTTAGTTGGTCATTCATGATGTGCCTTAGGTCAGCAGAGTAATTAAGCATTTTTAAAATAGCTTATAGTTTTTTTGTGAAACTATATTTGAAACATTAATATTTCCTTTTAAAGATTTTACAAAAGGTATCTGAATTATCGCTTGTTTTTTTTGCGGTGACTTCTGTCTTCTATATGAAGGTCTAGGATAGTCAATTACAGCACTAACAAAATTCCTGAAGAAAAGCCAATTTCTCCAAATTCTCATTTATTATTTGGAGCTCTATTGCAAAGCTATTTCAGAAATAAATTATTGAATCCCATTCTCACAATGATTCTAGGCCTTAGTTCACAATAACAGTTCCATTTTTGTAAGATTAGATCATGCTACAATGCCAAATATAGATATTAAAACAGCATGTTTGAATAGGCTGGGGGCATCCTGAAATAATTTCTTCCTTCCAAACTGTAGTTTTCGCTAAAATTATTTTCTGGGTCTAGGGTTACCAAGGGGCTTTTAACAAAATATACACGTATTTCTTCAAAGTAGATGTTTCCATTAATTAAATATTTAAATTTATACTTAATTTATACTTTAATAGTCAAATTATTTTATTCTCAGTAAGAATAAATTAGGAATTTTACCCCATGTTTTTATTTACAAATGCCAAAAACAGCTCAGCAGGGAGTGGCTCAGCGGTTGAGCATCGACCTGGGATCCAGGCGATCAGGGTTCGATTCCTGGTCAGGGCACATGCCCAGGTTGTGGGCTCGATCAATGACTCTCTCATCATTGATGTTTCTATCTCTCTCTCTCCCTCTCCTTTCCTCTCTCTGAAATCAATAAAGATATATTTAAAACAAACAAACAAACAAAAAAACCCCCCAAAAAACCAAATGCCAAAAACAATGTTAAAGCTTCATGATATTTATACTTGTAACTGAACCTCAACTGAACACATTCAAGGCTTGATTGCTCATTTGATACAACTTGTTAAAACAGGAAAAATGAGAATAAACACATTGACTTCTTGTTATCATGTATAAAATATTTTGTAGGGGGTCTTAAAAATCACATAATGATACAGTAGAAAGAAACCTTAGAAATCAGCCAGCTATGCACATCTCTTCATCCTAGCATGAGAAAAATGAGTGTGGCAGAGATTATGATACTTATCCAAAATGCCAGGTCTACTTTAAGACAAAGAAACTACATCACCAGACTCCCATATTACTGCTGTAATGTTGCTTTCTTTTTAGTATGCACTACTAATGTCAAATCAAAATGATTTAAAAACATAAATTATTTTAAATTTACTTATTTTAAATTCATATGAAAGCAGTGTACTTTCTCAGACATATGGATATGCAGTGTCTGCTTGTCATCTGTTTGTAGACTGTTGGCATTTAAAATTCTTAAGGTAGTCTTTTTTGAGCCAACTTAATTTTTTTCCACTCACTATTTCTCTTTCTCATGGAGCAATAACAAAATTATGTGTCTCTGACACATGGCAACCTTTCAAATACTCTAGACTGAAGGTAGAAAAATGAGTAGAAAATATTCATGTTTTTGAATCAAATAAATATGAGCTTGTGTTCATTTCTGACATTGACTGGATGTCTTGATCATATTTAATCTGAGAGTCAGTATCCTTTTTATAAAATTGGATTATTAATATCTGCCTCTTATGGTTTGGGAAGATTAAATTAGAAATATATAAAATACCTAGAACATACCTTAACATATAGTAAGTTCTCAACATTTTCCTATATTTGAAGCAAGCTTCCTTTCTTAAGAGATTTTTCAAGTATAAAATGTTCCATTCCTTTAATTCTTTCTTGTAAAACATGACTTTTATATCCCTTGCCCTCTGAAACACACTCTGTACAAAAGCAAAAGTCCTTTTGAAACACTGGTTCTGAAATTTTGCTGTAGATGTCAGGAGATTGATCAACAGCACTGATATTCTGATGCCGGAGGAACGGGATAAAACCTAGGTCTGTCTTGCTTATGACACTTGTATTTAAATAGAACACTTTTCTTCATAGGGGCCATGATTAGTTTGCCTTATTTTTTTCTTTGTAGCTTTATCACATTGTTTACCAAACTCTTGTACTGAGTTTGTAGCAGCTAAATTTGTCTAATTTCTTTTTTACATCATCTCTTAGCAAACATATTCTTACACATACTACATGTGCATAATTGATTTTGAACCCCAATTAAAGATACCTATTAAATCCCACTTTGCTCATTTGGACAAAGTATTCCTGATGGTTGAAATCACTTGGAATTTTGACTGTCTGTCACTATATTCTTTCAAACACTCAAGCGTGAAATACTGCATTTCCCACCATCACCCAAATCCTTGAAAAGAGCATTGAAGAGGAGAAGGTCAAGGGCAGGAAAATATGTAATTCTCATTAATCGTCACAAGTCCTTGTTCACTCACTACCTGTAGTCAACAATGTGAAATGTTTCCTATTAAATATGACAGTTACTGCAGGTTTTGTACATGCTATTTATCTAATGAAGGAAATTGCCTTCTATTTCTACTTTGGTAAATGTTTCTATCAGGAATGGATAAAAGAAGTTTATCTATTGTGTGTGTGGGGGGGGGGGAGGGGGCATGCACGCATCTCCTGATATAGTCATGTTGATTTTTCTCCTTTAATTTGATAATGTGGTAAATAATATTAACTAATGTTCTAATGATATTTTAACCAGGCATTCTTGGGATAATTTCCCCCACCACTGCTATTTTTAAAATAGTTTATGGGCCCTGCCAGCATGGTCAGTGGTTGAGCATTGACCCATGAACCAGGAGATCATGGTTTGATGCCTGATCAGGGCACAAGCCCTGGTGCAGGCTCAATCCCCAGTAGGGAATGTGCAGGAGATAGCTGAGCAATGATTCTCTCATCACTGATGTTTCTCTGTCTCTCTTCCTCTCCCTTCCTCTCTCTGAAACCAATAAAAACATTAAATAATAATAATAATAATATTTTAGTATGGAAGAAAAAGGGGTTGTAGGCAAAGTAACCTCACCTGGTGATCTAATAATAAATTCCTAAATGGTCAAGTTATGGTGGGTAGTTACATCCTAGTCATAGAATGTCTTTTAAAAAGATTTATCTTTGCCTTAAGCAAGCCATGCCCATTGTTTTTGTAAGTTATTTTATGTCAGTACATCTTTGAACTAAGTAACCACCCCCAAGAGAGCACATAATCTTGTTAACTATCCTGTAATCCAATTCCCACCTTGCTTTCTTCTACCTTCACATAACCTTCATTACGTTCCCTCCTGAATTTCAAATGCATAAAATAAACTGAAAAATTGTTATTCTCATGAACTTTTGAAATCTTACTTCCTGGCAATTGTCATCAGTTTTGGCTTAAATAAACTCCAACATAATGTCCAATATTCTGTATCTGTCTGATGATTAAAGTCAATGTAAAGATATTAGCATAAATATAACATAAGTAATAATGTGGGTTTTCTTTTTTTTTAGTGCATCACATTAGTAAACCTTATGGTGTCAGATATATTTCTATAATTATTAGGATGTCTAAGTACCTATTTCTGTAATATAGTAATAATAAGCATCATGACTGTATGTAAGCATGTTTCATTTGTGATAAAGAATGTTATACTACCTTTCCTTTCTAATAAAGTTTTATTTGATTGCTTCCAATTTTATACTTGTTTTAAAAATATCTGATAATGCATGGGTCAGCAAAAGTAGGTTTACAGTTGTGAATGCATGCAACTGTAAACCTATGTTTGCCCCACCCTGTATTCAAAACATTATGAGCCTTCCTGGATTTTGAAGTATTTTAACAAATATGTCATTTTCCTTATCTTATTAATATACCTTTTAGGCTAAAAAAGGAATAAGCTAAAATATAGAATTACACAATTTTTTCCACACAGGCCTATTTACATAGAAACATAGATAGATGGATGATAGATATTTGTAAAAGTGTTCATTAATTGTGGGAGCAGTTACACACACAGCTTTTTGTATAAATTAATGCCTCTGAAAAAAGTATTGGTTAATTAAGTGGTTAGCCTACACACACTGGGTATCCGGAGGAGGGACACAGAGGACTGAGTATGACAAATCCGTTGCTCTCACTTGAGTTATCCCTCCTAATTTCCAGATCCATGTATATTCATCTATTTAATAGATATTTTTACTTGGTTGTGCTACAAACATCAAAGTTTTAAATATCCTAAATTATTATTACTCTTTTCATTTCTCCCCCAACCTAAGCTTTGTTCTGTATTTTACATAGTGCTGAATGAAACAATCACTATACTCAATTCTTCCCTTAATCATTTCTCTCACCCACATGCAGTCAGCCACCAAGTTCTGTGGATTTGGTTTCCTAATGTCCTCCAAATCTTACACCCAAACTTGTAATTTCCACCTTAATTCACAGTGCTATCAAGTAGTTGTATAGTAACAATTTCCTAATTAGCTTACCTATCTTAGTCATCCTCATAAAATCTTTGTCTCATAGTGCAGCCAGCATAATCTTTGATTAAAAAATTCCAAGTATTATTCTCACATTGATAGTTAAAACCTATCAACATCTTCTTATTGACTTAAACATCAAAGTCCTTATGGGATGATGCATGACTCTTTTCTAGCTCTATTTCCACATGCCAAATGTACATATATGCTTTCATCGCTATGAACAACATGTAGAAATATTTTATATTTTGATTCTGTCATTCTTTCATACTCGATGCATTCATCCTTTCTTGTGCTAAGCATGCTGTGCTAAGTAGGAATTCAGGGAAGAGCAAAAGCAGACATGTTCTATGTTTTCATAGTACTTAGAATTCAGGTACTAATTTAAGACTGACACAATAGAAATAAAAAGCTTTGTCCTCCTGTAAACTAATTTGTAATCTTAGAAACTAAATTACCTTCCTGAGCTCTCATTTTATTTTTCTCTAAATAATAAAAATAAAAATATCTATTTCATAGGGCTTTTTTTTAGATTATAAACAATAACAGCAGTGGGGGGAAAACAGAGAAATATGAGTTCCATTCTATTAGAGACAGAGCTAAAACTAAATTTTGTGGCAAAGGATCAGAAAAAAAGGAGCCAAAGAAGACTGAAATATTGAGTCGATATAATGGGAAACACATAACTGGGGAACTTATAAAGTTTGGGGATGAAAGGGAAGCAAGAAAAACTTAGAAAATTATTTTGAGGTCTCCCAAAGTGCAATTAGGTCAGTGATAAATAACAGATATTTGCAAATATGGATCTAGAAACTGGGCAAAATAAAGGATGTTAGAGTCATTCTTCCAGAAATGAGAGTTAAGCCCTGATATTAAGTCCCCAAGAAAGAGTACAAACTGAAAAATACTGAGGCCCAAAGATATACCTTATTGAGTGAAACCACTGACAAATGTGGAAAAGAAGCAGTTTCAGTGAAGTGGGGAGTGAAGGGATATAAAAAATGAGGAGGTATTGCAGAGTAACAGGGGGTAAGATAAAACAATTCAAAATTATCGAGGTCTGAGTTTTGTGAATTGAAGGTTTTTAGGGCTGTGTGAGAGAATTTTTTTAGTAGAGAGGAGAATATAAAAGTCAGATCATAATTAACTAAAGAGAATACAGAGGATAATAAAATAGAAGCAATGGGCATGAGCTACTTTGAGAAGTATTTCAATATAAAAACATTTAAAAGGATACCCATATAAAGTTAATTCAAGGGGTTCATGGAGTCAGAGTGATTTAGGCTAATGGAAATATGTGTGAAGAGGAAAGATCCAGTAAAGAAGAATTTTGAAAAAAGGCAAAGAGAAAAAGTAATTCATAAAACAAAATTCATAAGATATGGAAGGTGACAAAATTTATAGGACAAGGCTAAAATTAGCCTTAAATGAAAATGGAATACCACTACTTTCTTAAAACTGGCTGAAGTGGATGATTGGCCCTTATACGTGGGTTGTCATCTAGGCTGAGGTGGGAGGGTTGGAGATTCTGGATGAAAGAGAAGCTGGGAATGCAGACACAGCTGCCTTTTGGAGCATTTCAGTAGAGAACGGGAACAAGTAAAATAATTATTGGCCCAGCTGAAGTTAAAAACAGAAATTTGTCAGCCAGGAAATGGAAAATGATCTATCATTTTAGTCTACAACACCTGGAAATGAAGGGAATTAGGAGTGTACAGGGGAGGGATGTTAGCTCAGCACTAAGGGCTGAAAAGGTATTAATAGTAGCACTGTGGAGAAAGTCACAGGGAATAGTGTCTTAGAACAATGGTAATCAGAGAGCCTTGAGGAATTATACAGGGTTGAAGTTATGATGTCAATTAAGGTAGAAGATTAAAGGGACAGAGTATTTCAGAATTTTAGGAGGAACATAGTAATATGGCCAACTCTGATTGAAGGGAAATATAATGAAATCAAAGAACTAATTCATGAAGTGTGGAAAAGTATGAGAGATAATAGAATATAAAATAATGGTCAGAGAGTGATATTTCCAGATATCTTAAAAGAGGAACAATTCTAAACAGCAAATTTATTCTATTTGAATATACAATATTGAGGCCGAAAGTAAGCCCATGACTTCTACTTTATTAACATTGGGATCTAATAAATAAAATGAATATTTTCGTACCTTGATAAGTCCCACCATCGGCTTCATCTTCAATACTACTTCTTTGAGTTCAAATTCTATTTGATGTATTTACACATCAGTATTTGAAGGAAACTTAAATAAGGAGATGCATTCTGAATTTGAGTCTAAAATCTTAACTGGAGGCGTATTTTATTTTATGTGGAACATAGAGTCTACACAAACAAAGGTTTCACTACCTTCCTTCTCTCCTAACAGTTTGGAGGGGTAAAAATCTTGTTACTTATATAACTCTTTTAAAAGGTACAGTAATGTTCTTCAACCAATAGTTCAGGGTTTGAGTAAAAAAGTAAATATAAAAGTGTTCTTTGATATTACTAGATAAAGAGGTTCCATTAAACTATAGTTAACAAGTCATTCTCAGCAAGATAGGATATTTAATCTCAATAACAAATATCATCATTTGTCTAAATATGGAGCCTTAATAAATGGTTTGCATATTTTATGTGAGAGACTTGTGAGTCTATTTTTAAGATGTCTTGATTATTAGAGATAAATTAATCTAAAATAAAGCCAAATATATGCAAAACATTTGTCCAAGTACTTTTTGCCTGTTGGGGAAAAGGAACATTATAGTACGTTATTAGATGCTGCCATCTGCCATTCTTTATAAATAAATGCAATGTTGCAAATATTTGGCTTTGCCTCTTGAACTTTCAAATTGTTATGATGCAAAGAGTATATTGCACTTTGGAGACAATTTGAAACTCTCCAAGTAGAACTTCTCTGCATGTTTTTTCTTTACTTTTCTGAAAGGCAATTTAAAACATTTGATTAAAATATTTGTGATAAAAATATTGATTCTTTAGTAGCATAAAATAAAATCAAATGTTTTATAATATTTTTAAATAAAAAATGCATTATTTTTAGAAGAAAGAAAGAATGGCTTTAATTTGGATAAATAAAACAAAACACTTGAAAGATTATTCAGAAATATTTCCTATATGTTGTTCACAATATCCTTCTCTTATTACTACTGATCAGAAATAAATTTATTTGTTAATAAAATTATTCTAAAGGATCTGTTTATCTGATCACATCCATGGAGTGGCATTGACTCTACTGGTATAATGGAAATTCAAAATAGAATTTCTTACACTTGATGAATTTATAATCTAGCTAGTGACTCAAGAACACCTATAGTGTCCTGCATTCTTTCACACTCCATACTTGATGACACTTAAAAAAATATTAAAGATAAGTATTTAAACAAATAAAAACTTATTTAACCTGTGTTTTGTATCCTCTTTCCTCTTAGATATACATAAAAAGAAGACAAGAGGAACAAAAATTTGTGTATTTTATTAACATTCAATTAATTTCAGTTTGGGGAATATATTACACAACAAAAATAAACCACATTTGTCTGGATTTTTAAAATTTACAAAATACTTTGACACCCATCATTCTTCTGAGATTATGTGACTAGTCCAAGGTCACTCAGTGAAGATGTGAAAAAAGCATAACACTTGATGAAAGTATTAACAAATTAATTTTTACCTCAAATGGCTTTAAAAGGCATTTTACTATACTCATTTTAAAATTGTATTCTCTCACTCTGCCAGGTGGATAAACCTACTTAGCTAATTCTGCTATGCAAGCTTTATGTTACTAATTATTTTGTAACAAGCTTTTCGATAGTGTCAGAATCATAATTCTTACTGTCATATTAAAATTGGGCAGACCTTCCAAAATATACATTTTTTAATAAATGAAACAACCTGGAAATTTTGAAAATGCTCATTAACTTAGTAAACATAAGCATATTTAAAGTAGATTTTTAAAAATCTTTAGATTCCTTCTAAGTTTATGTGTCTAAGAGCCAGATACTTGGAATAATATTTTTAAACAGTAAAACTTAGATGACACCTTTAAAAAATATATAGTGTGCCCAGCCAGGTGTGGCTCAGCAGTTGAATATTGACCTATGATCCAGGGGACCGAGGCTCAAGTCTCTGTCAGGGTGCATGCCTGGGTTGTGGGCTCGATCCCGGGTGGGGGGCGTGCAGGAAGCAGCCCATAGATGACTCCCTCATCATTGATGTTTCTATCCCTCTCTACCCCTCTCCCTTCCTCTCTCTGAAATCATTAAAGACACATACATAAAAAATATATATTGTGTGATGTTTACAATATAGCGCATAGAAAAATAAAGAATTAAAGGTTTTAGACCTGAAGGAAAAGAACACCAATGATGAACGGTCCATGATATTGCTGAAGATCACTGGTTAACAATTAATTAATGGTATCATAACTGTAATTGTAGAGTGAATGTGACAATATTTCAAATATGAAGAAAAAGAAAACTCATTTTTTTTCCCTATTCCTCGCATGGAGCTCTGAATCTAATGAGTTCATGTGATGGAAATTTGCAAAAGTACAAAAGAAAGTAATGTTGCAAAATAAATCAATTTTAACTGAAATTTAAAATAAAAAGTAAAAAAGAGATAGGAAAAAGTGAAAACATGAGCCATACTGATTCCACTATTAAATGATGGGTATCTCCTTTGAATAGAATTAAAGTTTAATCAAACATTTGTAAGTTAAGACTTAAAAAATAGAAATCTACAAAAACAAACATCTTATTAGAATTTTTTTCTTATTAAAATATACTCTTTGTGGGGTGTCTTTACAGGCTAAATTTTAAAAGCACATGGCATTATTGTCTTAGCCATTGTCAAATGAGGAATATATGAATCATCTCCACTGTTTCCTAGAAGACTTCTTCTTGCTAAAAGAAAACAGATCTGGAGCCTCTTTTCTAATTTTACTAAATGTCTGAAAGATGTAATAAAAACAAAATCTGTCTGCAAGTTGGTCCTTTATTTATAAGGTAGCACTTTGAAAGCTCTTCAGATTCAGTGAAATCTTATGTCCAGTAATACCAAATGATACATCTACTTTACAGTATGTGTTCAATTTGAAAGTTGTGCTATGTGTTTAAGCACCTAGAAATTTACTGGATAATAAAAAGATCAACATAATAAATTCTGTCAAAAATATTTTTAGATTCCCACTTTTTATAAGAATAGAGTTAGTCTTAGGATCTAATTACCAGGAACACTTAACTGGTAAGCACCACACGACACACACTGATGTACTTAAAAACTGTTCAAGCCACGCTGATGAATGAAAATTATCATTTCAATGACAGGAGAAATTAAATAGTTTTAATTGGTGAGAAAATTTGAGGGTGAGAGGGTAAGAAGATGGGAAGGTTTAGTTTAGTTCCACTGAACACTTTTATGATGTATAATGAGGCCAAATTGAACATTTGAGTTTAGTTAAATTAGAGAATATGAATTAGAAATATGAGAATTAAAGCAGAGTTGTTGCAAGACTTTGTTGTTTTGAACTTTGACAATATAATCAACAAAAAAATTCAAATCTAGCCCAGAAGGAAAAGCTTAGTCAAGTGTTTGGTGTATCATTGAAACAGGAAAAGCTTAAGAGAATTTGACTCATTTTGTGTCAATAAGATATGACTGAGAAGTTGAGGGCATATATTGTTGGAACCAAATTAATCCAAGCATATTGTTTAGTAACACTGGAAGTGAATTCATAAAATTATGATTGTCTCAGGAAAGTAAAAGATGTAATAGTAGCACTGATGAGTCTTTTATATCTGTGGTACCAAAAATTACTCTCCTTCTGATCTAATCCACAACTTTAATCAAAAAGTAATTCGTATATTGAAAATATGTCTATTCTTTTGAAATTTATTCAAACAGGAATTTTTAATCTATTTTATCACTTTTATACCACCGTTCTTAGTATAAGAGGAGCACAAAGTGCATTTGTAGGAATGCTTGGCTTTCCCTCTCACCTTTTATTTGCTTTTTCTATGTCCACATGACTTTCACTCTTGATCAAAGCCTCATAGAATACTTCGGAGTTTTAGGGAAAGTATGTTTGCTGGTTTCATAAGAGCTGACCCCAACATCTTTGAAGTTACCAACCTCTAGTGGTTACTTGCAAGTGCTGTGGACAAGTGAGCAGCCACAGGACCTATGCATGAAGGGAGAGAAGTGCTCCTTTGAGGAGCAAGTGCTGGGAATCCCACAGCTGGCTTCTGAGACACTTGCCAATGGGAGCAAAAGGACACTTAAAAAAATGAGAATGTTATGCTAAGCAAAATAAGTCAGTCAGAAAAGGCTAAGAACCATATAGTTTCGCTCATATATGGGATATAAAACTGAAATGCATAGACACAGATAACAGTGTGGTGGTTACCAGAGGGAAGGGGGTGGGAGGGTAGTAAAGGGTAAAGGAGGGCAAATATATGGTGACGGAAAACAATTTGACTTTGGGTGGTGGGCACATAATGTAATATGCAGTTCAAGTATCATAGAAATGTGCACTTGAAATCTATATGATCCTATTAACCAATGTCACCCCAATACATTTAATAAAAATATGAGGAAGTTTTGTGTAAAATTTCACATCTGAAATGAAGTACTTTTGTGTATAACTAGGAACAGGAGAAACATACAACTATGATTAAGTGAAAGCTCTTGTTTTGTATTCTTTTTATAGGTCTTTATTTTTATCTCAAAAACATATTTTTCTTCCGGTGACCACTACATGTGAATTTTTTTATGTCTAGAAAAAGGTGTGGCATAGAGGTTATTTTCTATCTTTTAATTCATTGAAAATACATTGAATATATAGCTGTGGTAAAGAGTTGTGCTGAGTTTTGAGGGAATGAAACGAGAGAAGAGACATGATTCCTTATCTGAATGAGTATATAAATATCCTAAAAGAGTTTAAATGGAATATTTTTCAAGTACACAGACAATACCACAGGTAGCATTCAGAAGCCTGAGTAATATTATTAATATAATTTAAAGTACCTTATCATTACTCTAAATAACTTCATACTAATTGGTTTTAATAGCACAAGTAATTAAATAACATTAACCTGGATATCAAGCAATGTATTTGTGTTCAAACAAAATAACATAAACCTTTATAACTTGTAATTAAAGGAAGCAATAAAATAATAAATGTATATGAGTTTTCTCTTAATAATAGTAAATTGTATTATTGACAAAGAAATGGAGTCATCTAATAAATATTTTTCTCTCTACTTAATAAAAATATGTAACAAAATACTAAATAAAAATGAGTAAATATAAAGTGCACATAAAGTCTATTTCTTTTCACATTTTTATAATAAATATCCCATAAAGTAATACTCTTAAAATGAAATTTTGAGAAAGTAAATACAACACAATTGAAGAAACATCAGGAATTTGAAAGCAAAAGAAATAAAATATTACCTAATAACAGCAACTTTACAGTTCTTGCATCTCGCTCAGCATCTGCCTGAAGCTTTTTCTCCAGTTCTTTTGATCTTTTGGCTGATTCCTTACTCTCTGAACTAATCCCGCTTCCCATCGTGTCGGTTTATTTGCTCAAACTTTTTCAGATGTTGAGCGCAGCTCTGGTTTGAGTGTAGGATGCAAAAGCAGTTCTCTACTAAAGTGCCCAACAGCCCATTCCCTCACGCTCTAAGATTCTACTTTGACTAAGGAGATGCTTTCTGAGCTGTCACCTGATCAAAGGGTGTCACCTGATCAAATTAAATGGCCATTTCTGGTACATCTTTAAAAATCTGTTCATCTTCCTTAAACAACAATGTAGAAAGTTGTCAAAACCTATATACTAAAGATAATATGCAATGAGCAGTTCAAATGGAATGTTTCACACTGATAGGCAATCTTTATTACTGTGATTTTAAGTTCTGTTAACTAAACAACAAGCTTGCATCTTATCTTCAGATATTTGAGTTTTCAAATTCTTCATAATTACTCTAATATTGCTGTCAAAATATTTATATTAAATCATCCAAGTTTATAGTCTCATTATGATTAGATTATGACACAACATTATTGAGACTCTCAGTATCTGTCAGTATCTAGGCAGAGACTCTCAGTATCTAGAAAACAACTTTTAAAAATGGAAACAGATGTAGTTCTTATGTTTATACATATTATTGTATTGTCACATAGACTTCAACACATGGTGCTCTTAAATTATTGATTTCAGTCTCATAGGATGCACATTCATAAATTGAGCTTTTACTGCTCCCGAGAAAGTCAATCCATCAACTTTAATTGAGGACCCACTTGGTGTAGACACTGAACTGTGTTCAATTTTGGTAGAGCATTAACTCTTTGGGGCCATTAAGTAACCGCTGCTGTTCTGGAAGGACTTTTATTGATTTGGTATCAAGGGAATAAAAAGTAATGTTCTTTGAAACAGTAGGTAATTTGGTTCTTCCTGAAAAGTAAGGACAGTAAATATATTCAAATATGTTCCATGCCTTTCAACTACCACAAGAGATATCATGTACTTCTTGAAGATCTGCAAGCTTGGGGACAGAGATTATGTTGTATAATTTTTTTGTGTATATGAAGCATAAAGTTCTTGTTAGGTTGTCAATCAATAGTTTCCTTAGAAACAGAGTTGGCTACCTGTAATTTTGGGATCTGTGAATGTGTCTAACCAGAAAATGCTAGAATATAGTCCATCAACATGTCAGTCAGTGTTGTTCTTGTGGGGCCATGTGCAAAGTTTGAACAGGTGGGTTTTTGCATGTTCATACAAAAAGGAAATAGGCTGCCAAATTAAATACATATTCCTGCTTTGTTTATTTTTTCACAAAAAATATCAAGTAGCAGATACATAAGCATAGTCAAAACTTTCTGAATTTTATCCCTCCAAAGCCATGTTATGATAATATAAAGCTGTGGAAACGTAGGTATACAAGAGTTTGTGCAAATCATGCAGCATTGCTTTTACAATGCAAATGGCCTGCCCCAAAGGAACAAGATTTGCACTTACTAGTTTATTTATACTCACCCATGAACAGAGTTTACTCTGCAGCAACACAAAAGAACACAAACATTAAAATAAATCTCTTTTTGCCTATTGTTCTTATATCAAAATGGAATATACATAGTACCCTGAATATATGATTCTTGGACCTTCCATAGCAACTATGAACTGACTAGATACGTTCTATGATTTGTATTCAAGTAAATATATCTCATAGCTTTTTGATGGGGACATCCCCTGGTTTTGAAAGGGTATGTGTTTTGCTAAATTTCCTAAGAGGGTTACTGACTAAAACTGATGAATTTTTTCAGGAGTAGAAATGTACATTTTCTTCATCATATAAAATTATGAACTACTTTTCAGTTAACCCAGAATCTTTAATTATCAACTTTATGAGATTATGATGTGATTTTTTTCATCAGTGACTACAAATTCTTGAAAAAAATTTGGTATCAAGGGAATATTTAGGGGAGGGATGTTGCATGAACCAGAGAGGAGAGGAAGGTCCCTTTCTCAGCCCTCTCCCCTGAGTCCCTGGAACACAGCTTCACTAATAAGCTGGAGTTTTAGTCCATGTTGCTTCACTTAGGATTACAGCTTTTTGGACTTAAGAAAATTATGAAAATAAAATATTAAATTCCAGTACAGTGGTGACAATATCTTATTAGCTTGGATGTCCTCCATATTGCTTAGCACGATGCTAGCCATAAGAAATGTTAAAAACCTATTTCTTGCCAATGAATTGATAGAGACTTAGTGTCTTTTTTTCTTATGCTATGCTGAGATGACAGTATGGTTAGCGTTTCTTTCCAAGGTTCAATGTTATAGTTGGTCTCTCTCAATATCTTAGCAATATTAGTGATTCAAAAAATTCAATGAAAAAGTCCAATGTTAGTCTGAAATAATGTCAATAAATACAATTACAAAAGTGATTCCAACATTTACACTGTTGATTTTTTGTTTTGTTTTTATCAGCTTTAAAAATAACATCAGCATACTCCTTTTCTATCCTTAAATCTTGTTCCACAGTGAGAGAAAATTGATAGAAGATAAAAATGGGAAATTAGATGCTTTTTATTCAGGGAGATATGTGGCCATAAATTTGGTTTGTTCTTGAAGACAAAAAACTATCCCAGACACTATAATGTTAGAGTTCCATATATTAGCCAGCTAAAAGAGATAGAATGCCTTGTGTACACACACATGCACACACACAAACTTGCATGTGCAACTCATGCACACACACACTCACAGAAGGCAGCGGACATTACTTTGGAACATGGTGATTTTTTAGGATAATTATTGAGAATGACTTCTAAGAACCTTGTTTCTGTGTGTGTGTTTTGAATCACAACATCACCTGACTGGGAATACCTTCTTTTAACACCAAGCTCTGCAAGAAAGAAACATTGACAAAGTAAAATACGGAGAATGAGCCCTCAGCTCTAAAGGTCAAGCCTGCATGGCATGAGTAAATTTTCCTCTGGCTATTTTAGGTAGAGGTCTCTGTGGAGTTTTCAGAAGGGATCATTAGCTTTTGAAAACTTTGAGTAATCACTATTTTAAATTTATAATTCAATACCTAGCATATGGTGACATGCAATTATTTCCCACCTGCTTTTAATATTGAGATTTTAAACCTATGCTTTTGCAGATGTCTCTTTTGCCAGCATTACCTGGGCTTCTGCAATCATCAAACTGGATTTCCTCTGAGTATGTGACATGTGACTGACCACAAAAAGTGGCTCCAAAGGCTCCATTTCCTTCTGGAAATTATCAATACAGGCTGCCATCTGTATTAGTTTTTATTTTGTTTTCATATCATGTAGGAATTGTTTACTTGAAGCGCTGGGTCCCTGGGTGGTTTGAGTCCTGGCTGCCTTAGCAATGACTTTTATCCTTGCATATTCCCATGAAATTTGAGGCAAACCCTCTCTCCTTTGCTAATGGTACTCAAATGTGCACTTCTGGGAAATCTATGCATGGTATTTCCTCCAGATAGCTCCTGTCTTTGGGGACTTCCAAGAGAAGTCTTTTAATCTTGAGGGAATAGGGCAAGTTTCAAATTAGCACATTCAGATAGCACAGTATGTTTACAGTGCCAACATTAAGCAGCTCTTATGTCTTAAGAGGTAATGCAAATATGTATTTTTATTCATTGGGGTTGATTTCTCCCTTACTTATGCCACATACTCTTCTTTATGAATTAGGATATGATTATATATAATGATTTTTGTAAATAAGAAGTGTTATAAGCCTAATTGACAAAGAAGATGAGAGTCATAATTATTTCCCTAAGGGCCTCTTCTTGTCCCAAACTCTGTCTCTTTCAAGATTTTTCAAATATGTCTCTTTAATACAACATTTCCACTACATGTTCTCTTAATCTTATTTCTCAGTAATTTCAGTCCTGATTATTGCAACCACTTCCTACTTAGTCTCTGCCCTATCCCAGTCTAACCTGTGTGTGGCAGGTTAAATTCTCTAAAACCCGTTTATTATTAACTTTTCTTGTTGAAAAGAAAAAAACAAACCCAAAGAACTCCTTGTTTCTTACTGCCACTTATCTTAGTCCTGTCACCATACACTCATTAATTTTGTTAGCAGAACCCAACAATGTAAATATATTTCCCGTTACTTCTCTGAACACACTCTCTATTTTAGCTGTGCTATTGTCTCTTTGCTAATTAGGCATCCCAATTTAACTGTCACTCATGCTTTTTTTTCCTCTCACTAGGAATATCTTTTTCTTCTGTACCTGACTTTTTCCATAGTACCCATTTGGGTGATTCCTTACTTTCCAAATTCCTAAGAGGAATGTTCTGCCAGTGAATTTGTCCTTCCTTATTAAATAGTCAGGATACTTTTCAGTGATTGTGCTCTCTGATTCTTCTCTACTGTGTGCTGCCTCTAACCTGAGAGTACACAGAAGAAAATAGTGTTTATTGAAATAATTAGTGCCCAGCCGGGCGTGGCTCAGCAGTTGAGCATCGACCTGGGATCCAGGCGATAGGGGTTCGATTCCCGGTCAGGGCACATGCCCGGGTTGTGGGCTGCAGCCGATCAATGACTCTCTCACCATTGATGTTTCTGTCTCTCTCTCTCCCTCTCCTTTCCTCTCTCTGAAATCAATAAAGATATATGGAAAAAAAAAAGAAAGAAAGAATTAGTGAATAGTGAGTGATCAATAAATATATGGTGCTTGACAGCTCTTTGCTCCATCTTGGAAATACATGATTCTGCTTCCAAAATGATTGCAAGTGTGAAATATTACCTCTAGAATTGCAAGAATTTATTAATTCAACAACGATATATTCAACAATGGTTATATACCGAGCATGGAAGATTCAGCAGTAAATAAAATAGCCAGATACCTTCTTTCATAGGACTTGAATACTATAGTGTGTAAGTATGTAGGGAGTTCACACAGACAATAAACATGATAAATATTTAAAGTTCATAAAATTTAGATGGTGATGTTAAGAAAGAAAAAAAAACAAAACACAGACTGAACATCAGGAGTATAGGTGTGGTGGAGAGGATGAGAGATTACAATTTTATATAATATGTCCAGGACAGAACAAACTAAGAAGGTCATTGTTTTTAATTAAGTTCTCTGAAACTGAGTTTAAGATTAAAAAAATGCATGCAGAAAGTTTATTGGAAAGTGTACTTTGGAACAACTCATATAAATGTGTGAATGAAGCAATATTGGTAGAAGGAGAAATTGGATTGCAATGCAGTTGCAACAGAGAACTCAGCCAGCCCTATGGGAGATCCAAAGCTGAGGTGTTTCTCTCTCTCTCTCTCCCTCTCTCTCTCTCTCTATATATATATATATAGAGAGAGAGAGAATGAAGAACTTTAAGGATCATAACAGCTGGAGACTCAGTGGGGCAATATCAGAAGCTTCCATTTGATATGATTCACTATGCAAACTCACTGTACAAGTCAAAAAAGTGACTGGGCATTCTGCTAACCACTTATATTCACTCCAATTATATACTCAGGGACCTAAGAAATGACTACTGGCTGGGTCTGTGAATCACTGGACCCACTGTAGCCTTGATACGGCCCAGAACACCATTTATTGCCTGGTAGTCATATGTCTCTACTGTAACATGAGGACCATGGTGTTACTGCTGGTTCCCAAGCATCAAGGTCCACTCAGATCTCATACAATATCTTTTCTTTTTTTTTTTTAAATATATCTTTATTGATTTGCGAGGAAAGGAGAGGGAGAGACAGAGATAGAAACATCAATGATGAGAGTCACTGATGGGCTAGCCCGCAACCCGGGCATGTGCCCTGACCGGGAATCGAACCCTGATTGCCTGGATCCTAGGTCTACACTCAACCGTTGAGCCAAGCCCGGCCGGGCTTATACAATATCTTTAGTGAATCTTCACTGTGCACATTTATCTTAGTGTTGAAATAGTCTCTTTCATTAGGAACTTTCAGTAACTGTGTTATGGCTCGAGACACAGTTTAGTTCTGGGAATAGGACAAGAGATCATGCAATTTTTTGACGTTAACCTCCTAATGATTACCCTTGACTTTTCTGGTTGTTTAAATTGAGCCATACTCCTATTGCCTGCTCACTTATTTTGGCTTTAGGAACACTTTGTTTTATGAACTATTTCCATAAGTCCCTGCCCATCAGGCTCTCCTGGCTGCCACTCTTACCATGACTATCATTACAATATTGCACCTACTTTGGTCCTTATCATTAAATGCTGGTACCTGGTCTCTATTACTTTGGGTTCTTATTTCCATTGCTTTGAGGAAGCCTAAGTCTATAACTGCATTTTCTATCATCAACCCCTGCCTATAAAAAACTGTCTAAATATTACTGAAATCTCCCCTCACTCACAAATTTCTTATTATTTTAATGCATGGAAAGCTATGTAGTAATTTTCTAAAGTCTGAATGGTTTCTCAATCTAGGACACCAACTTCTCTCAGCCTTTGGTTACCCTTGTCTACCATTTGCCATGGAATAATTCTATAGCCAGGCTTCCAAGAGAGAGCCCAGAAAATATGTTAATACAATCTCCCAGGGCATTGGCATCCTGTAATATAAGAAAGGGCTTTCATGTGATTCTTCCCCTTTATTCAACTTTATGTTCCATCTTCCTTTGGCCTAACAGCCTTAGAATACATTCATATATACATACACTCTCTTCCAGCTCCTTCAAGTACATGTTGGTTCTTTTCTGTTGCTTTTGTGGTCTGCAAGTTCTTTCTTCTGGTAACAGCTCTAGAATTTCCTGGCCAGGTTATGTCATAAGTCAATTATAGTTACTGACCAGGGCTCCAGGAGCAGTGAGTGTAGATCTTCACTAGGTTGAATGCCATCAACAAAGGCCTTTGCATTGTCTTCACGCAATGGGTGCTAACCTTTAAAAGGGAAGAGTGTACTACTTTTGCCAGCCCAAAGGGTCCAAGTGAAATCTGAGGATTCAAGATTTTTTGATGCATCAACCCAGGCATCACTATTCTGACTCTGGGTCCCAATTTTTTTAAGTGAGGACCTTGACTTTGATGTAACAGTTTTGCCAAGGTTGAAAATTCAATTTTCTGTGGAACTTTCCTAACCTTATAATTAAGTCCTGTGTGTCTGATTATTACTCTTTCCACACCCATCTCCACTGCAGGAGATGAGAGTCCCTTTTTATGTAGCTCAAGAGAACCTCTGGGTTTTGCACTTTGCATTAAATTGGTAATTAATCACCTTTGGCCATCCAGTGTCTTTCTTCAGTGAATTGATAGCTCTCAGTAACAGCCCTCAATACTACAGTTCTTGTATTTTCTACTTCCCATAACTCTTTCGAACACTGAGATTTCCCCCCACTTTTACATTGTCTCTCACTTGTATCTCATATTAGGTTACTACCAGTGAAATTTAAAAAACAAAGCTGCTACTGCAAGGTAGGGACTATCAGTAGTAATACACCTACCACCAGTAAATCTGGTTTTAATTTTCCAGCTTGCTGGAGGTTGAGGGTGAGGATTGGGTTATCTATTTCCAATACCCCATTTTAGAGCCTGCTTCTTAAGACCATGCTTGGTACCAAGTCTCTCAGATTAAGTTTTCTGAAAGCAGAATCTGAGTCAGAGATTTACATGAAGAAAAGGCCTGGGGAATACCTTTGGCAGATACATCTATATGGAATGAGGGAGGCTGGACTTGACAGCAGGGAAGGTTAAACAACAATGCAGTTGCAAGAGAGGCCTCAGCTGACCCTATGGGGAGTTGATAGCTGGAATGATTCTTCAAAGTTATAACTGAGAAGGGAGATGAGCCTTATGCTTCAAAATTGTCCAGTCACTGGATGTGGGTTATCCTCAGGTAGAAGTTATAACCTTGGGCAAGGAAGCTCTTTTTGGTCAAGGACCCATTACCTAAAGAGGGACTCAGCTTCCAACTCTTCAAGTAGCCTGAAGAATGAGTGTCTCAGTCATGGAAGGAGTTCTAACAGGTGCAGAAGAATGTTCACTTCAGTAACATTTGGGCAAAGTTATAAAAAAGATGAGGAATGGAAAACAGGCACACCAACAGAAAGACAAATCTGAGCAAAGGCAAAGGTACATTCAAAGGCTGTGAGACAGGAATTTGCCTAGTGTGACTGAAAAACTATAAGGGAACCAGAGTGGCTGGAATAGAGTGAGTGCAGGAGCAGTAGTAGAAGAAGAAGAAAGCAGAGAGTTGGTGGGAATACAAATGGATTGTTCAGGTCATTGAGGGTCTCCTGGGTTAGCTCAGGACTTTGGCTTTTATTCTGTAAAAGACTAGAAAACATTGCAGTGTTCTGAGCAGTGGAGCGAATTGATATAAACAACATGCTAACAGGAGAATTTTAGTTAACATGTAGAAAATTAACAGAAAAATTTTGTAATAATCCATGTGAAAGGCAACATGATTTTAAGATAGATTATTGCCATGGTAACAAATGGTAGGATTTTTGGATACATGTTACAGGTACATCTTGCTGGGTTTGAGAGATGTAGGGTTTGATAGAAAGAGAGAGCCTGAGTAATTGTAAGAATGGGTATATACAAACACACACACACACACACACACACACACACACACACACACACACACACATATATATGGTGAGGCAAAATAGGCCTATAGTTGTCTGTATAGAAAATAATACAATAATTAATAAATAATAATACAAGAGTAAACTTTGTGTTTCATGTACTCATAACTGTAAACCTACTTTTGCCCCACACTGTATTGAAATGGGAAAGACTGTGGAATAAGTTGATTTGGATGAGAAAGTTCATAAACAATTTTAAATATCATACTTTGAAATAACTATTAGACAGCCAAATTTAGTAGTGTTCATGCAGGCCATCCATGTGTGAGTCTAGAGATCAGAATTCTGGCTAGACTATAGTTTGGGAGTCAGTAGAAGATAATGGCATTTAAAGCTGCAAACATAGATCATTTAATCAACAGAACGTGTAAAGATAAAAAAAAGTTTCATGTACTGTGTCCAAGGTCATCAAAAGAAGTCTGAGAAGTTGATACTAATTTGGAAGGCCAAGGGAAGAAAGGATCTTAGGAGGCAGAGTGATTCCCTCTGTCAAATGCTACTTCTTATCCAAGTGAAAAATATACTGGGATTTAATCATTGAATCCAGTCAGGCCTACATCTAACACTTTCAGTACCTGTAGCACATACTACACATCTAGATACTTATGTTATGAAACTAATAAACTGTTACAAAAAAATTCTTTCCTCTTACTTAAAAAATGTAACCTTCCAATGCTGTGAATAAGACATGTTAAAATTTAGCACAATCTGACTCTTTTTCAATATTGAAATATGAAAGCATAAATATCTTGCCCCTGTTTTCTTCCCACTATCAACTCTATGCTCTGTCATGACAGAATTCTTGCACAGGCAAGCTCTGGTCAAGCTGTTAACACTCCTACAGACAGCTGCTTTTTGGCAAGCTTTCTGGACTAAGGATGCGTATACTAGTGGTGTGGTCTACTCCTGAAAAGTCAGACCCAAGGAGGAGGCCAGTGCAGATTCTGAAGTGGTCTAAAGTGATTTTAGCAGAAAATTATGGGGTTTTGGTTTCCTGGAATGTAGTCCAGAAGACGAGCATAGGTTCCAGGTGAGCATTTAACCCTTGGCCTCAACTCCTTTTTCTGTGGGGGAGCAACTCAGCCAGTGAACACAAGAGCAGAGATTTCTGAGTTGTGTGGCCTTGGGAAGGATCTCCTCTTGACTGAATCTAGAGGTGGCACATAGTTTAGAAATATTGACCTTGATAATAGTGAGCTTAATACAGTTTTGAGTGAAAATATATGTAGGAGGAGGCAGGGAAAATAGAGACAAGAATGACATTGCTTTCAAGGTTCTTTCCTGTAAAGAAAAACAGAGAACTGGTATGGTAACTGGTAGGGAAAGTTGATCAAGATAATTCTCTTATATATACTGATGGGAAAAATGCAGTGGAGAGGATAAATGGTAAAATGATACCACATAATAGAGAAAAGACTTTATTGTTGAAGTGATATCAAGGTGAGTAGGTGAGAAGGAATGAGATGTAGAGCAAGTTAGATGGTGTTGTCTATTAAAAGACCAGATAGTTAATCTACAGTAACAAGAGCGAAAGAATAGTAAATAGATACAGAAGCCGGTGGCTGACAAGTGTGATGGTAGAAGGGTTTAAATGTCTCTTCTGATTACTCCTGTTTTCTCACTGAAATAGGAAGCAAGAGTAAAAGTATGTGAGGGGGCTATAAGAAGAAAAGAGAAAGAATGAAATAGTCACCTACTTCATCACCAGCTCCAACTCTACCAAAGATGTCTCCACAGTCATTCATGTTCTCCAAATCCCCACATCCTTTCCCCCTTAAGAGTTGCCCTTGAATTCTTTTTAAATTTGTTGATTGCTAACCACTCATTCCTCTGAAGTCTCTCTCACAGGGGCTTTCACCTGTCTTCTTTCTTCACTAAATTCTTCCTCATTACTCTTTTCTAAACCAGATTCTTTCATGTTCCCATCATCTCATTTCTTATTTAGGGTCCAACTATTACAAGATGAAGCCCTAAAATGTTTTCCTCTACTGAGACCCTCCCAGTTGTGGCTAAGTGTTTGAAATTAAAATGTTTAAAACTGAACTCACCATATTTTTTATGACCCTGTGCGGCAGTGTAATGTTCTTCATTCCTCCTTTCTGATTCTCCTCTTCCTGCATTAATATAGGTTCTGTAGCACATAGTTCTCAGGCAATCTCCTAAAGAATTTCACTTCCTTTTTCCTTTCTTATTCAATCTAACATCATAAGAATGGAAGATTTATCTTGCCAAAAAACAAATGGCAACATCCCTTATGACAAGTTCTTTGTTTAAATTAAAAACAAACTTTTAAGCCTACCTGGTTGATATCAATCCACCTTTCTTTTGAATCTTACATTTACCTCCTATATTTATTCTAAACCCTTGCCAACATGAATCATTTATTATTTCCACACAGTTTGTTAGTCATCATGTGTTACTCCAATGCCCTTTCTCATCTCAAAAAAATTTTAGTGGCCAATTCAAATGTCACTATATCTGCTACTTTCAATTCTACCCAAACCTTGAAAGTATTTATATTCTCTTAAAAAATATAAAATTTTACTGGGACAACTTCTCTAATACTAAGCGAACTTATTGCAATTTATTTAAATTATTTATATATCTTGTTTATTGAACATACTATTTGATAAGCTATAGGCTTTGGGGACAGAGAAATCTGAAAAAGATACTATATGTTACCTGTACTTTAGTCAGAACTGTGCAATAAGAACTTCTGCAATGATGAAGATGTTCTGTATCTGCACAGTTGCTACACTAGCTACATGTGGCTTCTGAACACTTGAAGTGTGGTTACTGTAACAAAGAAACTAAAATTTAAATTTTATTTAATTTTAATTATTTAGCATTTAAATTTAAATAGCTACAAGAAGCTAGTGAGCTTTAGATATTACAAGTTGGACCTGCATATGGACACTGAGAATTCCTGGATAACTTTCAATTGCACAAACCTTCATTTCATCACATGCAAACCTTTGCTGTGAATGCTGCTACAAGGTTCAGACCTCACCCAGCCATGGCAGAATTTTATTGTATGTACCAACTTTCGCCTTCTTTCTATATCTCATGCCACTTGGCTATTTTGCCCTTTTTGCACAAAACACCTAAAAGCCTGAAAGCAATCTCAAAGCCATTACTCTCCTGACACTAACTCATGTTCCAGTATTTTCACTCTTTGGTCACAGTTTCAATTTTCTATTCAATTATGGGTCTGAGAGATGTTACTGCTTGCTTGATGGTAGCAGCAAGAGAAATTCATCTGTTTTAATAACTGTGAATTTTTCCCTCCTGTTATGGAGCTCGCTAAAGAATAATTTCATGTCTCCACTGAATTATCTCTTTTTTTTAACCCTATTTACATCTCTACTAAAATTCTGAAGAGAAATGACATTCTGGACAATACAAAATATAGTTAAGTCAATAATACAAGTGAACATGAAAGGAGAATTGTGGCTCAAAAAGATTATGAGCAATGTTAAATGAATTGTATACACACAGGCACAGGAACACAAACAAGATTTAAAGAATTCAAAGGATAGACTTATAGCTTTTATATGTAAGAAAATTTATATGAAGAAGTTATGATTTCAGCTAGACTTTGAGTTATAGATAAAATTTCAAATAGCTAAAAGGCATTCTGAACACAGTATTGAGTACTAAAAAGTCATGGAATTGGTAGGCAGACACACTAGGCAGCATCTTGGTAGTTGTATCATCTTGTAAAAATTTCTTAATATTTAAAGACTTATTTTTTCTCTTGTAAAATGAGATACTTAGAAAGTTGTTTTGAAGATTAGAAATCATGTCTGTAAAACTAGCATGGTGCTAAGAGGATCACAGGAATTCACTATAGAGTAGCAGTTATGATTTTTCCAGATGAAGGAAACTGTGTGTCTGAGAACCAGAGACAGGAATTTCCACAGATACCAGTGAGTCCAAGAAACAGGGTGTGACTTACCATGAATAGATCAGTTTGACTTGAGGACTGTGTGTATTTGGGATCAGTGAGAGACACACTTAAAAAAACAGATTGAAACAGATTGTGAAGGGCATTGTATTCCAAGGCAAGGAGTTTATTGTAAAGGTTGGAAGGAGCCAATAAATATTTTTGAGTAAGGCAATAACAAGTAGAAGCAGTGTTTTAAGAATAGAAAAACCACCAGTGACTTGCTGGCTTGCTTGGAAGAAAGGGAAACAAAAATAGAGAACCAAATCAGGAGTCTAGCACAGTAGTTGAAACATCAGAAAATAAGGATGAGTATTAGGTCACAAAATGTGGGGAAGCAATTTTAAAATAATGTATAAATGCAGGAAATAATACCTAGGAAAATGTAGTAGATTCCTTCTTATTTTTAGAGAGAGAGAGAGAAAAGGAGAAGGAGAGAGAGAGAGAAACATTGATGTGAGAGTGCAACATCAACTGGTTGTCTCTTACACAAACTACTAAGGATTGAGCCTGCAACAGGGGCATGTACCCTGACCTGGAATCGAACCAGCAACCCTTCAGTGCACAGAAGGACTCCCAAACAACTGAGCTACACCAGCCAGGGCAGATAATAGATTCTTGATGATAAGAGGAATGTGCAATGAATATTTGGGGCAATGAAAGAAGCACATTTTTGGAGACAGAGAGTCTTGGGCTCAAATACTGCCTGCACATTTTTTGTAAATTTAATCATATACCCAATCTTTCTGAACCTCAGTTAGCTCATCTGTAAAATAAAAGTGTTACCAGTAAATTTACTATGTGATTACAATGTGATGAAATAGTAAATCATTTTTTTTTTTTTTAATTTTGAATTGTGTCAATGATTTTATAAATGAACAGGACTTGGGAAGAAGAAGAAAAATACACTTGAAATAGAAATAATAAGACTAACATTGTGAAATAGAAATAATAAGACTAAATTTTCTTTAATTTGACCTAACAGCAAGATGTTCTTGAGGAAACATATAATAGGCATTTGAAAACTCATGATTAGTACTCAAGAGAGAGACCATTATTTTATTTTGAAAATGTAAGAAATTTTAGAATTTTGGGGAAGAAATATAGGCCTGGAATAACACAAAATTGTTAAGTTTATGAATATAAAGCACTCTGTTCCTGGATTCAGATCATGATGAAATCTTTGTTGTGGTAATAATTTTCCTTGCCTGATGTTCTAACCTCTCTCATTCAGTCTCCAGAATATGGCTAAATATATTTTCCTAAGCTCCATTAACTTTTGAGTCTTGAAATGCTTATCTCTTTCCCATATGTCTCCAAAATACCCTCATCACACTTCCATCAGTTCTATGCTCTTCAAGGCAAAATCTCCCAGGATTTTTCAATGTTCCTCAAAACAAACTCTTAGCTTTATCTCTCTGTATCCTGAAGTTATTTCAATGTGAATTGTTTTTATGAATCCTATATATGTCCAGGAAACCAGAGTTGTGTTCATTTTAAACTTGAAAATATGTGCTATGTTAATTAGAATATTTCTTTTAGGTAAGCACAGTTTAGCAGTCAGGATTTTGGATTTATATAGTGTTACGTGTAGACTTAATGTGAGTCAGATGCAAAATAAGTAAGATTCAAGTCATCCCGCCTCTCTTTTAGCTTTAAAAAATAATGCAAACCCAAACACTTCTCATTACGAGCAGTAACAGACCATTGGCAGAATGTAGGAAAGGCTTTGTTATTTACCATGGAGTTTGTCTAGAATGGACAGCTGACATTATGGAATAATTACTGGCTTAATTTTATTTGGCCTGAGACCAATCCCTTTAAAGGGAGTTGCACTAAAAAGTGAGTGAAATCATTATTTTCAACATCCTACCCCCTTTTGAGAGTTTACCTCTTCTCTTAACTTGATGTATTCTTCCTTAAAGCTCAGAGGCCTCCCAGAACTTCCCATTTTTCAAATGGCACACTTTCCCCAAACCCTCCCACTAGATAGAGCCTCATAATTCAAACATATTCTACCCTTTAAAGACCAATCTATCAAAGCTTTTTAGCAAAAAAATATAGAAGAAAGGAAAGTCAAGCCGATCTCATTTAGCTTAAGTGTTGTTCTCTAAAAATGAAGATATTAAAATCTACCTATTGTCACAAATTAATGAACACATGAAAGAATTTAGAACAGTGCCTTGTTTATGGAAGTTAAAAAAAAAAAGATATTCTTCCTGATCCTGTTCCAAAAAGAAATGTTCTGATAGCACTCACTTAGGTAAGCAGTCATAATTATATCTCTAGCACAATTCTTTATCCTGTGGGTGGACTAATGGACTCGTTTACTAGGATTTCCAAAGATATCCTATTGTTGATGCTGTGCCTAGCCACCCACACCCTTCTTCAGGACTGAAGGACTTACTCCCTACTTACTAGAATGTCCTGCCTGATTGCTATCAGCTGTCAGTTCTCTTCAGAAATTTTTCTCAGCCACACACGTCTACTTCACCCAAAGTCACACATCTCAAAAGGGGGGCTAGTCTGCATTTAATGACTGGTGCCTCAAGTCAGGACAAATCTGAAGGGCCATCCCATTTTAGGAGTTCCCTGTGGGGTTGGCTGAGATCATATTACTGCAATGGAGTCCAGCTTCTCCCTCTGCCTAATTCTGCTACCTCCACTTTTCCCACAGATATTGATTCTAGGAACACTCCTTGATAAGCTTCTTTTCCAATAGTCTGTTGCAGAGTTGGCTTCTCAGGGAACCACACCAAGTAACATGCCCCAAGCCAAAACAGGCTACCACTACCAGCAACACCAGCACCCCCACCACAACCTCCAGCAAACCTGTAACTCTCACTGCAGTTTTTGTGCTGAGCAGCACCATTTTGACTCGATCACCCGAGGAATTCCTGTCACTCACTCTCACCTCATTTCCACATCTGTGGAAACAGTCTATTCATTTTTAAAGTAGACTTTGGTTTTTAGATCAGTTTTAGGTTTACTGCAAAATTGAGAAGAAGCTGCAGAGATTTCTCACATACTGTCTTCCCTACACATGCATAGCCTCCCCACCAGAACAGTATGTTTGTGACAATTGATGAACCTATATCGACATGCCATCATCACCCAAAATTCGGTTTACATTATGATTCCCTCCTGGTATTGTATATTCTATGGATTTGGAAAAACACAGGTAGCTTTTTCAGATTGGCTTCTTTCACTTAGCAAAATGTATTTAAATGTCCTCTATGTCTTCTTATGACTTGTGGGCTTCTCTTTTTAATCACTGAATAACAAATATTCCATTTCTAGGTTTACCATAGTATATGTTTCAATCACACACTGGAAGATATTTTGGTTGCTCCCTAATTTTGCTAATTACAAATAAAGCTGCTGTAAACATCTATGTGCAGGTTTTAATGTAGATATAAGTTTTGAATTCATTTGGTCAAGACCAGAGTGTGCAATTGCTGAGTTATAGCATAAGAATATATTTAGTTTTGTATGAAAATGCTAAATGTCTTTCAAAGTGGCTATACCATTTTGCATTCCCACCAGCAATAGATGAGACTTTTTGATGTTCCACATCCTCACCAGCATTTGGTGTTGCAAGTGTTTTGAATTTTGCCTATTCTCATAGGTATGTAGGGATATATCTTTGTTTCAATTTTAATTTCCCTGATAACATATGATGTAGAGCATCTTTTCATTTGCTTATTTGTGATCTGTAAATCTTCTCTTGTGTCTTATGGTATGGGTTATCAAATTCATCTAAGTTATCAAGTTTGTGGGCATAGAACTACTATTTATTTTAATGTCATGGGTTCTGGGATGATTTCCTCTCATTTCTAACATTAGTAATTTGTGTTCACACTCTTTTTTTGTTTAATTAAGCTATTCAACAGGCTTGTTGATTTTATTGATCTATTAAAAAAAAACAAGCTATTGGTTTCATTGATTTTCTCTATTGATATCTTGGTTTCAATTTTATTGATTTCTGCTTAATTTTTATTATTTATTTTCTACTGCTTACTTTGTAATTATTTTGCTCTTCTTTTTCTAGTTTTCTAAGATGAAAACTTAGATGATTGATTTTAGATATTTCTTTTATGTTACAAGGATGAGCAAAAGTAGGTTTACAGTTGTAATGCAAATAAATATTACAAGAATAATACAAAAATAAACTCTGTGTTTCGAGTACTCACAACTGTAAACCTACTTTTCAATGCTATAAATTATCCTTTAAGCGCTTATTTCACTGCATACCAGAAATTTTGATTACTTGTGTTTCAATTTTTATTTAGTTTAAATATTTTTAAATTTTTCTTGAGATACCTTCTTTGATACATATATTATTTAAAAGTATGTTGTTTAATCTCCAAGTATTGGGGAAAATTTCTAGCTATTTTTATTATTAATTTCTAGTTATAGCCATTGAGATCTGAGAACAGAAATTATGTGATTTGTACAATTTTAAATTTGTTAAGGTATGTTTGACAGCCCAGAATGTGGTGTATTTTGGTGAATGTTCCATGCAAGCATGAGGAGATTGTGTATTCTGCTGTTGTTGGATGAAGTAGTCTGTAGATGTCTGTTATATGAAGTTGATCGATTGTGTTGTTAGTTCAACTATGTCCTTATTAGTTTTCTGCCTGCTGGATCTGTCCATTTCTGATAGAGAGGTATTAAAGTATCTGACTATGATAGTGAATTCATCTATTTGTCCTTACAATTCTATCAATTTTTGCCTTGTATTTTTGCTAAGCACATACACCTTAAGGATTGTTACATCTCCTTGGAGAATTGACCCCTTTAGCATTATGCAGTGTCCCTCTTCATTATTATTTCTCCATTGATTTTGAAGGATAATCTCTTAGAGTACAAAATTCTAGGTTGGTGGGTTTTTTTCTCTCAACACTAAAAATATTTCACTCCATTCTCTTTTTGCTTGCATGACTTCCAAGGAGGAGATAGATGAAATTTTTATCCTTACTCTTCTTAGGTACAGTGTTTTTTTCACCTCTGCTTTTTTTTTTTTTTTTTTAGGACTGACTTTTTGTCTTTGATTTTCTGTAATTTGAATAGAATATGTCCCAATGTCATTTTCTTTTGTTGTGTTTTTTTTTTGTTTGCTTGTTTGCATTTATCCTGCCTGATGTTCTCTGAGCTTTCCTGATCTGTGGTTTGGTATCAGACACTTATTTAGGAAATTCTCAGGCATTATTATTTTAAATATTTCTCCTGTTCCTTTGTTTCTTCTCCAGATATTCCTAATACATATGTGTTATACCATGTTTAAAAGTTTTTTGTTAATCTTATATATTCCTTTACATATATATGTGTTTTAAAATAATTTTGTACTACAATATTTCATTTATTTTTTTAAAACAAAGTAACACATTTATATGTAAAACAAATTGAAATTATACTAGAAATAAAAAAAAGTAAAATGTTATTTTCCCCCCACACCAGTTCCTTTCCCTTCAAAAAAATTACTGTTAATTCTCATGTATATATTTCCAGGTAAAAAATATGCTTATACTCATAATATGGGAATTTATATTTAGAATTTCTACTTATATGAATTATTTTTTATTGAATATATTGGGGTGACATAAGTTAATAAAACTATACAGGTTTCACATCATCTGCATACCGCATCTTGCACTCACCACCCAAAGTCAAGTCTTCTTCTGCCACCATTTGTTGCCCCTTTGTCAAGGTCTGGAAATAGCCTACTAGGAATAATACTAGGCTATAAAATAGAAGAAAATCTTACCTTTTGTGACAGCATAGATGGACCTGGAGAATATTATACTAAGTTAAATAAGCCAGTCAGAAAAAGACAAATACCATATGATTTCAGTTATATGTGGAATGTAATGAACAAAATAAACTAACAAAACAAAAAAAATAGAAACACTAAAGAACTTAATAAACTGATGAACAGAATAGATTCAATGACATGGAAGCATAGATGAGACTGATGAATGTCAGAAGGATGGAGGAGGGCGGGTGGGTGGAGGGGGAGAGAGTAACCAAAGAATTTATATGCAAATATGCACAACCCAAGGACATGGACAATGGTTGGGAGAGGGACTGGGGAGGGGGAAGGAACAGGGTGGAATGGGTCAAGGGAGAAAAAGGGACATCTGTAATATTTTAAACAATAATAAAATTTTAAAAAAAGAAAAAGATACAGACTTATAGATACATAGAGCAGACTGACAGCTGTCAGAGGAGAGAGGGTTTGGGGGGGTTGGATGAAAATGGTGAAAGAATTAAGAAGGAGGAAAAAAACATAGATACAAACAACAGTATGTTATACCTTTTGTAGTTGTCTCACATTTCTTGCATATTCTATTCTGCTCTTTTCTTTCTCTCTTTTTCAGTTTCTTGAGATTTCTACTAAGATATCTTCAGGCTTAGGCCCAGCCGGTGTGTCTCAGTGGTTGAGTGTCTACCTAGGAACCAAGGGGTCACCAGTCAGGGCACATGCCTGGATTGCAGGCTTGATCCCCAGTACGGGGTGTGCAGGAGGCAGCTGATCGGTGATGTTTCTCTGTCTTCATCAATGTTTCTACCTCTATCTCCCTCTCCCTTCCCCTTTCTCTAAAAATCAATAAAAATATATTTTAAAAAAGAATAGATAAGGTATCTCTAAGCTCAGAAATTCTTCTTTAGCTGTGTCCAGTCTACTAATAAGTCCATCAAAGAGTTTTTCATTTCTATTAGTGCTTTTTTATCACTAGAACTTATTTTTGTTTCTTTCTTAGAATTCCTGGCTCTCTGGTTACATTGCCCATCTGTTCTTGCATGCATTCTACTTTATTTACTAGATCCCTTAGTATCCTAATCATAGTTTTAAATTCCCAGTGTGATAATTCTAACATCCCTGCCGTATATCTGAGTCTGGTTCTGATGCTTGCTTTGTCTCTTCAAACAGTGTTTTTTTGCCTTTTAGTATCCCTTGAAATTATACTGGGTAAAAGAAACTGCTGTAAATAGGTCTGTAGTCATGTCATGGTAATGTGTGGTGGTGAGCAAGGAGCATTCTGTCGTCTTATGACAAGGTGAGCCTGTGCCTCTGGACTCTGAACTTCACAAGTGCTTCTCAGTTGTCCCTCACTTTGTTTTAGGTGGGACAGGATGTCTGAAGTGGCTGGGGTTGTGCATTTTCCATCCCTTAGTTTAGTTAGGTTCTGATAAATTTCCAACAGGTTAAGTTCTGGTTAAATGGCTTCAGCTGAGGACAAATCTTGTTAAGAAGAAGAAAGTGATCTGCCATGTTTTTCTTTTCCCCTTCCCCTTACTGGAAGCATGAGGGAATTTTTCTGATAGTCACTGTGAGAACCTGGTCAGGCTCCAGGAGGTAAAATTCATCAGAGTAGGGGGGCCCTCCTATGACTGGTTCTCCCTGGAGTTTTTAATGTGTTCACATTAATCTCCAGCAACTTGTCAATTATCGCTTAGGTTCTCCTACCCTGGCTGTGGTTCCTGCTGAGGTTTCTGCTTTGGTAAGCTATGATTCTCTGTATTTGCCCTTATGTCTCTCTACTTTGTGGGAAACAGTTTCCCCTGTGACTTTCTCTTAAGGATCTGAAAAGAATTGTGAAGTTTTCAGTTTGTTCAGCTTTTTACTTGTTAGGATGCAATGGTGACTTCCAGGTCCTTACATGCAAATCAGAAATTTGAAGTTGAGTCTTCATTTTTAACTCTAAAATTTCCCAAGTCTATGACTCCTTTTCACTCATATTGCCACTGCTTTTGTTCATTTATTTTTTCTCTGATTTATTGTAATAGCATACTAACTGGTGCCATCTTTTTTAATGGTTCTTCAATACATTTAAAATATATTAGTATAGATTCATGTACAGAAATTTTAACACTCAGTGATTTCCCTAGGTTGCATATGGACACACTTGCAATTTGCAATGATTTTGAGGACAAAAGATTCTTAGATTGTGCAAAGGATCACCGCTTCCTCCACAAAAAATAAAGTTATCCAGAAATATAAACTTATAACTAGATTTAGAGAGGTTTTCAAAGGTATACTGTAGTACCATAAACCAAAGTTAAGTTCTTACTATTTTTTCTTCTTTGCATTGATTAAGCTAAAGATCACTTCATTAAACAAGATCTTGCTAGGAGTTAGGGTAGCAGACCATGAGGACTTAGTAGCATTAGAAGGGTATAGAAAAGGTGACACCAAATGGGAGAAATTGGACAGAATAAATAAACTAAAGGCACAAATGAGCACAACGAATTTCTGTTTCCTGAGGAGTGGCCTTCTTATAGCTAATTTGCTTCTGAACATAAATGGCCTTATTAACATTATTAAACTTCTCATCATCTTCCTTCACCTATAACACTTCTGAGTGTTCTGTGAGAACAATACGCACATGGTTTTGCATGGGGGACTATTATCCCAAGAAAATCACAGACAAGGAATAAATAATTAACTGCACATGTTCAATGTGTATTACTTCTGGGGAAGAAAAACACACACACACTCATCAGACCCTCACTTTCTCATTCACTCACACTGCAGGTAGAAAGCTTGCTCGGCTTGGCTCTCAGTTCAACAAGCAGCAATTTGCCTGCTACAGGGCACAGGGATTTTCTTGATCCAGCTCTTTCTTAACTCCCTGTCCATTATTCTTGTCACTATACCACATCCCCACTCTAGTCATACTAAGCGTCTTAGCCCCACAGACATGACATTGTTTCTCTGCTCCAAAGATTTTGCACAGACTGCTCCCTTGGACGTGAATTGCTATTAAATTCTCATACAAAAGTGAGGAATTTGTATTTTGAATTATATGACTATTTTCTCTAGAAGTGATTAGTTTTTAAAAATTTTTCAATAATATTCCAGAATAAACACACACGAAAGGGTGTTTTCCTTTCAGATGTATGAATTAGCAAAAATGAAAAATGTTCTTGCAAAAGACTTTAATGACAGTTTGTGAATTGTTTGTACATCACTATATTTTTCAGATTTTATTTTTTAGACTAGTTCTAATCAAATCCAAATAACTTGTTATTATTATGTTCTCTTGGAAATATTTGGTTATTGGCATTTATTTTTTTTCTTTGGGGAATTTTTTTTCCTAACTGATATGCTAGCATCTTCTGGTTTATATTCCACATGTTGTATACAATGCTACTTGTAGTAATATAAGTAGTTTTGCCAGTTGGGCAAAGAAATCCGAGGTTATTCATTTATATATTTTAAAATACTCTGTGAAATAAATATTCTTGCATTTTACTCCCTTTGAGGCAACTAAGTGCAGAGGAGGATACTGAGGTGTCATTGGACTGATAAGAATCTCTAAAATAATTCTTTTTCCTTTACTGCATCTGCAATTTGTCTGCAGCCTGATTTCTTAAAGAGTTTCTACCTCCTGACTCATTCATCTTGACAATCAGCCAAAGGGAATTTCAAAGGCACATTCAGTTTCTTCTACACTCCTGGAGAAGCATTTCCTTGCAGAATGTTATCTTGATTTCTTTTAGTTTAATCCCCTACCTAGAAAAATGTATGGAGTGAAAAATTTGAGGGTTTGGGGTTTTGAATTTTTGTGATTCTGAGGCTCTAATCTTTATTCAAACCTCCCTTTCCCCACATCTTCCTCCCTCCCCACTGGACCCCAATAGTGTTACTGATTCCTTCTCAATTTCCTCAAGAACAAACTGTGAAAGTAAGGAACTTCACCAAAAGAACTTTCTGAACAGGAAACATGTTTTATTTCTGTTTTTAATTTTTGTCTCCTCTCCAGTCCCCAGGGCATAGAGAACACTTAAGACATATATACCGATGGGCACTTGGGCTGCTTCCAATCTTAGCTGTTGTAAACAACGCTACAATGAACATAGGGGTGCATATAACCTTTTAATTTGTGTTCTGGGTTTCTTTGGATATATTCCCAGAAGTTGAATTGCTGGGTCATAAGGCAGTTGCATTTTTAATTTTTTGAGGTAACTCCATACTGCTATTCACAGTGGCTGCACCAGTCTGCATTCCAACCAATAGTGCATGAGGGACCCTTTTCTCCACACCCTCACCAGCACTTGTTTGTTGACTTGCTGATGGTAGCCATTCTGGCAGGTGTGAGGTGATATCTCATTGTGGTTTTAATTTGCACTTCTCTGATGATGAGTGAAGTTGAACATCTCTTCACATGCCTATTGGCCATCTGTAGGTCCTCTTTGGAGAATTGTCTGTTCAAGTCTTTTGCCCACTTCTTATCTGGATTGTTTGTTTTTTTGTTTTTTTTTACGTTGAGTTTATAAGTTTCTTAGAAATTTTGAATATTAAACTCTTATCAGATGTATCAGCAAATATATTCTCCCATTCAGTGGGTAGCCTTTTCATTTTGTTGTTGGTTTATTTTGCTGTGCAAAACCTTTTTAGTTTGATGTAGTCTTGTTTATTTTTTTCTTTCGTTTCCCATGCTTGAGGTGTATATCAGAAGAAATATTGCCATGAGAAATGTCCAAGATTTCACTGCCTATGTTTTCTTCTATGATCTTTATAATTTTGAGTCTAATATTTAAGTTAGATTCAACCATAAGAAAAGATGAAATACTACCATTAGCGACAACATGGATCGACCTTTAGAATATTATGCTAAGCAAAATAAGTCAGCCAGAAAAAGCTAAGAATCATATGATTTCACTCATGTGAGGGATATAAAACTGAAACTCATAGACACGGACAACGGTATGATGATTATCAGAGGAAAGGGGTGGGTGGGTAGTAAAGGGGGTCAAATATATGGTGACAGGAGATGATTTGACTTTATGTGGCCCGCACACAATGCAATATACAGATCAAGTACCATAGAAATAAATGTACACTCGAACCTATTAATCCTATTAACCAATAAATTTTTAAATAAATAAATAAAATGGAAAAAAGTAAATAAATATCTCAAATTTAAGAGCAAATAATTATATAAAACTAGCTGCCTTTATAGATATTTGAAGCCAGCATTGTTTTGTGGGTTTGTTTTCTCTTTCCTTTGTATTTTGGAAACATTTAGCCCCCCAAAATCACAGTTTGTTCAGGTCAAGTACCTATTTCTTAGAGGGAATATAGGTTGCTTTCTTGTGGTCCATTATCTTTTCTTATAATATTTTCAAGAAGAAACATCCAGAATCTGCTATCCTTCAGGACAACTGAGCAAAATTTTGTTTTGCCTGCTGTCTCTTAGTAGTTCTATGACTATGAATAATAAGAAGAAATTAAAGATAGGAAAATATATCTGTCAGAGGTGCAAATAAAACAAAAGTAAAAAGGAAGAAATAAACAAAATACAACTCCTACTTTAAAGAGATTGAACAAAATGCAAATTAAGTGTATTATAAAATAAGATATTAACAAATTATTGACATAACATCTAAGAAAAGCATAAAATTTTATGATATTTGGGGGAAAACAGAAGCTTGAAAACTTATGGCTAGGAGATATGTAGAGATTATATAATTTTTTGTTTGAACTTCAATTTTTAAAGATTTATTCGGGTAGAGAGGGCACAGGGAGATAATGGGGAACATCTGTAATACTGTGAACAATATAATAATGTTTTATGTCATGGATTAGAGACCTGGATATTTTTTCAAAGTAATTCAGTCAGTGCAGGACCAAGATAAAATTAGAATCCAGTTGTTCCCACTTTAAGCCTAGTTCTAGGGTGGCTTTAAAAAGCTCGTTCAAGTTATTAATATAAGCTCTTTGAGAAGAAACCTTTTGCTTTCTTCACTACGGTGTCTCTAGGATTTAAAACAATGCCTGACATATTAGGCTCTCAACTAGTATATGTGGGACATGTGCATATGCACTGAATGCATTGATTCATTAAGACTTAGTTTTTGACATGTTTGTGACAAAGTTTTTATGTTAATAGTAAAATTTAAGATATCAAAAGTCCTAAAGTATTTGATTTTTTTTGGTAAATATTTGTGAATTTTGGTAGATAATTTGAATTATATGTAAATACTATTTGAATATTTTTGACCTATAAAAATGGCAATTTCATGTTTTGATTGAAAAACAACTGATATAATTAATGTTGACATAATTATGTCAACATTAAAAATTTTAATTAAAAAATAGAATAACCACTGACATAAATTCAATAATATATAATTCTAATCATTAAAAAAAATTAATACTGTATTATGCTATGTTGGAAAAATAATGTATCAGCCATGCTAATAATCTCTGATAATAACCAAAAGGTTATTTATCCAATTAGACTAGAAAATTTAGCATAAGACTCATCCTGAAAGCTGGATAAAATGTATATTTCCGAGTCCCTATTAATTGAGATTCTGGCTAGAATATCAAGTCTGAGCTCCTAGGCCTGGCATAAAAGGCCCTTTGAAACAGCTCATTGCTTCTGTGTGGTGTTTATCACCATCTCTTCACCAGACCTATTCTACTTCCATTACCTCAATCACACATAAGTATTGTTTTTTTTAAATACTTTTTTTTAATTATTAAAAATGTTTACCCTAGCTATTTTTGCACAATTATTAAAGCATTGGCCTGCAGACTGAAGGGTCCTGGGTTCGATTCCAGCCAAGGGCATGTACCTTGGTTGTGGGCTCCATCCCCAGCGCTGCCAAGGGAGCCAATCGATGTGTCTCTCTCACATCAATGTCTCTCTCCCTTCTACTCTCTCTGAAAAGCAATGGAAGAAGTATCCTCGAGTGAGAATATAAAAAAAAAGTTTAATGTTACTGTCTCTGTCTTTGCTATCTCTACCTCTATCTGAAATGCTGAATGAAGCTTGTCAAATTAATAACTTTTCTAAGCCATTTCTACACAGATTTGTTTATTTATAATCTCTCTTGTGACAGAACCATTCACTGGCGTTTACCAAGCCCCTGATAAATTTAAGGATTTCATTGAATTGCTGGCAAGTCAGGGTTGAGTTTATAATTGAAGGCTAGGGGTTCATGCCATGGGTAAACACTGACTTAGATTCTTAGCTTGTTTTTAAAAAAATAATTTTATTGATTTAAAAATTTTTTTTTTTAGAGAGGGAAAAAGGGAGAGAGAGAAAGAGAAACATTGATGTGAGAGAGAAACATCGATTCGCTGCTTCCTGCACAACCCCAACCCGGGATCCAGCTCAAAACCAGGCATATCCCCCGACCCGGAGTTGACCCAGCAACCTTTTGGTGCACAGGAAGAAGGCCAACCTCTGAGTGACACAGGCCAGGGTTAGATTCTTAGTTTTACTCCTTGTTTTTTCTCTCTCTCTTCTCGCCCTCCCTCCCCTCTCTCTCATCTCCCTGTCTCCCTGTCTGCCTCTCTCTCTCTCTCTCCTCTCTCTCATTCTCTAGCTTCTATCTCTCACTGTCATTCTTGTTCTCTCTCAAAATGGCACATCATAAATAAATATTTTTTATTAGTTTCTCAACTGTTGTTTGTTACTATCTCCCCCTTACATAGTTTGAGAGCTCAACTTTACCTTAATTGGTAGTTGGGCCTTTTGCTCTTTTAATATAACTAGTTTATCATTCTATTATGAGTGTTTCTCTTGGTATTTGTGCTCAGTGTAAAAGGGAATTGACATCTGGAAGCATCTCAGAACATTTGACCTATGATTTACAGCATTTACTTAATGACACAAAAGAAAACAAACAAAAGAACATTTCTTAATGTCCCCTGAGATTTTCCACATTAATGTCTAATTTTAGATTGTTTCAGTTCCTGCTATTGGCAGTGTTAGGAGCTGCCAGTTCACAAAATGCTTTTCAAATTTACATGGGTAGGCAATGAGAACATATGGGACAAAAGTTATGTTTTTCATAGTCTTCATTTCAACCTTTCCCTTTAAAATTTAATCAGCCTGAGAGGAAATAAACACTTTTGTCTCCATTGTACAATGGGAGTGATCTCCTTCCCTTTCCCAGTGATGGTAAAGTTCTAGATGGCTGTCTTGAACTGCAAATTTTTAATCAGGTTGATTCCTAAGGAAAACTTAGCAGATATATTTTTAATTTTTTAAATTGTTTACAGTATTATAGATGTCCCCTATTTTCTCCTCTTTTCCCCCCTCCACCCATCCCAGTCTTCACCACACTATTGTCTGTGTCCCTGGGCAAAGCGTATATGCATATAAGTTCTTTGGTTAATCTCTTCCCATCTCCCCACCCCCCTCCCCTCTGAGATCTGTCAGTCTGTGCCATGCATCCATGCATCTGGACCTATGTTGTTTGTCAGTTTATTTTGTTCATTAGATTCCATATATAAATGAGATCATGTGATACTTGTCTTTCTCTGACTGATTTCACTTAGCATAATGGTCTCCAGGTCCATCCATACTGTCCCAAAGGGTAAGAGATCCTTCTTCTTTACAGCTGCATAGTATTCCATGGTGTAAATGTCCCACAGCTTTTTATCCACTCATCTACTGATGGGCGCTTGGGCTGTTTCCAGATCTTAGCTATTATAAATAATGCTGCTATGAATATAGGGGTGCATAAGTTCTTTCTGATCATTGTTTCAGGTTTCTTAGGGTATATTCGCAGAAATGGGATTGCTGGGTCAAACGGTAGTTCCATTTTCAATTTTTTGAGGAACCTCCACTCTGTTTTCCACAGTGGCTGCACCAGTCTGCATTCTCACCCGTAGTGTACCAGGGTTCCTTTTTCTCCACACCCTCGCCAGCACTTGTCGTTAGTTGATTTGTTGATGGGAGCCATTCTGACAGGTGTGAAGTGATACCTCATTGTGATTTTAATTTGCATCTCTCTGATGGTTAGTGACTTTGAGCATTTTTTCATATGTCTCTTGGCCATCTGTGTGTTCACTTTGGAGAAATGTCTAGGTCCTTTGCCCTTTTTTAGATTGGATTGTTTGTCTCCCTTTTCTTAAGTTGTATGAGTACTTTATATATTTTGGAAATTATATAGCCCAAGTGCCCATCAGTAGATAAGTGGATAAAAAAGATGTGGTACATTTACACCATGGAATACTATGCAGCTATAAAAAAGAAGGATCTCTAACCCTTCGAGACAGTATGGAGGAACCTAGAGAGTATATGCTAAGTGAAATAAGCCAGACAGAGAAAGACAAGTATCACATGGTCTCACTCATATGTGGAATCTAATGAACAAAATAAACTGATGGACATAATAGGTCCAGAGACATAGAAGCATGGAACAGACTAATATATATTCAGAGGGAAGGTGGGGGTGGGTGGGTGAGTAGGGAAAGATTAACCAAAGGACGATATACATATATGCATAACCCACAGACACAGACCTGAAGGCCTGGAGGGGGAGGAGGGTGTCAATGGGGAAAAAAAGGTGACAACTATAATACTTTAAACAATAAAGATAAATTTAAAAAAATATATCAGACATCTCCTGCAGCAGAATTTTTCCCAAGGGCAAGAGAAGCAAAGGAAAAAATAAGCAATTGGGACTATATCAAACTAAAAAGCTTCTGAACAACAAAAGAAACTATCACCAAAATGAAAAGGGAACCCACTGAATGGGAGAACATATTTGCCGATGATACATCTGATAAGAGGTTAATTTCCAAAATATATAAAGAACTCATACAACTCAACAAAAGGAAGACAATCAATCCAACTTTTAAAAATGGGCTAAGGACCTGAATAGACCCTTCTCCAAAGAATACAGATGGCCAATCGACATATGAAAACATGCTCAATGTCACTAATCATCAGAGAGAGGTAGGTATTTTTACCAAGTAGAGGACAAGTGTTTCTAAAATGAAGCCAAAGGGCAAACATTAATCCAAAATTATTCACAGGACTCACATCTTAAATTTGCAATAAAATAGCTTGTGTCAAAGAACTATTTGACAATTTACCTGAGATATAACCCAGAAAGAAAAATAATTATAAGAAAAAAGACAGGATTTATAGAGCATTATGTAGCTGTCAAAAAAATCTGTGACTATTACTACAGAATATCTTCTGACCACCAATTATCAAGATGTAGTATTTAAAAGGGAAATAGAATTATTAAAAACTCATTGCTGCCCAGCCGGGCATGGCTCAGTGGTTGAGCATCGACCTAGGATCCAGGCAATCAGGGTTCAATTCCCAGTCAGGGCACATGCCAGAGTTGTGGGCTGAAGCTGATCAATGACTCTCTCATCATTGATGTTTCTCTCTCTCCCTCTCTTTTCCTCTCAGTGAAATCAATAAAAAATATATTTAAAAAAACAACAACAACAAAAAACCTCATTGCTTTTTCAGAACTATATCTCCTGCATCCTGGGGGTGGAGGATGGGAGGGAGAAGAAAGAAATACTTCTTAAAATCTATAGATCTTAAGAATTTTTCCCATTTTTGTTTTTTTTCTAAAAGGAAGACCAAAAATCATTAAGTATAATTTGCTCCATAATGGTTATATGTGAAATGGAATTGCCTAAAGAGATATTTACTCCCTATAATGTTCATAATTAGGATCTAAATTTTATTGACAGTAGAATTAAAAAGCAAAATTCTCATTCTTACACCTTAGAGGGGACAAGCATTCTAAATCTAAAATAATTAAGTTTTACCTTTAACAATTACTCTGTTTTGATATATAATTGAGTCTTTTTTTAAGGAATACTTAACAAATTTATATAAACTTTAGTTCAATAAGAGTCATCAGGTAGATATAATTATGGTTTTCCTTAAATATTTGTTGAGATATTTCCTTTCTATCCAAATATATTTGTTATTGGCTACATTCTTTTTCTAGATAGTTTCAGCAATTAGATTATTTCATTATTTAAGAAGCTAAGTTATTTCCCCCCACAATATAAAATACATGGGCAATATTTTAAGTAACAATGACCCCCATTTACTAAGCTCTACTTGTGCCTCAGGGACTGTGATAAGAACTTTACACATGTTATCTCTAAGTTATTAGTTTTTTCATCTATCAAAGGAGGTAATAATGGTATTCACCTCTTTGTACTGAAAGGAATAAAGAGTTGGTGAATGAAAAGCCCTTACTATAATGCTGACCATGTAGTAACCTCTATGTGCATTAAGTATTATTTAATGTGATACTTAATATATTTATATTAATATCTTGCTTAATAGGATTGTCCCATGAAATTATTATTTAAGTGTTGAGAAAATTAAAACTTAGGAGTTTAACTAACTTGCCTAGTTTCACAAAGTAAAGAAGCCAGAATCTTGAACTCTGAAGCCCAGTTTGTAAACTGCTTCTCTTGCTGCTCCAATATTACCCACTCCACATATCATCTCCCAGTATATGCAACATAAATGTGAAGAAGGACTGGGCCTTAGCACATGTGTTCAGTTATGAAGACATCTACCTTGCTTATAGAAGCACTCATCTCAATTGTGCTCTATAAATAAGATTTCTCATTCCATTTTGTATTTACTGGGTGCCAGTCCTCTTTTAAAGTCCTATATCTGTTGTATTTTTGTTTGCTTTTTACAGCTCCTGCCCATTCTCCCTCCACCTATTCCATCTTTCATCTCCAAGCCATCCAGTCTCATGGTGAAAACCAGAAAGCTCTTCTCCCATGACTTCTTGGCAATCAGTAGGCATGGCAAAATGCTTACTTTGATTAGTTCGAAAAGTCTATCCTTATTTTAGTTTGTAACTTTTAAAGGTGGCTAGGAATACCTCAGGGACTCAAGAGATTCAGATAGGCTATTTTAAGAAACTGTAATTTGCACTGAAGAAATGAAACACCAATGAATTTTCTTGTGTGTGGATAAGGTGCTTAGGATCAAACATGATATGGTTGCTATGAGAAGGGAATGATTGTTCCTTCACAAAACAGCCAACAGAAAAATATTTTATTTAACTTCTTTATGCTTCACATAATCTTCATTAAGAGTAAAACTAGATGGAAAAAAGTCAATGTTTTAGGCAAGAATATATAAATAGGGAGAAATTTGGGGGGGAAAGTAATTTGAGTACTAATTTTCATCTTTGATAGTACAGATATATGGTCTCTAGGTTAAGAGGCCCTTCTTTTCTTTAATTAATAACATGAAAACATGTAATTACTGGGGTAAAATCAAGAGGAAAAGTCCCCTTGTTATTTCCTGCCTTTCAATTAAGAATCCAGGCAGGCCTTCTGTTATTCTTCCTGTTGTCTTAGCATTAGCCTTCATCCTAATGACCCAGAGGTAACTTTCCTGATAAGTTTTTCAGCAAGAATAAGTCAATAAGGATTTCTCCTTTAGAGACTGAGTTGCTGTGGAAATAGGAGCTACTTATACTGACATTACTCAAGATACTATTCTAAAATGATTATTTTTAGTAGCTTCATGCCTTAAATGTGCTAAGTAATCTATCAGGATATAAAATATATTTATAATTTATAAGACTCCAAAAATTAATACTGCTCTGCAACACACTAAGGTTTCTGTTTTTCTTGCTCTTACCAACTCTGGGCTACAATTCTTGAATGAATTGATCACATAGCTGTCACAGCTATCTAACTTGGGAATAATTAAAAGGGTCAAAATTGTTTGTTGCAGATGACTAAACACTTAGTGTGAAGTAAGACATTTATAGAACTTACTTAAGAATACTTTTCATGCATATTGTAAAACTATGTGGAAAGTTCTAATGCAACTTCCAAGTACTCATTTCTCAATGACAACTTTTTTATGAGACCAAATACATTCTTATATACTTAGTAATTTATTCATGTTTTCTATGCATGTATATTTCTTCATCTAGCCAAACTCCACATCTGTAGTAAATATTGTTTTTTGCTGAATTTACTAAATCTTATGACCTTTAATTCTCTCATGACTCAGAGTCCTATGACATGCACATGCTTGAAATGTGATATGTGTGGTTATGGAATTTAGGAATAAGTGATTGTTGATTTCCCTTGGCTGAAAATTCAGAATCAAATCTTTTTTTTATTTTTTATTTTTCAATTACAGATTATATTCGATATTATTTTGTATTAGTTTCAGGTGTACAACATAGTGGTTAGATAATCATATACTTTACACTCAGATTCAAATCTTAATAGATATTTTTGGGATATATAAAAAAAGATTTGATAGAGAATGATGTTATCATAAAAATGTCTTCATTTAACTAGAAAACTGTTGATAATTTATGGAAATTTTTAAATTTTCTTTCTTTTTTTATATCTTTAGAGAGAGGAAGGGAGAGATAGAGAGAAAGATCAGTGTGAGAGAGAAACATTGATTAATTGCCCTCCATACATGGACAATGCCCACAACCAACTGAGGCATCTGGCCTGGCTGAAAAATTTTCATTTTCTTTTTCAAATTTTTCACAACTTTCTAATGTTAAAAAATATTTCCTTATAGTGTTTTATTTTTGCTTTTGCTTTTGTCTATTTATGTTTTATTTCTCTTCTTTAATTCTTTATGAAACTAATTCAACTCATAAACAACACATGCTAGATAGGTATCTCTCCTTTTAATTCAATTAACTATGCAAGATACTCGGTGCTATAGACTGGATGTATCTTCCAAATATTTAAATATTAAAGCCTCAATCCCCAATGCGATGGCATTTGGAGATGGGATCTTGGGGGGGGTCATTAGGTTTAGATGAAGTCATGAGGACAGAGCCCCTGTGATGGAATTAATCCCCTGATAAGATGAAGAGACCTGAGCTTGCTCTCTCTGCAAGAAAGCAGCTGTGATAAACCAGGACCTTACAAGAACCTAACAATGCAGACACCTTGATCTCAGACTTCCAGTCTCCAGAACTGTGAGAAATAAACTGTTGCTTCAGCTACTCAGTGTATGGTAATATGTTATAGCAGCCTTAACTGATCAAATTGTAGGGTTTAGTGTCTGAGTGTTTTGTTTTTTTTGAGTTGTGTATATTGTATGCATAGATGAGTGAGGCATGTGCTACGCTAACATGGAGTTTAAAACCTAGTAAGCAGAAACCACTATATATACACCAATTGAGTGCAATACCAGCCAAAAATTAAGAGGTAATATGAGAGCCACATCCCATCTGCCATTTAAAAAATAGAGAGAGAGAGAGAGAGAGAAGAGGAGGGGGAGGAGGAGGAAGGGGAAATAATGCATATTATCTCCAGCTGAGGGAGATGTTTTACACTTGAGGAACAAGGTGGGTTTCCTTTAAAATATTTTTTATATTTATTATCAAAATTTCAAAAATACAGAAATCAGAAACAATAGTGAAACCCATATACAAAATCTGTATGTTTGACTATTATTAGTTTTTGCCATATTTACTGCAAAAATATAGATTTTTGAGGGTGTCAGCTGGCTCCCATGTCGGAAGGGCTCCTTCCTGTCTGGTTCTAGCTCATGTGCTCACGGTTTCTGGCTAGGCCTCTGATCATTCCTGTGAGGCTTCACTGAATGTCTTACAAAGTGCCTTCCTTGCCCCTAGTGTGTAATCCTTCACCATGGATCTGCTGCTACAGCTAAGATATGACCAGAAATGGACAGTAGTAACATAAGTGCTGATTGGAAGGTTCACTTGTGCAGTGTGGGGATAAAACAGTGCCTTACAAAAATGGGGTTGGAAGTGCCCTGGAGAGTTCACATGAAGCTGTGTTAGAATCCCAAGACTGGGAACTATGGTTACTGGAACATAATTCTGAAGAAATGTATGGCCCTGAGTAAAAAGTAAAGAGTATGTATCTACTTTACAGAAACTTTATAATCAAGTTGGTAAGGGAAGTACTATCCAGATAAATTATATCGGCAATGTATCCAAGTCTTGGCTATTTATGATTCAGCAGATGGAACAACTTAGAATGATGAAGACAGATGCAGAGGGCCTAAATTCTGAACCTTTACAAAGGCTCACCCATGATAATCAAAGGCAAGCTGCAGGTGAAGAAAAGTTACATAGGTGTTCATCAGCAGATAGAAGTAGAGATGATCGAGGTTACAAACACAGAAGTAGAGAAATTAAAATCCAGCTATCGACAATTAATAAAAGAAATGAATTCTGCCAAAGGGAAATATAAAACAGCTTTAGCTAAAGAGAAAGAAACTGAAAAGGCCAAAAAATGTTACTACAAAGCCACAATGAAGCTTCATATGTTGCGTAATTTATGTTTTGGCATTGAAAAGGACACAGTTTCATCAGAATCAGTATTATGACACACTTTCTCTGCTTATGGACTCCTTACAAAAGATACAAGAAGAAATGATATAAGCACTCAAAGGCTTAATTGATGAATACAGCCAGATACCTAGTCTTGCTATGGAGACAATAGTGAATGTCCATAGAGATTCAAACATTGGTTGAGCAGATAGACCATAGCTCAGAATACAATAATTTCATAGATGTTCACAGAACATCAGCTGCTAAAGAGCAAGAAATTGAGTTGGATACTTCATTACTAAAAGAAAATGAAAATCTTCAGGCAAATAAGATTATGTGGAATAATTTAACAGCAGACAATTTGCAAGTAATGTTGAAAACTTTAGCAAAGAGATTCATGCAGACACAGCAGATACTTTTTTAAACAAGGAGGAAGGAGGCTGTCCTGGAGCTAGAGAAAAAAATTCAGAAATCTTCTAAGCCCTATGAAAAGAAGTTTGATATTGTGCTTCTTCTTTTTTTAAATCCTCACCCAAAGATAGATATGCTTATTGATTTTAGAGAGAGGAGAAGAGAGCAAGAGAGAGAGAAAGATGCCTTCCATATGGGCCCACAACCTAGGTATGTTCCCTGACAGGAAATGGAACCTGCAACCTTTCGGTGTACAAGATGATGCTCCAACCAACTGAGCCACTCTGGTCAAGGCTGGTATGTGCTTCTGATAAGCCAAAAACAGACGTTTGAAGAGCTAAACAGTGAGTGCAACAGCTGAGGTGCACTGAGGCAAAATTTGCAGCACAGAAAGAATTACTAGAGCAAAAAGTGCAAGAAAATGATGTAAAAGAGCCACCTCCTGTAATAAATTATGACGATGCATGATCAGACATGTCTATGGAAAGGAAGGAGAGGCTATTCAAATTTGAGTCTGTCAGGCAACTGCTGGAATAATTAGGCCTTCAAAATCTGCTTTAGGCTCCTCAATGTTCTGTGATACGATCTCCATAAGTGAGAAGCCCCTGGAGGAACAGGAGTGGTACCATGGTGCAATTCCCAGAATAGAAGCACAAGATCTGTTAAAACAACAAGGAGACTTCTTGGTGTCAGAGAGCCATGCGGAATCAGGTGAATATGTCCTTTCTGTATAGTCTGATGGACAAAGGAGACACTTTATCATACAATATGTTGATAATATGTATCAATTTGAAGGCATTGGTTTTTCAAACATACCCTCAATTTATAGATTATCACTATCCAACAAAACAGTTAATCACTAAGAAATCAGGTGTAGTTCTGCTGAACCGTATCCCTAAGGATAAGAAATGGGTTCTCAATCATCAAGATGTCACATTGGGAGGATTACTGGATGAGGGGAATTTTGGTGACATATTTAAGGGCCTATTAAAAGATAAAATTGCCATTGCTATTAAAACATGTAAAGGTGATCTTCCTAAGGAACTAAAAGTAAAATTTGTACAAGAAGCCAAAATTCTTGCATGATATGATCATCCCAATATTATGAAACTTATAGGAGTTTGCACACCAAGACAGCTTATCTCCGTCATTATGGAACTGATTCCAGGATAACAGAACAGCATCATGTCACTTTTTCAGAAGTACTGCTATATGTGGCATGCCTTTTATGCCTTCATCCACATTCTTGATAAAAATATTGAAAAGGAGAAGATAGAGCATGCAATTCTAAATCATATCCTGGATAACTTTCTGTCAGATTTCCATCAAATCTTAAATCAATATTCAATGGCTATTTTTGTTCAGTCTACAAAGTCACTTAACTCTAATTCTATCCAACTCATTTTATATCCCTTTTAACCAAAGTATTATAATAATGTGTAAAAAGACTTGGCTGAAATCTTGTTGCATTATATTTATAACATTCCCCTGTTGTATTTTTTTATTGTATGGAAAATATGATTAGCTTTATATTAAATTATAATGATAGAAAAAAATTAGGTTTTTAGTGGAAAAGTTGGGTGGACATTTTCAGTTAAAAGAAACTTCATAAAGAAAGGAACTGGGTAAGGCTATTCAGGGATTGTTTAGGAACAAGACATTTAAAAGGATAGAAATGAAGGGAAATGGATGTGGTCATATTACTGGTACCTGGCTACAGGAACACCAAGCTCAAGAACACATATACATAAAAATGATGGGACTAGAAGGGGCCTAACTTCTTTTGTTTAAAACACCATGCTCTGCGCTCTCATCTATGCTATTTAATATAAGATGTTCTGAATTTTTCTCTAGATAACAGAGCTTTTTCAGAGTTGCTGTTTGGAAAAAATGTCCACCATGCTGGGTTGAATGGCTTTCAAGGAAGAAAGCATGCAAGCAAGGGGGTCCGTTTAGGTGGCTGGGTATGATAACTAAATGAGTGCTGATGAAACAATGTTGAGTGCAGGTCATGGAAAAGGACAATAAGTTGTATTTTATAAATTATCTTGTAAGGATGTGGGGACTGACAATATGTATGGATCACGAGGGGAAAGGAAGAGTCAAACTGAAGAAGGGAATAATAGTAAACTCATATTTACTGAATACTTATGCTGTGTCAAGCACAACGCTAAATATTTTACTTAAATTATTTCATTGTAATGTTTGTAAACCTCAAAGTCAAATACCATGAGTTTTCCTATTTTAAAAAAAGGGGAAACGGAGAGAGAAGACAATTAGGACACATTAATAAAAAGAACTTGCGAGTAGAAGGCTATGTTACAAGTCTAAACCTGTGTGATTCTATAATCTCTCATTTTTTGACAATGCTCCCTAAAATGCACTTAAAAGTGGAAGATTTTGAGTCTGAATGAAGGGGAAAAAGCTGATGCTATTAATGATGACAAAAGGAAAAACTGGATATGAAGAAATATAATGAGTTTGGTTTGGAAAGTAAAAGTCTGGTTGTCTTTCAATACTCATTCTCCTCTTCTTCCACAGTAAATTACCATCCAGTTTTTAACTGATATTGGGCTGTCAACAATAAAGAACACATTTTCCATTTTTCAGCTTTTCTTACAAACAGGTGTTGACAAGTAACAAAATTCTGGCCAGTAGGAAGTAGGGCAAATGCTATATTCAGTGTACAAAGAATGTCATTAGGGAACAAAGTTATGTTTTTCTTCCACACCTTCCCCTGATAGGTGGAAGGCAGAGGTCATGGCTGGAGCCTCAGCAGGAATTCTGAAAGATTTATTTTTAGTACCATGAGACTGGAAGCCACAACCAGAGAATAAGATAAAAGTAGCCTGGATCTTTGCCTCTGTGAAATGACAGAATAAACTTTTTTTTTTTTTAGTTATGATTACACTGGAATTTCTACCATGGGAAATAGAATCTCATCCTACCAAATATCAATATACTGATTTTGATTTTTCTTTCTCAAAGATTTTTTCCTATTGTGTAAAAGTAAAATAAATGCCATTAATGTATAAATGCCTATATTTTTATTTACATGCTATTCTTATCCATAATCTATATATGTTGATTATTTTAGTCACATGGATTATATATGAAATATATATAATATACAATGAAAGTATTTTGTGTAGCTGCAAAGAACTTAGAGGCCAGATATGAGTTAGGATCGTATCTCATCTATGCGATATGTTAGCTATATATCTATCGAAAATTTCTCAGTCTCTCTGAAAATCATTTTACTCATCTATAAAATAAAGATAGTATTTGCCTCAACAATTGCTGTGTAGATTATATGAACTAATGTATAGAAAGTGGTAAATAAATTTTGTTATCTCCTAGCTTGTGAACAAAGCCTGGCACACAAAAAGTGACATTTATTGGCTGAATTCCTGCTTTATAAATGGAAACTGCAAAATAAATGTAGTTTAGGTATTGTTCAAGACTGTATTGTGAAAACTCCAGTCAAGAGAGGCTGAGCTCCTTCTTCCTGTCCTGCTGGAGAGATGGCACCCCAAAAGGAAGGCACCAGCTCAGCCACCACCTCTTCTAGCTCCACCACCAGTGAGGCAGGGAAAGGCAAAGACAAAGGCAAAGGCGAGTCCAGAGATTTGGCCCTGAAGCAAGTGAAGTTAGATGGCTTGATGGTATTAAAGATAATCAAACATTATCGAGAAAAAGGACAAGGGACTGAGATGATTCACAAGGAACTGAGATGGTTCAAGGAGTGCTTTTGGGCCTGGTTGTAGAAGATCAGCATGAAATTACCAACTTCTTTCCTTCCCCAAGCACACAGAAGATGATGGTGCCTTGACGAAGTCCAATATCAGATGGAAATGATGCAGAGTCTTTGCCATGTAAACACTGGCCATCTCCACCTGGGCTGGTACCAGCCTACATATTATATGCCTCACCAGGACGCTCCTGGATTCTCAGTTTCAGTTACCAGGATGCCACTGAAGAACCTGCTGTTCTCATTTACGATAACATAAAAACTTCCCAAGGGTCTCTCTCACTGAAGGCATACATGCTGACTCCAAAACTAATGGAAGTTTGTAAAGAGAAGGATTTTTCTCCTGAAACATTGAAAAGGGGAAGTATTACCTTTGAGCACATGTTTGAAGAAGCTCCAATTATAATTCATAGCTGATCAACATCCTAATGTGGGAGCTTGAGAAGAAGTTGGCTGTAGCAGATAAACATGAATTTCTCAGTAGCAATCATTTGGGAAAGAATCTACAGTTGCTGATGGACAGAGTGCATGACATGAGCCTAGATATAGTTAAACATAACACATACATGAGGAACATGAGTGAACGGCGGCAGCAGGATCACCAGAATCAGTAGCATTGCCAGTAGGAGCATATGCAGTGCCAGGCTCGAGGAGAACACCAACCCTGAGGAGGATCTGTCCAAACTCTGCAAACCACCCCAGCCCCCAGCCAGGATGGACTCTCTGCTTGTGCAGACCAGATTAACACTTATTGCCAGAACAGCAAGAAATTCACTGTCCAAAACTTAGGCAAACTCTTCATGGCTCAGGCTCTTCAAGAATACAACAAAAAGGAGTTTTCAGAAAAGGATTTAACATGGACTCTTGCAATTACATTGGGGCAACTCTTGGAAGAAATACATTTGCATACTTAAAAGTCTTTTTAGCAAATAATAAAATATAAATTAAAAAAGAGAGAGAGGGTGAGTAGCTATCCCCTCCTCATCAGAATTGAATATAATGTAATGCCTATGTACCTTTTGATTTAAAATTTTATGAATGAAAACACTTCATAGAGAAATAAGCTCCTGGGTGAAGAAAGACTTAAATTTCCATGTAATCTCTCAAAATTTACATACAGTACTTAGACAATACAAAAGAAACATAAACATTTGATTTTATAACACATATTATCTCTTTTTCTGTGTGAAGTGATGGAGGCATTAGCTAATGCTAAGGTAGTAATCATATTGCAATTTACAAACATACCAATTTTTTTTTTAAATATATCTGTATTGATTTCAGAGAGAGGAAAGGAGAGGGAGGGAGAGAGATAGAAACATCAGTGATGAGAGAGTCATTGATCGGCTGCCTCCTGCATGCCCCTGACTGGGGATCGAGTCCCCAACCTGGGCATGTGCCCTGACCGGGAACTGAACCCCAATCTCCTGGATCCTAGGTCGATGCTCAACCACTGAGCCATGCCTGGCCGGGGTACATATCAATTTTTTAAAACTTAATTTAATTTAATTTTTTCATCATCATTTATTCCTCTATGCCTTCTTTCACCTTCCCCCAACCCCCTTCCCCCTCCCCTGCAATCACCACACTGTTGTCTTAATTCTGATTCTTAGTTGAACTTCAGTGGACTACTCATATAAATTTATAATACTGTATCATATTTAAAAGGCAGTATACATTGTGAGCTAAAGATGCTAATATTAGAATTGTTTAGATAATTATTATAATAAATAAATATTACTACTATTGTATTGATTAATATAATAATAGAAAACCTTCAATAAAATACAAATGTTTCTGGAGTCAGTAATGAGTTTTTTTTTTTTTTTTTAAATATATCTTTATTGATTTCAGAGAGAGGAAACGAGAGGGAGAGAGAGATAGAAACATCAATGATGAGAGAGTCATTGATCGGCTGCCTTCTGCACGTCCCCGACTGGGGATCGAGCCCGCAACCCGGGCATGTGCCCTGAACGGGAATTGAACCCCGATCGCCTGGATCCTAGGTCGATGCTCAACCACTGAGCCACACCCGGCCGGGTGGAGTCAGTAATGAGTTTTATATGAAGCATCTTCTTTGGTTATCAAATGACCATGTTTGATTTCCAAGAAAACTGTTGAAACTTTATAAACATATGTGTTTCTTCAGTATAAGGTATTAAGCATATATCCTGTCCTTAAGGGGCTTTGGCTTATTTCAAGTTATTTCTCTACATCATCAATAAATGTATGTACAATAAATAATCAAAAGGATGCGTCTATGTAGTCTGGATATTGAGGACAATTTTGGTATGGGAGAGGAAGAATTAAAAAGCAAAAGCAAAAAATGGAAATGAGTTATTAAGGAATGGCACCTCAATGCCAGCAATTATATATTGGATCTACTTTTGATATTTTGAGAGACACAGTTTAAAGATATGCATTTCTTTTAATTATTTTGATCATCAGAGTGTGTTACTTTGCATGTGGTACTGAATGCTTGGTGGACTAGGTAGCACTTGGCATTTTACTTAGATTGCATGGCTGTTGTAACATGGAAAGTACCTAATAAAGGTTAGGTTCTAATAATATTTAAAGAGATAAAAGAGATAATTGAAGCTGGTGGATTCTTTGGTTCAGATATCTGAAAGGGTGTAAAACAGTCATTCAGAGTGACATATATTGTCGGTGTAGTGTGTTAGATGCAGGAGCTCTGAAGCTAAGCAGGACATAATGACTGAATTTTTGGTAACTAATCTCAAACTGCTGCATCTATGTTGTGTACACATTTCTAATATTTTTGGAGAGAGAAAAAGTAAAAGTACTTATATTAAAAGCTGAAAAGATGACTGTGCTGTAGGTATAGATATCATTCTTTCTTGCTTGGATATAGAATGTAGATTCCTTTAGGTGGAGATCAGGTCTTGTTCATTCCTCATTTTAGGAAAGAACTTGGCATGTAGAACACACTCAGTAAATATTTATTAAATGAATAAAATACAAATGACAAATTTAAGTGGTCATTCCACATTATGCTGAAAGAATATCTCCTTTACAGTTATATATATTGACCATGAGTGAGAGTTCAGAGCTCATATATGTGTGTACATATGTATATGTCTGTAATATATAAATATAAAATCATATAAATATGAATGAAATATCACATAATTAGTGGTAGTGCAAAATTTGAATCCATGTATATTTGACTTTAGAGACTACACTTTTAAAAAATATATATTTTTTAATTAATTTCAGAGAGAGGAAGGAAGAGGGAGAGAGAGATAGAAATGCCAATGAGAGAGAATCATTGATCCCCTCTCTCTTGCATGCTCCCTACTGGGGATCAAGCCCACAACACGGGCATGTGCCCTGACCTGGAATCTAACAGTGACCTCCTGGTTCATGGGTTAATGCTCAACTACTGAACTGCACCTGTGAGGATAGAGACTACACTTTTAACCAGTGTGTATATATTTATAAAGATGTCTAAAGAGCAAATTAACAATAATCATATTTTTACTGCCTTTTAATAAACTAAAAAAATTCACTTCTAACACAATGTTTAACATTTTTTCACTTCTCTATGCTGTCACATACATCCAGAGAATAAAGAAAATGTGTCTTTCTCACTGTTTCTTTTATAACATTCCCTTTTTTTAGTATGTTAGTCTAAAGATGGTAGAGTACACCAATGAAGCTGGTTAACTCTTAATGTGTTCAGGGTAAGTTATATTCTTACTTGCTCTCTTTTTTAATGAAGCAGGGATTTGATCTCTAGTGCTATTCCATTACCTACAACTATACAAGTAAAAACAGCACTTTATGAACACACATGTATCATACAAAATATGAAATCAGAATTATTTTTTCTCTGCTCCTCTTATTGATTTGGAGCCATAGATTTGACCTCTGGATAAGTCTTTATTCTGTGAAACTCTTAGCTGGTTTCTCAGCACTTTCTCATATAGTTTTTGCAAGAGACACTTGAAAATTAAATGGGAATATCATAGGAGCCATCACACCTATATCCTTGAATCCTTGAGGATGGCACTAAATCCTACAATTCCACCCAGAATATGGCGGTTCTTAAGCTTCAGAGGTGAGAACTTCCAGGGGCTTTTCCTTAGTTCTTCTTATGCTATCATAATGGCTCTTTCTCCACAGGTCAATAAACCAATATAAGGGTTTTTCATGCTGCAAATATACCTGCCTTAATTAGGCTCTTGGGGATCAAAGGAATCACAAAAAGGTCTTTAGATTTTTTGCCCCTAGACTCTTTTATTACATTGCCTAGTTTAGCCCACAGTCTACTGGGAAGCCATGCATGATTTTAATTCCCTGATATCAGTGCCATATATATATATAATTTATCTTTATTGTTGAAAATATTACAATATTACAGATGTCCTGAGTCACTGAAAAGTTGGGTATTCTCCTTTCTTTTTGGACAGTTATTCCGGTAAATGTCTTGATGTCCTCTTGGGGAAAGATTGGTGGGGTATTTTATTCTTCATGTTTGTGGAGGTGCTGCAGACCTCTGAGAAACATGTCACTAAGTCCAGCCCCCACACCCAAAGGGAAGGAAGTCAAGATCTACCTCTTAAAAGAAGAAATATCAAATAATTTGTGGAAAGGTTTCAATACTGCTCTTTTGTATGATAGTAGAAAAAATGTGTTAACTACAGAATTTTGTTTTGTTTCAGGAAATATCCCAAGAACACTCTAATGCATACCCCATTTGTCCTGTTTGGTGCTTTATTTCTCTTAGACTTGGTGGAAATTAACAAAAACAAAGTGAATTCCTAGCTCTGATTATCCTTAACTTTTTTGGCTGGATATTACATTTTTTCTGTGTTTATAATAGATAATTTCCAGCTGAATCACTAGATTATTTCAAATGGAAAATAATCTATCCTTAGGAAATCAAGAGTTGAGACAGAAGGCTAAATGATAAGTACTTTTATGTAAATAGGGAAGACAACTTCTACAAAATTACATTGAGTTACCTAATATTTCTGGTACTTAATTTCCCATTTGTAAAATGAAGTGCTTGAACAAGATGACTTCTAAGTTCCATCAAACTTGAACAATTTATAATTATATTAGTTTTATTTGCCTTAAAAATCTCTATCTTCCTTTTCAGGGAACTATGCTTGCCTTAGCAGTTTCAATAAAGCATTATCTACACTTACTGCCTTCCCCTTAGTATCCTCACTATGTTCATAGCTGCACAAGAAATTTGAAAGATAACAGAAATATTTTGCCACTTTTCATTAAAAAGCAACTTTTTTCAAGGTTAATAATTAAAAAGAAAGAACTGTTAAGTTTTTATCTTAATTGTTGTTGAAGACTTAACTCCGAAATGGTCATTTAAGTTAATGTATTTGGAAAACATTTAGTTATGTATTTGGGAGTATATGTATTAGAAGCTTATGCATATTTTGATCAGATAAAGCTTGCAGAATATTACACTATTCAGGAAAGCTTACCTGCTCTACAAGGCTAAGTTAGATAGACCTTCTAAAGCAAACATCCAGGACTCATCATGATTTTTCCTATTCTTTAATATCCAACATCCAACCAATTCAGCAGCAACTATGCTTTACTTCATATATACATATTTATTTATTGTTCAGCCTTTACTTTCTCTCTATATATTTATTATTCAGACTTTACTTAATGTTGTCACTGCTGCCCTCTGTCTGTTCACCCCTATATATCTTTAGCCTCCTCACTAGTCTCCTAACTGCTCCCCTTGCTTCCGCTCTTTCCCCTCCATCCCCCTGTTTAGGAATGTCTTCCCAAGACACGTAGATTAAAATCAAAACTCCCACCATGACCTTATAAAGCTTTACTAATCTGTCCTGGTTCCTCCAACCTCATCTTCTATTAATCTATCTCCTCTTTTATTCCATTCCCACAATACTGGCTTTGGTGTTTCTCTGATATGCTAAACCCTTTCCATCCTTTGGGCCTTTGCACTTGAGGTCTCCTCTGCCTAAAATGGTCTCCCAGGGCTTTCTATCTCATATGTACATCTCACATCACCTTCCTACCACCACCACCAAATGCCACAAGAAATGCTCATTAAAACTTTGAATGGTTTTCATTGCATTAAATCAAGCATTCTAAATGAGGTGGTCTATGTAAGCACTTTGTTCGCTGGCACAAATAATCAATATTTTTATATTAGGCCCAAGAATGTATTAGAGGGCCTAATGTATCAGTGCACAGTAGCTTCCCAGGTCCCTGGCTGGATAGCTCAGTTTGTTAGAGTGCCTTCCGCATACACCAAGGTTGCGGTTCAGTTGGAGTCAGGCCACATCCAAGAATCAACCAATGAATGAGTGAATGGGTGGAACAACAACTCAATGTTTCTCTCTTTCTCTCTAAAATTCAAGAAAAATTTTTAAAAAAGTAAGTTCAGGGACATTAGTTCATTCAAGTGTTTTTGTAGTAAAGAATCTTATCCCTAGAAGAATTTATGAAGAGAAGATTATGGACTCAATTACTCAAGAGCCAGGGTGCCATGGTAAGTAAAAGCAACATCAGCAGCAAGGTTGACTTCAGAGCCAGTGTGCTCACTGATCTCACACATGAGACACTCCTGCAACCTGGAGGCCTGCGCCCAGTCCTGCCTCAGAAGAGGCTGGGCTTCTGGTGAGATCAGTGGCCCACCCACAAATGCTAGAGGAAAATCAGGTCTGAGAACCAAGCGGATCAATCTAGTAACAGTTATTTAAAAGGAGATGGTTCGCCATAATCCTGAGGGAGGGATAATATCATTCTTGTCCCTATATTCAGGTCAGTTGTTTTTTTTATAAAATTTGTTATTGCTGCCAATGTTATAGTATTTTATAACTACTTTTAGAATATAGTTTATGTTGACATTTTTTTCAAAGAGTATTTTTTATTTTTTTTTTGCTTTTATTGCTCTTTCTAATGTGAGGAATTATAGAGAGGAGTGACTCACAATTCAGATGAGTTTCCTAGAAAATATGGATTACAGTAAGAATTTTGAACAAGGAGATATCAAAATTAATAAATAGGAGGTTAGAGACTTTTTTCAGAACATAAAAAAAAAAACCCAACCCACTAATAATCTTGAGCCCCAAAATAGGTCTACATACTGACATATGAAGAGGTTTAAAAACAAAGTTATATAAAAGGAATAGCTGAGGTAGGGTTTATTAGACAAAGAACTTGAAATCTGGAGGTGAATTTAAGTTGGTTTGAATGCATTTCATTTCTTCTTCTGTTATGTTGTTTCAATGTCAGTTGTTCTATAATTCTATTGAGTTTTATGTAATTATGACTAAGTTTTGTTATTGAATTGAGGTCCTAGAAGTCCTCTGTTTTCCAAGGAATAACTAATGTATTAACAGTTCAAGTTGGAACATGTAAAACATTGCCTAATATGGTTTATGGTTCATAATGACCACCAATGAATATTAGTTGTATAAAGAGACTTTAGTTTAATAACATTCATATTGAAAAACAGAATGAAAATATGCTTCTTACTTTGCTATTCTTTACCAATGATGCTTTAACATGTAAAAGAGTCTTTAGTTTCCTGAATTTAGTCTTATTCACCCTTTTAGGCTCAATTGTTACTTTCTAAAAGAAGCCCTCTTGTGCTCCCTAAAGCAGGGATATTCTGATCCTTAGTGCTCCCTGTGCACATCTCTGCCCCTTGTATTAGTGCTGTTCTGTCTCCATGCCTGTCTTCCTTATCAGACTGAACTCCTTAAGGGCTGGAAATATGGATGATACCTCTGTATCCTCCATGGTAAGAATATAGAATTGCTAAATATTTATTTCTAGAATAAATGAGTAAGTGATGATATTGTCTGTTTTGCTAGATGATTATTTCAAATTCCACATCTTCATGAAAGAACAAATATGCTGTGTAGAGCTTAAAACACTGAAGATGAGGTCATCCCTTCTAAACTTTAATGTAGTTATACATTCAGGCCCTAACATTTCTATCAAAAAGCTTTTGTAGGAAATGAATTTATTCAAACTGTTTGGGGAGATAATTTGTAAGGATATGAAGTTCTTACAACATATTTTCTGAGAATTTGCAGTTGTTTATTTCAGTTACCTATCTTTAATTTTTCAGTTTAAAAGCTAAAAGTTGAGGTGATAACACAGCATGATCTATCAACTTTGACAGTGCCTCACCAAATAATAAAGTTAAAGTAATTTATGATAGGTATAGTCAAACAAAATAAACCTATAGATAAAAATAAAATGATTTTTTAAGTTCTTCCAAATTAATAGCAGAACACTTCTGCCATCTGTGAAGAACATTAAATTTCTTAAAACAATCAGTTTCCACTAAAATCTAACATTCCAAAGAGTGTGGATCTTTGGATAGTATGAGTTAAAATTATTAAAATATGAGTGATAGCTAAACTCAAATGGTGACTGGACCTCTTGGTTAATAAAAATTAAGTAGAATCAAATTTAAACTATAAGAAATTAAAAATAAATAAATAAATAAACTATAAGAAATTAATTTTAGTCCTTCAAATCAAAGATACCTAATTTGGAATATGTTATTGAAAACTGTGAGGCAAATATATACATTTTTACTTAAAGTGCCCTTTCTACCCCTGCTCCTGCCTTATCTCCATTCCCCACTCTCATCAACCTTAAAAAAGTTAACTGAATTTGGGCCTGGCATGACTCAGGTTTCAGATATTAGGCAACCCAAGAAAACCTGACTGCAGACAGTGTAAAGTGGCATTTTGTTTTCTGTGTGCCTGTTCTCTTCTAGGTAAAACCCCATCTCTGCAGACTCTCCTGCTTGGGAATCTTACTTTCCCACTTTTTCTCCACACAGCCCTCTCTGATCACTGTCCTTTGCTATCAATACCTGATCTAAGTTTACATGCTAGCAGTCCCTCTTACCTTGTGTTGAACTGAGCAGCATAGTCTTAATTTCAAACAGGGCTCTAGCTACAGAATAAAAGGAACCCAGTCTCCAATAAAAAACAAGCCTTAAAATACTCATATCCTTGAGATACATGGTGAAGTTTTGCCTATCTGAAGTATTAAATAGGTGGTGTAAGTATATTTTCAAAAGAGGAAACAAAGTGACACAAAGGCTTTTGATTATGGGAGAAAAGAGAGGCCAAATCTAGAATAGAAGAGTTTCACAAGAATGGGAGGCCAGGGAATCAAAATAAAACTTCTATTTACTTCAGATGTTTGCCTCAGAAGAGCCCTGGGAGCTTTCACCTCGCAAGGGTTCCTTTCTGGGTGTCTGCAGCTTTGCTGAGCTGCGCTGTATGGCTTGGTGCCAGGCTTTATTACAGGTACTTGAGCATTACACAGTAAAAACCAAGGCTACAAGATTAGAAAGGCAAATACTTTTATTTCTGTTTAACAGACTATAAAACGGAGGCTCAGAAAGCTTGCTCACATGACTTTCGGGAAGATGGTCATGACAGAATTGCACCAAGAATCTGGGTCTCTTCACTGTTCTTTTTAGACCATAAATACAATTCGGACTTCAGGTATAAGACTTTCATAAAACATGTCATGTTTATTTTCATCCTGTACCTATTTCTTTTTCACTTCACAAATTGCAGTATTATTCTCTATTTTCCCCTGCCCTTCCTTCTATTTCCCAGGCTCCTTTTGCACCTTGGCCTTGCTATTGTATGTTATTCCATCATCTTCAATAAACTCGTCAGAGATTCCCAGGGTAACCTCTCCCGTAAGCATGCTGGCCATGGTGCCAGGCAGGCAGGAGGTATGCCAGCACATTGCGTAAGTGCTTCGGTCCTGTAATCAGACACTGCGACACAGGACAAAGTGAGAGGGGGAGCCAAAGAAGTAAGACAGAGAAAAAGGGAAAAGGGAAAACCACAGAACCACCACCTCAATGCACTGCGAGCAGAGCAGGCTGTTAGGTTCTGCAGCCTTGCTGTTTACTGTTTATAACCATAGAGTTTACTGAGAGAAAGAGCTTTAAATAAAATCCAGAATCCATGTGAAAATGTATTAGGCCACTTGATCCATGATCAAAGACAAAAAATAGACATTATCCCCACAGCTCAGATCATGCGATCTCCCTTGGCTGCACTGAAGTACACAAAGCGGTAGTGGAGGCCTGGCTCGCTCACTAAAATGGTTTGTATCTCAGTTTTCTCTGAAATTTGTTGTAGGTGTTGTTCCAAGGGATTTTAGGAGAACTGAGGAATGTTTTAGAATGTACTTTCATGCAATCTTTTTTTAAACAAGCAATCTTGTTTAATTTTTTTTAATTTTAATTTTTATGTTTTAAAAATTTGGAAGGAAAGGGGTTTTACTTCACATTTCATTTTCTCATTTTAGGCACCATCATTTTCTGCTCACCTCAAACAATTGCTTCATAATATTTTTTGAATATTTGGCAAACAAATAGGTAATCCATACACTCTAGTTTTATATACAGCAAAGGTTAGAAAATGATTGCTGTAAGGGATGATTGAGGAAGGCATTAATGCCTCTCTCTAACCTTGCAAAAGAACCTCAAGATGATATTTTTTCAGATCATTTATTCAGCCTCTGCTGTTAGAGTCCTTACTGTCACCAGCTATCTGTACCCAAGATTTTTTAAATAGCTTTTGTATTACAAAAAGAAGCATTCTGGGAGTAGGTGTATAAGAGTCATCTAAATGTGAGAGAATTTAGGATATAAGCTCATTGTGTATTTACAGCTCAATTTCTCTAAGGATGAAACATAATTCTTTTTCATTTATAGGATCTCCCAGGTGGAAGACAATTGTTCTTAAGTCATTCGGCTTGCTCTTTCAAACTTCTTGGGCTTGAAACAGATTTTCTTCCAATCTGTATAGTTGGTAGAATGATTTGGAGAAGGTACAAGCTGGAAAAAAGAGAGCACAGGCTATGAAAGCAATGATTTGACAGGCTATTTCTTGTAATTTCTTAAGGGATCTTCAATTGTGCAATGAACTCCCCCTAAATGAAATGGATACTAGTTTCAAACAGAATTAAGACTCATAAAGTATTTGTCAAAACAATGGAAAGAATATTGTTAATGAGGCAATGCCGGTTTTATTTCTTATTCTAGTACCAATAAGTAAACATTTATATTTTAAGAATATAATTATAACTCTGGCAGGTAATATAAAGTGAAAATATTTATACTATAGCTTTCATATTGTCTTTCTTGTCATAGATTTTTATTTTAAAAAATTAACATTTTGGGGGTTTTCTGTATAAAGATGAAAGTGTTCTTTAAATATAATTAGGGAAATAGTTTAAAATTATATATATGTATTATTTATTCCACTAACTAAATATTACCACTCTAAAGGTATTTTCTTTTAATGAAAGGCTATTTCTTATTGCTTAGGAGTGACACTTAATAATGGTCAACTACTGTATCAAAAAATTAAGAAGTTCTATGTTATTACTTCGGATATGAAAGGAATGATAGAAACAAAATAGTCACACTAAATTCATTGACAACATAGTCTTCATTCATTTAGGCTTTGCCTCTCTTTGATTTATATACTTTTTTTTTCTTCTTTGGTTGGAGGGGTATTTCTTTATGTTCTAAATATTTATTATTATAGTTCACTTTGATCACCATTCCTAGATATTATGACAGTATATATCTACAGAGCATATAAAAAAACACAAACAAACAAAAAAACCCTCTGATTCTTATATCAGGTATTTTGTTCATCTCAGTTTCAAATTTATATAGTGATGAATCCACTGCCAAGTTTAAAATTCATATAATCCACAAAGGATTATATGACACCGTTTGTTCAGGATTGAGAAAAGGTGGTCCTTGATATTGAAAAAACACACACACACAACAAAACATTAGTTGATGCAGTTGAGCATTGGAAAATCATCCAAGTGACTTTTTTGAAAATAAAGACTCATGGGTGATCCATCATAAATGATATTTATTCATTGGCCATTGTGGACTGTAGTTGCAAAAGTAAAAAGAGTAACAACTGGCTACCCCAAGGAAGATGTTACAATGAAACTAAATGTTAACACTTGATGAGTAGTTACTCTAGCAGCAGTGTAAAGAATAATGCCTGGCTGACAAAAAGGATATCTTCCTCATCTCATATATTACCTGCACTGTAGTGTTCTTTACATGAAAGCCTTAATGATGCTTAATGTGCTATCTGACTACTAAATAACTGTAAGGTGTAGTGTAGTAGCAGAAGTAAGAGTAGTACAAAGGTAGGTATAAACTGTATACTGAGGGAACATGAGCCCTAAATTACTCGAAGGCAAACTCAGTGTAGAGTAAAGACCAGGAGTTTGTAATGGAGTCTCCTCTAATTGCTATGAAGTCTTGAGGAAAGCATTTAATTTTTCTCATCTGCCAAGCATGTGGTTTGAGTTAGCACTATTAATTTGCATTCACTTCAAAGAAATTGCTTTATGTATTTGTATTGGCAGGCTGTTTTTCACAGTCACAAGCCATCAGAAGAGTTTTCTCAAGTCAGCCTTACTCTAGAGAGCACCGACATAAGAAGTCACTAAGAATGGCTTGACATTGGAAAGGATTTTGAAGTCCAAGAGGAAAGATAATTTAGCTTGATTTTAAAGCGAAATTCTAAAACTACTAGATCGTGCAATAAGAAATCCTTGAACATGATGGAGACTCATTGTTCATGATTCTGACAGAATAGAGAATCAAGATTCAATAAAATTGTTGATTGATAGTTGATTATTTCATTAAAGTACTGATAAATCCATGTACTCAAAAAAAATTCTAGGCACTGTGACGACTGCCAAGCTACAATCACTTCCCTCCAGAGACTCATAACTTAGTGGATCAGAATAATTAATAACACAAGTCAGCATTCGTTAATTTTCAAATTAGTGTCAAGGACAGTAAATATCTCCAGGAATTTATAAGAAAAAACAATCTCTCTGAATACAGCAGCTCATAAATTATCTGTGCTCCTGACACTAATTTGTCCACCTTTCATGGGAAACTAAATGCTCAACTAAATGTACATTCTTCCCCAAGAAGAATTAGCTGGTGCTTGGTGTTTACATATAATTTTTGTCTTGATTATTGCCACAAGCAACTTATTCTTTATTTCTGTTTTATATATGGCTCGAAGCAGCAGCAAACATAAATGGAGACACTAATAGTATTTTCTGAACATATTTCATTTATACTTTTAAAAACAAATATATTTTTCAGGCCAGAATGGAAAATTATTAGAAGTTTCTATAATACGACTGTAAAGGTAAAAAACTGTCTTCAAAAGAACACTCGTAAGACACGAAAAATAGAAAACCATTAATCATACTGATAAACTAAATCAGCAAAGATTTATCTAGGACATAGGTTCTTGGTAAAGGAAAAAAGGAATTACCTTGATAATATATCTTGATTCAATCTCTTACATGGCAATTGCATAAAAACATTTTAAATTTTTATTAAGCCGCCAAAATAGTTAACCGAACTTCCCCTTCCTGAGGGAAATCATGATTAAAAAAGCACATGTGGCCTGCTGTTTGTTGAGTAGTTATTCAAAGGACTGCAAAAGGAATGTTGTGAATTTATAGAATTATCGATGGAAAGTTCTATGATGGCAACAATTTTAATTAATTCCCTGAAACTATTCAAAGGCATACACTGAGATATACCTCACTTAATGCAGGAACGTGAAAATCTTTTATGGTTCTTACGGATTCTACCTAAATGCTTTGTATGGGCTCTAGAGAATATCTAAGTGTTGCTCAGCAGTTTAAGATAGATGAGACTATTGTTGAGACTGTCCTCAGGATATTTAAGATTTTTACAGGGCAGACTGCTGCACAAGTTACTCGTTTTCTGTAGTTTCTTCCTGTGAAGATGGGAGTGAAATTATCAGCATGGGCAAAAGTACTAAAGAAATCTGGAAATCTCATGTGGCTCTTTAGTCTAAAAAGGTCTTCAGAGATGGGGAAGGGAAGCTGGGTTTGGGAAGGGAGAAAAAGAAGAGGGAGAGCCACTGGTCGCATAGATCAAAAGTTGTTAGTGTTTCTTTGGCACTTGTTGGAGTGTGTGAAGATTTGCTAATGTCATTGGATAAACTAGCTTTCTCACACACTCAGAACTGACAAGGCTCAAAAATGTGAAGTTGGGTGGCTTTTGTCCTCAAAGTATTCCCAGCCCTCCCTTTAATGACTCTGTCACTGGGCAGTACATCAAACTCTCAGTTGTCCATTTCAGGGCCCAGAGACAAGTTTCCTCACAGAGCTCACTGGAATAATTTCTCATTAATTTCCAAAGAAAGGCTTCAATGTGACAGGCACTGCACTAAACAAGGATAAACTCACCGAGTTACAACTGGCAAATAACAGCCAAACCTCTGAGGGGATTTATATTATAATGTGACAAAGCCCCTATTTGACACTAAGGCAATGGAATCGAGTTCCCATTTGAAGTCTCATCAAGACAGATTGAAGTGACAGTTTTAGATTCAGTATTTATATTATCTCTTTGATTCTACAGATTTCTTAACCATATAATTAGCATATTATAGTGAAATAAAGCTAATCAGTTTCTTCTGGCTTATGATTTGGTATGAATGCAAAGAAAACATTAAATTTTATGACTTTTTTTCCTGATGATTCTCACCCTTGGGCTTTCCTATTCTAATCAAATTTCTGGTTTAGCTTCCAGTTTCCAATATTTACACATTCATTCCTATTTCCGATGGGTTCCATAGTTCCCTTCTTAGTCATCAAGGCCTTTTGGACTGAATATCTAAAAGTGACATGCTGTCCAAATGGCAAATGTTGATAAACACTGAGGCTGGCGGATGGTCATACAAAGTCATTATATCTTTATTTTCACTTTTAAAAAGTCCAAAATACAAAGTTGAAAGATAAAAAAAATCATAAAAGTTATATTCAGATATTGTGTCTGTGAACAAGATGATTACAAAGCTGATTTTTAACTTTATAGGAAGAGAGAAGTATATAGGAAGATTTACAGGTCTAAGCGCTTCTTCCGTTTATTAAAAAACACAAATGTACCCATTTTAAAACATAAGTATTTTCTGCTTTATGGATTTTGTGTGCAATTAAAGCCTTTATATGAAAGACTGTCATATTCCTATGGTTTCTAAGTTTCCTCTATGGGGTTATGTCATGTAAGTCTTGAACAAGGGATAGGCCTTAAAATCATGACTGCTAAACTCACCCATTTCTACGTTGTGGTCATGGTTGTTAACGTAATTTTAAAGTGTCATAAGTTTGTTTCTTTTTTAATGCATCACCAATGTTAGGGACCAGATGTTTCCTTTAGTTCAGATTAGAGCTTCTTAGTTGCTTCCTTTTTTGCTCTTATAATACATGTGAGCTAATATCTATTGTACAGCTGTTTGAAGGACATTACAGAGTAGAGTCCTTGAACTGGAAGCCTGGAATGTCTCAGGGACAAGGAAAGACACTTTAAGTAAAAGCTGGAAATTAAAAATAAAAAGTAAGCTAGTATAGTGTATAGATATACCAGATGAAGCTAAGACAGAAAAAAATGTCTTAGAGGGAAATGTTCCAATTTGCATTGTTAGTTTATTTTAATATTCAGATTAAGTTTTAATAATTGTCCTTTAGAATATGACTATTTCCATGGCTTAATATTCATATTGTATTATTAAATATTCTATTATATCTAATGGGAAAAGCAAAAATGCTGGCAATGTTATTTACTATGTTTCTTTTGATATAACTTTTGCTTCACATGAACGAATAGAAAATATGCACAGTCAAAAGGCATTCAGGATGGTACTGGCTACTATATAAATCAAGTTAATCAGGTCTTATTAATTTATCATCTTTCTGCTGCATTTTACAAATTATAAAATTAAAGTTCAGAGAGGTTAAGGGACCTAACATCACACATTTTATAAGTAGGAGAATCAGCACTCCCACTTACAAGCACTCCTAGATCTCCTGATTCAGAATCGTTTAATTATTAAATTCTGCCATTAAATGCAAAGCACATTTTGTCTTTGACAATAAAAGAAAAATATCATTAAAAATATATTCTGGGTTTTCTTTCAGCTTTTCAGAAGTCTTCTACACAAGATTTAAATGAATTTCAACCAGACTATCATTTAATTTTCAAACATATTGAGTTATTGGGTTCTATATTTTATCTAAATCGCCTTGCAAGCAGTTACATAATGTTTTTGCCTAAAAAACTATAATATTTCTCAGGATATCATTATAATTAGAATCAGGGTATTTCCAGAGGTCAAAAAATGACAAGGTAGTATAATTTTTTTAAGCAAATGGTGTATTTTAGGGATAAATGCCAACTCCTTCAAAGTCTTATCAAAATTATGATGAGGAATCATGTGTTATTAGGAAAAAGCAGTCACTAAACTTTATTTGTTTTGCATGCATGCCAACTGACAACCCAGAAGAAACTAATTGGGTTCATTTAGCTATCATGTAATTCTATCTGCAGGCATACACATAGTGTATCAATAAATTCTTAATATATGTACCTTTAAATAATCAAATGTTTCTTTTAAAATGCATGTTAACTAATAAGAAAGAATATATGCACCCTTATGTTCATAGCAGCACAATTTACAATAGCTAAGATCTGGAAACAGCCCAAGTGCCCATCAGTAGATGAGTGGATAAAAAAAGCTGTGGGACATTTACACCATGGAATACTATACAGCTGTAAAGAAGAAGGATCTCTTACCCTTTGGGAGAGTATGAATGGACCTGGAGAATATTATGCTAAGCGAAATAAGTAAGGCAGAGAAAGACAAACATCACATGATCTCACTTATATGTGGAATCTAAAGAACTTGATAAACTGATGAAAAAAATAGATTCAATGACATGGAAGCATGGATCAGACTGACGAATCTCAGAGGGAAGGTGGGGTGGGGGGAGAGATTAACCAAAGAATTTATATGCATATATGCATAACCCAAGGACACAGACAATAGTGTGGTGAAGGACTGGGGAGAGGGTTGGGGAGGGGGGTGAAATGGGTCAATGGGGAGCAAAAGGGACAACTGTAATATTTTGAACAATAAAAAAATAAAATAAAATGCATGTTAATAGGTGATAAATGAATTAGAGAGGCCTAAGTGGACAGTTAAACACAGGCTGGTCATTTAGGTAACCATCTGAGTGTCAACCAAGGAAGAATATTGATTTTTTCAGGCTCTGAGACCTCATTGAAAATTTCCCACTAAAAATACTAAGAAGCCCTAATTGCTGATGGAAGGAACCTAAACAAAGACCATAAGATAAAGCTGAGATTCATATTCCAGGTAAAGAACTTAGGAGCACCAAGTACAATGATGAAACTTGAGGTTAAAATCAGAGAAGTGTTCAGAGATAGATGAGAGAGTTAGGAACGTCATCAACACAGATTATATAAGCAAGCAAGTCTGAGTTTCACAGGATCTCTGAGCTGAGTAGCAGAGTTCAGATCCAGTGATACAGATTAATTTCTCACATATTCTGAATGAAAAGTTATTCCAATAATTTGATAAAATGATTTAGGAAAATTCTCTTTCTGCTGTGCTTTTCTTCATCAGTAACAAAAACTTACGCTGAGCCACTGGGCCCTACAGGACACCTACTACACAAAGCTATTCTACCAATTCCAGGAGACATAGCAGCTCTATCTAATACATAGAAACAAAGCACCAGGAAGCAGCCAAAATGTGGAGGCAAAGAAACATGTTGCACAGGAAAGAACAGAAGAAATCTCCAAAATAAGAACTAAATGAAATGGAACCAAGCAAGCTACTAGATACAGAGTTCAAAACAATGGTTATAAGGATGCTCAAGGATCTTAGTAAGACTTTTAAGGAAACTAGTGAGATCATCAATGACATAAAAACGAACCAGTCAGAAATGAGGGCTACACCAACCGAAATGAAGAATAATTTACAGGGAATAAACAATACAGTAGAGGATGCTGAGAATCAAATCAGCAACTTGGAATATGAGGAAACAAAAAACACCCAATCAGAACAGCAAAAATAAAAAAGAATCCAGAAATATGAAGATAGTATAAAAAGTTTCTGGGACAACTTCAAGCTGTCCAACATGCGTATTACAGAGATACCAGAAAGAAAAGAAAGAGATCAAGAACTTGAAAACCTATTTGAAAAAATAATGACAGAAAACTTCCCCTACCTGGTGAAAGAAATAGACTTACACGTCCAGGAAGCACAGAGATCCCCAAACAAGAGGAACCCAAAGAGGCCCACAGCAAGACACATCATAATTAAAATGCCAAAGGTTAAAGACAAAGAGAGAATCTTAAAAGCAGCAAGAAAAAAGCAGTTATTTACCTACAAGGAAGCACCCATATGACTGTCAGATGATTTCTTAACAGAAACTTTGCTGGCCAGAAGGGGGTGGCAAGAAATATTCAAAGTGATGAAAAGCAAGAACCTATAGCTGAGATTACTCTACCCAGCAAAGCTATCATTTAGAATTGAAGGTCAGATAAAGAGCTTCCCAGATAAGAAAAAGCTAAAGTAGTTCATCACCACCAATCCAGTAAGACATGAAATGTTGAAGGGTCTTCTTTAAAAAGAAGCTAATGAACAAAAGAAACTGACAAAAAAAATAGACCCAGAGGCATTGAAGCATGCAACAGACGACATCTCAGAGGGAAGAGGAAACGGGGTTGGGGATGGGAAGAGATTAACAAAGAAGTTATATGCATATATGAATAACCTATGGACACAGACAATTATGGGGTGAAGGCCCAGGGAGTGGGTGAGAGTGAGGTGAAGGGGGTCAATGGGGAGAGGAAAATGGGAAGCCTGTAATACTTTCAACAATAAAGATAAATTAAAAAAAACACTTATGCTCTCAATAAGAGCACCCCCCTCAATTCCCCTGCCCTCTTCGTCTCCTCCAACCCACACCAGGCTATTTAAATTGAAAGAAAAAGGAAAGAAATTACATTATTGCATGTTTTAACAATGCCTTGGCATCTGCTTGCTGGCAGATTTGTGGCACACCAGGCATATCACATAACATTTATAATTACTGCAGTCTTTCTTCATTAAAAAATGCATGGTAGACCCCATGTTGGGCACACACTCCCTGTGACAACTACAGAAATACTAAAGAAAACATCTTTGAGTACCACAATCATGATGTGTCTCGGGAAGAATGCCACCCATGAATATTTTGCAGGAATCCAGGGTTAAAAAGCATAGTAGTGACTCACATCAAAGGCACCGCTGAATGAGCAGTCATAGAAATGAATATATTATCAAAACTGGTGGGATCAATAAAAAAAAAAAAATGTGTCCACAATTCACTGGTCATCATGGTTCTGCACAGTCTTCAGACCTTTGACTTTTGCTAAAATGATGACCTAGGTAGTCTTCTATGCCCTGGCCTTTATATTTTATCAGACTCTTTTGTACTAACAGACATGTAGTAAATCTACATGGGCACTTTTCCCAAAATTTTCCATTTAAGTCTGTGTACTTTCCAATAGATTTGGTGTAGCCTACACTAAATCAAAGAGATCACTGCTTCATTTGCCACTTTTACCTCCATCAACAATAATAGACAACAATGTCCTTTGAATTCTGTCTATAATTTAGTCAATCTACAATATTTTTTTGTGCCTGAAAAGGCAAAAGTAAAAGAAAACAGAACACATAACTTGTAGAAAATGAATATGAAAATGGAAGATCATGGAGAGTAAGTAATTTCAAAAGTTTAAGATAATATTAGTAACATCAGAGCAAAAGGTAGTTACAGGTATCTTGAATGTTATTTTAATCTTTTTTAAAACCAGAGATACTTATTATTTTCAATAAGAATAAGGAGAGTTGAAAGTAGCAAAGCAAAACAGTCACGGGATGTAAAGTATAGTCTGGGGAATATAATTAATTATATTGTAGTAACTATATATGGTGTTGGATGGGTACCAGGTTTATCGGGGGGATCACTTCATAAGTTATATAAATGTCTAACCACTATCTTGTACACCTGAAACAAATATAGTATTCAATGTAAGTTGTAATTGAAAAATGAAAAAAAAAAAAGCAAAGTAAAGGGAAAGTATGAGTCAAGATAATGAGATAAATTCCACCTACATCTTTTGTAAGTCTTCATATCTCCCCAACACTACTGACTGGATAACTTGGCCAAGCATTCAGTAATTTGTTATATTTCTTCAATTTAAAAAAAAACACAAATGTTCCCCGTTTAAAAATTGTTTTCTACTTCTTGAGTTGGCAGAACTTCAGACAAATTGTCTCTCTTCTGTACATATCCCACACAGTTAAAGGCCTCCAAGTCTTTCTTTACACTGTTCACTCTACCTAGAAGTCTATTTTTTTAATTTAATTTTTTATTTTTTGCTTTCTACTTGTTCAAATACTACCCACTTTCAAGGGTTTACATAATATCCTGCAATGTCTGCATTTCCTCATCTTTCTCTGAGGTCTCAAAGCAAATTATCTATGCATAGTTTAGATTATTAGCGGTTGTTAAATGAGCATGTGTTCAGTTTACCAAAACTGAACACTGCCAGCAATAAGGAGAGCTTTTAAAGCTCTGTTCAGTCTTAACCTACCATTGTTTTTATTGTAATATCTATAAATCATTGGTTAAAGATATGATATTGAGAAACTAAAGGATATTGAAAACCACAAGTGAAAGTAGAGGGCAAAAAGTACAAATATCTGCAAATTTGTACCATTATCATTATCAGATTTGAAAATTGCATTTAGTTGATTCCTACCCTAATAAAGCAAAAATAATTGTCTCCAGGGACAAAAATAATTTTCCCTAGTTAAAAAGTCTTATAACCAAGGATATAAAGAAGAATTCAAGATCGATAATCAAAGAAATATATATTGCCACATATATCAAATTTAATTTAATTTGGTTTTGGTTAGTTATAAAAACATGACATATCCAGTCAGGCTAGGCATGGCTCAGCAGTTGAGCATCGACCTAGGGTCCAGGAGATTGAGGTTCAGTTTCTGGTCAGGGCACATGCCCGGGTTGCGGGCTCAATTCCCAGTTGGGGGCATGCAGGAGGATTGCAGCTGAATGATACAGAGAGCTGCTAGAGTCCCAGGCAATCCTCTTAAAGGGCCCATGCATGAATTTACTTTCTGCCAGACTCACTCGCTCTGAGTTCCAGCAGTTCAAATGCACAGGCACATACAGGAAATAACTGAATTGTCTGGCTTCAGAGTAAGGGCCAGAGGGGCAGCTTTCTCCAAGACACAGTGCTGGCAGAAACCATTGTTCCATTGCTGAGCCCTCCTCCTGAATGTATAGGTGATCACCTTATCTGAGTCTCCCTCAGCCTAGCTAATTTGTTTTTCCCACCCTCCTGATTCCCTGGGACACTGCCCTACCCAACTTTTGGGCCTACCCAAGCCATTTCCAGTGGCTTTTCCATACAAATGGCCTGTCTTGGCTCATGCTGCATGGACTTTCCTGAAATCTCTCAAAGGTTCACTAACCCCAGACAAATTGCATCTGGCCTTAGCATGCCCTGTACATCTTGCTAAGCTGCTCCAAACCTGACACTAGTGGCATCCAGCCTCAATTCACAAGTTAGCATCTCCCCAACACATACAAGCCCGGCATAAGCAGAAAACATCCACAGGTCACTTGGTAGGTCATACCAGGTGACCCCAGGCAGAGCAAAGGCAGAGGACGATCTGGGCCTGCCCCTGGGGCCCCAGAAACAACACATATAGTGGCTAGCTTCAAACTACACCAGAGCACCACCCAACAATCTCCACAAATGACACACCCAAAGGGTGGACTTGGTAAGCACTAGATCCTCATTAAAGTGAGCCCTGGTTTGTGAGGTCAACATTAGCACGGCAGCTCCTCTGTTATAATCATGACCAATCCTCATATCCAATAAGGCTGAGGGTCAATCCCTCCCATTGAGGTGCCAACAGTCATCAAGGATCAACTACAATAAGAGGGCACACATGACCCACATAAGAGACATACCTGGAGCACCTGGTGCAGATGACCAGGAAGACTGTGCCACTGGGCCCCACAAGATATCTACTACATAAGACCATGCTACCAAGACTGGCAGCTGTAGCACTCTACCTATACATAGAAACAAAGACAGGGAGAAGCCACAATAAGAAGACAAAGAAACATGTCTCAAATAAAAGAACAGGACAAAACTCCAAAAAAAGGGAGAACTAAACAAAATGGAGACAAGCAATCTAACAGATGCAGAGTTCAGAACAGTGGTTTAAGGATGCTCAATGATCTCAGTGAGAGCTTCAACAAAGAATAGAAAACATAAAAAAGGACATGAAAACCATAAAAAAGAATCAGAAATAAAAAATAAAATAAATAACATGAATAATACATTAGAGGGAATCACCAGTAAATTAGATAAAGGAGAAGACTGAATCAGCAATTTGAAAGATGAGAAGATCAGAACAGCAAAAAAAATAAATAAATAAATAAATAAATAAATAAATAAATAAATAAAATAAATCAGAAGAAAGTGAGTATAGTTTAAGGGTCCTCTGGAACAACCTTAAATGTACCAACATTTGCATCATAGGGATACCAGAAGGAGAAGAGAGAGAGCAAGGAATTAAGTAATTGAAAACCTATTTTAAAAAATAGTGATGATAAACTTTCCTAATCTAGTGAAGGAAATAGACATAGAAGTCCAGAAAGGGCAAAGAGTCCCAAACAAGATGAACCCTGAGACCCACACTGAGAAACATCATAATTAAAATTCCAAAGATTAAAGATAAGGAGAGAATTTTAAAAGCAGCAGAAATGCAGTTAGTTACCTACAAGGGAGTTACCGTAAAACTGTCAGCTGATTTCTCAACAGACCCTCTGCAGGCAAGAAGGTATTGGCAAGAAATATTGAAAGTGATGTAAAGCAGGGATCTACAGTCAAGATTACTCAACCCAGCAAGGCTACTACTTAGAATCTAACAGATAAAGAACTTCTCAGACAAGAAAAATCTAAAGGCCATCACCACCAAACCAGTATTGCAAGAAATGTTAAAGGGACTTCTAGAAGAAGACGGTGGGAGAGGAGGAGGGGGGGAGGAGAAGAATATGAATAATAAAATGGCAATAACTATATACCTATTAATAATTACTTTAAATGTAAATGGATTAAATGCTCCAATCAAAAGACTTAGGGTTGCTGAATGGGTAAGAAAACAAGACCCATATGCTGCTTACAGAGACCCACTTCAGATCGAAAGACACACAGTTATCAGAAAAGACATTTACCCACAAAAGCTTTAGTCTTAGAGCACAAGATAATTATAAAATAATAAACATAATAATGTTTCTAATATACCTATGAGTAGTCCCTAGGCAAGCTTTTCTGACACTCACATGCTTTACTTTGAATGTAATTTAAGCCTGCAGGTGGTACACATGGCTTCAACCTGTGTTGAAATGCTGGGGAGGAAGAAACAAATCCTGGATGTTGGTATTTTTTCCCAGCTTTATCTTATATAATCCTTATTTATTCATATTTAATCACACTTTTTCCCACTGTAGTTTATTTTATCCACTACCTTCCTAGATAAGGTAGAAAACCAAGGAAATAAGACTAAAGCGGTCAGTAGCCCTACAAGCTTGACTGGGGTAATTAGAGGCTTTCAGCCTCCTGGGTCTTTGGTCTTTGGAATGTACATTCTTTTTGCTTGCCTTCCCGTGCTCGCAGAAACTGCCCTCAAGGATATTGCCTTGAGATAAAAATGTGGTGTTGATAATATCTGGATTGTATACATGACTGATGAGTAACCAATTGGGGCCTCTATATAAATATTTAAGATTTGGTGGGATGGGTGTGGAAAACTACTCCTCTTGCAGCTGCCCTATAGAAGACATAGGTAAATTGTCTTGCTCATTAAAACTGCCATCTATTAATCTGGAATGGCTGGCCTCTTTGGTCTCTCCCTGCCCTCCACATATAGAGCTGGCTTCAGATTATTCCCAGAAAGCCCCTCAGGAGTTTGCAAAACAACAGTCTTCCAGCTCATCTATTTTTTAAAATACATTGCACCAAATGTTTTAAAAAAAGAAAAATACATTTTTATAAAAGTCAATCTAATGAATAATCAATAAATATGTAAGAATTAATTTGATTAATGGAGGAAATTATATATTATTACCTAGGTATTTTTCACAAACTCAGAAAACCTTCCTAATTTTTGCATGCCTAAATCCCAAAGCCAAAGGCACCATTCCAGTTTCTTGTGTTATAGTCACCTAGAAAGATCTATGGATTGGGCAAGAAACTGTAAAGGTCTCAGTTCTTTGCGTGTTTCCCCACTATTTTTCACAAACATGCCTGAATGCTGTTATGAAGAGAGGAAATGTGCTGGGATTATTTTTAGATATTTATTGAATAATAAAATGTAGTAGCAATGGAACATTAGGATCAGAAGTTCCATTAGAATGAGAACAAATGTCTTTAAGTTATGCAGATTTCCTAACAAGGAACAGGGATTTGCGTTGCATGATTCCTGCTTTAGAAATCCCTGGTATAAGAATGCATGTTTCAAATATAAAGCATGTTTCTAAAATAAATTGGTTTGTTGGATTAGTAACATGTTAATTTTCAATTTCCACAGCTAACAGTATTTATATTACTATTTTAAAATTTAAATCAAATAATTAGTTTAAGATGGAAAAACAAGCTCACTAATTTTTAATACATGGTAGATATTGGAATTTAAGTAACACCAGTTTCCTAGACTAGGAAGCTGCAACAGCTATGCCAGTTCCATGGAGGTAAGCGGCCACTTATCTACCAGCTCTTCTGAGTGTGAATAGTAACGGCCTTGATTGGACTTGATTTGGAATAGTAGCACATGAGATGTGGCAGAGAGAATTCCATGATGATCCACATTCCTGCTCCGAATATACACCCCTTACATAATTCTCTGCTCTTGAGTGTAACTGGGACTATGAGTGTGATAATTTTCACGCCAGTAATCATGGTATATTACATTGCAAAACTGAAGAAAGTCAATTAGGTGGGAGGCCTTAAAAGGGAACAGAAATTTCAAGTGTGAGAGATTTGTCTGCTAGTTTTTGGAGAAGTAAGCTGCTATGTTGTGAGGGTCATGTATAACTAGGGCCTGAAGGTAGTCTCTAGGAGTTCAGACAATTCCTGGCCAACAGCAAGCAAGGAAGCCTGGAACTTAGTTTCTACAACCACAAAGAACTTACTTTGTCCAACAAACACTTGGGGTTAGAAGAAGACCCCTCACCTCAGACGAGAATGTAGCCCAGCAGGAACTTTGCTTTCAGGCTTCTGAGGTCCTGAGAAGAGAATTTAGCCACTTCATGCCCAGACTTATGACAGAGAGAAGTGTGAGATAATAAATGGGTTTTGCATTCAGTCTCTAAGTTTGTAGTGGTTTATTATGAAGCAATAGAAAACTAGTTCATTAATTATGGCTTTTTGTTTTTGCTATTTCTATCATTTCCTGTATAAAGGCAAATACTATGAAAGCTATTTATTGGACTATAAGTGTTCCATTTCCCACAGAAATTATTTCATGGAATTAAGGTTTGACATTAAATTTTAAACATATTAGATGAGGATTAATGCAATAAATAAATATATGAAACATAGTTTATTTAAATAGTGAACCAAAATTTTTGGTATGCTCTCCATGTGCTGGGTACTATTCTAAATAGTGTGGAATATGGAAGTGTACAAGACAGTGAAAATTCCCTCACCTCCAGGAACTTACATTTTCATATGGAAGAAAGATATTAAAGATTTTAAAAATACCAAACAAATACGGGGTAGGCAAAGGTAGGTTTATAGTTGTGAGTATGCGAAACTCAGAGTTTATTCTTGTATTATTATTTATTAATTATTATTATTTATTTATTATTTTTCCATATGAACAGCTATAAACTTACTTTTTCCAACCCTTGTATGTGATAAAATCAGGAAGCATAATAAATGAAGTAAAGCGAAGTTAGAATACAGAGTATGATGAGGGATTATTCTTTTTTAAATACATTGGCACCTAGAGAGAGAACATTTGAGCAGAGAAGCTCAGTGTGGAGAGGGAGCAGAACCAGCACAGAATTATCTGGGATAAGAAGGTTTGAAGTAGAGGGAATTCTAGGACAGCCAATATGATTTGAACAGAGTGTACAAAGTAGACCATAGTAAAAATTAAGGATAGAGAAGTGTTCAGTGGCCAAACCATACTGGGACTTTTAGATTCTGAGTCTTTGAAGATATTTTCCATTTCTGAAACTTTTGTTAAAACTCTTTGATGACAGTCTCCATTTTAATGTTTATCTCTTATAAAAAAATCTACTGAATTTATCTTATAGTTTGGCATATGAAGAAATTTGATATCTTCTGAATAACTGCTAAGTTTTCTTTTATAATGAGAGTTTTGAAACACATCACAGTTCCCTGTGGTCCTGGCTGCCAGCAGACACCAAGGCTGGCCTGGAGCAAACTAACATTTCTCAGCTAAAGTTTTGACGTGATCAATCTCTCCTCCTTTGTCATTATTTTCCTTGTTTCATGTCTCCATTAGTTTTATGTCATTTAAATACCTTTTGGAAACTGGTATAATTTTTAAAAATATCAATGAATCCACCACAATTGCCAATCAGAGACCTTTTTTCTCCTAAAACTGTGATTCATATGAAATCCACTTGTTAAACAATTCTTTAGTATCTAGGGATTGTGGTTTAAATTAAATAAGTCCTCAATTTTTTTCTAAGAGATTAAATATGTATGCAAAGTAGGATAGAATATGTTTTAAATGTACAAAGAAGTAAGGCCTCATATACAATATTATAAAGATCAATGCAGGAAAAGTTTTTGTTGGCTAAGCTGAATTGAAGAAAACATCAGACAGAGGAAATGATTCCATTGAATCTTAAAGTAAGATTACTGTGGGTTGCTGAATATGATAATGTTTGTTGTACACTAAACAATATTAAAGGGTGTCATATAATATATACATGTATGTATATATATTATGACAATTTTCTCGCAGAGTACAGCAAAGTATCTTGAAGGAGTGATTTCATTCATTTACATAAAGTCACTAGTAAGCTAATAGTAGCAATAACAGTAATTTATAAACATTAATTTTAATTCAATTTGTTTGGAATGGAGATTGAACATGTTACAATTTAAAAATCTTTCAGTGTACATACCATGTTAGGATCATTGAACTCAGAGATTAAGAGTAACATTTTGGTAGAGAGTAGGAAATTCTAATTTAAAAAAGTTTATTTTTCAGTACAGTTGACACAATATTATATTAGTTTCTGTTGTACAACATAGTGATTCAACATTTATATACCTCACAAAATGATCACCACAATGTCTGGTAACCATCTGTCACTACAATAATATTACAATAGTATTGATTCTAGCCCAGCCAGGTGTGGCTCAGTGACTGCTCTCACCTAGGATCCAGGAGATTGAGGTTCAATTTCCGGTCAGGGTACATGCCCTGGTTGCAGGCTCGATCCCCAGTCGGGGGCGTGCAGGAGGCAGCTCATCAATGATGACTCTCTCATCATTGATGTTTCTATCTCTCTCTCTCCTTTCCCTTCCTCTCTCTGAAATCAATAAAGATATATTAAAAAAAAAATAGCAATATTATTGACTCTATTCTCTGTGATGTACATTACATCCCCATGATTTATTAAAACTGGAAATCAGTTCTTTGAAATCCCTTCTCATTTTCTGCTCAACCCCCACCTCTCTCCCCTCTAGCAACCATTAGTTTATTCTCTTTATTTATAAGCTTGTTTCTATTTCATTTTGTATGTTTATTTGTTTCATTGTTTAACTTCACATGTAAGTGAAATCATAGGGTATTGGTCTTTCTCTGTCCAACTTATTTAACTTAACATTATACCCCCTAGGTCCATCCAAGTTGTCACAAATGGCAAGATTTTATTCTTTCTTAATAATTGAATATTATTCAATAATTATATATATATATATATGAGCCACATCTTCATTATCCATTCTTCTATCAATGGATATCTAGGTGCCTTCATATGGTGGCTATTATTAACAATGCTTCAATTAAAATAAGGCTATCTATTTTTTCAAATTATTGTTTTTTGTTTCCTTCAAATAAATACTTAGAAGTGAAATTTCTGGATTGTATAGTAGTGCTATTTTTAACTTTTTGAGGAATCTCCATAGTATTTTCCATAGTGACTGCACTAATTTACAATGGTACTAACAGTGCACAAGAGTTCCCTTCATTCCACCTTGCCAACACTTGTTATTTGTTATTTTTTTGATAATAGCCATTCTGACATGTAAGGTGATATCTCGTGGTTTTGATTTGGATTTCCCAGATGATTAGTGATGTTGAACATCATTCCATGTGTCTGTTGGCCATCTGTATGTCATCGTTGGATAAATGTTTATCCAGGTCCTCTGCCCATTTTAAATTGGATTATTTGGTGGTTGTTTTTTTATCATGTTTAGTTGTATGAATTCTTTATATATTTTGGATATATCATTTGCTTATATTTTCTCCCGTTTAGTAGGTTGCCTCTTCATCTTGATTTTGGTTTCCTTCTCTTTGCAAAAGCTTTTTAATTTTACGTAGTTCTATTTGTTTATTTTTACTTTTGTTTCCTTTGCTTGAAGAGACATACCAAAAAACAACAACAAAAGCAAAAACAAAAAACACTGCTAAGACTGATATTAAAGAGTTTATAGACTATGTTTTCTTCTAGGAATGTCATGTTTTCAGGTCTTATATTTAAGTATTTAACCCATTTTTAATTTATTTCTGTATATGGTGTAAAAAGTGGTTGTTTCATTTTTTGCATGTTATTGTCCAGTTTTCCAGGCAGTAATTATTGAAGAGGCTGTCTTTTCCACATTGTATAATCTTGTCTCCATTGTCAGAGACTAACTGAACATGTAAGTGGAGGGTTATTCCTGGGTTCTCTATTCTGTTCCATTGATCTATGTGTCTGTTTTTTATGCCAGTATCGTATTATTTTGATTATTATAGCTCTGTAACATAGTTAGAAATTAAGGCACATAATACCTTCAACTTTGTTTTTCTTTCTCAAGATTGCTTTGGCTATTTGGGGTCTTTTGTTTTTGTATATAAATTTTGGAATTATTTATTTCAAATCTGTGAAAAAAATACCATTGTTATTATTTGTTGCTGTTAATCCTCACCTGAGAATATTTTTCCCTTCATTCTTTAGAAAGAGTGGAAGGGCAGGAGGGAGGAGGAGAGAGAGAGAGAAACATCAATGTGAGAGAGACACATCAATTGGTTGCCTCCCACACGCTCCCTGACCGGGGCCAGGGATCAAACCTACAACCCAGGTAGTGTCCTTGACTGGGAATCAAACCTGTGACCCTTTGGTTTATGGGCTGATGCTCTAACCACTGAACAACACCGGCCAGGGCACCATTGGTATTTTGATAGAGACTGCATTAAATCTGTTGATTGCTCTTGGTGGTATGGACATTTTAATGGTATTAACTTTTTCAATCCATGAGCACAGTATATTCTTATTTATTTGTGTTGTAATTTATTTCATCAATATCTTATAGTTTTCAGAGTACAGGTCTTTTTATCTCCTTGGTTAATTTATTTTTAGATATTTTGTTCTTTTTGATGAAATTGTAAATGGGATTTTTTTCCTTAATTTCTCTTTCTGACAGTTTATTTTATTTGTTTATAGAAACACAACAGATTTTGAATATTATTTTTGTATCTTGTAACTTTACTAAATATATTTATTAGTTCTAATAGTATTTGGTAGAATCTTTAGAGTTTTATATATATAGTATCATGTCATGCAAATAGTGGCAATTTTTCTTCTTCCTTTCCAATTTGGATATTTTTATTATTATTTATTTTTTGTCTGATTGCTGTGGCTAGGATTTCCAATATTAAGTAAGAATCATGGGAATGGATATCCTTATCTTGTTCCTGGTTTTAGAGAAAACACTTTCAGCATTTCAGTATTGAGTGTAATATTAGCTGTGTATTTGTCATGTATGGCCTTTATTATGTTGAGGTATGTTCCTTCTATACCACTTTGTTGAGAGTTTTTATCATCAATGCATGTTGGATTTTATCAAATCCCTTTTTTGCCTCTATTGAGATGAGCATATAATTTTTATTCTTCATTTTGTTTAGGTGGTACATCATAATTTATCTGTGGGTATTGAACAATCCTTGCATCACTTGAATAAATTTCACTTGATTATAGTGTATGATCTTTTTTAATGTATTGCTGAATTTTATTTGCTAATATTTTGTTAAGGATTTTTTGCTCTATGTTCATCAAGGATATTGATATGTAATTTTCTTTTTTTTGTAGTGTCTTTGGTTTTGGTATCAGGGTAATGCTGGCCTTGTAGAAATAGTTTGGAAGTGTTCCTGCCTCTTTAATTTTTTGGAATAGTTTGAGAAGGATAGCTATTAATTCTTCTTTGATGTTTGGTAGAATTCATCTGTAAAGCCTTCTGGATCTCAACTTTGTTTGTTGGGAGTTTTGGGATTACTGATTCAATTTTGTTTCTAGTAATCTGTATGTTCAGAATTTCTTTCTTCCTTATTCAGTCTTAAAAGTTTATGAATTAGGTGAATCAGCAACCTCTCTTCAGCTTGTAAGAAGCGGTGTTGTGTAGGAGCTTCATTTTTGTAGACTGTGTGTGCCAGGTGTCTTTGGTGGCCAGCTGGATCTGAAGGTGGAGTGGGCATGAGTCAAAGGGAGCCTTGGGGGCATGCAGCACCAGGGCCACCTTGACAGGCTAGTTGAAGCTGGGGTTGTAGGTTGGTCTGTGGCAAGACCTAGGGAGAAACTGTACCAGAGCTCAAAGATAAAGCTGGAATAGGCGCAAGCCATGTATTGTCCCAGGGGCAGAACTTGTGGGGTCACCTTGGTGGGCAGCTGGGGCTCTATTTGGAGCTTTCTCAGGCCACAGGGTGTCCCAGGGTCGATGTCATTGGAGTCACCTTGGCAGACTGAATGGAACTGGAGTTAGAGCAGGCTCAGGCTTCAGAGAGTCCTGGGGACAAACTATACTGAGGGCCAGAACTGTAGGTAGAGTAGACAAGGGTCACCAGTAATTCAGGGGTAAGTTGCATGGCAACTACCTTGACAGTCCAGGTGGACCTGTAGATAAAGTGGGTGTGATCTGTGGAAAGTCCAAGAGAGAATCTACATGGGAGCCTGAGTCCCATAGATAAAGCTGGAGTGGGTATGAGCCTTGGGAAATCCTGGGGTAAGCCATGCCAGAGCCTAGAGCTATAGTTGAAGCAGGAGCAGGTGGTAGGGAGTCCCTGGGTCAAGTTGGCAGATTAATGTGGGCCTGGTGCACATTCTGTTAGCCTTGGTGAGGTGGCTTGAGTGCCTAGATTGTACTTCTGCCTGAGTGATCAAAGGTGGAGGGAGGGCAAGAAATGGCAGTCTCCAGTGCCAGAGACTATCCTTGCAGTTCCCTCCTGTTTGGCAGATGATCTGAGGTGTCAATAAATTTCCTTTTATATAGCCTAAGAATCTTTTGATTTATCTGAGATTTGTCCTACTCAGTCTTTCCCATTTCTCTTAAAGAAAAGAGCACATTTAAACCAATGTTTTTCACTGTGCCCCAGGGTGCCCTTCAGGCCCTTCAAGAATTGTTCTCTTCTACTTCAGATGGGTGCACAGGGGGAGGGGTTCCCATGGTACAGTGTCTCCAACTCTCCTACCTGTTTTTATTTCATCTCTCCCTCATTTGTTGTGCAGAAGCATTTCATTCAGCCCTCAGTTCCTCTTTAGGAAGAATTGCTCTGTCTATAGGTATAGATAAGATGTGTTCACGGAAGAGGTGAGTTCAGAGTCTTCCTATATCATCATCTTGGACAGAAGCCCTAAAAATTCTAGATAGAAGAATTATTTGAAGCAGTGGGAAATGCAAGGTGAGAATATAGAGACCATTTCATTGAAAAATCGACCTTATGCAGAAATAAAAATTATAATTGAGGGCCTTCAATAAGAAGCTTAAAGTCCATATTTTATGCAATGAGTACTATTAATGTTATATTTTAAATAAATAAATCATAACATCTAATTTGCATTTTTAAAAAATTAACCTGAAATCATTGGGAATGACGAATGAGAGAGGAGTAATTCTACATGCAGGAAAATCAATTAGGAGACTATGGCAATAGTCAAGGTAGCTGATAATAAAAACTTGAATTAGGTAGAGAGAATGAAAATGAAACACAGGAGACAAATGGAAAATATATGGTGAAGTAGAGTTGTTAGGAATTGGAAGATAATTAGGTGTATGGGGAACAGTTTTAGGCTGAGTAATAGGAAGTGAGATAATGTAATTTTACAGAGATTGAGAACACAGACTTAGAGATTGGGAGGAGGAAATATATGTTTAGGGCAGCTGGGTTGAGATGTCTACAGAACATTGAAATGCAGTTATATCATAGTGGAGTCAATCACAACACTGTATTGGCTACTTGGAGCATTGTAACAGTGAAGTAAGTTACTTAATATTACTAAACCTCCATTTAAACTTGTAAAATTGTAAATATGAGTTATATCTAAGAGATTTATTAAAAAAATAAATGAAATAATCCAGATATTAGTATAGTTTTACTAGTGTATAAAGAATTTTCAAAAATGCTAACTAAATTAAGGGGTAAAACATAGTTTTGGGGATTAACTGTGCAGAAGAGTGAAATTAAGTCCATAGACTATCACACATTGCCATGAAAGAGAAGATATAGGAAGAAAAGAGAAAGAATAGGCCTAGCCCTTAGTAGGTACCTACATTTAGAATATAGACACAGCAATGGGAACCCAAAACTGGACAGGGAAAGAAGAGCCAAGAAAATGGGTGTCTGATCTTTAAATGAAAAAAAAAAAATGAAGAAACAGAGGAATCATATGTGACATATGATCTAAGGGTTGGAGGTCTCAATTCTAGAGCTTTCTAAGAATCTTTTGATTTATCTGAGATTTGTCCTACTCAGTCTTTCTGATTTCTCTTAAAGAAAAGAGCACAGAGCTACAGTGCACTAGAAACTGCTTTGTACAATTGTTCACCAAGAAAGTACATAATAACTGTCTGGTTATTAGCTGATTATTATGTGATAACATTGAAGCAAAATTTCATAAGCATAAAGTGCTACAGCATGGAAGTAGTAATTATAACAAACCAAGGCTCTGTCTGATTTAAAAACCAGTGGGACATCTGCTTGGCTGCTACCATAATTGGTTACTGGCCTGTTGTTTTGTTGTGCTGGAGAAGGACTTTATGTTCTGTGGATATTATCTGTTCTTGGCCCAGGGGGACCCAAGTTTCCATTAGATTACGAACTCTATACACATAGCCAGATTTGTGCAAGACTCTTGCACAATTTCTCGAAGCCACTCTAAATTTTCTTCTTTTTGTATTGTATTAATTCAGTTTCCTGTGGTCCTTCCTCTATGACAATTAAAATCTCCCTGGACTTCCAGTCTCTAAGGTATCACTTGGTGCATTGTGACTCTTCTTGCCATAGCATTGTGAAAACTTCCTCATAACCCAAATAAAAAAGGTATATTGATGTTGCAATATAACTGTTGACTCCTGCTCATACTGTACTCATTTCCATTCACTCACTCATTTCATTCAAGAAATGTTTCATCACCAGCTATGTGCCAATCACTTAGCTAGATCCATTTTCATGTTATCTGAAGAAAAAATGTTCATGTTAGGGTACAGAATGATTTCTAGAACAGCTTCAATTTAAAAACTACGTCAATTCTTCTTCCCCTTTCCTCATACACCACCACCACCACCCGAATCTGTTGATATTACCCTCTAAATATTTTTAAAATCTATGTTGTTTTTTCCTGTATCCATTTTAGACCAAGCTTCAATTACAGACAGTCATAGTTGCCTTATTGGTTTCTTCACATCCATTCTTACCTCTCTTCAATCCATTAGTCATGCTGCTATCAGAGAATTCGCTTTTTCAATGTAATTCAGATCTAGTAATGTATCCTTCTTGATTAAAATTCTTCAATGTCTCCTTATTGTTCTTAAGATAAATCCCTACAAATCCCTATGCCATCTGGCTCTTCCCTAACACTTCTCCATCATCTCATATTACTCTGCCCTGTCTTCTCTCATCTGGTCACATTGGTCTTTGGCTGTCTTTCTGTTACTTGAATCTCTATGCTCCTTCCTGTCTGTGGCAGGCTCCTTACAGTTGTAGTCTCTTAGCTTTGGATGCTTTCCTACTTCTTTGCTACTTAATACCTACTCATTTTTAGATATTTATATGGGTATACTATATATATACATACACACACACACACACAAACACACACATATATATATGGTAAATGGCAAATAGCCAAAGTGAGTGTTATCAAGTATTTTATTGCTTAATGAAGGGAGATAGGTATTATTCAAGAAATCATAATGTATTATTATAAACTGAGATAAACTGGGATACATTGTGAAGAAACGGTACACTGTGATGAAGTAAGGTGAGAGGTAAAAGAGGCTTTCCTAATACATAGGCTTCTTTATATAATATATATGTATATATCCACATATACATATCAATATTGTACATATATACACTCATATACATATATAAACAAATGTATACTATATATGCACACTCATATACATATATGTGCATACATATATATATATTATATGTAGGGTATATGTATATTAGGAAAACCTCTCTGACTATTCAGCTTAGCTTATCACAATGAAACTTTATTTCATTATTTTTCCCAGTTTATGATAATGCATTATGATTTGATAAACAGTACAGTCTCTCTTTACTAAACAAAAAGATGTTTGAGAGCATAAACTTTGTCTCTTTATTTAGCATTTTTCCCAAAGGAGTAGCACAATGTCATACACACAGATAGAATTTCAATATATCTTGCCATTCAGTTAATAAATGATTAAATGATTGCCCATCTACCTTAAAAGGAAAACTTGCTGCTTTGGGGTTATAAAACTTTATGCAAATTCTTGATAAGGCTTTTACAACTAATGAAGATAACATTGGAAGGCAATAAAAAATAAGGATTTAAAATTTAGCAGTAAGTTTAGAGCACTACTCCATTAGATTATTTTCAACAGTAAAGATTTCCCATGGATCCTCATTACTATTGAATAACATAGGGCCAGCACTCTCCCCTAAAGTCAGTTTTGAGAGTAAATGACAATAAAAGCTTTAGCTTAAGCTGATGTTTAGAATAAAGACATTTCACACATAAATAGATTTGAATAGAGCAAGCTAAGCAGGGAAGAGAAATACTAAGCTTTGTAACAGCAATCCAGCAAGAAAATGCTTCTTATGAAGGTTTTATGTGAAATTATTTATTCCATGCTTACATGGTACTGTAGACAGATATACAAACAAATAGAAAACCCTGGTAAGAAGAGGGTGCTAATGAATCAGTTATAAACTAGCACCAAAATGTTTTTCAGATCCTGAATATAACCTTTATGCAAACTGATAATAATCCAAGGGCGTTTTCCAAATGTGTTTTAATGCTTTTAAATATCTTGGTGAATATTCTCATTGTTTTCAAGTGTGTACAGGGTTTTATGCCAAATTTTCCAGATAAGGCCACAAACTATTTCTCCCCTTGTTATGTTACAGAGCCAGGGATTCAAGGGCAATTTACTATTAACTTTTACATCGTGGACAGGAATGTAAAATGAAGGACAAATCTTTGATTTAAAATTTGAATTTCTCAAAAGGGAATTTTTTTAAAGTATCATATTATTAAAAGTCCTAAACACATTCATCATGGCATATTTAAGGATGAAGGCAATGCTGTTAATATTTGGATGAACTACACTGGGTGATGCTGGCTGAATGGAGAAGAAAGCTACCTGAGAGAGGGAGACCACCCTGAAAGCATCAGAGAAACAAGATTGGGGGAGGTGTTGGGAAAGAGAGAAAATCTGAGTACGACTGCCCTGTATCAATGATGCTTTGCATATGTACAGGTAAATATAATTGCTTGTTCTGAGAAAACATTTTCACACAGAAGTAGGAAATTCATAATAATACCTTGAGAGGAACATTCTGTTATCAGCTGGCAAGAGCTGCTATTAGCAGCAGGATCGTTGGTTCAATTTTAATGTCTTAAAGTTATGTCACTCATTGTGCAACAAAAACCAGGCAAGGTTTTGATTTTGTCTAGTTCAAAACTTTAGGGTTGTAAACACTTGAAAGGCCACCAGTTTTTGGAGGGGAAGTCCTGGGTTTATTTGATATTCTCTGGTGAAATGTTTAATTTTGAAGTTAAATTCAGAAGAAAATTTCTGATTATTCTGTGGATGAAGAAGGTTAAGGTCTTGTCCTAGTTATTTAACCTGGAGTCACAGTTTTTTCTTTTAGCTCAATCCATCACTATTCTTCCCTTTCCCTCCACACCTACCCCTTGTAACTTGATGGCCAGCAGGGAGTGAACAATTTAATGATAATGAATATAGAATTCATGGAAAGGAAATTCAGCATGTCCTATTCTTATTTATAGGACATAATCCATATGTGAAGATGATGATGCTTACAATGTTGGAGACATGCTATGATATTTATTGTGATTCATAGAAAATATGTGTGATCCTGTGTTCACTGAACTTTTAATTTCTCTTCTCACTTCGACAACACATTTTGTTTAGCAGATTTCTAGTTTAAGTAATAGAAAAAACTTTTTATACACACAAACAACATTTTTTACATAATTAAAAGGCTCACATTCTGATAATTGAGAATGTGGTCCTCCTCTTGCAAAGATCTCCCTGGTATTTGACCACTGCCCTCACCTGCTGACTCCTTGCCACATGGATATCCCACACACATGTCACTTATTCAGCCTCTGACTGCCCATCATCGTGTTAGGGCTGATAGGTGGCCATCAGAACTGGCCCTCCAGGTTCTGGTAGGTGAAACTCCACTTGTACAAACTGACAATGACACAGTAAAAAATGTAAAGGCCACACATGAGAAATATTCCTTGCTCTCATAGTTGTACCTTACAGATCTTCTTTTCCATGTTTTAGGGACACGATCCTTCTGGGGATTTCCTGGTGTCCTAGCAATACTCCATAGGGACCATTTCTTTGCTTCCCTAACTTTCTTTTTGAAGCCTTGAAATTACTCATAGGATGGCTATTTTGATATAGATATAGCATAAGTGAAACTCATTTTAAACCTATTACTATATTGTAGAATATGAAGGAAACATGCTTTTAGTAAAAATTGTATAGGTTAGACTCTCATATAAACCACTTATTAGTCATTGTCCATTAGCCTATTTTCAATATTTAACCTTTCAGTTTCAGTTTTACTTTCTTTAAAATGGGGCCTAAAAATATTAACTTGATTTGAAAGGACATTTTGGAATTAGGAAAAGAGAATGACATATGATATCTCCCTAGCTTAAGTTCCAAGCACTTAATACATGGGGCCAATTATTAAAATATGAAAATAATAATTTTGATAATTTGAAAAAAAGTCAATCTCATTTCTGAAATGGTAGTTACTACTGGTTACATATCAGTTTCATTTAGAAAGTAGTAACTCTGAAATTGGTCATTCTGTTCTGTAAAAGATAAAATTAACAGGATGCCATTCTGTAAAATATAATAGCTGGAACCATTTAATGCCTCAGAATCTCAGGAGAGCAGTATGACTTGTCTAGACCCTCTGTTCAGTTTTAATATGGAATTAGAGTTTCTGAAAAATGAATCCCAGAAAGTGATTTATTGTTAGAAATGTTGCCATTATATTTTCAGAGTAATAACTTTAATCACAGCATTTGCTCAGACTGAGGGTAGAGCCTCAGTCATCATATGTTTGCCAATAGTGCTAAGCAAAATTCAATCTAAATTAACTACAATACAGAACTATATTAAAGATTACCTTAATTCAAAGCACACTGACAATGCATAACACTTTCTGCCACGTTAATTGAGGCAAACAAAAAAGAACCATTACTACTGAAACTAGACAGGAGTAAAATACTAGAATGTTCACCAAAGATATTCACATTTCAAGGACTCACCCACAAAGGTTATTAAAAAAAAGTTTGTTAAATAAATAATACTTAATAATCATTATTATCTTTCTTTTATATCTAATCAAGAAAAGAAAATTTGAACCTGTCTTAACACTGTCAGAACAAATGTTAATCAAGGAGAGAAGCAAATTGATTATTACTGATTGATTATTTGAGTTACCATGTTTCATAAACACAACAGCTATCTGTTAAAGAGCATAACAGGTTTTAACAGGATTAAGGGTTTTATTTTCCTCTGCTGAGACACAAAATGAGTGCGATTTTTCAAGTTAACTTTAATTTCATCCGGCTCAGGTGTCAGGGATCTATATTTATCTTGTGTAAGGCATGCGTCTGAAGTGCTGGAAGTTTCTGGATGTCAATTGCTTTCAGATGTCAGAATAACCTTAAAGACATGAATGGTCAAGACCCCAGGCCTCATTTCTGAGTTCTCAGCTGCTGTGCTGTAGAAATCATGCATTTATTTTCTGCGTCTCCTCCTACAACAGTCTCTCTGAAGCCACTCTTAAAATCCTACATCTGGGCAAGCAAGATCCTCTAGAAATTGGTGAGCAGAATTATTTTGTTTAGGGATGTGGCTATAAGTAGTTAATGGACTCATATCTAGTAAATAATAATAATTATTTTTAACTGTTTCAAAAGGTAAATATTCTCTGGTGTAATAATTGTCTTTTAAAAGATTTATAAGCTTTCAACTAAGTGGATGAAGAAATAAACATTTAACACATAAATTTTATGTTTCCAATAGTCTCTAAATTCATCCTATGAAATTTGCATTTGCACATTTTCATGTCTTTTATTTAGAAATATCAGAAAACAAATTTCTAATTATTTTTGAAAGTATAATTTTAATGGAAATTTTTATTTCTCAGGTTCTCTAGGTTGGTTGGCATATACTAACCTAGACTGATTTCATTTTTTTAAAATTGTTTACCTTATAGGCTTTTAAAAATATTACTTTAAAAAAAAATAGTCTAAAAATCTGACCAATTCGATTTTTCTCTTCCAAATTGGGAAAACACTTTTTAGTGAGACTAGAAGTTGAACGGCTTTTGTTCATAAGACTATGAAAATGTTTTCTGTAGTGTTGTCAAGACCTACAAGTATATTTAAGAAATAATTCAAAAGACCCAATCTTCTTAACAAATTGAGTCCTAGAAGGAAAGGAGAAAACAATAGTCTTCGCATACATAAACTTATTGATCATCAGTGATCATAGAAGTTGTATTGACTGTGGGCACCAGATATCTTCTTTTCGGGGAGGGGATTTTGTTGCATAGCAGAATTTTTATAACATGGTGTGTTTCCTAATGTGACTACAAGAAAGAAGGGAACACTGCAAAGAAAATAGCGACTTATGAAGGAAGGAAACTTAAGGCTACGTATATTCAGATACAAAAATTAAATGCTGATGCAAAAAGCAGTTCCCTCTGACTCTTTCACTATTCTACAAAGCCCAGGAGTGAATTGGATAAGCTTCTTTACTTTTAAAGAGACTCACTTCCTTTTATTCTTTGTAGTACAGATGCTTGGGGTTGTGGTAAGTTCTGAGGAAAACATTCTGGGCTGATCCTTATACATGTGCTAACTTCTTGTTCTAGTCCTGTGAGAAAACTCCACACTCAGGTGGGTTTTTGGATCAGATGAAGAGGAACAGGCAACCTGTTCTCAGGTATGCCTGCCTAAATAATAAAAGTGGAATTTGTTGGGCAATATATGAGATTTCTGTAATCCTGACAAGGGAAAAGGAGAAATATCTTCAAATGATGCACAGCACAAACTGTAATTATTTGCAACCAGATCCTTTTGTAAAGGACAATGACAACTTTGCAGTGAACTGTTCTGAATGTTTAAGAAAGAAAGAAAGCACCTGAGGCTAATCAAACAATTTCCATCTGGGGATAAGCTCCTGAACTCACGAGAATCATTGTTAGGAGGGGAAAAAAAAAAAAGCTTTAAAGTACTAAAAAGCAGTGGCTGCAGAGGGGGCTAAATGAAAGAATGTGTTTTTCCTAGAGTGAAGAAATGCGTAACAATATATTACTGTGGATGTGATTATAGCTAATTTTGCTTTAGGTACAAATTGTTAATTAAGACTACTAATTAAGAAATTTCATATTAGTGTTTGTAAACTAAGCTTCACCATTAAATTCTTTAAAAAGAAATGCTTTAAAATGAATGAAAAGGGAACAAGTTTTTATTGGCCACTTGCCTATATGTTTTTTATAGCTCTTTGGATAAATATTGTAAAGTGTGTTACCACTTTACTACAACCTAAGAGGGGTGATCTGGAATGCAGAGCAGGGAGCTACTAGAAGAGGAGTGACTCTGTGTTTCCACATCAAACTACTGGAATTTTTAAAAAAACACCTAATCCAAAGTGGCTCTGTCAGCTCACAATGAATTGTTCATCAGGAAAAGGAAATAGTCTAAAACTAGCATAAGTGCATAGAGAATATAAAAAGAAATATAGTTTAGTAAATAATTAGTTTTACTGTTTTGTATATTGTATGTCACAGAACAGAAATTGGCTAAGCCACTGAAAACTCTTTTTCTTTTACAAAGGGCCATTAGTATGCCATTGCTTCCACAGGGAGCTTTCTAGCCATTTCTTTGTGGGAAAGGCTAATGTGAATTCTGCTTTGTGTCTTCTGAAAATTTTAGCCTTGTGGAAAATAAATAACACTTTTAAATAGGTGCCTGTGGTACACTGTTTAATAGTTTAAGATGTTTTGAAATATACTCAGAGACCTTGGTCACACAAACTCTATCATCTGAAGGAGGAAATGACAGAGAATTAGCAAACGTACGGAGGGGACATAGCAGACAGCTTGGCTACATTACCAAGGACTCCAGAGTGTGCACAAATAGAAAAGCATTGTTTGACCTTCAGTGCTTGTGGAGTTTAAAAGTGGAAAAAGGACAGATATATATTTTTAAATTTTAGTTTCATCTCTTAATGTTGTTTTTTCTCATTAATCTTCTAAAAATAAATTTTACATTTCTCTCATTTTAATTTTAGGAAATCCAAAAGGCTATTAATCCTCATATCATGGTTTAAAAAATTAAGAATACAGTCTAATAGAAACTTATTTGGATGCTCATTTCATTCTATTCTGGAACTTCATTAGTTTATTTGAAATATAACAGGTGCCATTATAAGGTGCCCTTCTTGGTTTCATTCTAGGAAATTTTAGAAATGATAAAAGTGAGTTTATTCAGTCCAGTGGTCCTATAACATGGACCCTAAGCATAGTATCTGTTTATAGCAGGCATACATTTTAGTACTTACTAAAGCAGGAACATTTTGACAGGTATTCTTACTTCAAGACTGAACCCTAAAATGTCAAAAAAACATGATTTTTTATTTACTACATGATGGAGTTACTATCATTCGGATTCATTTATTCATTGACACATTTATTAAAAATATTTATGAACATTTATTATGTGTCAGACACTGTTCTGTTATTAGAAACAATATTGGGCTGAACTTTCATAAGGATCCAGGAACTTTTTATAGGTAGTTGTTCCAAATTTTGTGTATGTAGAATGAAACCTTTTGAAAGTTAAAAATAAAATCTGTTAACTTTGTAAATGATGAAAACATAGGTTGAATTTTGTGGACACTTTCACCACCACTGTACACAAACAGAAACCTTAATGAGCCATCAATCTCCTGAAGAAAATAAGCCAAACATGTGACTGTTATATTTATAGAAAGAGTAGAAGGAAGATACTGGACGGAGTTGCTTCCTTTGCACACTCTTTGCTTTTTGCCATTGTCTTTCTAAATGCATAACTTTCTCTTAAAATGCTAAGTAACATACAGCACACGGAAACCCCCTGAGAATAAAATAAAGTAGTGTACATTCTGAGACAGGTTTGATAGTTTCCTAAATTTTTTTCTTGTTGAACTATTTTGTCTGAGATGGGGAACAAACACTAATCTAAATTTTAGCTTGGTTTCAAAAGGGGAAGACCTCTGGTTTCTATGGAATCCTCCAGTTTCTATGAGCCCCATCCTTTTAAGAGCTGCTTGGTCAAAAGTTACATCTAAGCAGACACGTAGATGGGCAATTACAATGCAGTACACAAGCTGTGATAAGGACCATATACAGTGATAAAAGCACTGCATACAGACCTTTGCTGTTAAAAGTTGGTGGCTACCACTGAGCTGATAACTCCAGGAAGGCTGGGGTCATTTGCTGCTTAGTATCAACAATGCTCAATACCTGCCATATAATAAGCACTCAATAGATAGATTTTATGCATATGTTCAAATATATTATATCTAAATCTTTTCTAACCTAAAATGTTCACCTTCCACTAAGGACGATAACTAAAATTTAAATTTTTTAAATCATTTCAGCAATTTAAAAATCTATTTTTTGAATCTCTTATGCTTAACACTCTTTTTAAAATATCCAAATTGACATATATTCACTATAAAGTTAATACAGTTGACCCTTGAACAACACAAAGTTTAGGGGTAACCACCCCCTGTGCACTTGAAAATTATATGCAAATTTTCAACTGCCCTAAAACTTAAGTTGTCCCTTGATATCCAATAGGGACTGGTTCCAGCACCCCCACAGATACCAAAATCAGTAGATGCTCAAGTCTCCTATATAAAATGATGTAGATCAATGAATACAGTTGGGCTTCTGCATCCATGGACTCCCAACTGTGGATAGACATAGTACAGGTATTTATTGAAAAAATCCATATGTAAGTGGACCTGTACAGTTCAAACTCATATTGTTCAAGGGTCAAATGTACGTAGATCTGTGCAGTTTTTTGTGTGAGAATTCTCAGGTAATTTATAGAGTGTTACTATCTCTAGCATGTGAGTTATTTGGGTTTCTTTCTTTTTTTTTTTTTTTTTGGTAATATAGGGAAGATCATCTATTAAAAATTATAAAATTTAATAGAGAAATATTCTGTAATTCAATTTAATTAAGTATTTAAACTTACAGACACTGATAATTTCTCAGTGAGTCAGCCCAAGAAACTCATTCATTTTGCCTAATTCTGCTAAAAGTCTTGTTTTCTTCAACCCTAATGCAAAGCTTAGATGTGCCTGCTTTGTGTTCACTCTCTTAGATATCTTTATTGAGTGTACCAAGTTTTGGATAAAGCTAGAGAAAAACTCTTAGCTTGGTCAGTTTGGGTCCAATGGTTATCTTCAAAAATATGCTAACCTTGTCTCCAGGTATGGGTTGTGGTTTCTCCACTTTTCATTGTGTGGTAAACCATAGCACATGTACTCGTTGTTCTTTGCTAGCCTAGTCACATACGCCCCTAAAACCTTCTTTGGGGGTGGAGGTGGTGGCTGGCTAATGGTAGAGGTGAAGTCATCATCAGTTTTCTTCCTCAGTCCCTTGGTCAGAATTCCTTCCTGACCTCATTGAGAGCCTCTTGAAAGTTTCTTCACCTTTAATCTTCCAAACCTCTGTGTATTGCATCCTTATACTGCAGTCCTACTATAATAGTTCAATAATATTCTATCTTTTACCACATAAAGTCAGGAAAAATGGGTTTAGGCAAGAAAAAAAGTAAATTCTAGTATAGAGAACAAACTGAAGGGAAGCTTATTATACTTAGCACTATCTTCTCTACCCCATTAATATTCTTCTTGGGTGTTAAAGATGCTGTTTTGTTTTCTCTCTAAATTCTCCCATGCAGAACTCTGTACATAGTAACAGCAAGAACATTTCTTAAGCTGCAGTCCTGTAGATAAATAAAAGAAATTGAAACAATCTGAATGATCTTTTGTGTAAAAAAGAAAACTACTTAATAATTACTTACCATGGCAAAGCAACAGCTATGAAGCTGTTTTTTGTTTTGTTTTCTGAGGTTTAAGGCTAGAAGTCTACTTTCAGCTGCTCTACCAGTGTTCACATATGTTCATAGCAAAAGCTGTAAAATTAGAAGCAGAAATAATTCTTAGAATACTCTTAAACCAAGACCCATTTATTTTTACAAGTGACAACTGTGAGGCACATAGAAGTTAAGTGACCTTTATACCCTTGCCCGGCCATTAAGTCATTCCCCAAGTTTCCCTTTCTGAAGTTTTTCTAGGCTTCCCTCTCCATAAACACTTACTAAGTAAGTGATCTTACCTATTTTTATGTCTTCACCTATAATCTTTATGTTGAACAGATACAACACTACATCTCATAGCTCTAACCTCTTCCCTGAGTTTCAGACTCATATATCTGTGCACCTGCTGGTCGAGTTCTAGATGTGGATGGTCCACATACTAAGTTATAATGATCTAAACTCTTCAACACAACTTGTGATTGTGATATGATTTATTATGAGACTTTTATGTAAAAAATTAAATTGTAAATATCCCTGAGGCAGATATTTCTCTTACTATGCTTAAATCTATCCTAGTGTTCAGTGCATATACATGTACTCTATAAATCCTTTTTAAATAAATGGATGGGTTAAATAATTATAATAGCTATTTATCACCTACTTGATGCCCACAAGCCACTCTAATAATAATTATGCAAAGTTCCTAGTATTTAACAAGAGGCATTATAAATTATTAGTTGAGGTACATTTCCTGTAGCCAGACTGAATAGGTTTGAAACTTGGATCTGTCACTTCCCAGCTCTGTGACCTTGGACAAGTTAGTTAACTTCTCTGTTCCTCTGCTTCCTCATCTGTAAAATAGGGATAATAAAAGTATCTACTTCATAGAGTAATTGTTTGAAATAAGCAGGTCACTATATTTAAAATGCACAAGTGTCTTCCATATAATAAGTGCTATAGGAGGGTTAACTGTTATTTAATTCTCATAATAAATTTGAAGTGGGTAGTGTTCTCTTTTTAAGAATGTGTGAACAAACAGACTCAGAGAGATTAAGAAACTAGTCCAGGATGTTGCAGCTAGTTAGTAAAGGTGCCAGCTAGAACTAAAGTCCACCCTCAAGCCTAGTCCTATTATTTCCCTCTCTATTTTTTAAATCTTGCCACTGCAGCCTGAAACCTAGGACAATTTATTGATTTGTATTTCCCACTATTCACACATCCTTCTAAATATCTCCGCATCTATACTATTTCAGAAATCTTTCCCACCATCTTCCTCCCCAGCCATTGCCTTAATTAACATCATATAATTTCTTGCCTAGATAATTTCAAAAGATTTCTCTGGCCTTTCCCCCAATATATTCTCCACATTATGCCAGAGGCATCTTCTTACACCCTAATTTTTCATGCACTCCTTCCTTAAAATCCTTGAGTAGCTCTATATTGCTTTCAAGATGAATTCTTGAAAATAATTTCTAAGTGTCTAGGTAAAAACCTCAGTCTGGTATATTATTCATTATATTAGGTCTTCATTATGTCTTTTGTGCTTACCTCTCTAGTGCCTATCTTGTCTTTCCAAAACTCATGCACTATACCAAAGCCTTACCAAAATATCTATATTTCCCCACTTGTACGTTTCTTATAGAACTATATATTGGGGGAATGCTTTTGTTCCCTTTACCCAAGCCTGTATTTTTTTTTAATCCTTGTCTGAGGATATTTTTTTCATTGATTTTTAGAGAGAGCAAAAGGGAGGGAGAGAACAGGAGAGAGAGAGAGAGAGAGAAAGAGAAAGACTGAAGTGAGAGAGACTCATCGATTGGTTGCCTCCTGAAAACTCCTCAATTGGGGCTGGGAATCAAACCTGCAACCCAGGTATGTGCCCTTGATCAGGAATTGAACCTGCAACCCTCTGGTGTGTGGGCTGATGCTCTAACCACTGAGAAACACTTTCCAGGGCAAGACCTGTATTTTTTTGGAAGCATTATTAATTTAAATTTATTGGGATGACATTGGTTAATAATATTATATAGGTTTCAAGTGTACATTTCTATGATAGATGTTTTGTACATTGCAGTGTGTGCAAAAAAAGTAATACAACAAAGGGCTGGTTCTTTTAAAAGGTTAATAAAAATTAACAACCCCCTGGCTACACTCACTAAGAAATAAAGAGAAAAAACTCATATAAACAAAATCAGAAATGAAAATGAAGTTACCACAGACATCACAGAAATATAAAGTATCATACTAGAATACTATGAAAGACTATATGCCATCAAGTTCAATAGCCTAGAAGAAATGGATATGTTCCTAGAAATATATAACCTTCCTAGACTGAATCATGAAGAATTGGAAACTCTAAATAGACAAATCAACAGTGAGGAAATTGAAACAACTATCAATAACCTCCCCAAAAAGAAAAGTCCAGGACCAGATGTCTTCACCAGTGAAATCTACCATTCACAGAAGATTTGACACCTATCCTTCCCAAACTCTTCCAAACAATTGAAGAGGCAATACTTCCTAACACACTTATGAGGCCATTGTAACCCTGATACCAGAATCTGGCAAGGATAACACACAAAAAGAAAACTATAGGCCAATATGTCTGATAAATACAGACACAAAAACCCTAAACAAAATACTAGCAAATCAAATACAGTAGTACATCAAAAAAATAATACATCATGATCAAGTGGGGTTCAATCCAGAGTCACAAAAATTGTTCAATGTATGTAAATTTATGAATATGATTTGTGATCTTAACAAAACAAAGGATAAAAATCATGATTTTATCAATAGATGCAGAAAACCATTTGATAAGATACAACATCTATTTATGATGAAAACACTTAAGAAAATAGGTACAGAAGGGAAGTGCCTCAACATAATAAAGGCCATATATGACAAGCCCTCAACTAATATCATACTCAGTGGTGAAAAACTGAAAGCTTTTCCCCTAAAAGTATTTTAAGTCTCTCAAGTCAGCCGTCACTTCCTTTACTAGCTGACCTTTAACATTCTTCTCTAAGGGAACATTCCCTCTCCTCACCTGACTGTAGATGTCACACTGTATTATAACTGTGTTTGAATCTATCTTCCTAGTCAAGCTGTGAGCTACTTGAGGGGAAGTATCAGGTTTTCATTTTGTTGATTCTCTCATTTTATTCCAATTAAAACTTCAGACTAAGAATGCTTATGGAATGTATTTTGTTTTACTCTTGCAAGAGCTATAATGAAACATTTGCCAGTGTCAATGAGAAATAAAAGCATAAATAAATAAAACAACAAAGTTAATAATTCAAACTATGATTTTTAAAAAGTAGCTTCAAAAGTAAGCTGAAAATATCAAGAATGAGAAAGAGTTTGAGTGGGGAAATGATCCAGTATTTGAAGCAATAAAAATAATGACAAAAGACTGTAGCAAGAATTTGCATATCTTCTGGGTTGTGATGTGGTCGTGAAGGGATCCAAATGAGAAGTTGGATCAAGTTGCTGCCAGGACTGCTCAGCAGGTGCTTGCTATATAGGCAAAGGGTTGAGGGCAAGATAAGATTAGGGCAGGGCATGCACGATGATAGATGACCCAAATTCAGTCTAATCTAGTTTAAATCTTTCTTTCTTTTGGAAAACAAGGACTGGCAAGTGAAAGCTGGAAACTGGAGAAATAATTTTTCTCATAGCACTTAGCTCAGTTTTAACAGCTGTTTAAATTGGACTAGTTAACACAGTAGTTCTTCAAAAATTGTTGTGCATGAGAATAACCAAAAATGTGCGATATCTGGCTAAGACAATGTTCATAATTGGTCTGTTTTCAGACAGGGTTACAGAGCATCTTGTTTTTGTCTTGATCCATCATGATCATGTGGCCTTCTCTAGAGTTGATATTCTGTGAAACTGTTTATGCTCAGCAAGAGGATACCTAGGCCTAACTGTGAGTGCCAGGCCAGTTTCCAGAAACAGTAAGATTAGCAGAGAGCATCGGGCCAGGGCCTGAATGTCAGGGGCTGTTCTCATTTTTCATGATTTTTTTATTTTTATTTCAGTAATTAAACCTACTTCCATGAAATCTACTTTCCACTACTTTGGTGCTAAGTTCTAACATAATTTCCTTGTAATTTTCTCCCTAAACCCTCTGGTATGCTCAACACATTGAGTATTTTAACACAAAATTTCATTCTTCCACACTAGCAATTTGATGATCAGTAAGAACACAAGAGGATATTAATCTGTGTATAATAAATATAAAGTGCACAAATTGTTTAGGAAATTAATTATCTTTTTTACACTTATATTATAATAATGAATTTACATAAATGAAAAAATAAATATCATTGGCATATATGAAATATACAGAATAAAATTCTAATTTTATTTAGTGAAAGTTACTTGTGAATTAAGGGGTGTTTTCACTTAATACATAGAGAAAGATCTTAATAATCATAGATTATTAAGAATCTTTTAATTGGAAATTATTGTAAATAAACATTTCTGAAAATATATATCTTAGTTGAAGTTATATAAATTTAGTTAAAAAAAAATATATATATATGTCAAACTTTTTACTTAGCTATTCTAGATGTCTCCTAAAATAAATGGGATATTCTTACTTTTTCTTTATATAATATATTAACATTATTGTGTTTTGCTTAAAGAAAAGAATATCAAGTAAGTGACCTAAGTTAATGATTGAATAATATTCAATATTTCAGTATTGTATGAGTTTAACATTACTAGAAACATTGACAAATATCCCATGTTTATAATTTCCTCTATAACTTGTTATTATAAATCTGTAAAGAAGGTGTTATGGGATGTGAAGGGGGAGAGGAGGAGATGAGATAAGACTATATATTAAGCTTGATTCCATAAATAATAAATAGAAAACATATTTTTTCATAATGTAATATTTAAGACATTTTGAATATTATTAAATATACCACTTTATTTGATTTATACATATATCCTTTTTAAACATGAGATGCATAATAAATTCAAGGTTTCAGTCCCATATATAAGATTAAGTTTCTTCATGGTTGAGTTTCTTTGATTGGTCTTAAAATATATAAAGGCAATACAAAAGATAGAGTGATTTGTTTTCTACCTCTGCTTTATCATATCTTGTTAATAAAGATAAGTTATTTTGATTGAACTTTATAGAGTTTGCCCTTTAGTTACCCTGGAAGATATGATCTAAAAAAAGAAGCTCATTTTTTACTTTCTCCTTAAAGTTTATGCTTTTGCATGATCCTATTTTATCTTTCCTGTTTTCAAGGGAAACGTGTAGTTCTGTTTTATGTGAGGCAGGAATAATAATTTACTAAACAGGAAACTGAAATCAAGAAGTTAAAATTTCAGTTAAACATTTTAGCTTTTCATTGAACAACAGGCTTAAATCTTTTTACATTGTAGATAGGCATCGTGGGTCTAGGTGAACTAGTTTCATTCAAGTCTTTACAACCAATGACAGAAATTTGGATCATTAAATCTTTATGATTCAATAGTAAAATTACAATAGAAGTCTAATAACTAACTTAATTCCTTGTTAACAATAATAAAAGGAGAATAATACCAATAAATATTAAAATGTCATTTGTGACTTGGGAAATTAGTATTCTTTGAGTTCATTCTTTATTTCATGCAGGGTCAAATTTGCATAATGTACCTTTGGTTAGGATATGTATATTCTTTAATATTACTGTGTGGAAGTTTGCTACAGATGAACATTGATTACTGTTTTTGTGATGGTAAAAAGAGTATTTTGTGTGCCCAATTTAGCAGCATGCAACTATGTGAAATGGAAATAAAAGGATTAGAATGAATCAGTTTTATTACCTGAAATATTTCATGCACTTGGTGTGTTTCTGAAAAGTCTTTATACATCACATATATTTTTAAAATACTTGTTTCGTGTCCATTAGATTCCACATGTAAGTGAGATCATGTGATCTATGTCTTTCTCTGACCAACTTATTTCAATTAGCATAACAATCTCCAGGTCCATTCGTGCTGTTGCAAAGGGTAAGAGACCCTTCTTCTTTTTTTTTTTTTTTTTTTTTTTAATATATCTTTATTGATTTCAGAGAGAGGAAGGGAGAGGGAGAGAAAGAGATAGAAATATCAACAATAGAGATTGTCATTGATCGGCTGTCTCCTGCATTCCCCAAACTGGGAATCAAGCCCACAACCCAGGCGTGTGCCCTGACTGGGAATCAAATAGTGATCTCCTGGATTCTAAGTAGATCGATGCTCAACCACTGAGCCTTGCCCAGCTGGGCGAGATCCTTCTTATTTACAGCTGCATAGTATTCCATGGTGTAAATGTCCTACAGCTTTTTTATTCACTAATCTTCTGGTGGGCACTTGGCTGTTTCCAGATCTTAGCTATTGTAAATAACACTGCTATGAACATAAGGGTGCATATATTCTTTCTGATTGGTGTTTTGAGATTCTTAGGATATATATCCCAAAACTGGGATGGCTGTGTCAAATGGCAGTTCCATTTTTAATTTTATGAGAAACCTCCATACTGTTTTCCATAGTGGCTGTACCAGTCTGCATTCCCATCAGCAGTGTACTGCATAGCCCATGGACACAGACAATAGTGTAGGAAAGGCCTGGGATAGGGCAGGGTGGAGGGGAGTAAAGGGGAAAAAATGGGGGTCATCTGTAATACTGTCAACAATAAAGACATAGTTGTCATATGATTTATGCAAGAATAAAATAGCAGCTTTCTCATTTTTTGCTTACATCAAATCCATGTTTCTCCAGAGCATCTAAGTCATAAAGGCAAAGAGTGGCAACTTCTCAGTGGCGATTGTTTTTAATTGCCAAAACTGCCCAGATTATTTCTTGGAGCATCTCCTTATTTCTCGCTGTCTTTAGACTTAGATTCTCTTTGTCTTTTTATTCTGTATCTCTTTAAACTGTCATAATGCATTTATATTTTATACACCTGCTGGCCAAACAAGATACATTATAATTAAGTTCACCAAAGGACAGGTTCATACAATTATTTTATTCATCGCTTCTTCCTGACCGGGTCCTTCTCTGAGTCCAGTTCCTGACTTCAGACTAAGTGATCTAATGATCACTGTCTTCCCTTGTGGGTCTGTGGCCCTTTGCAGTGGAGCCCTGTCTTCGTTCCTGTCCTCGCTGCCTTAGTCTTTCCTCCCACCCCCTGGCTCGGAAGTGCTGCCTTAGTCCTGCACCACCTTGGGAGCCAAATCCCAACCTGGAGTGAGAAGCAGGGAAAATGGGAAATTAGGAGATTAAATACTTCCTTATACCAACTGAAGTCTATGAGTGCCCTTGCTGTCTGCTTTGCTATTTGTTAGTTTTATGCTAGAGTTCTCACTTCAACCAGAGCCAATAATAAGAGAAGTGCGAACTCCCCATTTCCTTTGGCTTTTAGTATTTTATCTCTGCTTTTACTGGGACTGTTGCTTTAGTTTTCATTACTTCTCCTTTTTCTACCTCTGCGGTTATGTTCCAGAGTGCTATCAAAAAGACTTAGCAAGAATATTTCTCCCACTCATGATAATGACTCTTTGGGCTTGCATCTCAATTTCACAGCCCTCTTGGCCATGGCTGCCACCAGAAACTGTAAGTTACTTTCTCACTAATCCAAACTCTGTCTAGAATAATCCCACCTTCTCTTCATTAGGCAAAATGCAAATTTGGGGTCAAAACCTTATGCCTTTCCAGTATTATTTTATTAGTTTTCTCATCTCAATTTACAGCTTTCATTATGACCTTTTAAAATTAAAAACTCTTATCCTGTTACTTCCCCTACTTAAATTACTTAATGATTCTATTGTGCTTACAGAATAAATTTAAGTTCCTTAGAATATTATGCTAGGGGCTTCAAATTCTGATCTCCAGCCAATTTCCTCACCCTTTGCTACTTCCCTAAAAGCAAGTTTTGCAAATATATGATTTATTCCAGTCTCTGCATTTCTGCATGCTGTTCTTTCTGCTTGTACCGACGTTTCTCGGTCTTGTTTGATTAGAAAGTGTCTATTTATACATTGAAGTCCTTCCACTATTTTATGGTCTATCTTCTCTCAACAAAACCACAGCCTATTAAGACTATATTTTATTCATCTTCGTATCCTAATGCTAAACTCAAAGTCTGGATATAGTCAATAGTTAGTATTTAAATGAATAAATGAGTTGCCAAACATCTTTCCTCCTCTTTAGCCTAAAGCCTGGAATTGTCTTTGTTTCTACCCTTTATGATTTCTTGCCCCCAAAAAACTTAGGGAGGAAGATGCATGAAAACTCTTGGAGTTTTCCCTTATAGCAGTTCCCAAGTGTAAAAATTATAGGCTATATGGCATTGGATAGATTTGAATTCAAGTGCTACATATTAGTTTTGTGACTTTGAATAAATTATTAACTTCCCTATGTCAGTTCTCCCATTTATAAAATGGGTGTAAAATTATCTTATTGTTAGTATTTTAAAAGCTATTGATGAAAGAATGACCAGCCTATAAAAAAGTCTTATAAGAGTTTATTTGAGCCAAATTGATGATCGTTCTGGGGATCAAAACCTCAATGGATTGAATTGCTAAAAATATTGGCAGTTTTACAGCTTGTTTCAAAGGAGGAGCCATGGTAGATTGGTGGTAGATTAGGGACGTGGGAGAAAGCAAAGTGGGGGAATATCTGCGATTGAATAAAAGACAAAATGTAGAGACACATACTTCTTTTACATTGGTGGGTACAAGATAGCTAATCACTTATAGCACATAGAGACACCATGTGGGCAACAAGATAGCAATGCGTCTTGTGCTCTGGAAAAGATTACTCTGATATTTCAAAGGCATGCTAGCTTAGGTGCAGAAAATACACTAGAAAATTTCAAAGGGAGAGATTGACCTTTGTCAGGGAAGGCACAGGCCTAAGACTTGACTACCCACCATGACTCATCTTGCGTTAGGAATTTTTATATTTTGGCCACCTTGTGCCATGTCTAGTCTCTGGGTTTGTAAGGCACACCCTGCAGTCTCCCCCTAAGCTTCTCACATTTAATATGTGGCCCCTTTTGCTTCCACAAAGCCAAACTGTATATGAAAAATTCGGAACTCTGTTTCCTCATCTGAAAAATAAATCATTTAGACCATATGATTTTTAATATCCTCCTCAGATTTCAGAATCAGGAGACATGAACTTGGTCCCTATTCTCATACTTCTGTGACAACGAGAAAGTAACTTTTAATGTCATCTCTGCTTCTTAGCTAAAATGGGAAGCTGTACCAGATAATCTGTGAAGAATCATCCAATCTAAGTTTACTCAATCATCTATTATATGAACCTATGACTCTATTTCCTTTCTTTTGTATATACTATTACACTAAAGTTTCCCAAGTATGTTTTTTAAAATACTGATGAAGGTAATTTTAACAGGGGAATGTGTTCTAGATTTACAGTGGAGGTGACTGGGAGCTGGTAAGCAACTGGTTATAATATCTTAGTAAAATTACCAACAAAGATGTAAATGTGTGTGTTGATTTTATGATGTACAGAATTACACAACAACTGTTTATAAAGACTTCAATAGAATTTTTAGATTAAACAGGAATGATGTCAGCAAAATGGCATTTCTGGAAATTTATGACACCCACCCCCTCCTGAAAGCATCAATTTGAACAACTATCCATGCATGAAAATACTCATAAGCCCCGAGGATTCCAGGTGAAGGATTATAGTACCTGGGTGAAGCACATATTTTATTTTTGTAGAGATTTTGAGTTAAGACAGTGGATAACCTCAATCTTTTCAGTACAATAGAAAATAAAGCTATATCCTGAGACAATAGGTTTTCTGGGAAATGCTTTAGAAAATGAAGAAGGTTCATTTCTGCAAAACCAAGTGTAAAGGTAAGTCATGAGATAGAAAAAAAAGTAAAGGATTGGTAGGCATTTACTGAGCACAGCTCAATACAAATATAATCTTGTTTAAAAATGTATTTGAGCCCAGATGGGCGTGGCTCAGTGGTTGAGCATCGACCTACGATACAGGCGATCAGCGTTCGATTCCGGGTCAGGGCAAATGCCTGGTTGCGGCCTTGATCAATGACTCTCATCATTGATGTTTCTATCTCTCTCTCCCTCTCCTTTCCTCTCTCTGAAATCAATAAAGATATATAAAATAAAATGTATTTGAGCCCAGCCAGCTTGGCTTAGTGGATGAGTGTTGACCTATGATCCAGGAGATCATGGTTTATCTCCTAGTCAGGGCACATGCCCGCATTTTGGGCTCGATCCCTGTTAAGGATCATGCAGGAAGCAGCTGATTGATTACTCTCTCATTGTTGATGTTTCTATCTCTCTCTCTCTCCCTTTCCCTTCCCCTCTCTGAAATCAATAAAAACACATTTAAAAAATAAAAATATATATATTTGAATATCAAATGAATATTTATTATTGGAAAAAGTCAAATAGTATCTTAAAATTTAAAGGAAATTAAAACACAGTTGCCTTATTTTGCCCACCTTCTCCCATTCTTATGTCTTTTTCCAGCTGAAAATACTTTTAATTATTCTAGCTAACATACTTATAGTGCCATTCCTTGATTTTTAAAAATTGTTTTGTTTTACACATTAGCATTTATTTATTCCTGTGGAAGAAAGTATCTAGCTTTTATAGTTCCATAAGCAATACCACTTCACTCATTCCACCCACCATCTCCACAATGCTCTTCTTCTCCCAACTCAATGTAATTCCTTTTCTTTTTTTAAAATCCTCACATGAGGATATTTTTTCCATTGTTTTTTAGAGAGAGTGAAAGGGGAAAAGAGAGAAACATTGGCATGAGAGAGACACATTGGTTAGTTGCCTCCCACATGTGCCCCAACTGGGGAGAGCCTGCAACTGAGGTATGTGCCCTTGGCCAGCATCGAACCCGGGACCCTTCAGTCCACAGGCCAACATTCCAACCACTGAGCAAACTTGCTAGGCCATAACTTAGTTTTTTTAAAAAAAATATTACTGACCATTTACATTATTATTATAAATTTTCTGAAAAGCAGAGCCATGAAGTGTATAATGAGTGCTTTCTTTCTGGTATTTATTTTTTCCTGGTGGTGATAATTGCTTCTTGAAGCCCTCTGTGCTCCTGACCCAACAATAAGTGGTTTGTTTCCTAGGTCCATGACATGTTTGTTACCCTGAAACTTCCTTTCACCTTCTTCCTGGAAATTCCCTTTGTCTTAGTTATCAGATCAGCTATTTCCTCAATTCTCTGTGCTCTGATTTTTTGGTTTACTTCCTTGTTTTAGTGAAGTTTACATTCTGAGAGTTCCTTGAGATTGCTAAGAAAGGGTAAAACTTGGGACCCTGTTTATATTAAAATGTCTTTACCCTCATTCTTAAAGTTTTGTTGATGTAGAATGATAATTGAAAATCACTTTCCCTCAGATTTTTGAAGAGGGTGCTCATTTGATTTCTAAGATCCCAGCGCTGCTCTCAAAGTTGTTTGTTTATTTTTTTCTGATTTGTAGTAGACATTGCTCACAAGCCATCAGAGACTTTTAAGATTTTCTGTTTATTCTAAAGACAGGCAGGTAGGCCATGGCCTGTGGCCCTTTTTACCCACTATACTGTGGCTGGGTGAAATCTTCAACTCTGGAGACTTATACCCTTCAATTCTAGAAAACATTCATGCACTCTATTCTAATTTCCCCATTCTGTTCTGGTTCTTATTTTGTTTTCTGTGGAAATCCCATCATGTGGATTAGGGATCTGTTCTACTAGCCTCATGTTGCTCTAATGGCTCTGACATCCCAGCTGTTCTCCTGACACTGTTATTTCCACAATCATTGTTTAAATGTTTTAAATGATTTCATGGTTTTCAGTTTTCCTAGTTTCATGATGCAATATCTTCTCTTAGTTGTCTGAAAACATTAATCACTAAAATATTTAGTGTTTGTATTCCCTTTTCTTATATTCATTCTTATTGTTTGCTTATTTGTTTTTAATTTTTGAATGTCAGAGGTGTTGCTGAACTATCTGGTGATTGAACACTTAGGTTTATAATTGTGGCCAGTGAATACAATCTCATTTGAGAGATGCATTTCCCAACATGGTAGCCGTTGGCCACAGGTCGCTATTGAGAACTTGAAATATCTCACTAATAATTTATATTGATTGAAATGATAGTATTTATGATAATGGGGGAAGGCATATGTAATATTAAATGTATTTACAATTTTAATGTGGCGACTATACATTTCAAAAGTATATATAATATGAGGCTCATATTGTACTTCTGTTGCACATTACTGCTCTAGAATGATCGGATAAGGTGTAGTCCATTTCCTTGTCCCCCTTTGCCACTCTAACTCCAGGGAAAAAGTAGTCCCAACAAGTTTTTTCTGTTGCTCCAGTCAGTTCCCCCAGAAGGGAATCCTATAATCTCTTGCTTGTTGGAGTTCTAGAAGCGGCAGTGGAACATTTTGAGGTAAACTTATTTCAGGATGGATCTACCTTGTTCTCCCAGCTGGGCCTCAAACACCCCACATTTTGACAGGTGAGGAAGGATTAGGCAGGCTGTGCAGAGCACACAGGGAGAAGATCTAAGGCTTAGGTCTTCTAAAAGTATTCAACCAAGTTAGACCCTGCTTCCATGGCACCCCATGCTGACAGTTCATGGCCCTATCTCGGGTTATACAGAAGATTCTTTTTGTTTCTTTCTGTCTTTCTGCTCTAGGCTTATATGTTTAGAACCTGACACTTGAGCATCTGAGCAATTATCGTAAGTCCATTTGCTTTATGAATATTGGCTTGTTTTCGGTCTTCTTTCATTTAAATCTTTGGCCTGACCACGTGTGTGCCAAGTTTTTATAAATTCTATTACTTTAATTTCAATGAGATTTCAGGTAAAAAAAAAAATGCATTCAATCTGCTATGTTTAACCAGAAGTCTTGATCTTGATTTTAAAGCTTCAAATTATCTTGCCATTTCCTTCTTCAATGTTTTTGGCCAGATTATGCTTAGATATTTAAGTCTCCTATACCCAGCTTTAGATATACTTCCCTCTACCTGTAGATACGAACCTTCAGGTCAGACCATGCTTAGCTTGTTCATGTGTCTATTTTTCAACCATTCCAATTACAATGATAAATGTTTTATGTAATTACCTAATTTTTTTGGCTGAGAATCCTACTTTCTTTTATTTATTTGTAGTCAACTAATCTATGGAAGATTAAGTATCTAAGATTTCAGTGTTCATATTCTTAGGACTTCAGTCCCCATTGATCTCTCAGCTAAATATCTGCTTTGTTTGTTTTGCATAATTTATAGTTTTTGCAATATGATAAAAATAATAGTATGAGGTATTAATCCATGTGGTTTTGTCCCTCCCACCCTTTTCATTCTTTTTTTTTTGAACTACAAGATATGAAGCTACAACTCGAGGAAGGACTTCACTGGAGAAAAAGACAAAAACTGACATTATGTTATTATGCAGAGTAATAAAGATTTGAAAAGCAGTTATGATCAACCTGTAATACTTGTTCTCAACATAATCTCCAAATAAATAATAAAAAGGCCATAAACTTGGATAGAAGTGGAACACAGGGACTTAGATGCAAATGAATCCCAGTCAGCTCTGGGATCTGCTCTGTAGCAGACTCATTCCTGAAGGCAAGCCTTCTGCTCCTCCAACCCCACAGGCAAGTCTGAGGATCTTAGAGCAGAGCTGTAACGCAGAGAGAACAAGCCTCAGAAAACAATGCATCAACCACGGCAGCAGAGCAGTGGAGGAGTATCATAAGCTGTGTGTGGTGCTTAGGCAGCTATGTATGGAAGCAGATTTATGGAGCCCCTTGGACCCTAACACTGCTCAAGGCCCCAGAGGGTTGTAAAGTAAGCTGAGAAAAAGAGAGCCATCATCTGCAAAGTGAGCACAGTCAGGGCAAGGGAAAGTCTTAGTCCAAGTTTAGAGAGGGTATACTCTGTGTTCTTATCTCCTCTCTCAACATAATACCTGTTCAGAAAAATATAATTGTTTTAATCTGAAATGACTGAGAAGCACACAAAAATGGACGTTTTCTTAAAATGAATATCTCAAATATTCTGGATCAGGCAGAATGGAGGCTTGAGGTAAAAAAGAATTTCATATTTGCATTCCTGAATTTGAGACTGTGAAACTCACTTTCTTTTCAGTAATGTTCAGCCATTCCCAAAGTTTGCAACTGTGATAGATCTCTCTCGGTTGTTCTAGATTAGTTCATTTTATATTTCACATTCTTTTGTCAGGATAGACAATTATGTTTCTTGGAATGATGGAAACTTGTACTTGATTTTTATTTTGAACTTTGATTTTATTTTGAAGCCTTAACATTTTCTCCACTTAAAGAATATACCCTCCTAGGTAATAGGAGATCCTGTGGCATTTCTATGGTCTTTATTTTGAGTTGATTACATACACAAACATGCAATTTGAGCAAATAATTGTGTTATCAAGATGGTATGACAGCTGAATATTTTCAAATGGCTGCTTTGGAGAAGAGCCAGCACTTTAGAAACTAATAATTATTTCTTAATATTTATTATTTCGCAAGTAGACACATCTTACCCCATATATTAAGCTAGTTTTAGTGGAGTATTCTGTTACTTGCAGATAAAAGCATCAAAGTTGATTTAACCATAGCTCAGCACTCTACCCTGAACAATTTACTTAACCTCTCATCCTTTTGCCTCTCAGTACTGTGCTACTTTTGCTGTTTGTAAGATTAGGAAAGCAATAATACTAACCTCAAATGGTTTTTATGAAGATTAATTTAAATAATCCACATGAAGTTTTTAGAAAATGATGTCTGGCCTGTAGTAAGTACCCTCAGTGTTAGCCAGTCATTTAGCATAACATGACACAATTTGGGTTTGTCAAAAAATGTACTCTGATAAGATTATCATTTCATAAATTAAATACAATGTGATTTTATAAGGAATAAAAATGGTGATGTAACTATTTTAAAAATTAGTCAAAACATAACAAGACTACATCCCCTGTCCTTCAAATCAGACTCTGGAAATAAGTGCAATAAATTTTAAAAATGCATACCAGAAATAGCTTTGGTTTTATTTAGCCTAAAGGAGGAAGCATCACAATATACCATTTAGGTGGTATTTACAATTAGCCTTAAATAATTATTTGTCCAGTTGCCTCATTCTGGGAGGTTGTCTATATATCTGAACATTTGTTTCTGGCTTTCGATGTTGAAGCTCAGTGAAATTCAGGCAGAGTCCATTTCTGCCCCCACGAACTTTCACAGTTACCTATTTGTCAAAGGCGGGCAGGATTCTTGTTCTTGTTACCTAATCCAGTTGAGCAATAGAGAAGAGGGAGAGCCTCCAGGACACACTGTCTGACAGAAGCCAGAGTCAGGGTGACACAGTCTGCTGTCCTCACGTCTCTGCGTCTGCTAAGGTTAGTAAAGCTTGGAAATGAATACGACTAGAAATCATTATGCTTAGGTGACACCTCTAAGGTAGATTTTAAAACAAATGACCTGGGATTGTCAAAAGACTTTTAAAGTGAGGGGAAAGGAGGAGATTAGAGGAAAATCAGTACTTAAAAGCTGGCTTCCATGCCATAGTGCTACAGTGTGGGCTAGCCATAGTTTAGGAGTGCTTTATGGTGAAAAATAGAACGACCACATTTTTATTTAAAAATATTTTCCTCTGGGCTTTCAAGTAGAAATAAATTTTCCCTGCATTTAATTTCTTTAAATAAGAATGAATTACTTATGTTTGTACCTTATTGTGAATTAATATTTATATAACCTCAGGTTTCTTGTTTCCTTAGGCCTGAATGTGAATGTTTGCTTTCTCTAACCCCTAACATTTGCAGTAGGATGATATGCTTTATCCATAGTAAGAGACATAGAAATATACTAAGATCTTTTTAAATTTTATATTACTTAATGCAGCAAAGAAATCTGTAGCTGTCATAAACATTTATCTTTTGATATATTTTGTCTAACTAGTTTAGATTTAAAAATTATTAAAGTGACTCCAAGTTATATATACACTCAGAATTCATTATTTTTAAGTAAATTGGTATATTTTTATAATAGTTAATATATTTTCCCTCATTTTCTAAATTTAAATGAACCTTTATCTATTAACAATACCAAATAACAAAAAAAGATACTTGTAAAATTCATCCAGCATGTTTTTCTTTTTTTTTTTTTAGCCTTAAGTAATATTTTTGCTTTTTAAAGCAAAAGGTTTGTTTCTTGTGCTTCTTTATACAAGCAGTTATAACTTTTGGCAATCTAATATGAATTGCTATTGAATTATAAGGAAAGACTACTTTTCTTCTCCTCTAACTGTTGCTCTTGAACATAGCAGGCATCAATTAATTGGTAATGAATATTCTCCCACCTTATTTATTTGACATTGCTTGCAACAACTCTTCATGTTTTCTTCCATGAAGTCACTGGCATCTGGTAGAAATCTTTCTAAAGACAGACAAATGGCCTCTGCTGTTACCCCTTCTCTGTACTGGTCAATATATGGAAATTGTCTCAAACTTATGCTTGACGAAGGAGCTGGAATATTGGTTCATTGCTTGGTGAAGTTGTCATCTCTCCCTCTAAAACTTCCCCCCTCTGTAGGTCTTCTGCTGCACCATCAAACTTCCATTATACCACCTCTTGTACCATTTTTTAATGAATTTTCTGTGTCTATCTAACCAGCACTCCATTAAGTTAGGGTTTTATTTTATTTATTTTCATGATCTCTGGACCTAGAAATATTCGGCACTCAGGAGGAATAGCTTATTAAATAATTGCGTGGATAAATGTGTTGTTTTAACTATAATCTGTATAAAAAGTAATGAAAACAATTCTAAAACCTCAACATAACATAGAAAAATGCCTCTGCTGGGAGAGTTATATTGACAAAAGGTAAGGATTTAGATATGGGCAAGAAAATGTTTGTGCTTAATCATGTTTCCTTATGTCTTCCAATTAATCTTTGATGTTACTTGTTGCCTGGATGCATAAATTCAAGGTCACCTACTTTGTACTAGCTCTATAAATCTTATCATTTACCTAATTTTTCCTGTGTCATTTATATCCTCTTTAAAAATGTGGCTAACAATATCTAATTAGAGATTTTTTTGTATACTTAAATAATGACACATGGAAGAATTTTTGTATGACACCTGACACATGGTATTATGTTAAGAAAAATTTTTCCTCTCCCTTATCCTTTCCTAGAACTTTTCAAGTTGTCCCAGATGAAGGAGCAGAAACAGAATATATTAATTAAATAGAGATCTTCTATTTTTATAAGTAATTATTTAATTTAAAGAACTTTTAAAAATTAAAGAATATTTAAAATAAAACAAAATTTTAAAAGTCAAAAGAGCACTATAACCAGAATAGTTTTGAAAAGTTAACTTTACTCCAGTAAAGTTAATGGCAATCAAAAAGAGGTGTAAACTATTTCATTTATCCAGGAACTTAATATTAAATTGACTAGCATTACTGTAAAAGAACAAAGAAGAAAAATGATATACACAAAAAATTAAAGCAATACTTTAACAAATAGTCCAGAACCTGGAAAAATGTCTGTGAAAAAGGGTATAATTGGAAAAAAATAGAAACATTAGGAGGAAAAGAAAAGTCATATTCTAGGAGAGGTTATTTGTTCTTGTGTAATGACCATCAACGCAATGCAGAACAAGAATTTCCAACTATCTAGGTCTCTAAAACCTCATCTATTAAATGATCAGGACTTTCTGATTCCTAAGATTACTTCAATTTCTGCAAGATAAAGGTCATGAACAAGAGGAAAAAAAAAGGTATCATATATAGAAGCGGGTAAAAGGTCTTTGAACTATTTATATCTGAATAAATGTGGATGTCCTGTGAGCCCAAGAGACTGTGGTTTTCTATCTAGAATCTTTATGTGGAATTGTCCTTTGTAAGTGAGTTGCATCTGTAGTATGTGAGCTCCTTGAATGTATGTGTTCCTAAACTATGCATGCCGATTTGGACACATAGTTATTGGGTTCTCTTAGTATATATTAGTAGCTTTCAATAACAGTAGGAAAGTTATAGATCTTCTCCCCAAAACAGGTACAGTAAAATCCTCCTCTGATTGGCTTCTGACTGAAGCAATTGAGTAGCAAGCAGGAATCCAATCTGTTCCATTGCTCCTTGAAGTCCCCTCTCCATCAGTGTCCCGATAGTTCTTGCATGGAGGGTTTATCAGAAGCACACACTTAACACCTTGCTGACCAGTCACGAGATAACTCGTGTCTGCACTTACATTAATTTAAGTAATTTTAAACACCTTCTTGACCAAAGTAGCCAGCCTCACGGGTGAGGTAGGCACAAAATATCGTCAGCAATTAACATTCTAACTATGGAATTCCGCTAACCATCCAGTCACAGTCAGGCAATCAGGAATGCCCTGAAAACAAAAACTAGTCAATGGGCCATCTTTGAACTGAGCTTTAGGCAACTGGGTTTGGTGGGTTGTTATAGCCTGTGATGTAAGGGTGAGGTGTTAGCCAGTAATATTCATAGCCAATTCATAAATCTTTGAAACCATTAACTTCACCAGTGAAAACATCATTGTGACATTTATTATGCAATTATCTAGCTTATAAAAGATAATGAGACCTAAATTACTGGCTTCAATTACATTATAAGTAGAGAAGTCTCCAGTGAATGTTCACAACTAGGGTAGTTGCCCACTTTGAGAAGGTACATTAAAAGGACTTAATACTCACACATTGTATTTTTATGGAAGTATTTGAAGCACATTACAGAAAACCTCACAGTAGATTCTTCCTCTTTTTGGCAGAGTTATGGGCACACAGTGGCCACATGATAAATCTTCATTGCATATGCGTGTGTGTGAGGATGAATATCATCAACATGAATCCCCCAAAAAGTGTCACCTTAAATAATATTTTTCGTGAAATATTTTAGAAAAATTATTTTTGTCTAATTTATTTTTGTCAAGCCATACATTGTAATGGCTTGATTCATTTTGAGGATGTCCTTATTTTTGTTTGGATGATTTTTATTCTTATGAGTTACATAATATTAGTATATCCACCAGATATTATTATTTTAGTTCTCTTATGCATGACAAAAGATTGCTGTAACCTTGTAAATCTGAACGTGTTTGTTTGGCAAAGCCCTGCCTAATGTTGCTCTGATCTCCAGCTTTCCACAACTAGAATAGTCACTGATGCTCTGTCCCTTATCCCTAAGACCCATGTGTCTGTTGCCATGTGCTTCCTCTGAGGACTGTAAAGTCCTATAACAAAGACACAGGATGAAAAGGCCAGGGGAATTGCTATGAGAAAATAAGTAGGGATATCCCTGGAGAGGGAGCTGCTTCTGTGTTCTTTTAAACGTCACAGAGTAATTGTTTCTTTCTTTTTTTTTTTTTTTTTTAAAGAAAGAACCAGGGTGAAGAGCAGCTCATTTTCAAGCTGGAGAGCTTGGCAAACACCAGCTGCAGGGTTTACTTTGATTTAGGAACCCCACTGCCTCACTGGAGTGCCAATCAAAATTCCACAGCCATTCTTGGCTACTTGGAGGTGGGGCTGACTGATGTACAGCAGTGATTTGACCCAGCACTTGGGGCAAACACAACCAGAGTCATCAGTGTTAATCCTGTTGTCTTCCAACCAGCATTTTGTAAGTGCGTTAACACTGGTGGCCTTGCACTTTCTCATCGGACTTCTAACTGGTAATTACGCCTATGTAATCCTAACCTTATCTTGCCTAACAGTGTAGGACTCAAGACTTGTTCCTGAAATACTAAAATCTCTTTCTTTGATCTGATTTGTGCTTTGTTCATTTTAAGCTGTACTTGTGTTCTTCTCTCAGGAAACAGAGTATATGAGATATTACAGACATTCAGGCACCCTGTCTCAAGCTTTTAGATAAGAAGTTGTATCTACAAGGGAATGGAAGGAATTGGTCAGGTGTGGTAACTTTACTATGATCGTGTCAGTAAAAACTACAATAGTAAGTGATAAGAAGATATTAAAAATTATTTGACATTATCCACACCCTCCAACATACATGCACTTATATACATGCAACAATGCAGGTGTATCTTAACCCAAAAACCATACTAAAACAGCAAATTCCTGTGCAGCTACTTTTCTTAAGAAGATAAGGAAGACTGTTAACATGTAGGTTTTGCTTTTTATCTGAAGTTGCAATTATAATAAATATCATTATGTAACTTTTGGACTCTGTTATATTAAGATTGTGAGGCAGAGTCTCACAGTCTTGGAGAGAAAAAGGCTCTTTCCTCTTCTACTTCTTCTAGTCAACAGTAACCAGTGGAGATCACAGGCAGTTTCTCCTGCTTGCATTCCTGGATGGTGCTAGTCAACAGGTGGCTATTGTGACCTGCTTGAGAGGTGACTTACAACTTTATGTTCCTGCCAGGTCAGAGAACTCTGTCATCATATTGTAAAATTGACTTGGGTTCCTGCATCTTTGATTCAATAACTAACAGGATATAGGAAATAACATTTAAAAATAACCATTAAGTGAGAGCCATTTTTTAATTTGTAAATCATTTCTATGATTTTTTTTTCTTGGTAATAACTCGCTACATAATGGGAGGCATAGAAAATCAGGTACTAGAATTAGGTAAAATTTTATAGGTTCCAGACATAATTATTTTACTAGTCACATATGACCATTTCTAGTAATGACATTTTATTTCTACCTGCATTGTGATATAATGTTCTGTTTAGGGGCAAACAATCTTATATGCCTCAACTTGATTTCATTGTGCTTATCTTAAATAGTTGGAAATTGAGCTTTGTAAGTTAAAAGAGAACACTGGAGGCAATGATTTGCCTCAGTTGATACTGTGTGAAGATAGGGGACTGACGAAAATGTTTAACAGAGACAAGGACAGGAAATGTTAAGACAACCTCATTCAAGGAATAATTTATAACCTTGCTTATAGCTCAGACCTGTACAATTTTGTTTGACATTGGGGGGTTCATATAGTTATTTAAGCCATCTAGACAAGCTATGATTAAATATTTCAATATAAGATCACAAGCAATTACTGATTTAAAATTGTTACCTAAATGTAAATAATTATTACCAAAAAATTGATGACATGCTATATAGTAATTCTACTAAACAGATTATATATATACATATATATATATATATATGTATATATATATATATATATACATATATATATAATTTTCCTAATGAGTGTGAACTTATTTTTATTTTTAATAACAAAAGCACTCAAATTGGGATATCCTATAGTGGTGATAAATCACATTTTTAAAGTTGTAGCCTTGGTCTGAGTGTGGTGAGGATCCTAAACAGATATATTTTTATATTAAAAGGCAAGAACTTTATGAATACCAGCATTATGTAAATGACTTTGTTTTTAAAGGATTGGATTATGTGTTGCATCTTGTTTATTCATTTAGCAAATATTTGTCTGCTCAACACATAGTAGGTACAGACCATTTCCTGTACTTAATTTCATCCACTTAGCACTTTGAGTAATCGATTATTTCCCATGTGAATATTATTATTTAATAAATCAAATGGCTAGTAATATGGGGGAGACTTTATAGGGGTCACTGATCTACTGGGTAATCAGGAAATCCTCCACTGAATTTGGTACCACAGATTTTCATATTTCTCCCTTAAGGCTGATGAAAGATCAGTGGACTCCTAAGTATCTGAAGTCTGTGGAGTCTTAGGTTGCTTAGAAACTCAGTGACTATGGCCTTGCTATGGCAACCCAATTTATCAGTGAATGCAGAACTCACTTCACTGGCATTGTGCCAACTCTTCATATTCTGCTGCTAAGAATATTTAGATCAGCTCTTTTATCACATCAGATTTTTATTATTTACACAAGCTAAATAATTTTACAGTTTATCCAGTTTTGAAAATAGTAATTTATAGTTTATAATACATAGCAACTACATAAAAATTAAGCTTAAATTCAGAATGTAATTTTAGTTATTTCAAATTTATTGTCTGCTGGTTACTATCTCATTATCCAAGCTTATATATATATATATTTTTTTCCACACACACACACACACACATATATATATATATGACTTGCATTAAATTAAAAGCATAAGTAAACAAGACTTACAAGACTTGTATCACATATAATCTTTATAGTAATAAAAAGATCCTGTAATTTTGACTTCTATTAATAGTTCTAAACAATTTATAAACTTATCCATATATATGTAGTATATTTTAATATTTCCATTTTACATTATTAACTCCTTATTCACATATAAATCAATAAATATGTTATTATATTATTTCTCTTTAAAATCTATGCCTTAAATAATATACCATGTAATCCAACACAAAAACATATTAGAAAATTAATTTATTCAAAAAGCTCATTTCTGCCATAATGTAAAGACATCGGGGGGCATACACTCATCCTCTGTTTGAGTACTTGCTGCCTGCAGTACATTTTCAACTAGTTTGCCCTTTCTGATTTTAGGCATGTTTTCAGATTTTAATGACACCTTTTTTTTTTTTACACATATTCATGCTATATATAAACTGTAACTCTTCATATGTTGGCATTGTATTTCTCTTATCACTCTATTGATTCTAACTCGTGTTTATCACACTCATTAGCAGGGGTAGAGCCGGCAGCCTCTCCTGAGACAGGACTGCTACAAGGTTCCAGTCACTGTCCTTTTCTCCTGGGTTTTGGCATTGATACCTTTTGTTTTGATATTTAAGAGTTCATCATATTAAAGTTTCTCCTGAGAGTAAAAGAATCAGCCTGACTCAAGTTTTTATGGCACAAGGATACATTGGGTGATTTTTTTCATTTTTTCTTACACTTAATTTGTTTTGACGGAATTCTATAATTGATTTTTTTTTTAATCCACTAATATGTCAATTCAACTAAGCAGTGCCCAGATTAATGATGATTAGTCTCATCTCACAGATGGAAACAAGGACAAAGACAGACCTTAAACCATTTTTCTTGAATTAACTGCCATCAGAACAGAAAAGCCATTCCTAGAGTCCTTGTTTAAGGCTCCGATGGCTAGGCCACACTCGACTCTCACAGAAGTGCATTTGGTAGTCAGATAAGGGCCCACTGTTTGTTAACAAAATAAATGAGCAACCCAGAACAAATCCACTAAACAACCCAAACGAATCAAACTATTAGCAAGGGATCATACATATTAGTCTATAAAGAGATAATAGATTGGCATGCAAAAAATTAAATGGTAGAGTATAATATTCAAAATACTTGGAAAGAATTTTTAATAGGCAGAAAAAAATCAATGCAACCACTTACTAATGATCTAAATTTAATATTGGATCATGGTTTTTGGTGTGATTGAATTATTCTAATAAATTTTAGAAATCTTTGTTTTAATCAATTATGACATTTCTGGCAATGGACACATAAACACAACATATACATTAAATCATTTAAAATGTTTGAGAAAAGCTTGTTTGTAGGAGCATGTCATTCATCCTTGTTGCAGTTTTTCAATAGATGTCTGGAATGAAAGAAGTACTAAAACTCTCCAAAAAACATTTTTTAATGTGGAAGAATCAGACTATCTGTTTACTATTCAGAATTTTGCTTAAAGCAGATTACATGTGTTTAATATTCCATTATGTGCCTGGTGTCTACTAAATATTAAATAATGAACATACGGAAAATAACCAATCTTTTTAAACTTGATATCAGATAACTTGGAAAAGTAAGGCTCCTCCTTTCCTAACAAAGAATTTGACATGCCCATGTCTCATTTTAATCTATGCTGTGATACCAATAGTATGGGTCCTTCAGCATCTATAGTGTAGAAAATCATATTGCAGAGATATTTTTTTCTTTCCTTTCTGTTTTAGAGGCCCACTCATTAAATAATGCTTTATGATCACACTTAATGCGCTACCACTTGGTTAGATGGTTTAGTTGCTTAAATTATTTGAGTTAAAGTCCATGTCTTACATAGATGCTGAGGGTTAACAGTTTGGGTGCTTTCAACACAAACTAGCTGAATTAATATGGGGATTTTGGGGGCCCACATAATTGAAAATTCTCGAATTCATGCTGTTCAGGCACAGTTGGGTCTAACTGCTGGTTCTTCTTAACTTTCTCTGTTCTTCCTCTTACTTGGGTTTTGGCTTTTCAACCAGGTTGCTTTTCCTTGAGGTTCTAAGATGGCCTTAGCAATATGAGCACAGGTTATCTTGTTCTTATACGTAGGCAGGGGTGGGGGATGGCCGGCCAGGGGCCATGTACAGCCCACAAAATCATTTGGTCTGGCCCTGCCAAGGCAACTGCAAGCAAGAATCGAAATGCAATAAATCTAGGAGCTTTTTTCATAGCTAATTTTGAAGTTGATAATTTTGTATGGCTCACAAATGATGTTTTAAATATCCAAATGGCCCTTGGCAGAAAAAAGGTTCCCCACCCCTTTCTTAGAGGGTGGGGCTAAGAAAGAGGTGATAACAGAAAGATCGGTTCCCAGCAAAGGACTTTAGGTTTTGTGAGTCTTGAGGGAAAATACATGTTCTTATAACACTCCCTATTTAATTAAAGAAAAATATTAAATCTAACACTGGCATTTTTAGTGCCAATACCATATTAATGCCATGTTAATACATGTTTTATAAATCAAAATATGGAAGCAGCTTTTGAATATTTCCTTCTGAATTCAATATTAAAGGGCATCTCTGAAAGCAAAGTCTGACATTCATAGCTTCTGGAACACAAGCTGCTGCTCTCTACACAGGATGCACTAAGGATCTAAGGATGTTAAGTTCTAAAGAAAGGTTACTATTTTTCCCCCTCTGGGAAATGGAAGTATCTCTTAACAATTATGATTTAGTCAATTGAAATAGCCAGATTTAGTCAGATTTATTAATTATGTTTCATCTTCAACTAAAAGTTGAAACCAGCTCCCCAAAACACATCTTAACACATTGTCTATTTTCAGTATTTTTAAAAATTTATCTTTATTGTAGAAAATATTACAGATGTCCCCATTTTCCCCATTGACTCCTTCCACCCTGCACCCACTTCTTATCCCAGGCCTTCATCACACTATTGTCCGTGTCCTTGGGTTATGTATATATGCATATAAATTCTTATATTAATCTCTCCCCACCCACATACCCACCCCCCACTTCCCTCTGAGATTCATCAGTCTGTTCCATGTTTCTATGTCACTGAGTCTATTTTGTTCATCAATTTATTATATTCTTTAGATTCCACATGTGAGATCATGTGATGTTTGTCTTTCTCTGCCTGGCTTATTTCACTTAGCATAATACTCTCCAAGTCCATCCATACTGTACAAGATCCTTCTTCTTTACAGCTGTGTAGTATTCCATGGTGTGAATGTTTCACAGCTTTTTTATCCACTCATCTACTGGTGGGCTCTTCGCTCCAATCTCAGTTTTAATTTTATTCACCTAGGGTTAGATGAAGATTGTCTGTCTGAAAATGACATATTAAATGGTAGAATATTTTATCACAGAAAAAAAACAGGTTTTCCAAGTAATTAATTTGCACCAAAAGACTTGAAAATCACCACAGTATTTTCTTCTCTAACCTAAATGACATGGCTGATAAACCAGAAAAAAAATCAGTAAATAGCACAAATTTAACTTAATCGTCACTTTTTATTTTTAAGTTTCATAGCTTGAAAATTTAAATATTTTCTACTACATAGAACAGTAAATATGAGGTTAAAAATAAGTGGCAGAATAAATTTTGTTTTGACTAAACTATTTGAAAACCCACAATTGTGTATTGAACTGCCACTGGAGGTGGGTGCCCTTCAAAACAGAAATGTAGATATCTGTGGATGTGTGAGCATATCCGTAAAAGGAGTGAAGGACCAAAGGTTTCTTCTGGCTTAGAATAGCTGTGCTTTTGTAAGTATAATTACAATAAGTTAATGTGAATACAATTCCAAATTTGCATGCCTAAAACTATGTATTATTTTGAAAGAATATTAGATAAAAATTAGTTGTCAAAAAAAGTCAATTAGGACAATAAATATAATCAAGGAAGAACAGAAGGAAAACTTAAAACAAAGAAGCTGTGAAAGAGAAAAGTGTCTATACTGAAGTTTATAAAAACAGTATTTGTGACATGCTTCTTTATAACACGGGAAATGTTTAATGGTTTTAATTTTGAGTTGCATGTTTTGTGAACTTATTTCATCTATAAATTTTACTTGCTGTAGTCTTCTTTCCTCCAACCTTCTGTGATTACACAATTTTCCCAGAGGAGTTGTAGAAAATGAGAGGAAAAACAGGCCTAGCAACAATCTTGGATAATGTCCAGAAAGTGTTTTCAGTCCTTAGAATACATGAAGGATGCTGCTCCAAGCCTTGTGTATACAACCTGGGAAAACAATGGTATTCTCAGCGTATTCACTCTGAACAGGAAAGCACTGTGCTTTTAACAAAAGGAGTTTTACAAGGACACTGAAACATACTCAGGCAACATAAGCATCTTAATTCACATTTGTATCTTTACTCATAAACTGGAGGCATTGTGGAGTAGGATGGTTTGCTTACCTAAATACCACAACGGAGAGACTGTGGGCCCCAAAGGCCAAGAAAACAGTGTGTCCTAGCAGTCTCTCAGGGTGGATGTACTGACTGAGCCGTGTAGAACCAGCAGGAATAAGCAGAGGTATTCAAGGGTGACATTCCATAGCAACTCAGATTCCATACCTATTGTTTATTTAAATCACTCCTCAGAACAAAAGAGAAGGTATCTGAAAGGGAATGGTCACAATAAACATGTTTTGAGTCCCTTGGTGCTTGTTGGAGAACAGTAAGGATCACAGATACTTGCATAAAAACATGGTTGGTGCTACCTAAATCTACATAGTAGAGTTAGAAGGAGGGAATATTTCTTCCTATTTAACCACAGGGTAAATTCCTTTATCAAATCCATTGTCAGTGTTCCATAATGAGAAGAAAACTTTAGTGCTGATACTAAAGTATCAGGGGTAAAATGAAGTTTAATAAGTCAAACTTCTCTATTACTCAAAATTTAAGTTGAGATTCCAATGGAAGGTTTTACTCTGCCTCCAACAAATCTTCATTTCACTCATCCAAGCAGATAACCAGCTTTCACAGACAGACACATATGCAGGACAATTGCAGGGTATTGATATTTTAGAATTATTCTGAATTTACATGATATCTGTCTTATGCATTATAGAATAGTAGTTTGTCACTATTTATTCTGTCTGAATTCTAATGTTTATAATTTCTAGAATGTGCTCAGGGAAATATGTAAAAAAAAAACAAAAACCCACCAAAACAACAATTTAAACAATCCATAATGTTTCCAGGGAAACATTTGCTTCTCGAATCTTAATATATTTCAAGTTCTTCCAAGGGTTCATTTGAGAAGTAGCACTTGAAAACAAACCTGCTGTGGTCTTTTAGAAGACAGGAAACTCAGGTTTCTCCAAGAGCCCACTGAGAATCAACTTGGAAAATAATAGCTTGATTTCACTATAGGGTTTGATAGACTGTTTTATATTTCTTTAAAATTCCTAGCAGAAGCTGCTGTGTCATTCTAATGCATGTTTTGTGCCAAATGGTTCTTCCAAACGTCAGGGGAAAGAATCAAAGGTCTCCATTTCAAGAGAGAGACAGAGAGAAAGCCATGTAAAATGTATTGTTTCCTGTGTAGTGATTTTTAAAATAAATTATTGTTATGTAACACGGTTCTTCGAAACTTTTTTTTTAGCTTTAAAAAGAAATCTAATTAGGTATGCTTCCAAGTCCCTAAAAAATGTGTGTGTGTGTGTGTGTGTGTTTTAACTTTTTCAGAAATCTGATGCCCAAGTGCTGGGTATCTTTAAATTTAGGATAACAGACTGTCAGATGACATAATGTTAATATAATTAAGTTTTTTCAAGACATACTTGCCAGTGTTGTTAATATGTCTATTTATTAAATGGAACAAAATCATTCCGTCTCATTATCCATCTGATTTCTTTATATAATTTTTTTTTTTGTTTTTATGCATTCATCATGCCCTTAACTTTTAAAATGTTTGAACAGAATAACAAAAACCTGATATTATTTTAGCATTTTAAAGCATATCATTTTGATCAAGCCATGAGCCAATGCAAATGCAAATTGATTTCTCTAGCTCTTCTTAAAAATATTTATTTCATTTTTAAGATCCCATTTCAGAGACTATTTCTAGTCTAGATTACCTTTCTTGACATTAAAATTTGTTGTACCCTCAATTCAATGAACTTTCTATGTTTTTGCCCTATGAATTTCAAGCTTATTGATTGCATATTTTTTTTCTCAACCTTTTTATTTGGCATTTATTAACTAAATGCTTGTTTTTGTTATTGATTTTTTTCCTACTATTTCACCAGCCTATGGTTTGAGGCCTAGTTATTTTTTTACCTGAATATTTCTATTTCCCCCACCGCAATAGTTTCCTATCAACTATATGAATATAAATTACACTGACAGCTATGCTTGTCATAACATTCCCTTATGTGTTTTGGTATCATTTAAATGTTGACCTTTCTCCGTCTCCTTAGAAATTTATTTCAGCTTTGCAAACATTTCAAGTAAAAATTAGGTCTACCAACATTTTTAGATGGCCTATGAAATTTACATATTGATCTGACCCTACCCACATGAGAACTATCCACAGAGGTGCTCTCTCTCTAATCTCTATTTTACACAAATCTCCTACCATGGCTTCTTTTAAACATATGGGTACATTTATTTTATATTTTTAATGAAGTATGTTTGCTTTCATCCTGTGTTTCAATTCATTAGATCACATGGTTTAAGTCTAAACTTTAATTATTCTGATGTTCTTCTTTTTATCTTTAGTAATGTTTTATTGATAAAATGAAACATTCTTTTAAAGGTGATATTATAGACCTCAAGCTTTCACTGGCATTACATTATACTATTATGTCTTATGCATTTAGCATTCTCTTATTAAATTATGTTCAGATATATTTATTTATTTTTACTTCTACATGTTAAAGCATTTCCTCACCAGACAAAGCAGGTAGGAGATTCCATTGGTTTAATGAACATGGCAGCAATTGAAAAAAAATATATATGTTCATATATATATCTATATATATATATATATATATAGATATATATACACACACACACACACACACATGTATATAGACAAACACATACATACACATATGTAACCATAGGTATACTGTGCATGTGCATAAATATGTATGTGTGTGTGTGTATAAATCTCCATGGTTAGTTATCCCCAAGAATTAAAGTGCTAAAACAAATTTTACCTTATAGTTTTACATTGGTAACTAATATTTTGAGATATTTTACAGGTCTTTAGAATAGATTTTAATTGTTTTATTTAATCTCAAAATAATTCTGTTAATAGCCACTTACAGAATATGATCATTATTTATTCATTCTTTGTTGTGTTTAGATACATTTTTCTCTTAATACAATATCAAATATTGCACAATTATTTTAAATTGTTATTCAATTTGCCTAAATGTGTTGAAAAGAACATGTGAAATTAGATATTAATCAAGAACTTATTTGTCTTTTTTTTCTTCTCAGAAAAGAGTATAGGCTCTCAGTTAGGTTATGTGGGTTTTAATCCTTGTTTTGACATGTTTAGCAGGGTGACCTCAGCTAGTTGTCTACAGAGCCTGGTAAGGTGATATGGTAGGTCAATGAGGTAACACATGTGAACTATTTAGTTTAACAGCTAGCAGATAGCAAGCCCCCAATATGTGTTAACTCTGTTATTGTATCATCGTCATAATTTATGTCTTTGCTTACTTATAAAATCTAGAATTATAATGTATATTATACTAAAATTCTTTTCATTTGCTGAATTGTAAAAAAATGAAATTAATTACTTAAGAATCTCTACTACATAGAAACTGCATGCAGCTTTACAGTTTCCTCTTTAAATTTACCATCTGATTTGATCTTCAACTCGAGTATAGGTAGACTCCTTAGTTATATACCTTTGACAAGAAAGGATATCAGGATTATGATTACTAGTATTGCCCAGTTCACAGCTCTATTATTGCTAATAAAGCAGTGATCAGCACGTGGGCCATGTGATCACTCTTCTAGAACTCTTATAATACCATCTATCATCTGCTGCTCAAATATGTTGCAATATTTATCTTGCTCAATTTACTTTACTCTTCCTCTTTTATTTCACAAGTGTTAAATTCCATGAATCAGCTTATTTAAAAGTACTGTTATAAAGGATTTCAAGAGCCCTATAAATGCTAGAGTAAGTTATTATTTTTATATTCTTGAAGTGGAAAAAGCCTTTCAAAGCATGATTCAATACTTAATATAATACTATGAAAATTAATGGCATAAAAATGGAAAATTTGGGTAATTTAAAAATACAATAGTTTGGTGAAGGCTTAGGGTAGTGAAAGTTGGGGAGGGTGGAAATGGGCAAAGGGAAAGGGGAAGGAGAACACCTGCAATAACATCATCATTAAAATTTTTTAATTAATAAAATAAAAATACAGTAAAAATGAAGTTAAGAATAGTTTAATTTTGTTTAATTGTCAAATGTCAGAAGACTATTTCCTTACTAATTAATGAGAAAAAGATAAAAAAATACAAAAAAAAGATAAATAAGGACATTATTAAAATTTTTTAAAATATAAATGGCTAATATACTTAAGAAAAAGGTTAAACTTTACTCAAATATTTATCAATAAAAAAGAACTTGTTAACAAACTTAAAGTTGTGTATAAACCAGCATGAGTGATGTATGGAGATAGGCATACATATACATTGTGTACATGCATAAACAGAAATTTGGTGAAACTGTCCTTAATGAAAAAAAGAGTACACACTTTTCATTTTGAAATTAAACTGCTGTTTACTGGTGTCTTAGCACCAGTAAACAAAACTATGTATACATGAATTTTTAGCATGGTTTTTGTAAGACCAACATCTAGAAACAATTTTTAAAAAAGCCTATTAAATAGGAGACTGGTCATTTAAAAGACAATATATTGTTTATTATGGAATCTCTTTTAATTTTAGAAAAAGTTTCTTCATAATATGAGAGTATCTCTAAGGCACATAATATGAGAAGAGACAGGTTGCAGAAAGTATGATTCAGTATAAGTATTATTCCATATACATATGTATATAACTTTAAGATTCACAAAATTACTGGAGTGGAGGAAACATACCTGATTTTTTACTTCTGAGGAATAGAATTAGGATTTGAAAGAGACTTATTATTTTATACCTTTCTATAATTTTCAATATTTCTTAATTGTCCATATTACTTTAATAAATTATCTGAAATAAAATTTGCTTAATAGACAATGACCAACATAGCAATTATTTATTAAATGGATACTGTATGTCAGGCTCTGCACAGATCCTTCATATTATCGCTCTTAATCTTTACAAAAATTCTAAACTGGAGATATTTTCATTGTGACTAAGAGAGGCAAAGTAGTTAGAAAGTGATGGATGCCAGATTCAAGCTCAGGCCCATTCACTTTCACATCAAATGCTCTATCCCCCAAAAAACCATTGCATATTTGTAGTATGAACAAGCAGCATAAGAACCTCAATTTCTGGTTATTCTCACCCCTTTGAAATATTATTATGGTTAAGATCATTGTGTGTGAGTTCATTCATTCAACCAGCTTGAACCTGGTCTGTGCTCTGGGGATTCAGCAGTGAACTAAATAAGTGGCCCCATCCTCACCCTTCTCACGGAGCCAATATTCTACCTGATGCAGAGACAGGACAAGAAAATAAGTCAGGTGCCTTCTCATGGGCTATGCTATGTAATCTGCAGAAAATAAAGTAGAGAAGGGAAAGGGGGGCAGGAGCCCAATGGGAGAGGAAGCATATTTGAGTGCCTAGTAATCAGGCCCCTGTCAAGTGTTGCACAAAACTCACCTCATTTAGTTCATATAATCACCCTCTTATTTAGTTTTCTATATTTTTTGATTAAGAAAATAAGGGTAAGTAGTTATTTAACTCCTAATCCTTGTAAACAGGGCCAAGTAACATCAGAATTCATTTATGTCTGTCTGATTCCAAACCCTATGTGGTCTCTCACAATAAAAAAATAAAAAAAAGAGTTCCCAAAGAACTGTGCCTAAGTTGAGTTTAATAGATTTAAATTTTTTCCTTTATTCTACTAAATGTATCTAGTATGATAGTGGATTTACATAAGACAAAGGTATACTGTCATATAAAATACATCCCTTCAAAATACTGTGAGTACATAATGTTGTAAAAATGAAATCCTCAACATTTTTACTCTAAAATGGATGCAGTATTTTGCTGCCTTATTGTTCAAGGTGTATATTTTGCTCAAAATCTAAATATATGACTGTAGATTTTACTTAGCTGTGCGCTTTCCCAGTCTTGTGTGCTAAGCTACTCAGGAACTGTTGTCTGTGGGACTGAACACTTAACAGCTGCTTCTGGGAATGTAAATTTGACTCTTTGGACTGCTCTTGGGAGTGTGTGACATTTTCCTCTCCAGAGACCTTCAGAGGATTTGGATGGATGGCATTAGGCTTCTGATTAAATAGTGATCCAAGTAAGTTCAATGTCAACTTAGGCATCTATTTTGCATGCATTTATTCTGAAATAGTTCTCTAATGCTGTTCATATTTTCATTATAACCTAACTATTCATTCAATATGTTTAAAATATACTCTTTTAAAGAGGTCCTATCTGAACTCCTGTGTTGGTGAGCTATTTCTGAATTGTCATATGTGTGTGTGTGTGTGTGCGCGCGCGAGAGAGAGAGAAGTAGGTTGAAATATATCAAAGCAGTTTAAATAAATAAAATTGATATGCTTACTGAAAATATTTAATTAGCTTTTATACTATCTTTTTACTAATACAACAGAGAAAAGGTCCCCTTTATAAGGAAATCATCTTTTTAAGGTAATTGAAATCTCTGTAAGTTAATCTTTTAAAATGAAAAACATAAATTATCATGAGAACAATATCATTATAATTGCAAGAAATGTGCATGGCCATTTTTACTTTATCTTAATTAAGTGGTCTGAAATCTGAAAACAAATCCCAAAATACCTAAAGTATTTTATAACATGTTACTAATTTTTAAATAAATATGTCAGTAAAAATACCTTGGGGGAAAAAAAACAATACTTGAGAAAAAAAGAGTGCTTTGGGTTCCTTCCTTCAGTGTATTGCTCTGCTAACCTATGATAGGATTCCCCACATGCCCCAAAGGAATAGCAGGAGCAAGCCAATGATAAGAACTGCTTTAAGTCCAATGTAATGAACTAAATATATATCAGCCTGTTTTTGTCAAGTTGCTTTAGTTCAAGGTTGCCTTGGAAGCATTTATTTAGAGCCATGTCTGATAGGTGACAGTTTAACCTTCTGAAGATTTTGATTTTGTCTATAGGATTCTGAAAATTGTTTTGTAAGAATGGATTCTTAATACTTAGGGTCTTTTTTCCCCCCCAAAGTGCAATACTTTGTATTTTGATAAGATTTAAAATTAATGACTTTTTTTTTAAAGTAAATCATGTATATACTTTTAAAAATATTTCCCAGCTGATGTGACTCAGTGGTTGAACACCAACCCATGAACCAGGAGGCCACTGGTTCAATTCCCAGTCAGGGCACATGCCTGTGTTGAGGGCTCGATCCCCAGTAGGGGGCATGCAGGAGGTAGCTGATCAATGTTTCTTTCTTATCTGTTTCTACCTATCTCCCTTCCTCTCTCTCTCAAATCAATAAAAACATATTTAAAATATATATTAAAAGGTCATTCTAAATAGTAATTAACCAAAGAACTTATATGCCTATAAACATAACCCTTGGACACAGACAATAGTGTGGTGAAGGCCTAGGGGGGCAGAGGGGAGGAGATCAGTGGGAGAAGGGGGGACATATGTAATACTTTCAATAATAAAGATACATTTAAAAAAATAAATAGTAATTCTATTTAAAACTTATTTGATAGTTGTGTTTTGGCTGAAAAAATTTAAGAGGAATTTAATATTTTGATTTTTATAGGGGAATTTTTCTGTACCCATGAAATTTTTACAAAACTCACAGAAAATGATAGAGTTAAGAACTTCCAGTTAGAACAATAGGCCATTTCCTTTTTAGAAGTCTGTTTGTCCTCCTTGATTGACAGAATTTCCAACTGTTTTCAAGGTTATTGGCCTCAATGTGCTTCAGATTCATGCTGTATAGAAACGTGTGTTTTATTTAAATTTCATGAAATGAGTTTGGCAAGCTAATCATGACGGGGAAGTGAAACTCTGATTAATCTCCCTAATTTACACTTTTCACACTCACAGCCCTAGTTCATCATCTAGAGTAACTGTGTGGTAAGACAAAATGTATTGCAGGCAGCTTCAGTTCCTTTTCCTCCCTGGCCTCTGACTTAGTTGGATGGGCAAATGGCCAAAAAAATAAATAAATAAAATGCTGCCGAATATCTCAGATATAGGTAATGGGTCCTTTCCAGACGATAAAAATAGACTCTTAAGGGCCATACCAGTTGTGTGATGTGTGTGGGTGTGTGGGTCCTTTTTTTTTTGTAATTTCTCTGGCAACAAGCCACTCACTGGGACTTGAAGACCTCGTGCTCTTTTTTTTTTTTTTTTTAAGCGTATTTAAACTCACACACTTTATGTAATGAGGATTTTAGGGTAGGGTTTTTTCTGCAGAAGGTCATTTGGTCCTACTAAGAACTGTCTGTTCAAATGTTGGCGCATTTGGTTGAAAAATTCTTCTTAGCTTTTTTAAAGGTAAGTCATATATTTTTTTGTTTGTTTTTTAAACATAAGAGATTTCTGTCTCCCAAATGATAGATGATACCACTATAGTATATAAACGCTTTTAAGAAGTTATATAACAACAACAAAAAGCAGTAGCTGTTTTGTTAAAATCACTAGACTTTATATGTTTAAAAGATATAAAACCTTGTTTAATGGTCAATGACATTTCACTTCTTGATGTTTAAAATGTTATGTTTTTCTTTAAACATTTATTTGTTAATATTTAAAATGATTTGCAATCCAATTAGATTATTGTAAAACTTTCACTCTATATTTAGGCTATTTATACATGATATTTAATTTAAATTATGAATGGAAATCATCATAAATTAAATTAATATAGTAGGATTAGTTGGTGTAAATGACTTGCCACTCTTATGTCAAAATGCTATTTTGTATGAAATTGTTAACTACATATTGCTTTATAGAGTCATTATTTTATTTAATTTTCTATCTGAATTACTCAATTTTTGGTGAATTTAACTTTGTCTACATGGTTAAATGCAATGTGTATTTGGATATGTTCTTATTAACTTTTTTTAAATGAACAAAGGTTATAATTGATCTGGGAATGGTAAATAATATCAATTCCAAAATAATGATTCTAGATTTTATCACTGACCCAAGCGTAAATTATATAAAATTATGTAGCAGAATAAAAATAAAACAAAATTGGTGTTTTAGGTTATTTAGGAAGCTTATTACAAATATTATTAGTAATAATAATTATTATTTTTAAATTTTATTTTTAAATTTAATATTTTTATTTTTGTATTGTTCAAAATATTGCAGATGTCCCTTTGTCTCCCCATTGACCCTTCCCACGCCATCCCACCCTCCTCCCCAGTCCCTCTCCCCACCATCTTTTGTGTCCCTGGGTTATGCATATGTGCATATAAGTTCTTTGGTTAATCTCTGTCCACCTACCCACCCACCCCCATCTTCCCTCTGAGACTTGTTAGTCTGATCCATGCTTCCATGTCATTGAATCTATTCCGTTCATCAGTTTATTATGTTGTTTAGATTTCACATATAAATGAGATCACATGATGTTTGTCTTTCTCTGCTGGGCTTATTTCATTTAGCATAATATTCTCCAAGTCCATCCATACTGTCCCAAATTGTACAAGATCCTTCTTCTTTACTGCTGCACAGTATTCCATGGTGTAAATGTCCCACAGCTTTTTTATCCACTCATCTACTGATGGGCACCTGGGCTGTTTCCAGATCTTAGCTATTGTAAATTGTGCTGCTATGAACATAGGGGTGCATAGATTCTTTCTGATTAGTGTTTCAGGATTCTTAGAATATATTCCTAGAAGTGAGATCACTGGGAAAATTATTTTTTTGAATGATGAAACCAAGTATAAATAAAAGATAAATCATTCTGAAGAAATTAAAAGTTTCAATTTAATCACACTAAATGAATCCATACATAACCATAAATGGCACAAATTCTCTAGAGTAAATCTCAAATAGTTAGTGAAATTATCAAGTAACTTGGTGAAATATATTTTTTGAAATATATTTTTAAATTATTTGCATGTACTTTTCAGTCCATTTCTATACGATTTTAAGTTGATAATGTCTTTTTTGTGTGTGTGTGCCCAAGGTTATTTTTATTAAATTTCTGACAAGTATGAATCTTTTGTAGTATTCCTATCAGGTTTTTCTGGATTTATCAGAAGTTTTAGATTCTTTACCCAAACAAACCTTATTAGTCTAAATCCTTGCCAGTAATATCTTGTGGATCTAAAAAAAACATTGCTTTTAATATTGGTTCACAAAATAACCAAAATTAAATTTTAAAAAGGTTTGTTATATAGAGACTCCAATGGTCCATTGAAATTTATGAAAGAAGAAATATAAAGACATATTTTCATTTACCAGAATCATTATTAAACCAGAACAATAAATGAAATACATAGTCATCATACAATAGGTTAACCTGGGAGGAATATCATAATTATAATTGGAAAGGTACTTGGACATAGTACACTGAAAATTTTGGAATTTACCTCTGAAGTTATAGTTTCCACCTTTATTTTTTATGAAAATATTTGGGGATGTTTACTCAAACACATTTGAATCTTATGGATTTTTTGTTCCTGAAGGAACTAATTTTGTAACTTTTTTCTGATTTAATCACAATGTGTTTTAGTTCACTGGCCCAAGTCATGGAAAAGGTTTCAAGTAGCACTTTATAACCTAGTAGCTTTCTTTCCATTTGCATGATTTTCTAAGTTTTTGTATATAAAAAGATTAAATCATTTTATCAGATTATATTATAAACTGTTTTGCAAATAATCATTCCTGTTTACATAAACTGTATACATTTATCAGTTTTTTATAATAATACTTGGTCAATATAAAATAACATTTATTATGCTATAGTTTTTAACATAATGTTTTATAACATTTCAATATAACAATAATATTAACTATGATAGGAATTTTTATACATTACCTCATTTAATTTTACTTGACATTTGCTGCCTCATTTAATGTATAATATACCCATTTTAGAGAAAGTTGAGTCACAGAGAAACCATAATATTAAGACTTGGAATTGAACCTAAATTACTAGACTTCAAAGCCCAGAATCTTAACCATTACAAATCTTATGATATCTTACTATTATAGTAGAATTTGGGGTGGAAAATTGATAATAGCATTTCTGTGTAGGGTTCAAAGATTAAGAATGGCTCTAGATAATCTCATTTAAACCTAAACCTATATGACTCTAATCATTTCAAACCTATAGTAATCGCTGTAATCGAGTACTCTAAAAAGTATTCCAAAAGGTAGTCTTGTTTCTAGACACACCCTTAAATATATAAAATCCAATATACTTACTGTTTTAATTTTTCAAGACTGCCACCAAAACAAGTTTTAAATTGTAACATTTGAAAAGTATAATTTAGTATAGTATTGTTTTATAATATAGATGTCTATAATTTTTTTCTATTATATATTTTTACTTCCACATGTTCTGATAGGATGGAAAGGCAAATATAAATTAAAAGGGTTGTGGTAACTTCAATAAGAAAAGATGTTGGAGATCTCTTAATCTAGTTATTTAAAAATGTTCTGCAGAGCCATTGGGTTCAGTGGGGATGACGCAGAAGCCAAGTAAGGTCTGACTGGAATAGGAAAGGGCCACAGTTTCTTTCCCTTTTGAACAGAATGGCTTCTTTAAAAAACAAACAAAAACAAAATTATCTTTACATATTGAGATTGCATGTAAAATTTGATTTGAAAGAATTCTATCTCTAAACAGAAATTTATGAAGCACTTATCTTTCCAGTTGATAAAGCATAACCAGATTTAAATGATTTACTTACACCCATTTCAACTCACTTGGATTCTAATCTGAATCTTCATCATGTCTAAGAAATCATGTTTTTGTAAACACATCTAGGTGGGGTGTAGGGTAAGAGTGTGAAAAGGGGTTTAATTAATTTTGAAAGCTAACTATCATCATTTCATTAACCACTCCCTCAAAAATAAAACTCCAAAATTGTTTTTGTGAGCAGATATTGGATTTATTAGGTGAGGAAGATTATATCAAAAGAATAACAATGTGTGAGTAGTGGATAACAGAGGTAGTGGGGGCTGTTTTTCTATTTTAAGGAAGCTGGAAGAAATGCTTACAGATAGAATAGGAAACTTGCAGTGCTACTCACTCATGAGTAAGAAAATGTCATCCAGGTCTTGACATTCATTTATGATACAATTACTCTTGTCATCTGAAACTTTTTCAAGTTTTGTAGTTCACATCCCAGGAAACTTTATCTCTGGGCCCTACTCTTTCTGAGTGGAGCTTCCCAGGGAACACAGCTTTACCTACACATGGGAATAATTATAGATTCTCTGGAAATCTTCTGATTTTCTGGCCTCTATATTGGAGAGGCTTCTTATGGCCCAGCCTCTCAGTTTCTACCACCAGGTTTTCAACACAGAGGAAAGGCATAATGATCATAAATTAGTTCTAGAAATACTCTGGCGATCTGACAGGAAAAAAAGAAAAAGAAAAATTCTATTCTTTCAAATATAGCCCAAAGGAATAAGATACGCTCACTAATTCTACAAAAGGAGTTGGATTTATAATCTATAAGCCGAGAGGATACGGCTGATTTCCCTATAGGCTCATGGAAAGTATAATAGTCATAACTTAAAACCCGCCTTTTTATTTTTTTCTTCCTTCCTTACAGAAGTCTCAATAATAAGTTTTCTTTTCTGTACCTGTGATTAATCTTTGCTTTCTGAATTTAGGTACTTTAAGCAAGAAACAAATTATTACAGATATCAATGTCTTGTGTATTTTGTATGAAGGAAAAATAACAATAAAGAATAAGAATTAATCTTTAATTAGCAAGTGAAATAAATTACCTATTTTAATATGTAAGGAGCTGTGCTATTAAGAAAACCAAGTTTGTAAGACACAAATTTTTCATGCTCTCAATATCTAAATTTGAAAGAAAAGTGGGGACAAACTACACCTTTTTTCTGAGGGTAAACATAAGTGGAGAAGCTGTTGAATAGAATGTGTGATGTGGCCTGAACTTTTCCCTTATTTGCTCAATACATGTCTTACATAATATAGTAGGCCTTCCTCTGCCTCGAGTGAATAAAACTGATTGTAATTTTGTAATATAAAGCATAGTGTTAAAGTATAATTTATACTAGCAATACTTAATTACTCATGATTATGTTCAAGGCACTGAGGATAATAAATGAACACAACTATGTCAAATATCTTGCCTGTTCTTAAGGAAAAAATGTAAACTTACACCATGTTAACAAAAGTGAATCAATCAGAATTTTAAAAAGTAAAGAAACTTAATCTCTCTCTCTCCTTCTCTCTCACTCTTTCTCAAAAATATTAGTGCATGTTTGAAGTAATGTCAGGATAGTACGTGTATCTTTGCTTATGTATCATCCAGACTGGTGTCAGACAAATAACTGTCCAAACATGTTATTCTACAGAATAAATTTCCTTTCATTTCTGTTTTCTGATGAACCTGGCTCGACAGCCTTGGGGCAGGTACACGATTTCACTGCAATTTTAAGCTTACGGCTGCCGGTGTGTAGGCCGCACCCAGGCATCCCCATTACTTGACATTTCTGGGCCCAGGGTTCTAAAAAGTAATAATGAGTTTTCAGCTTTAGAGGCAGAGGCTCTGGAAACCATGTCTGCCTCCTGGGACCTCAAGTGGTCATTCTTGGGACTGCTTGCTCTTTGTAGAAACTCCTCCCTGTAGCACAGGGAGGGGGCTGCTTGAATAAAAGAGAAAGATTCTGGATGAGTCAGATAGAGTCACTACTACATTATGGCACAGAATCTGGAAAGGAGCAAATATATGCACATATATCTATTTTGGCAACAATAAAATTGGAATTTTCAAATCATTTAATATTCCATCTGTCTGATTTGCAAATGACATTAATATTGTATAATTTTAGTGAAGTTTATATAAGACATGAAATAACTTTCCAAAAAAGATGACTTAATCTTTGAGTTGTATTTTTTAGAAAGATTCATGATGTTATATAATAAATAAAACTGGAAGTTGGCACTATGGATTTTTTGTCTCAATTTTTAAATAGGCTTGCAAAGCCACTGGGCTCTACAGAGATTCTCCTAGAGCTTCCTAAAGGTGAGAAGGAGAGTGTCAGAGAAGCCAATTTAGAAATTAGGGTCCCTTGTTCCCCACCACTGCTGTAATCATAAAAATTCTGCATATTGGTCTTCCATGTAACAATCTGGTTCAGAGGCTTAAATTAAAAATGTATCTGGTCTTCATATCTTTTTTTTTGCACATGAAGAAATTGAGGTATAGAGAGATTTAAAGGCTTTCCCATGGTCACCAGGCAAAAGAGTGGCAAATCAGGTTTTGGTTTAATCTCTAGTCTACTAATCTTAGTTATACCAAGTTGGATCCCTGTATTTAATTGCAACTTTAGGTTATAACTTACAAATAAGAGTTGATGGATGGTCTATGCAATGGGCTTTCAGTAAATATTATTTAATTAGCTACCTTGAATATGGTTATTTGTTTATAGCAGGATAATATTCTGTACTTAGCAATTGCTGTGGTTGTTTAAAAAGATATGTTTTTAAAAAAGTTTAAGGTACTGTATAGTTATACTTATACTTTGCAAGGTAATTCTAGCTGATATTATCCAGTCCTTATTATCAACTTTGAATAACTTGTTCTATTGTATTATGACAAGCCTGGACAAAGCTGTAGGTGATAGCATGTTGCATGATTTTAGAGGGCAGGGAAAGGTATTCTTCATACTCTGCCTCCAAGCAATTAATAAAAAGCCAACCCTACTTGCTCAATGACACAAAATTCCACAGGAAAAATAAGTCAAATGTTTAGGCTTATGTGTTTTCCTTTTACATTTGAAAAACGATGTGACACTCATGACCCTTCTATCCTCTTAGCCACCAGGACCTCAGTGAATGAGTTTGTTACATCCTGACTTACAGTGGAAGTCTCCTAGGTATAAGGCATAGGTAGAGAGAAATCACAATGGATTTAAAAAAAAAAAGTAAAAATAAGTAAAATTGCCATGGAAAAACTTTGTGACATTTATATTTCTCCATTTTGGGGGGACAGTCTACTTTTTTAAAAATTTTCTTACCAGTATTTTCTTAGCTATGCCAATAACATTTTTTTTTAAAAACTGAGTGGTTCCACAGTTTGAAATAAATACTAATAAAATCAAAAGACTGGTTCAAGTGTTGCAACAAAACTGTGGAGGGAAATCTGAGATCCCTACATTCTGTAGGAATTTATGTTTTCTTTGGCCATAGGCATTTTGAAGTAGGGAATATTTGTTAATAAGCTTCAAAGCATTCCGGCTGTCCATCAATGTCAGGTAAACCCCATTTTTAAAAATGCTGTTACAATTGTAATAGCCCAAGCAAATGTGGCTTCAAATATTAGAAGTAACAGATTCTTAGTAAATTTGTTACAAGAGGATCCATTCATTCCACCAATCCTTTTCTTCCAGTCCTTATGAAACAACTACATAGTAAAAAGATATTAAAAATATTGACTAGGTGAAATACAAACTGGCACAAACTAATTAATTTTAACAGAGTTGGCATAAATCAGTTGCCCATGACAATATAAATGATATTGCAAATGAATACATAAAAAAATTCTTTGAGACTAGTGACAAAGCATTAAAGTACTTAGCATTAAAACTAGGCACCTTTTCCTTTATATAATTTCTTCAAATTCTTTGCACCTTTACTCCATCCAAAAGCCAATTATTAACAATAACATTGAAAGTAAAGGAGAGTTATTTAAAATATTTCAATGTTTTCAACAATACAAGAAACAATTTAGGCCTGAGGTCAATAGTTATGAAAATGGGATTTCCTTTTCATAGTAATGATAGTTTTGATGATATTAGCATTCTAGTATTAATTTTCTGATATTGTATTTTCCCAGTTTACCCATGTTTTTTTGTTTTAACAGATAGCTGACAGCGGTTAGAAGAATTGATTCTTTCTGAAACTCATCAAATCGCTATCTGTAAAATCCATACCTTGCTGTCCATTTGTGAATAAGGTATCATAAGGAGAAAATGTCCCCATACTTGCTTAGCACTTAGACAGAGAAGACATCTGCCCACACACATTCAGTGTGAAGGAAAACCCCAGGGTGGTGTGCATGTTTGAGTGGAGAAGGCAGATAGGGAGAGGGTGCAACTGTCACAGACTAAGGGACATGGGTGGTGAGATACAGTAAGCACATTCTCCTTAGATAAGATTTCAATGTTAATTATCTATAGAAAAAAACTAGGGAGGAAAATTTTGAAGAAATGCTGTATGTGACAGTATTTTTAATTTCTACCACGGGTAGGTAGCAAAAAGCAAGCAAGGGGAGGACTTCATTTAGAAAATCAGGCTCTTAAAACAACAAGAAAAGCATTTGTTTATTGATAACTGGGAAAATAACCTGTTTCATAACGTGTTTTCTTTGTACTTTGATCTGTTTGTATTGATATTTAAGCTTCTGTTTTATGATCTGTTTCTAATGCTAGAGCCAGAGTTCTTGGAAACCTGGGAGTTTGAAAGACACAGGAGGTGCTGAACCTTAACTTTTCCCTGAACAAGAAAGATGGGCTGTGATCGAAACCATGGGCTTCTTGCCGGTGCTGTGATCGGTGCTGTGCTGGCTTTGTTTGGAGGCATTCTCATGCCAGTGGGAGACTTGCTTATTGGGAAGACAATTAAAAAGGTACAAGTAGTCTAAAGGATGTTTTTTGTCATTCTGATTCATTCTATCTTCTGTCCCTTGTTCGCCGTGGGTACCTGTTTTATATTTCATGGTAACTGGTAACTTTTTGTCCTTGGTACAAAAGTGATTATGAGCCACTGCAACTGTACACAGTAGAGAAATATTAAAAGTATAATATATATTTACCATGAATGAATTGCTATCTTAAGTATAAATATTCAAATTCTGATAAAAGCTATTCATATGCATGCAGGTTAGTTGAAATAACTGTTTAAAGAGCATGCTTTTGAGTAAAAAATAGGTAAGTGTATTCTGTGAGGGTGCATGTGTAAAAGTAAATGTACCTTGGTTAAAACTGAGGAAAGTAAATGTAAGTTTATAATATATAATATATAACATACATAATATAAATCTATAAATACATATTATATGTATTCATTTAAACATAATTGTGTTTAATAATGGACCAGAAATTTTTTGTAAAACTATTGTGAACATGAGAATGTGTACCCTACCCAAAGGCATGCATGTTTCTATTTTCAAAAGATAATCCTGGCCAAATAAAACATGTCTGAGTACTGGCCTCAATTCTCAGCCTGATTAGATGGCAAAGGCCTAGATAGAAGGTTAATAAGTACAGTGAACAATGGAGAACAACAAAAATTAAATCATAAAATGGGCTACATGTACCAATTTATACTCAAATTTCTGTTACTGCTAAGGCCTTTATCTTCTTCCTCCATTCATCTATATTTGTCATCTTAATCTTACTAGAAATATCAATAAATACTGTTTTACTTCAAGGAAGCATTGACTTAATTGACTAATATGAAGAATTAATTTTAAATCTAGTTACTCATGATGAAAATTACTATTTTCTATTTCTTTCATTGGCTAAAAAATTATGAAGGTTTTATGCCGACTGGCATGGCTCAGCCTTTGAGCATCAACCTAGGATCCAGGAGATCGCTCTTTGATTCCCGGTCAGGGCACAAGCCCAGGTTGAGGGCTCAATCCTTAGTTGGGGGCGTGCAGGAGGCAGCTGATCAATGATGACTCTCTCATCATTGATATTTCTATTTCTCTCTCCCTTCCTCTCTCTGAAGTCAATAAAGATATATTTTTTTAAAATTATAAAGGTTTTAAAGTTAAAAGAAATAATCTCACTATACCATTATAACTGCTCTTACTATAAAAGGTAGAAAAATAAGACATTTTTGAGGTTATAGTTTTTTATATTTGCATGCTATATTTGCTCCATAATAATATAGTCATTTCTGGCTTCTCTATTGCTAACAAATTGTAAATCTTCAGCCCCAAGAATTTAACTGGAAAACAAAATTATAAATTGAAAGTCATCCCCTTCTTTGGAATTCTCAATTTTCTTGATATTACTTTTGATGTAGGTTTATAGAGACAGATAGATCATGAGATGAAGCTCATGTAACAGTGTGAGATGGAATCACCATTGCATAACACATTCACTACTCTGTAAACTCTGCTCACCTCCTGGATCTTCTGTGGAGAGAGAACGAAATGTGTGTGTGCTAACACATAGACTACCACTTATCTTTTGGAAAAGTCTCCAGAATAGAAACGTCACAATAATCACCCACTGCACAGAATTTTAGACTAAGACTATTTTTTCAGATACATAATTGTTGATCAGTAGCTGATTATTGATCATCACTTACTTCAACAATATTAGTACATATAGACCATCTGTTAGGTGGCATACAAGCTGCTAGCGTCTATTTCAATTGTTTCATATTTGTCTCTATGTTCATAATAGCTAACCCTGAGAAAATAAGTCTTTTGATACATAAAAAATTTGCTTTTGTATAGAGACTAAGAAAGGATAAAATAAATTTTTATCTCAAATTTAAGTTTTAACTGGGAGAAAGCACATTGTAAAAAAATAGAGGTTCATGAGACTTTTAGAATTGAATTCTAACATGTATAATATGGAAAAATTAATGCTATTTAGAAAGAGAGTATTCATATTCAATAACTTCAGGAAGGCGAGATTTGAGTTGGATTTTGAAGAATTATAGAATTTTGAAAGTTCAAAGAGGCTGAAATAAAGGCATGAAAACACCCATTAATACTATGGGAAAACTTGTGAAAGTGCAATTAAACATTGTGAAGAGGAAAGGAAGAATATAGAGGATGTGCTAAAAATACAGTATTAACAAGAGATGGTTAGAAAAGCAACAACATGGGGTAAGATTTAGAAAGCTTTGGACATCATTTCATTAATGATGCGACAGGCAATAGTCACTGGTGTATGTTTTTTGGTAGGGGTACAGTTAGAGATCCATATCATCAAACGGCTCACATTTATTTAGTGCTACTAAGAGTTCCATATGCACTCGTTTATTTAATGTTCACAAATATCTATGAGAAGGTACTATTATTTCACCTATTTTACAGTCACAGGATCTTAAAACAGCTTGACCCTCACCTAGCCAAAAGGAGGAGTCAGCTTCCAAGCCTCGGCAATCTCAAGGCAGAAAGTCGATGGTGCTTCTTGTCCTTTAGCTACAGTAGAAAGTGTTGGAAAGTAAGACGAAAATGCAAAACATGGAAAAAGGTTCCAGGAGGATTTATGGCTCTCTTTGAGAAAGATCTTAGCATACTCTGTAACAAAAGGCACTGTTCTAGTGTGACAGGCTGCAGAGAAAGCACTGAGGGGGGTCGGAGGCAGTGGCAGTTTGGACAGAGGGATTAAATTGAGGGAGACAGGAATACAAACTACATACTCAGCGGAGTTACCAAGAGAAGTGTGTGCCTTAGAAGAATACAACACAGAGGTTTTATAAATGGTTTCATATGCACACCAGTGTGTATTTCAAAGGTCAGAGTTCAAATAGACTTTCTTATTGCCGTACAGATTACAGATAAAACTAAACAGTGATTTGCTTTCCAGAGAGTATGACTGTAGAGACAAAGGAGTAGAGAGAAAACTACATGACGTGTGCATACTTCAGAGGGGGGAAGACGAAACAGAAAGCAAAGAAATGATTTTACATGAAGAAATAAGGACAAAAGAGCATAATTTTTTGGCATTTAAGAGGAGGCCAACACTCAAGGAAAGACAATAAAATATTCTCAGGCAGGTGAAATTTAAGGAAATACTGGTTAAAACGTGGCACTAAGATTCTGAACGCATAATTTCAGCAGGGTAAGGTAATAGGGCGTGGGGGAGAGGAAACAAAGAGAGAGAGTGCTTTCCCTTTTGTTTTGAAATGAGGGTTTTCTGTGCAATATTTTACACGACAAAAGGGAATAGTATGGATATAGTCTCTGGAAGAAGGAAGAGGTACAAAACTGAAATTTGAGAGAAGACAGTGTTCCAAAAGTCTATTAAATGATAGTGTACATTATATCCCAGCTACATATCCATCACCTAAGACAGTCTCAGAATCCCTTCAATGGGCAAGGTCTGTGGTACATTTACAGCTGAGCCTGATGTCGTCTCACATTTCTATATAACCATGTTTACCTTGGCAATTTTAATCATATAAAGATGTTGGAACTATTTTCTTTGTTTAAATAAGACTTCTTTTTATTTAGTTTACAAACTAGTTTTTTAAATGAGATTGGCATATGTATCAGTTTGGCATATAGTAAAAGTCAGATGTCTGAATTGTGTGAAAACTCAGAGAGCCAATTGTCTTATCCTTGCCTCGGGAGCACTGGGTTATTGCTGTTATTTTATAAATATATACAAATTATCCTACTGGTCAGTTTTTGTTTATCATTGGAACTCATTGAAGATTGTTTTCTTCATTTAATTGACTAATAGCAAATTGGGAAAGTTATTACCTGTACACAAGCACCATTAAAAAAAAAAAAAGAATTAAAGTGTTTAATTGAAAAATGTTAGCAAATCATATTATATTTTTATGTTATTTATAAAGTATAGAGTCAGAACTCTATGGTACCTTCCTGTTCTAAAAGATGACACCCTGATACTAGCGTTTGAAATGGTCTAAAATAGCTCAGAAATGTTCCTTTATTTCCAAAGGATGTTTTTTAGGAACTTCATGCTTTTTTATGGATTATAGTAGAAAACTTTCTGACCAGCATTTTATACTGTGGTTCCTAATAGATTTGTGTTGAGTCAGCAGGTTTATGTAATCCTGCTAAATAAACTAAAACCAATAGCTTAAACTGCCACAAATCTGCAAACTACAAAAGCACTTTGGAAACAGGTCAAAGTTCTGCCACGATTTACAAAAGATAATTTATCACTCGACTATGTTAATATCACTTGATAAATGTTTGGTTAATATTATGTAACATAACTAATTTCAAATAAATTTTAATTTAATTTCCCTATGGTATTAACTATAGAACACCAATAAGGGAATTAAAGTTTTCTTTTTATTTACCTATTAAAAGACTAATGTTCAATTATATTATCATTCAATTATACCATCCTTTACTTCCTCCAATTCTTGGAAAGAATGATCCTTTAGTAGCTTATAATGAATGCTTTCAGATAAAGTAAATTGAAATAATAATTATGTATGTTCATTAAAATGACTAGACTGTGGAATCAATAGACCATATTTTAATAATATAAATTAATTTACATTTATATTAATTTCATAATATATGCTTATAGTATTTCTACATAAACAAAATAGTTTGTACATTTTTGTAATATTTAAAAAATTCAAGCCCAGCTGGCATGGCTCAGTGGTTGAGAATGGACCTATGAACCAGGAGATCGAGGTTTAATTCCCAGTCAGGGCACATGCCGGGGTTTCGAGCTCTATCCCCAGCATGGGGCATGCAGGAGGCAGCTGGTCAATGACTCTCATTATTGATGTTTCTATCTCTCTCTCCCTCTCTCTTCCTCTCTCTGAAATCAATAAAGATATATTAAAAAAAAATTCAAAAAGAAATGCCTGAAATACTTGTGGTTAAAGAAGGTAGAATGTTAAAAAGTGTAATGACAATATATGAGTACGATACATTTCAAAATTTTTTTTTAATTAATATAGTAATAAAAATGGATTAAACACTAGAAATATTTGCATTTTAATTGTAATAATAAAATTATTTAAAAACAATGTTTCAAGAAATAACAGTTAAACATATATAATTTTCTTCTTCCAGCCCAATGTAATATCAACATAGTTAAATAGTTAAATGTCTCATTTTAGGTTCTCACATAAATTCCTGGAGGCTAATTTCCTGAGTTTTAGAAATATTAAATTCAATTTGTTTCACTCAATTTCATTCTGGGTTTTAACTGATAACTTTGTAACTGAGACTAAGGCCATTTTTTTGACTCAGCACCACAAATATTCTAATTCATTCTCTTTCTCTCAGTGTGCGCACGCACAAACACACACACACACACACACACACACACACACACACACACAAATGAGAAATACTTTTTAACATGAGGAAATTGCTTGTACCTAACAGAACAAGTTGTGGTAGTGCTTGGAGAGAAAAAGATTATTTTCAGTATGTTTCTGCTTTTCAAGGAAGTTTTTATTTCACTGTGGTGAGTATAAATACAAAAATGATTAAGTAGCAGAAAAATGAGTTTCATGGGATATTACATGAGTTGTTGCCACATGACTTGTTTAGATAGTATATAATATAAATGAAGCAGTTAAAACAATCTGGGAGTAAATTACATTAGCATTCTTCCTCTAAAGAGTGGGTAAGATTTATATAGTAATAATAGGTAATGAGTTTATTGAATGCTTGTTATCTGCTAACACCTTTTTAAGTGTTCATATTTATTAATATTTATAACAAACTATGAGGATAAATACTTACTTAAACTATATGCAACTAATGTTGACTTTCAAAAATAATAATTTCATATGGTTTAACCTAATATTCCCATTTTACAGATCAGGAAACTGAGGTACAAAAATAATTTAATAATCTGCCTGATTTTAAATGGTTAGTACATGACTAAACTCAGGGTCAAACTCATAGCATCTTAGATTCATTCTTAACCATGTCACTCTATGCTTTGAGGGAAGAAGCCACCGTACTTGGTCAGGGAGGGGGTAGGGTAAGGGAGTCTAACTCATTGATTACAATCTGCTACGCATGATTCTGCCTCTTAGTGTTTTATAATATCCTTGAGAAATGGGACAATGTCTTTTCTACAACTGTACCCTACATACTCCACACATAGGAAGATTTCAAGGGCATTTTCGTAGTTACATACAGTTGTCAGTCATGTAGATGGGTACTGTTTTCCTGCAACAACAGTAATCAAGTGAGCGTGTGACTAGATAAAATATATCACTATCATAAATATCTGTTTTTAAATTAATGAACTAGAATAGAAGTTTTAAAATCAATGGCTTTCCAACCCAGCTAGAAACCATGCCATGAGAGTCACAAGGTTAGAATCCAGCCATTACTGGGGCTGGATAGTCTGTATATGTAAAGTCAGGGACAGATACTGATGTACACATCAACTAAGTCAGAGGATCTTAAATTATATTACTTTTTCTGTGCAATAGTGATCAGCTTTACACTTCAAATTTAGTGAAGGATTTGGAGAATCAACTGGGTAGTCCAAATCCAATTTAAAAATCAAGGCCTTTAAAATTCACAAGGGACATAAAATCTTTTACTCCTTTTAAAAAAAAAGAACTTGTGACATATTTAGCCTTGATAGTCAAGGAATGGCTATACAATTTTCTAATACATATAATCATGTTAGGACCAGAAGAAAGGCATTCCTATATTGACTGCTTCAATATTTTTCTCTTTGTCTCTGAACAAATCATGATGATACGGAAACTACACAAAATTGCAGTGAAAATACCTGTATTTTTTTAATTATTATTATTATCAGCTACTAAAGTGTCATATGTCATTGAATCAGACATCTGTTTTCTCTATGACCCATTTCTATCTCTGAAAAAATCGGATGGGTTTAGATGACCCTAATTTTAACAGTAGATAATTCAAAGCATCCATTTCAAATCTTTGTGTTTCAACATTTCTATTTTCTTTTAAATCTTCAGATTAACAATTAAGGCAAACTGATTTATGGCCTTTAGAAGAAAGGTATATTACACTTACCGGGTCTTTTCACATTAAATGCATATGCATTAGAGTGAGGGAGGACTTCTGTCCTGCTAAAAACATTCCATCACAGTCCGTTTTCAATTCTATAAGCATTTATTGATTTTCTTTCATTAAGAAGTGAACTAAACGATGTGCCTTGAGAGGTACATGATAAATAATTTATATTGCATTAGTCCTTAAGATTCTTAGAGTGTGAGAGTAATGTGTACATGTATAGGGTCATGTATGTTTTCCCCTCATAAGTCTCTTGAAATAGGTAAATTAATACAGCTCGCAGCTTCTATATAGATTTCAGCTTCAACACCCTCATTATACATCTTTACATTTAGAAGAATAGCCATAACACATTATCTATTTGTAATTTTGTCTTAATATGGGGCTTGTTAGTACGGAAATCCAATTTTCTGGGAGCAAATGGAAGGTTTTCCAACAACAATTGGTGGTGAAAGTCATAGTGCCTACCATCACTTTCGCAGCTCGGTGTACCCAGTATAAATTATTGCAACAACAGGATTTTGTAATGGCGTTTTTAGAGTGGTGCCTTGTTCGCCCTAAGGAATTGCCCTATTCTCTGCTTTAAGCAATAAGTAAAGTTTCCTGAAGATATGAAACTTGATTTGATTTTTCCCAACTAAGTGCAGAGGTTGCACAGAGCGCATGGTGTAAACGAGGGGTAGTCTAGGGTCAGGGCCCGGGGTTCTCAGCGTGACTCTGCCACGATGTGCCCAGGTTATCCTTGGGCGAGCCTCCTGGCTTCTCAGAGTCTCGGAGTGCGCACTAGAAAAATGTGATGATAATGTTCCGTGTCCTTTCCTGATCCATCATTCTATGAATTGATGCTTCCGGGTGAAGGAAAAAAATAGGTCAAATTGTGTTTCTATATTCATGGGCCTCTTCATGTTCATTTTCTGTGAAATAGTTTTCTTCCCCTTCCTCTAGCACACTAAGGCAAGTTGGAGCTTTCCATCTGGGCATTTTTTCCAAGGTTCTTAATTGGAAATACTCCCTGATGCAAAATCACCTTTGTTGGCACTAGTGACTATAGCTTCATAGACTTCCGGCTCAGAGAGGGAAAGCCGTAGAAGGAAACTGGGATAGCATCTAAAACTCCTTTATTTTAAAGATAACAAGATTAACCCTGAGGGTTTTGGTGACTTTCCACTCAGTCCCAAAGCTCCCAAAGAAAGGGATAGATTTCTAATACAGGGTTTTATGATTCTGTCATTGGTGGTTTTTTTTCCGCTACAAGGGGTATCAATATTTTTTATTGGATTTCACAAAAGAATACTAGGACAACTTCTTTATTTAATCATTTTATTTAGAAAAAGTATCCTAATAATAATGAATTAGACTGTTGTAATTTTTGGAAATGTGTACTGTTGGGTTGCTGCAGATATATTGAGGGTTAGGGAAGCCATACTGAGCATGATTTTGAAGGGGGGGGAGTCAATTTTGTGTTGCTTATTAGGAAGCATTTGTTTTCTTAACAAACGTTAAGTGATCATCCCCTGAAGTGTCCAGCTTTTGAAGAAAATAGCTTCCATGACCACTAGATTTTTCTCTCTTTTTCTGTTTTGCCTCAACTCAACTCACTGAGGACCGAAGAAAACTTAATGTTCTACCTGATAATAACTTTTTGGAACAACTTTAATAAAATTTGCTTAGTAAATTGTGTTGTTACTAACTGCTGCAATATTGCCATAGGGTCTCTGTAGAAGGCTTGGTAGTAATTGGCTTAAGATCAACAGACACGTGTACAGAGTTACACATAAATTCTTTTTGTAAAAGGTTAACTAAAGAGGTTGCTATAATAATTTGTTGAAACATTTCTGTTGCAAGTGTGTGGCAAGATTGCAAAGGTTCTCGTGTACAAGGTACATGCATATCATCTTTTCATTGGCTAACTAAAGGTGAAAATTCCCAGAAGTGCCCTTATTCATTAAAGAAATAACCAAAACTTGTTCTCTTTTTTATAGGAAGTTGTTCTTGAAGAAGGTACAATTGCTTTTAAAAACTGGGTTAAAACTGGCACAGAAGTTTACAGACAGTTTTGGATCTTTGATGTGCAAAATCCAGACGAAGTGATGATGAACAGCAGCAATGTTAAGGTTAAGCAAGTAGGTCCTTATACATACAGGTGAGTGAGTTCCCTCAAGTAAGTGGCACACTTCCCTTGACTATATGTATTTCTAAAGTGGCTTACATATGATAAATGCCATTGATTTGAAATGTACTTATATTATCTTGTCAATAGTATACATTGAAATATTTTGTTTCTGCCTATATAGAATTCTGATCTAAGGATTTAATAATGATAAGAAATATAGATGTGCATCTAAATTGACCAACATCAATTAACTGTCCTACAGTTAAGAAGTTATATGTGTTTTACACTTGTGGAATGAATTCTCAACAAATCTGAAATGTGCATGCTCAATGGGGGAAAAAATCTACCAGAATTTTAAAAACTAGAGTATTTTAACATTTTTAAATTAATGTATAGTTTATATCAGTGGTTCTCAATGTGTGGTCCCTGGGCTAGCAGCATCAGCATTACCTGGGAACTTGGTAGAAATGCAAATCCTCAGGCCCTACCCCAGACCAAATCAGAGACTCTTGGGTGGGAAACCAACAATAAGTTTTACAAACCTCTCTAGGCGATTCCAATACACACTTACACTTGAGAACCACATTAAACTGATTTTACACAACTACAGTACCTGCTAAAGATTTCTATTCAAACTAATTTCCAGATGAAATGGGGGTTTCAAATACATTATTATGTATTTTCCAGCACTGAGGCTGAATATGCTATACATTTATCCCACATTCCCTAATAGTTTAACACACTTTTGAATGGCATCTTGGACAAGGGGGAAATAATAGCCAAAATTTTTCATTTTGCAATTAAACAAAACACACCAGGGGATGTGATAGGATTTATTCATGTTCATACAGAACTAGGAACTGGTAACTCCTAGATTTTTGTATGTTTTCTCCTATTTAAGACTGTGTCTTCCCCCCCCCTCCCCCCCACTATCAAAGTAAAAAAAGCAGAGGTTGAGGTGTTACAAACTCTAACAACCAAGGATTAGGCATGTATTTATGAGATCCATATTTAAGTTCTGCTATATCATTTAATATACAAATGTGTGATTTTTTTCCCCTCAAGGACTACAACTAGTTATATACCATGATCAATTCTTACCACAAAATATATTTTAATGATTTTTTAATAATTAAAAGTTTTAATATCTCATTTGTTTTATATAATCTATAATTATATAATTTTTTCTCTCCATACATTATTATATTTCTAGATTGACAACTCACACTCAAAATATAATGAAATAATGATACTCGTGTGGGTAATGCCTATTGCTATAGCACATGATGGATAGAAGGCCTTGGTGCCTATTGTGTCCTAGCAATTATTCTTTGTCTCCTGCATCTATGCACATCTACGATTATTTACAACTCTGTCAGAGAAGACTTGGTTTTCATCGTTACAAAAAAAAAGAGGAGCTTACTTTAAAAAGTATTTTTATTTTCATGGTCCTACTATCAAAAGCCTATAAGGAAAAAAAGGGCCTATATGAATATCTTGTTTCAAAAAAATGTTGTAGCTCTGATGTGTACCTATGAAAATCTAGAATCCACATGCGCCCAAATGAATATCTAAGAGTATTGTTTAAAAATCATATGATAATTCAATACATGTGAGGAAAGAGAATAGTTGTTAGAATTTGAAAACTTATGTTTTCTGTTTAAATTTTTGTTTGTTTGTGGAGAGGTTATGGGTGTGTTTTTTTTTTGTTTTTTTTTTTTGCTTTATGGAGAATATGGGGAAACATAAACATAATATTGAATCTAGTAATATATATATTACATGTCACCTACCTGCTCTGATAGGTGACAAGTAATATATATATATTATTGTTAGAGGTTTTAATTTTTATCTCTTGGGGACAAAAGGGGATGGGCAGTTTAGATATACTAGATTCATGTAGAGAGGCCATGATGGGAAGAGGGTTGGAGGAGACAAGTTGGATTTGCAGCTAATGTTTATAAACAATAAACTTCTACTTATTAACAATGTTAAAGGGATTTCTGATCATATTGGGGTCATCCTGTCTCACAGTGTCACCACAACTAAGTCAGTAGCGCCTGCTAGGATGCCTTAAATAATGGGAAACCACCTTTCAGAGAAAGTTCATAGCTTGAGAATCTTCCATCTGTTGAGGTGAACCTACCTCCCCATAAATTACGCTCTGAATCCAGTTGAAATTGGAAGTGTGGGACGATATTCTTTCTCAAACAGAACCACAGGCTTATTTGGCTGATGGCCGCTTAAGTGACTTTGATGAAACTTTGATTGACAAGGTGTAACGTGGCTCAAAGCATGAAATTTCCTGGATTGAGATCTTAATTACATATATTCCAGCTTGCATCATTTCTATAATCTATATTAATATTTAGTAATTCCTTCAGACATTCTCAGATCCAACATTATTATTATTATTATTTATTATTATTATTTTACTTTATTTTTAGCAGGAATACAAAGAAAGCAGTCTTGGGCAAAATATGTCAGATTTTTCCCTTTGACATTCTTAACCAACACCTTCCAAAGACTGTGTACATTTTAATTTTTAAACAAACAAACAAACAAATCAGTGATTATTTTCTTTTTTTAAAAAGCACATTCTAATAAAAGTGCATTCTAATAACAGGATTTTTCTCATTGAGTGCCATCTACTGGTACAATGTTGTAAGTACAACTTAAGTAAGCTCTAGAATTTAGGTCACAGTTGTTTACCTTTTATTTCAATTAATATGTATATATATATTCCTGAAAATTAATGTATTTAAATTTTAAATGTTAATAACATGTAACCTAATTTTAAATTTACATTTATGTAAGAGAAAATAGTAACTGACTAGAAATAAACTGCCCTGGGTGCTGTTTTAGATTTTTGTATTCTTTGTATTGTCTTTAGTACTTGGCATGTCTTTTTTATCAAAAAGTCAAAGTCATCTCTGTTTCAAAGGAGAATAAATAATAAAGCTTTAATGAAATTATTGTAAAAATAAAATCTTTTTCTAGATGATTAGGAGTTCTATTTTGAAATAATGTGAGCCATCAATTTATTCATTCAAAAATATTTACTGAGAACTCACCATGCATGCACCAGGCACTGAGCTGGAGGGACAAGACACTCATAATTCAGACCCTATAGAAATTTAAATTTTTATTATACCTGAATGAAAAGTTGTTTTTTACATTTCAGTCCCATGTTTTTTCTGTCTCTACCTTTGTTATCTATTCACCTTACATCATACACATTCAAATATATGATAGCGCAATGAATGATGTATGCATTATTTCATCTCAGTAAATATCTTATACTTGCAAAAGATTTTTCTCCATAATCATCACCCTTCAACACATTCCTAAAATGTAGTTGGTACTTTGAAACCTAGAGATGTTAAAATCAATGAATATTGATTGAATACTAACCAGTATTCAATATAGGGAAGGAGAGGGAAATTAGTTTGTAAAAAGTAAATTATATTCCATTAATTATATTTAATTCTCATTAAAGTCCTGGAAAATGAGGGAAAGGCCAGAACTAGATAGATTATGTATTTTGAGCATTCTTTCTAAGACAATGTGTTCTTAATATTCTCCTGCTTAAGCCTTTCTCCTGCCCCCTCCTTACCCTAAGGATAAAGGCTAAAAATATGAGTGTGAGATACAACCCTTTATGTTTGAGATCTTATTTATTTAAGTGGCTTTATTTCCCATCACTCTTCTTACTCTCTCACTTTATAACCCAAGCAAATTCAACCATTTGCATTTCTAAAACTACACCATATTCTTCTTACCTTATATGTGCCACTTTCTAAATCTGTTTTATTTAACTGAACTTCTATTTGTAATTCAGACCACTTATGTAGTATTGCTACAAAATGTGTCTTCCATGACTATCCCAAGCCTGGATTTGTATCTGTCCTGTGTTTTACCATGAACTCTGTGTAAATTCCTGTAATAACACATATTACTTCCCCCCTGCTATGTAAATTCAAGACCCCCTTCTCTAATTTGCTAGGGACCAGCATTGGATTCTTTATCATTTTAACCCAATTGTTTAACATAATTTCTGATATATTCTATGTACTGAAAAAGTATTTGTACAAATGAATGGCATTTGAGTCCTAATGTTCACTTCACACAATTTTGAATTTTATTTAATTCCTTATTTCAGAGTTCGTTATCTAGCCAAGGAAAATATAACCCATGACACCATGAACAACACAGTCTATTTTGTACAGCCCAATAGTGCCATCTTTGAACCTGAACTGTCAGTTGGACCAGAGACTGACAATTTCACTGTTCTCAATCTGGCTGTAGCTGTGAGTAGACAAAATATTATTCTGAAATGCTCTAGAATCTGCTATAATTAATGTCATGATTAGAACTATTATTAGATAGTATTTATTCTGTTCCTATGTCTTTATTTGAATGGAGTTTTGGTCATTAGAAAAGATGAAAAAAATCAACTGAATTGGAAGACCACTTAAAGCCTATCATTTAAAAAAATAGGACTTAACTTTTTTGGGTTTTTTTTTAAATGTTTTATTGATTTCAGAGAGAGGAAAGGAGAGGGAGAGGGAGAGAGAGAGAGAAGCATCAATGATGAGAGTCATTGATCGGCTGCCTCCTGCTTGCCCCCTACTGGGGATTGAGCCCACAACCCAGGCATGTACCTTGACCAGGAATTGAACCCTGACCTCCTGGTTCATAGGTGAATGCTCAACCAGCCAGGCAATAGGACTTAACTTGGAATGTCTTCTTCTTGTGGCTGAAACTGAGGCACTCAAATGTACTCATATAGGGACTAGAAAAATTAGTTTTAGTTCTGGCAAGATTTGGCAGTAATTTTAGAAATACAGTTTTTTAAATTTTGTTAAACTTAATTCTGCTACTTACTCCACTTATTTGTTAAATATTTAATATTGCAAATGGTGTCTTAAACAGCACTTTTTTTTTTGTAGGCTGTACCCCATCTCTATCCAAATTCAATTGTTCAAGTGGTACTCAATTCCCTTATCAAAAAGTCAAAGTCATCACTGTTTCAAAAGAGAAGTGTGAAGGAACTATTGTGGGGCTATAAGGATCCATTCTTGAATTTGGTACCATACCCTATTGTTAAAACAATTGGTGTGTTTTTTCCTGTGAGTACCAGATATAAATGTCAATATTGTTATACTTTAATTGGATAAATACAATGGCGTTGGAAATTTATAATTTTATAATTTAGTGTGTTAACTCTATTTATTATCTGGGGATATACATTCTAATTTTTTAAAGTCTTTATCTCACATGGTTTCAGTTTTCCAAATTCATAACATTTACTTATCTAAATTTAACAATTAAATTTAAAATTAAGAGGCTGATATTTAATCAGGATTTTATTCTTTGATAAATATACAATTTATCTAAAATTAGGTTATAAGCTGGTAAGGCTTTGAACAGTACTTTCAGTTTTGATTTACCCTCTCAGAAAATCAAATTTAATACCAAAATTTTAATTGTGTTATTGTTTCTCCTTCTCTAGATCTCTTACAAATAGTTTTAATGTAAATTTAAAGCCTAAATTTGCACACAAGAGATTGATAACTGAGCAATGTCCTATTTTATAGAGTTTATTAATAAGAACTTCTAGTGGTCTATAAATGTCATGAAATTATAGTTTAGAGATTAAGAAAAATGTGAACTTAGTGATAGGTTTATCTATAGCTTAATATTTTGAATTATAAATAGGACAAGCCGACCCTTGAACTGGAATTTTGACAATGATTTGGCACTCTTTGTGATATTAGTTATATTCTCCAGTTCATTGTTGTTATTTTAATTTTAGATAGTGCTTATCATTGCAACATTATCTATCAATTAAGTATCAATGTAGACAGCCTTAAGGGATCAGAGAGTCAGTTACTATTTTTTAACTCAAATATTCATAACTCGTTCCTTGGGTAATTTTGATTTTAATTTTATATATCTAATTTTTTGTAACCACTTATTAAAGATCATAACATTTAAAATAACTAGAAATCTGTCATTATTCTCATAGATTTTGTTCTATATTCCCTGACCTCAATATAATAGGAATAGTAATCGAAATTGTCTTACTGGTTTAATTATGAAAAAGAGTACTAGAGTCTGGGTTAGATCAACTTCCGATATGTTTTCTTCCTTTGCCTCATCATCTAGCACTTATTCCTTGGCACCTTTTATATTCTATCTTTTTAACCTGTTAAAGACCAATAATTTTAAAACTTTATTGCATATATATTTTTTAAATTATATAAAATAATTATGGATAGCCAGTCTTTGAGACATGCAAAAGTGAGTTAATTACATATTTTATAACTTGGGGAATATGGGTTGTTCTAGAAATAATTGTTCTTGTACATGTCTTTTCAGTACAACAACACTGTAGATGGAGTTTATCAAGTTTTCAGTGGAAAAGATGATATAAACAAAGTTGCCATAATTGACACTTATAAAGGTAAAAAGTAAGTATCCAGGTAAAGTGTGTGTAGTGTGTGTGTGTTACTGGGGTACTCTAAAGCAGGTGTGGTGTTCATTTAGCAACTGGGAAGGCACAGCATAGACACCCACCTGTGGAATAGACCTACCTGTATCTCAGCCCTGAGAATTCCTGTTCTATCAGGCATTAACCCTTTAGTTATGACAGCTGGTCACACTAGAACCTAGCTACTGAAAATCAGCCCCAGGTTCTCTTATGTAAAGAAATACAAAGGGACTATTTTCATTTTTGCTGCGTAACCAGCATTACAGTGCACCATCTAACTAAATATCCACAAAATAAAAAGGGAGAAAAATCAAAGCATCAACTGATCATCTAGCAGGTATAAAAATATGTTTTACTGGGTTTTTTAACTTTTTTATTTTGCGTATCAAATAAAAGTTGTCCATTCCATTTACATGACCTAAGGTGTCTATAACGATAAAAGCTTCATTAAGCTAACACATTCATGCTAACACTTTCATGACTTTCCCCTTTGAAAATTTCTTGAAATAATTTCTGTAGTTGATAACTCAGCTTTTTAAAATTCTTATCAATGCATATATAAAATTAGCACTTCAAGTAGTTTTAAAATTTGCATATCAGTCTTGAAAATAAAGAGCACATCTCCTTGGAAGTAGTAATAGAATGAGATATGTTCATATAGCCATGATTTTCTTTCTCTTCCTAGATCTTGCCTATTCAACAGGAATATAGGTAATTTATCATGTGTATAAAATAGGAAGAACCCTAATACATGTCAGGGCAGAAAGCTTTTCTTCTCCTCTTCTCCTCAAAGTGGCCCTTTAGACCACTTATTTTCTTAAGAAGAAGTGGCCCTGTGGCTCAGTTGGTTGGAGGGATTCCCAGCCAGAGAACACAGGTTTCGGGTTCCATCCCTGGTCAAGGAGCATGCAGGAGGCAGCAAATCAATGTTTTTCTTTCACATAGATGTTTCTTTCTCTCTTGCTTGCTCTCTCTGTCTCTCTCTCAAAAAATATTGAAAGAGATAGAATGTTTTTATTAATATAAGTAACCATTTCCTCACACCTGAGTCCCTATGTAAAGTTGACTACAATACTTAAGTATTGACTAGTGTAGCACTTTTTCTTCTACAGAGTCCATAGTCACATATTTCTATAGAGAAGTCTAGTGGAGGAAAACAAACACCTCTAAATGTTCATTTCAAGGGAAATCACATCACTGTTTACATATTGAAGAACATGAATATTTCCTCCATTTCAATATTACAGAGAGATTTTGAAGAGAGTTGCTAAATGCTCCTAATTGAAATAAGAATTTCACATCAGTTTAAGATTTTGATAAGTTTATTTTCTTATATCTATGTCTTGACTAGGCAACAGAGTGTAATTTAATAAACTCTGTCCTACTTTAATGCCAGCTCATGCAAGAGTTAAAAAGTGGGGGGGGGGGGGGGTGAGTGTATAAATTGGTTATTTACATATTTCCAATCTCTGTTGATCAAACATCTGCTTCTCTTTCTTCCTCTGCATTTCCCTCGTCTCTCTCATACTGAGCTTACATTAGTTACCCACTTAATATTTTTCTTCTATTCAGTTTGAACACTCAACATACTACTGATTAATTTATTTCTTCCGTTTGAAAAAAGTTATCCCCTAAGCAAATATTTAAATTTCTGGTCAATGATTCTCAATTTTCTTTTTTCAGACTGTGTCTATTCCAAATTGTTTCTATGTAAGCAGTGTTGTTTTATAATCTGGTTACTTAATGGTATCAGGCATTTAATTTCTTTCAATAAGATGAAAGCTTCAAAGAAACTATGGACTGAAGGATTTACAACATTTCTTAAACTAAGCATGTGTTTTATCTAATCTTTACTTTAGCGAAAATATTGCATCATAATAGACAATGTAACATGAGAAAAGTGCTTTTGAAATGAGAATTTTCTTTTTTTTTATTCCTAAGGACTCTCAACTATTGGCCAAGCTATTGTGACATGGTTAATGGTACAGGTAAGAGCATTTTTCTTGGCAATAATCACAATGAACCCACCTCCCTCTCTCCCACAAATCCACCATCATACCTACAGGATTTTGAAGGGGAGATATGTGTTTACCTGTCTTTCTATCCACAGTACATAATTCAGAGTCTCTATTCTTTTATAAGTTTAGTAAATATCTGTTTATTGTGGTGGGATTTCTGAAGATTAACCATCAAGGATTAGCCTTTATTGAATTACTAGGGAAATGTTTGCTTTGTAAAAACTTTACTTAATGAACTGCCTTCCTGGCAATAGAAGTAAGGGGTTAAAAAACTTAAAGAAGTAGTTGCTATTCACATCTTTTGTAAACACTTTAAGGATAATAATTTAAAATTGAAAAATATCAAGATAATTACAAAAGGTAAATCATACTTCCAAGTAAGTCTCAAGCTGAGGTGGAATCAATGAAGGTGGGAGACAGAGCCATCTACTTTGAATAAGGTGGTCAGAATGAGAGAGAAAGAGCAACAGAAAACAAGGTTAAATGTCTACTAACCATGAAAAATGTATGGAAAGATGAACATGCTGAATACGATTTGGGAAAAAGACAGGACTACGAACTTAGAGGGTGGTTAGATATGGCTGATTGTACTCCTTGAAGAGAAAAAACAGCACACATATGCCTATTAATTTCAGAATTAAAATTTTAAAGAGCAATTGGAATCAAGTACCATGAGTGATTAAAACAGAGGTGAGCTTTCAACGACTAAGAAGTAGAGGCAGAAGAATGATGTTTACAAAGTTGGGGAGGCAACACCCTGTAGGGAAACAATATAATAAAGATGAAGAACTTTAGATAAAAAGTTATGCAAAAAATAGGGAGTGAGAAGGAAACACAGGGGATACCAAAGTGTTGTTGACTTTGGCATTTTTATTTAATTTTGTTATCACTCCCTTATAGAAAAATAGCAAAAACACTGGTTTGCTTTGTAGCACTTTGAGCCATGGTGGTGGATGAAAGGAAGGAAGAAAAGAAATTCCTTTCCAAGTAAAGCATTTCTGCAAATAAACTGTAAAGTGTTCCAATGCTACTAACCCTAGTAATCGCATAAGCATAGTGCTTCAGTCCTTAGATGCAGAGCGAAATACACTGCTGTTCCTAAATACTAAAGTGTTCTTTATAGGTCTAAGGGGGGAAAATCAGTAAGCATTTTTGTCTAAAACTAAGAAGTAGAGAAGTTTTAAAACAGGAGCTAGAGTATTCGTTAATGACAATAGTATAAATAAATGAGCAACTGGCATGAAATGAAAGGATCGAAGAGGAAAACAGAAGTAAAACAAACCAGGAGCAGAGGTATATTGGACAGGGCAGGGGACTCTGATGTGATCCCAGTGAGACAGATTCTTGGGAAAAGCACTAAGGAAAAGAGACGAACAAAACAGAAAAACTGCAATGTGTTTTCATCACAATTTGCAAATGCTTCCTCTACCTTCTTCAAGAAGTTTGAAAAAATGTAAAATAAAAATATTGCTATACATTTGAATATTTTTAATGCCTTGCTAATATCAGCTGTCTAATTGCTGGTATAATTATGATGTAATCTTCAGTGATATTTCAGATAATGAGTTTTAGAGCTTTTCAATGTATTCTTTTTCTTTAATGGTTAAGACATTGGTAAGGCAGTTGTAGGCAATGCCCATTCAGGGACCAGTCTGGGGAGTTTAATCTTTAATATTCAGTTTTCTTAATGACAGGATCAAGTTCACTGTGACCTTCTGTAATATTTTACTTATCACAAGAGTATAAGTGAAAGGTAATAAGATTACAAGGTTAGAGATTTACCAGAAATAGAACCTGAAATTCAAAACTGAATGATGGGTTTTATCATTTTGAACAAAAACCTTTAGTGGTGACTCAGTTTGGCAATATTCATTTAAGGAACAAATGGAGGTTCTCTCTCATTACTTATTCATATGCCCAGTGAGTGCCATGGATCATAACCACAGCAGAAATTCAATAAACTCAAAAAATAACCTTTTTAATTTGATGGATATGTTTTCAAACCATTTGTAAAAAATTCTGTTTAGTGAGAGAACTTTAAAAAATGATGTAAATAAAATTTGTCAGCCATTACAGCAGATGAATGAATCACTATCAAGAGTACCATGCAAACAGAAAAGAAATTCTAAATCAATTTCATGGTAAAAAAAAAAAAAGTTCCACTCTACTATATGTTTAAATAACAGTATTTTGGACATATTGGGTTAAATAAAACATACCTCTTGTTTTACTTTTTTAAAATGTGGCTACTGGAGAACTTTAAAATTACATATACAATTTGCATTATTAGTTCTATTGACCATGCTGGAATAGAGATTTCTAGATTCTTCTAGGATACACATTACATCGAATTCCTTGTTATTGGCTTAATTTTTAAACAGATGCAGCCTCATTTCCTCCTTTTGTTGAGAAGACCCGGGTACTGCAATTCTTCTCCTCTGACATTTGCAGGTAAGACAGAGACACTGATATATTTCTGTGAGTCAGATTTTTTCCCCCCAAATAACAAAACACAGGCCAAGGAGCTCATACTTAATAATGTTATTTGAGGAAAATAAAATATACTTAATGAAATTAGTCTTGATTTATTAAGAAGAAATACAATATGGAAGTCATGATGGATTTATATATGCTTTAAAAAATTTAAAGGATGTAGAAAGGTATTTTGCATAATGTAAATCATTTTCTTGTCATTTCACAATTTTCTTTCTTTTACTAAACTTGCATTATGTTTAGTAACAGTCAAGTCTAGCCTTCTATGACCAATTTTTCTAAGATGTCCAGAGAAGATGATGTCACTGTCACAGTACTGTGTTAATTAACGTGCTCTACCTCCACTGCAGCATCTTTTCAAATTGATGGGGCCTAGTAGTTACCACACAGCATTGGAACCCACACCCATATGCTTGAATCCTAGCCCTGTTCCCAAAGGCCTTGTGGTTGTGAGCAAGTATTTAATGTCCCTGAATCTTTTCCTTATCTGTAAAATTGAAGAGAGCAGTGTTTCTTCATATAGAGTTATCTGGTGATTGGAAGAAATATTTATTGAGCCCCAGCACGTTACCTAGACTATGGTGGACACCAGGTAAATAATGAAGGTATAGGATATGTTATATCAAGCACTGACATGCACACACCACATCAAGTAAGTGGCCTTTCTCTCCATGACTGTTTTGACAGACATTTTATTTTTATTTCATTGAAGTGAGCACAAAACAAAGGCTTTGAGGCAGTCATATAAATATTTAATCTATGAAGGAAGTAAACTATGAAAAATGCTTTTAGTATCAATACACTGTGGTACTTCACAAGCAAAAATTATTCTTAGAAGTTTTTGAAAACAAAAGAATAGCTTATACTCAGGTATTGAGTTCTGGTATGCCTTAAAATTTCACAAGAACCTTTTCCCAAAACATCAAACAAGAATTTTAATAAGAGTATATCGGATTATTCCAAGTTAAAGCAAGAATATAAATCTAAAAATAAGCAAAAATAAATCTGCAGAATGTAGTTCAGGTCCCTGGAATGAAGCTCTTTCTTCTCTGTGTTTAGGTCCATCTATGCTGTGTTTGGATCAGAACATAATCTGAAAGGAATTTCTGTATACAGATTTGTTCTTCCACCCAAGGCCTTTGCATCTCCAGTTCAAAACCCAGACAACCATTGTTTCTGCACAGACAGAGAAATCTCAAATAATTGTACATATTACGGTATGCTAGACATAAGCAAGTGCAAAGAAGGTGAGTAACTGTTCTCAGTAACACAGTTCGTGACATAATTTGCAGTATTTTTAAAAATGTAACCTTTACCTAGGATCCCTTTCACTAAAAATTTAAAGTGAGAAAGCAATAAGGGCAGAAAGTAAGGGGGATGGTAGGAAATGTTTGTTTTGATTTTGTGCTATGTTCAAGGTCCCAATTGTGTTTTGGTGCTGCAAAATGTAGTTATTCAATAAAATCATACTAGTATTTCCCTGTGCAACGTAAGGGAAATGTTCCATTTTGTAATTATTTTTTCTCTCTTTGTCTTTTTGAGTTGTATGGGTTTCTTGTATATTTTGGATTTGGGGATAGTAAGTACTTACTGGATATCTGGTCTGCAAATATTTTCTCCTGCCCAGCTGGGTGTTTCTCAGCGGTTGAGCCTCGACCTAAGATCCAGGCGATCGGGGTTCGATTCCTGGTCAGGGCACATGCCCAGGTTGCCAGCTCCATCCCCTGTCGGGGGCATGCAGGAGGCAGCTGATCAATGACTCTCTCATCATTGATGTTGCTATCTCTCTCGCCCTCCTTTCCTCTCTCTGAAGTCAATAAAGATATATTTTTAAAAAAATTTTTCTCCCATTCCATGGGTAGCCTCATTATTTATTATTATTTATTATTATTATTATTTATTATTACTTTGATGGTTTCCTTTGTATGTAGAATCCTTGTGCTCCTTTTAGATTTAGGATAAAAAGAAAATAATTCCCAGAATACTTTTAGCATTCAACTTATCCATCTGCCATTTTTCTTTCCTTGAAAATGGCAAATAAAAATAAGTGTATTTTCAGCATGTCTCTGAAACAAAAATTGACTTACACACAATTTGTGGTCTGTCTTGTTTTGCTCACCTTCTTCATGTTGGAGTGGTATAAATAAAGAAAGAAAAACCCTCTTTTTTTAAAAAAAAATATATATATCTTTATTCATTTCAGAGAGAGGAAGAGGGAGAGAGAGAGATAGAAACATCAATGATGAGAGAGTCATTGACTGAGCCCGCAACCCGGGCATGTGCCCTGACCAGGAATCAAACCCCAATAGCCTGGATCCCAGGTCAACGCTCAACTGCTAAGCCACGCCCGGCCAGGCGAAAAACCCTCTTAAATGAATTAATTCTTAGAAATATTACTGCCTAAAACAAAAACATATAGGGTTGAAACTGTGTTCAGTGGCTAAACCTTACATATTAAAAAATAACATCCAAGGCATAAACAACAGGCATCAACTGACTGGCTAGTAGAATGATGCAGAATTTTGTATTTTATTTTTGTACAATAGTGATCAGATGTTATCATTCTCCCTCACCTTCATCCCCCAAAATTAGTGTTCAAACCCAACTATGCTTTTTTAAAATTTATTTAAAAATCTTTATTTTCAAAGAATCCTTTCTGAGTGATATGTGAACTGAGGAAAATAATTTACCTCCAATTATCTTCTTAAAACTTGCTTTCAGGAAAACCCGTGATCATTTCACTTCCTCATTACCTGCATGCAAGTCCTGAAATTAAAGAAAGTATTGAAGGCTTAAATCCAAATGAAGAGGAACACAGCACATATTTAGATGTTGAACCTGTAAGCAAATACACTATTGATCTGCCCTGTTTAATATTGTGTTTATTCTCCAATGAAGTTAAAGAGAAAATAAGTTCTTTCCTTGTCAATCACACTTATTGATCACATTTATTGAATCACAATCTTGATAAATTACTTTTATTTCAGTGAAAATTACATTGATTTTTCACTATTGCTTTACGAAATATCAAGGTAACTTTAGTTTTTATAAATATGGAACTTTTTAAGCATTTTTAGTGGTTCAAATGTCAGGAATACCAAAGATGGGAATAATTTTAATTGGCTTAAGATAATTTGATATAAATTACTAGTTTAGGCTTATTTTGTAGTTAACTGCAAGTATTGCTTATATGAAGAGACACTAAATACTATGAGGGGGTCAAAGGAGATTTTATGGGTATATGTGAATTTGGGGCTAGGTCTATTATACTTAGTGTCAAGAAAAATCTATAAAAAATTTTAGAAGCACCACAGTTTTAATTTTTTAATTACTTTTATCATATTCTCATTTTCAAAAATTAAATGAAATGCCAGAATTTTAGTAGTAATTTTTTATTTTAATAATAATAATAGTAAGACTATTAAACTGATGATACATGGGTTCTGACTGAATTTATATTTGACCATGCATAGTTTAGAAAGTAAATAAACTGTATGAGCTCTTATGTTTCAGTACTGTTATTGTTGTGGATTCCACAAAACCATTTTTGGTAAATACTGCAAATCTTACTAAAACCTTGAAATTAGGGTGGACAAAAAATTATGTGTGTGTGTGCATGTGCATACATACCTACATATGCATATAATGTAATTATGGATAACTATGTAGGAAATATTTAATATGTCCAATTAGTCATTTAATAAATTTCACAAGTTTCAAGTAGAACTGTTTTACCTTAAGTTCTATATAACATTAAAAATAAATTTTGGCTATTACAAAAGAATGTTTTAAAAAGAAGTTAAAAATAATTTTAGTTTTTTTGTGTGTGTGTGTTTTGTTTTTTTTAGATAACTGGATTCACTTTACAATTTGCAAAACGGCTGCAGGTGAACCTATTGGTCAAGACATCAAAAAAAATTGAGTGAGTCTCTTTACCAAGGTTATCTTTACATGAGTTTTAGTATTTTCTTGTAAGAATGTGAGTAAATTTATTAAAGCAAGAGGAAATAATATAAAACTTCAACTTGGCTTGAATGTATTAAATAATTTTTATTAAATGCTTATAACTTTCATCTGTAATTTAGAAGTATATCTGGTGTTCACTGAAATGATATTTACATATAGTTTGGAAAAATTTAAAGTATTAGGTAGCATCTCTCATTTTGCTAGCTCTCCAAATATTTCTATGACAACAGTTTCTAGAATTTATATTTTACTTTCCTGAGTAGAATTTGTTTAAAGTGAAAATCTGTGTTAGAAAAAGTCAATCAATGATAAATCTATGTTATGAATGCTTTTAGAATAAAAGATGTCTGAGAAACAGCCATATTAAAATTTAAATGATTCACTACAGGGAACAAAAATCAAAAAACTTAAGTTGCAAGAGCAACTAATTTCTGAATATTTATTTACACTGGTAATTACTAAAATTTCTGTTATATATGTGTAATATAATATATTTCCATAATTTTAAATGTATATTACAGGCCTTTAAAGCGTCTTACCAGGAACTATATTATACCCATTCTTTGGCTTAATGAGGTTAGTATTTTTATCTATTAGTCATTAAAAAGCAGTAAACCTCTTTGTACATAAAAATGCTTTTGATGTTTCAAAATTGAATATTCAGGGTGGGGCAAAAGTAGGTTTTCAGTTGTGAGTATGAGAAACACAGAGTTTATTCTTGTATTATTATTTATTAATTATTGTATTATTTTCTGTACTAACAACTATAAACTAACTTTTGCCCCACACTGTATGTATAATATTTGAAGCTGTATGTGTTTTCATTGTCCATACAAATGAGTTTATATATGATTAATTATAGCTATTTGAGAAAACCAAACCACACAGAAATATCAATTTATGCTAGTTTTCTGTGTTTTTCTTTTAGAAAGATAAAACACATTTTATCATTTAGATTATTTTCAAAATGTGTCTATTAAACATTTTTTTGGTCATTGTGCTGGTGTTAGGAAAGTCATTCATACATCTAACTTCAAATAATTCAAGACTCACTGAATATTATAGTTAATAAAAACCAACTAAACTGCTAAAAGCCAGATTAGAGCAGGTGTAGACAGTCTATCCTGTTGTCTGATAAGATACTTTTGGCGTAAGCCGTGAAATTGATTAGCCACAGAATTAGGAAGTGCACGGCATATGCCTTTAGAGGAAATGAAAGAGCTGACCCTTGCCATTTTCCTCTGTCACTAGGAAACATACTTTGGAAAATCACAAAAGATTTCAGTAAGACAGATTTAAAGATCAGTGGAGCCTAGCATATTGAAGAGTGCCAGATAACATGCCTAATGGGAGGAGGATTGGATTTCACTCTGTATTCTATCTTGGCAATTATTGCCTCCTTTAGCATGCAAAGGGAATTTCATTGGCTTGTCTTATAGATACAGGTGACTATTACCTATATAGGTGTTTGGAGAAAAGAATGATGCATAAGTGGAGGATTTTAAATATTTTGCACCAATGATCTACGCAAATAATGCTAATTATGAACTTGATTACAGACTGGTACCATTGGCGACGAGAAGGCAAAAATGTTCAGAGAACAAGTGACTGGAAAAATAAATCTCCTTGGCACGGTCGAAATCATCTTACTCAGCGTTGGTGTGGTGATGTTCCTTACGTTTATGATTTCATTCTGTGCGTGCAGATCAATGAAAGCAAAATAAGTAAGTACATATATATATATACACACACATATATATGTATAGATACAGGTATCTATATATGTATATATATATATATATATATATACATATATATATATACACACACACATTGCTTCAGTAACATTAGTTTAGATATCAGTTTTTGCATTTTATCAAAGAAGGGTTATAAATTAGGTTGTAACTCCTTCTGGATATGTCTAGCTAATTCTTTTTAAATACATCCTTGAAGTTTTGAGTTGCTTAATGTAAATGATGAGTGAATGAGTCAATAAGGCCTATAAATATCAAGCAGATCAGTATATTACATCTTTATTCTGAGAGGGATGGGATAAAAGACAATTTTCACCTTTGAAATGTTAGTACATATATAGCTTTTGTGCAAAATTCTGACTTCACTTATTGTTTATTTCTAGTTAATTATTTTACAAATTAAAAATAATTTAACATATTCATTAGGAAAGGTTATCTAAAATTGAAAATGGTAAATATTTAGAGAGATTGAAATGTACAAGGGAAAGGTAAAAGAAATTTAAAAAGCTAGAAATTAATAAGAGATAAAAAGCTCAATAATAAATGATAGAGATAAAATATACCATTAAAAATAAATACTGAAGTACTTATATATGGAATCTAAAGAATATAATAAACTGATGGGCAAAATAGATCCAGTGACATAGAAGCATGGAACAGACTGAGAGATCTCAGAGGGAAGGCGGGGGTGGGGAGATTAACCAAAGAACTTATACGCATATACACATAACCCATGGACACACACAGTAGTGTGGGGAAGGCCTCGGGCGGGGGTTGGGTGCCGGGTAGAAAGGGTCAATGGGGAAAAAAATGAGACATCTGTAATTCTTTCAATAATAAAGATAAATAAAAAATAAATAAATACTGAAGTAAAATGAAGTTTAAAGTAAAGATAACATTAATATAAATACAGGATTGTTACATATGGACAGGCTGACCTTGCATTGTCCAAATCAGGGCGTGTGCCCTATATGCTTAATGTGGAAGTCTGACTAACAGTTAAAATTCATGAGCTAAAATTTAAATATAACAGTACAATAGAATAGAAGAAAGTAGTGTTCAACACAGTAAAACCAAAACACTCAGAGGTTAGAGGGAAAATCATGTAAATGTGGACCTTTTAGTTTCAGCAGACCTCTAGATGTGGTTCAAGTCTCTGTGTGTTAGATATTAGTGTCCAGGTCCCCTTGTACACACACAGGGATGAATGCCTGATCCTATCTTCCCTTAGTGGAAGCCTGTCTTTAATAATTCTAGTTGTCATTGGTGTGGCCTATGGGGGAGATTTTTTCACTTCCCCCATAATTTTCAACAGCATTTCCTTCTCAGGCACACAAAATAACAATAATAAAAAAATAAATAAATAAATAAATAAATAAATAAATAAATAAATAAATAAATAAATAAAAGCAATACACTTGCTTAAAAATCACAACTTTAAAACAAGTTTTCTTACTTTACTTTCTATCAGACTACTGACCCAAAGCTGTCTTATATAGAGCTTCTGGAGCTGCCACTGATAACTACTGCACTTTTACCATGTGTCAAGATCATGCTAAATACGTTACATATACTATCACATCTAATCCCTAATACAATTTCATGTGCTGCCAATAGCCACGGATTCATCAGCACACACTCCAGAACTTTGTAAATTTTAACAGTGCAGAATTGTCCATTTTCAAAGTGTGAATCAGTCAAATAATTAAAATTTTAAAGTCGAACTTTCGGGATATTATTTCTTTTTTGTGTGAGATTGAGTCCTTGTGTCTAGGAAGGTAACCCAGTCTTTTGTTCTGATCATTTCTGCCACTGTTTATTCACTGAAAGGAAGACTGAATGATTTTGTCTACAATCTATTAAATTTGGACAGGATGTATTTAAAATACTAACCTAATATATTCACATTATAATAAATAAAGGAAATATTGCATCACCTTTTTAAGACCATTAGCCCAGTAACAAACATGATATGGTTAAACAAAGATATTCATATAACCACTTATGTAATAGAGAGATAAAATAATCACTGAAGAGCAAATAAATTTAAAAAACACTTATTCTAGTGGGAAAGCATGTTTTCAAAAGGAAGTATAGTAGTTAATTTTTTTTTCAGCAAGTATTCTCTATTAAAATTACATGATAAATTTTATCACTGCTCAATAAGCCCTGAATGTCAAATTCCTTGGGTTCCCCATGTGGCTAAATTAGAGCAAAGGATTGAAAGCTTTCCAGAGCATCTCTGTCAACAAATATATTAATTGTCTTTACATTTAACTGTTATGAGGAAAAATTACTGGTCTTTACAAAACTATATGCCTTTTTTTTACAAGTAAAGACGAACATTTTTCTTTGTAGATTGACTTACTAGATTTCAAAGAATCACAAGAGATTTACATTTCCTTTAAGGAGCCGTCAGTTTTGAATATTATAAAATTGTGCCTTGGGAAGATTTGTAAACAATTGGAAAAACAGGAAACAGATGTGCAAAATAAAATAAAATATAAGATGGTGGAGCTAAAGAGTGGTTTTATTCAATGGATCACACAGAGAACAAACAAATATCCCTTTCAAAAGGAGTAGTTTATACACTTCTAAATGGAAGATGGTCTGAAGGGAGAGCCAAGAGTAGAATGCTTGTCCAGAGCAGATTAATTAGCTAGCACTGCTTATCTGGCTATGTGCAGTCTTGAAAGTAGGGAAGCATATCCTTCTTGAGTGGGAACATGTGTTGTCTCATCTAGAAGTCCACCAGAGAACTTTTCTCTGCAGCTTAACAAATTAGGCTGAATGACAGAAAGTATGATATCTTAGATATTTAAAATTTGAATATTAACTGTTTTATTTTATTTTATTTTTTTACTGCTTTCTGATAAACAGTAACATTTCTTCTACTTTCCAGACAGGAAATGGATCTTTACATTTATGTACCAGCAACATCGGGACCTTTCTTAATACTGACCTACAAAATGAAGATTTAATATGCTTTATTTTTTCAAAACATACTTAATCTTATAGTTGAAGAAATGGTGGCACTATTCATTTTTTGCAATAAGCAGCAATACAATTCCAAAGGATTATTAAGATGTCATTAAAATCCATAATCTGAACAAGAAACCAGCATCTTTTAAAATTCATCCTGTGCACAGTGAAATTCATTTCAGCTTCTAAGGACCAGGTCCAAGCATGACCAAATTATTTTTATTTGGTACTGATTCACTGATTGATTCCTTGGTGACAAATTCAGCAGAAGGTGGACATTCTAAACAAATTCTGGATCCTGAACTCTTATCTTCCTCATCAAGGGAAAACACCATCCCTCTGAGCAGTGTCACTGTTCAGTTGCAACAGACCCCAGGGCTGTCAGTACATTGCATTTCATGAGCATCAATTATTTTGAAAGACATTTAAGAATGGAAAATAAATGATTAGCCTTTGAGTTATTTATTATACATTACCTAAATTTCTTTCTCTATGAGATTCTTTGTATAGCAACCACAGGCATTATAATTATGTTCTTACTTTGTAACAATATGGGCTTATACTTTTGCCATTTATTATGCAGATGAAAGTCATTTTTAGCACATTTGGGCTCTCCACGTTAAGGACTGTCATTTCCCACATTCTTCAGCTCTTCTGGAAATCTGAGTTGATTTTTATCTTTCTTCTCAGTTACATACAATTTGTGCTTCACAACTTCACAATGCTGTGCTAGTATAAAAAGATGTAAGTGAGAATAAAGAAATTATTGCATGAAAGATTACAAAGAAGATAATGCATTAATGGTTGTTGTAATATTTTTTGCTTTCATAGTCACATCAGAATGATTTCAACCATTAAAAGACATTCTTACCTGAACTCCTGCACTTTGCCTAGTTCCTCTTGTGTCACAAAACATTCACCTTGATTTTCTGTCTGAAATATTTTCTTTGATTCTATGTTTCTTTATGAATCTGTATTTTCTTCTGAAATATTCTCCCTAATTCAATCTTGACACTTTGTCCTAGGCTGTTTTTGAGTCAATTGGAGGACAAGCAAACTATATTTGGTTTCATTCTTTAGAGCAGCATGACTTAAGTTCTGGACTGTGAAAGATTTCTTTTTATCAGACATATAGTTAGGCAATCCTGCTTTCTCTAGCAGGGGTTCACTTATTACAGAGAGCACCCCTCTGCCTAAAAAGCTCCTATAGATATAAAGAGAAGATGAACCACATTCTATCTTGTGTTTTACACAGAGAAGTTTATAGGATGAAGTATTAGAAACTGTTTTGGGGTTTTGTTTTTGTTTTTTTTGGATACTAAAATAAAGAATTACTTGATTTTCTCATGTTAGCTTCCAAGGTAAATAATGAAAATCCCAACCAAGATACCACCCATTCAGAGGGACCCTTAGACAATCTGAAGGTCCTCAAAGTATACTTAGTATCGTTCCACTTAACTGGGAGGGGAAGATGTGTCCCCCTAAAACAGTGAAGTGTAAGATGAGATTTTAGAAATCCTCTTCTGATAATTAAGAGAAAAGTTTACTCTCTTTGCATTAGGATATTTTTGTGGACATGTTGATCTACGAGAAATATAAAGGAATTTTTAAATTCTTGAACTAAAATTATGTAAAGCAGGAACTGTGCTAAAAAATTGGGTGAGGAAATACATGTCCACCTCAAGTAAGGTCTTATATCCAATCAATAACTCTGATTTTAAAGCTTCATACAGAAATGCATCTCAGTATTTAGGTATGAGGGAAAAGATTGTGCCTTATATATCTTTAATGTTTTTTAACTAAATATCCATGTATTCTAATCTTTATCATTCCTTACCATTTTTTCTCTAAATTGTATAAAATATGAGGAAAGACAATTCATACACTAAGGTAAGTGGATTATATTGAAATACCCAGTAAGAAAAACAATTCCTTAAAGAATGGCACAGATGTGCACTGAGGTGCAAGTGGAGCACTTTGGGGAATGACTTAAATGTGTGACCTGTTGTTTAGCCCTAGAGAAATAGTATGGTGTTCAGAGAAGGTGAATGTTTGATACTTATAACTGTACATGGATGAGTTTGTGTACTTTATTCCGTAGAAAAACACCATTTGGTAGAGAGGTACATTTTCATTTCAAATTATGTTTAATGACCACAACAAATAGAATTGTTGTCTATAACTTAAATTTGAAAATCTGTAGTATGTGCTATAGTTAGAGAATCTGCAGCCTCTGAAAATGGATTAATGCTTATTTTTGCTGACAAACACATGAAGAAAGAGAACAATCTATATAGATTTTAGTTTTCAGGGGGAAAAAGGTAAAGTGAGTATCATTTCAGGAAAAGAAATGTGTGATTTTTCTGAAAATTTACTTGGAATATTCATGAGATTTGTGTTTGGATTTATATGGGTGCAATATTATGTCAATTTTTTAACATATTATCAATGTCAGAGCTACACAATATCTTTCTAGCTGGAGTTTGCTTAGGGTGTATTCTAACTGACAGCTCGGTTTTCCTGGTTGAAGTCTAATATGTTTGTGACACTGTGGCTGCTCTCACTTTGCCCACTTCTGGCTTTTCTACCATTCTAAATGGGTTTTGAACTCTACCTCAATAATCACAGTTCATTATGTTTTTCTGCATATCCCAACAAAATTACTGGTGGTTGGTTTTTCTGGGTTATTTACAGTGATCTGAGCTACTAAACTAAAAATGAGTTTTATATTTGTATCAAATATATACATGAGCACTTTGCTTTATTAGTTTGCAGCGCAAAGGTAGCTGCATTTTTAAGTATTTTTGAAACTACAGGCATACCTTGTTTTATTGCGCTTCACAGATGTTGCATTTTCTTATAACTTGAAGGCAAGACTCCTTTGCTGGCAAAAAGATTGCAACTCTGTTTTATTGCAACACTCCCTTTATTGCAGTGGTCTGGAACTGAGCCCACAATATCTCTGAGGTATGCTGGTAAGTACTTTTGTTATTAGGAAAATAATTTTGCTTTTTATTTTTAATTTTTGAATATATTTTACTTAAATGTTTAATATTGCTACTATAATTTTATAGTAGCTGTTATTGTCTATTCATGGGTTATTTATGTGTTACTCCTATTTTTGTTTGCCAACTGTCTTCAGATGCTAGTAAGCTTATGTCTACACATTTCAGAAATGCTCCCTTCTACACACTTATGAAGGGTAACTGTGATAAAGCTAGGACAAACATGAATGTTTTAAAATATTTCTTCTTTAATCATGTTAAAGCTAAGCCAACAGCCTCAGCATCACCTGCAGACTTGTTAAAAATGCAGACTCTCAGCTTCTAGGCCATGCCTACTGAATGAGATTCTGCAGTGTAACAGGATTCCCAAGTGATTTATGACTAATCATTTAAAAATAATGGTACCATAAGTTTTTGTAATCTCTATCTGTATTGGCTACTAATTTAGTAAATTCCCTTTCCTCACCCCCTTATCCCTTGCAACCCCATCCCCATCGCTAGCTCACATGTACCAGTTTTAGTAGAAGTGCAAGTAGAAACAGGGATAACAACGGAGTAACCAACTAAATGGACATTTGGATTACATGTATTTTAAAATTTTTCCTGCAAATAATTTCTTGCTGAAATATGTTATTTTGCTGTATTATTTATGTTTGCTGTGTTATTTAGGAATATTCAGCTCTGGTTCTGGTTTAAGAAGGTCAGACCCTGAACTCACCTTCTACCACAGACACCTGATCTACAGGTACATATGTAACAATTTTCTCTGAAAAACTAAACTAAACTAAAAACTACCTTATCAACTCCTATACATTGGGCAAACAAACAAGCAAAAAAAAAAAAAAACACCACCACACTGAAGAGGGTAGGAGAGGCTGACACCCAATCTTGCCATAAATCCCACCCCTGGCATGACAACACACATTCAAGAGGGGAGTTCCCCCCTGGAGTTCCTGGAGTTGCCCCCTGAGGAATGAAGGGCTTGAACCCTACATTAGACACCCTAACTTTTAAGAGCTGTACCTGAGACCTGAGCTCCCAAACATCTAGCTTTAAAAGCCAATGGGTCTCACATGCATGTGGCCTACAAGGCTATATCAACAGAGAAAGAGCTTTTATAGGACTTGCTTGTGCTCACCTGACCGAAGGTCCAGTTCAGAACTAGCCAATCAAGTCGCATACAGACTTTATGTGAAAGAGACTCACTTGTTAATCTTAAAGTGTTGGCTTGAAGGGCAGGCATCTAACTGAACACACATTAGGGGGGCTGCTGGGGTACTCTCCAGGGACAGAGGCAGATAGGCACCATTTTTTATACTTCCCCTCTGCCTCTCCCCAGCCTGTAGTCACCGATTTCTCTGCTGTGCTACAGAGCATTGGCATCTTCTAAGCGGAGTTTCACGTACATCTGGTACCTTGTTTTTATGTCTGGTACCCTAGTTTTTGAGGATGCTGCCCCCTGGATGCTCCTTGATTGCCTAGCTCTAGCTCTAGAGACAGGGGAGTGGGGGTGGGGGAGGAAGACTTGTGTTCCCATGAAACTGTAACAATCAAAGAGACAGTTCTTGACAGTCTACCACCGCCAGGGCATTGCACAGACAGCAGATTGAAACATAACCCCAGGCATTTTGTGAATGAGGCCTATTTGCTTGTCCTAGAGCTTTGACATAAAGGGCAGGCTCAAGTTAGGCACATATCTTGAGAACTATAAAGATAATCTCAGGGAATGTAGGCCTGTAGCTTTCTCCCTGTGCCTTACTACAGCTTGCTGGCATATCCAAGAAAGGAGTTTATACTTTTGCAACTGCCACCAATGGAACACCTCCAGAGCACCTGTCTCTGGTGGCCAGTGGGACATTGTGATCTCACAGAGCTGTATATATTTTCTTACTTTAAAAGCTGCAGCTTGTGATATGGCTCCCAATTAGCCTAAATCTAAGTGATCACATAGATTCTCCCCTTTGAGGGTGTCCTGACATGTCCTGGCACACCCTCAATTACTGGAAGCCATGAATCTCAGAGGGAAGAAAGGCAGGAAGAGATTAATCAAAGAACTTATATGCATATGTGCATTGCCCATGGACACAGACAATAGGGTGGTGAAGTCTGGTCCAGAGTGGAAACCAAATAAAGTGGAGCAATGGGGGGAAAAGGGGGGACATTTGTAATACTCTCAACAATAAAGAGAAAAAGAGAAAAAAAACTGGCTGTTTGGACAATAACAAAGGTTTGAGAGGCAAACAAGAGCTGTACAAGGGTACAGTAGTTCAACAATAAGTTTCATTTGCTACACAAAGCCCCCCTTCAAGATTGGGAAAGGTGGGGGCTGTTTCACCTGTGTAGAAATCAATACAGAGAGTCAAGAAAAATGAAGAAATCAAAGGATTGTGTTCTGAACAAAAGAACAAGATAAAACCTCAGGGGGGGAAAAGAGAAAAAAAAAGAAAGAAAAAAGAAAAGAAAAAAGAAAAGAAAAGAAAAGAAAAGAAAAGAAAAGAAAAGAAAAGAAAAGAAAAGAAAGAAGAAAGAAAGAGAAATAAAGAAGAGAAAGAAAGAAAGAAAGAAAGAAAGTAAGAAAGAAAGAAAGAGAGAAGAAAGAAAGAGAAAGAGAGAAAGATAAAGAGAAAGAAAGAAGAAAAAGAAGAAAGGAAGAAAGAAAAGTAAAACACTTAGCTAAATGGAGATAAGTAATTCACCTGATAAAGAGTTCAAAGTAATGGTCATAAAGTTGCTCATCAAACTCATGAGAATAATAAGTGAACACAGAACTTTAACAAATATGTGGAAAATATAATAAAGTACTAAATAAAAGCCACAGAACTATAGAATATAAAAACTGAACTGAAAAATATACTAGATGGGTTCAACATCAGACTAGATGATGCAGAAGAAGGGATCCATGAGCTCTAAGACAGGGCAGTGGAACTCACCCAATCAGAGCAGCAAAAAGAAAAAGGAAAAAAAATATATTGTAAAGATAGCTAAAGGGACTTATGGGACAACATCAAGGAGACTAACATTCGCATTTTGGGAGTCCCAGAAGGAGAGGAGAATGAGGTAAGGGCAGAAAACTTCCAACCAAGAATGCTCTACTTGGCAAAGTTATTCAGAATTGAAAGGGAGAAAAGAGTTTCCAGACAGACAAGCTAAAGCTGAAGAAGTTAATCACCACTAAACCAGCATTACAAGAAATATTAAAGGGACTTCTTTAGGCATAAAAAAAAAAAAAGTGCTAATTAGTAACAAGAACACATATGAAAACGTATAAATCTCACAGATAAAGGTAAATATACAGTAATTATTGTGGGTTGATGACTTATAAAGGCAGTATGAAAGTTAAAAGACAAAAGTAGTAAAGCTAACTGACCACAATAATTAGTTAAGGTATATACAAGATAAAAAATTGTAAAATGTGACATAAATAATGTGAAAAGTGAGGGGAAAGTATAAATGTAGAGCTTTAGGATACATTCACATTTAAGTAGTTATCAACTTAAATTAGACTTTTATAAATATAAAATATAAGCCTCATAATAACCACAATGCAAAAACCTATCATAGATACACAAAATATTAAGAGAAAGGGATCTAAACAAACCACTAAAGAAAGTCACTGAGGAGAGGGAAGATGGCGGCACTGTGAGAAGCAGCAGCGCCCCCGCTCCCAGCCACGGACTTGATTTCCTCCTAAAATCCTACGTAGCCAGCTTGGAAAAAACAGAGAAACATATCTGAGTGGACAGAGTGCGATTGGGGAGCACAGAGGAAACATCACGGAGTCCGGTAAGAGGAGGGGGGGCATAGGAAGGGGGAGTCCCCCCTAAAGCCTGTGCTGGTCTCTGAGCCCCGAGGCTTGGAGGCTGCAAAGCTCCCTCCCCTCAGGAGTGCAGACGGCCTCCAAAAGTGTGGATCCCACACCCGGAGCGACGAGAGGGGAAGGAGCGCCCCGCGCACAGGGCAGAGGGACCCAGGGGAGTGGTGAGTCTGCAAGGAGGGGATGGTGCCTTCCTAGGAAACAAAGCCTCTAGTGGTGGCTGTGACCAGAGCCTAGTGCTCTGGGTGCCAACCATAGGGAAGGCTGTCCCAAGGTGTGTGGCAACCAAGTGGTAAGGGACTAGAGGACGGTGCTGAGCACACAGGGACCCTCTGCCTCCCTGTGGGGCACTGTGTTGAGCCCCAGAAAGCACTGAATATGCATGGGGTGGGGGAGGGGAGGAGCCCTCCCGCCCTGAGCTCCAGGTGGGAGAGGCTGGCATCTGAGACCAGCCCTGAAGGTGTCTTCCTGCCCTGAGCTCTGGGTGCAGAGAGGCTGGGATCTGTGACCAGCTCTGAGGGGTGCCATGGTGGCTTGTGAAGCTGCTACAGCTTTGCTGAGACCAGTGGTGCGGGGAGCTGCATGGAGCTGACTTTGGGTCCCCTCCTGCTGGGGGCCTTGGTGTGCGGGTAGCTGGACCTTGCAGGGCGGACTCTCTGCCTGTGTGTTGTTTTGGGCATTTGTGTGTCTGATTTCGGAACTGGCTCCCACTGTCCCAGCGTGCACTGCACAGACAGACCAGCGGAGGCTGGGATTGGGGTCTGCCAGTAGATGGTCTGAGGGGCAGGCCTGGTGCGACCAGCCAACCAGAGCTGAAGAGGGGGGTGGAGCCCGCTGGCCTCAGCTGTAGCTGGGAGCACCGCCCCCAATAGGAAAGGGGTGAGTCCCGCTCACTGAGGCCCCCAGACACACCGGCAGAGCGCAGTCTTGAGGGAGAAGGGAGAGCAGCTCACAGGAGGACATCACAAGAATAAGACTCTCAGGGACTGTTGTTTGGGAACTGGAGGAAACACTGAAAACCCCTGCTGGGGGCTGGGCAGGCAAAGGGCTCACCAGAATGTGTTTTTAATTGAACACACTGAGCCCAGGCTGCCGAAACGGCCCATACAGAAAAGGCAACAGGCTGAGATCAATCTGAAGCTGCAGCAGGACAGAGCCTGGGGAACTAGAAGCAGAGGACAGGGTAGGGACTGAGGAGCTGGCTGTGGAGCAGAGACTAACCCCCACAGAGTGAGAGCCTGACAGCAACACCTCTAAGGGGAGTGATACCCTGGGCTACACTAGCCACCCTGCACCCTAAAGACCCTACAGAAAACTCTGGAGTAATACCAGGCAACTACAAGGTTGCAAAAGGTTGACAAGAGGAGGTGGTCCACAAACAGCCTCAGATCAACCATCTACTTAAGGGCACCGGAGCCAAACCTAGATGGCTCCTCACATTGGCTGATACACAAGCACCTCCCAGGAGAACTGAAATCAGCACACAAAACAGTGACCCTCAGACAACATAAGTTGCCCAGAAGAAACTCACCTGATCGACTACCTTTTTTCTTCATTTTTTTTTTTTTGTTTGATTTTGGTTTTGGTTTTTTGGGGTTTTAAGTTTTTTTGTTTCTTTTTGTTTGTGTGTTTGTTTGTTTTTTCTCTTTTTTCCTTAGAAAGAAGAGAAAGGGGAGAAAATTTGTTTTTTCTTCTTTTTTAAACTTTATAATAATTTTTTTAAACATTTTTTAACTAAATTTTTTTCTTTTTTATAAAAGAATTTTGTCTTGCTCAGCTTGTTTTTAGTTTTGTTTTGGTTATTTGCTTTGTTTTGTTCTATCCTTGCTTCTACTATCAAGACTTTCTTGATATCCCTGCTTAACGACTGGGACCTTATCATTATAACCAAGTTTACAGGTTTCCTCTATAGTTTCCACCAAATCTCTTGCCAGACTCCCTCCCTGCCTGGGCTATATCTCTCTCTTTCCTCTCGATCCATTGGCATAACTTTTTTTTCTTTTTTCTTCTTCTACTTTTCTTTCATTCTTTTGTTATCCTCCCTTCTGTCTTCCTGTCTTTTTGTTTGATTGTTAGTTTCTCTTATTCTCTTTACTGTATTTTTGTTTTCTCATTTTCAACTATTATCCTATTCCTATACTCTCCCTTAATCTTTTGCTGGCCCTTCTTTCAGAATCTTTTCTCTGCTTCTGTTATCTCCCAGTAGCTTCTCTATTTTTTACATGTTAGTTTATTATTATTTTCTAAATTTTCACCAGTATTAACAACAATATACATCTCTCTCTCTTTCTAAGCGTTGCTTTTCTTTCTCTCTTTCTTTTTTTTATGCATTGTGTGTGTGTGTGTGTGTGTGTGTGTGTGTGTGTGTTCTCCCAGTTCTATTTTCACGTGGGTTGTTTTCATTGTGACTGTCAAGATATTTTGTAAGATACCTCTTGTTTCCTGGAAGTTTAGTTGTGTATTGTCCCACCTTGCCAGCACCTGTACAACAGCTTACACGACGAGGTTGGGGCTGAGACACAGTTAGCCAACCTGAGAGGAAGGTCCTCACAAGGACTGATCAATGACAATCTAGACCCAACCACAACAGGAGAACATAAAGAAACCACAAAAGGAGCACCCACAAGAGGGAATGCCTAGAGCAAAGAGCTCAGAAGTATAAGGGAAACACACCTCTGGGCTCCACTGGACCCACAAGACAAAATCCCATCCCACAAGACTGAGACACAGCAAATATATCTAATATACAGATACAAACACTAAGACCTACCAAAATGGGGAGACAAAGAAACAACCCCCAAATTAAAGAAAAGGAAAAATTGCCAGAAAAAGACTTGGATGAGATGGAGTTAAGCAAGTTATCAGAAATGGAGTTCAGATTATTGATGATGAAGATATTCAAGTAACTTAAGAAGACACTAGATGATAAGACCTAGGACCTTAGTGAAAACATGAAAAAAGAGATACATACCATAAATATAACTCAGAGATAAAGAATGCTGTATCTGATATCAAGAATGCACTGGAAGGAATTAAAAGCAGGCTCAATGAAGCAGAGGATAGAATAAGTGACTTAGAAGACAAGGTAGAGAAAATCACACAATCAGAGCAGCAAAAAGAAAAAACACTTAAAAAGCATGAGGACAGTCTAAGAGAGCTTTGGGACAACATAAGTGAAGCAACATTTGCATTATAGGAGTGCCAGAGGGGTAGGAAAGAGAGCAGGGGATAGAGAACTTGGTGGAAGAAATAATTATAGAAAACTTCCCTAGGCTGGTGAAGGAGAAAGCCACACAAGTTCAGGAAGTACAGAGGGTTCCAAACAAGAGGGACCCAAAGAGACCCACTCCAAGACACATCATAATTAAAATGGCAAATGTCAAGGACAAAGAGAAAATATTAAGGGCTTCAAGAGAGGGACAAGCAGTGACCTACAAGGGAACCCCCATAAGGCTAACAGCTGATTTCTCAACACTCTTCAGGCCAGAAGGGAGTAGCATGAAGTTCTCCAAGTCATGGAAAGCAAGAACATGCAACCAAGATTGCTATATCCAGCAAGGCTATCATTTAAAATTGAAGGTAAAATAAAGAGCTTCCCAGACAACAAAAGGCTAAAGGAGTTCAGTACCACTAAACCAGCATTGCAAGAAATGCTAAAAGGACTGCTTGAAGAAAAAGAAGGAATAGTGAGAGAAAGGTACATCAGCATAAAGGAGAAAAATAGCATTAAATAAGTTGATATCAATAGTAACCTTAAATGTAAACAGAACAAATGGTCCAATCAAAAGACAAAGGGTAGCCCGGCTGGCCGTGGCTCAGCGGTTGAGCGTCGACCTAGGATCCAGGCGATTGGGGTTCAATTTCCGGTCAGGGCACATGCCCAGGTTGCGGGCTCGATCGATGACTCTCATCATTGATGTTTCTATCTCTCTCTCTCCCTCTCCTTTCCTCTCTCTGAAATCAATAAAGATATATTTAAAAAAAAAAAAAAAAAGACAAAGGGTAGCTGAATGGACAAGAAAACAGGACCCAAATATATGCTGTCTTCAAGAGACCCATCTGAGCAAAAGACTCACAGAGGCTAAAAGTGAAGGGATGGAGTAAAATATTCCATGCAAATAGAAAGGAAAAGAAAGCTGGAGTAGCAATTCTTATTTCTGACAAAACAGACTTCAAAATAAAGACCATAACAAGAGACAAAGATGGTCACTACATATTACTAAAGGGATCAATCCAACAGGAGGAAATAACCCTTATAAACATTTATGCACCCAATATAGGAGCACCTAAATATATAAAAAATTTCTTCAGGGATTTTAAAGGGGAGATTGACAGCAACACAATCATAGTGGGGGACTTTAACACCCCACTGAAAGCACTGGACAGATCATCAAGACAAAAAATCAATAGGGAAACGCAGACCTTAAATGACTCACTAGACCTAATGGATTTAATTGACATTTACAGAACATTTCACCCCAAAGCAGCAGAATACACATTCTTCTCAAGTGCAGATGGAACATTCTCAAAAACAGACCACGTTTTAGGGCTCAAGGCAAGTCTCTACAAATATAAGAAGATTTAAATTATATCAAGCGTCGTCTTTGATCACAATGCCATGAAACTAGAAATCAACCACTATAAAAAAACTCAAAAATATTCAGACACATGGAGGCTAAATAGCATGTTATTAAACAATGAATGGGTTACTAATGAGATCAAGGAAGAAATCAAACACTTCATGGAAAGTAGCAAAAATGAACAGAAAACAACCTCAAATCTATGGGACACAGCGAAAGCAGTCCTGAGAAGAAAATTCATAGCATCACAGGCCTATCTCCAGAAACAAGAAAAAGATCTAATGAACCATCTAACACAACAACTAAACCAACTAGATCGAGAACAGCAAGAAAAGCCCTGAGGAAGTAGAAGGAAGGAAATAATAAGAATCAGAGCAGAAATTAATGACATAGAGACTAAAAAACAATACAAAAAATCAATGAAACCAAGAGCTGGTTCTTTGAAAAGATAAACAAGATTGATGCACCTTTAGCCAGACTCACTAAGAAACAAAGAGAGAGGACCCAAATAAATAAAATCAGAAGTGAAAGAGACAATATAACAACTGACCCAACAGAAATACAAAGGGTTGTAAGAAAATATTATGAGCAACTATATGCCAACAAATTGGACAACATGGGGGAAATGAACAAATTCCTAGAAGCATACAACCTTCCAAAGCTGAATCAAGAAGAGGCAGAGAACCTGAATAGGCCAATAACAACTAATGAAATTGAAGCAGTAATCAAAAAACTCCCAGCAAACAAAAGTCCTGGACCAGATGGATTTACAGGTGAGTTTTACCAAACATTCAAAGAAGAATTAACACCTATGCTATTCAAATTATTCCAGAAAATTCAAGAGGAGGGAAAACTCCCAAACTTTTTATGAGGCCAGCATCATCCTAATCCCAAAACCAGATAAAGATGCTACAAAGAAAGAAAATTACAGGCCAATATCCCTGATGAACATAGATGCTAAAATCCTCACTAAAATACTAGCAAATAGGATCCAGCAATACATTAAAAAAGATCATACATCATGACCAAGTGGGATTTATTCCAGGGATGCAAGACAGGTACAATATCAGCAAATCAATAAATGTGATACATCACATAAACAAAATGAAGGACAAAAATCATATGATAATATCAATAGAAGCAGAAAAAGCATTTGACAGAATCCAGCACCCATTTCTAATAAAAACTCTCAGCAGAATGGGAATAGAGGGATCATACCTCAACATAATAAAGGCCACATATGACAGACCTACAGCCAACATCATACTCAATGGGCAAAAACTAAAACCATTTCCATTACAAACAGGAACAAGATAGGGTGTCCACTTTCACCACTCTTACTCAACATAGTACTGGAAGTCCTCGCCATAGCCATCAGACAGGAAGAAAGCATAAAAGGTATCCAAATTGGAAAGGAGGAAGTAAAACTCATTATTTGCAGATAACATGATTTTGTACACAGAAAACCCTAAAGACTCCATCAAAGTACTACTAGATTTGATAAATGAATTTGGCAAGGTAGCTGGATACAAAATCAACATCCAGAAATCAATGGTATTCTTATACACCAACAATGAACTTTCAGAGAGAGAAACTAAAAAAGCAATACCATTTACCATTGCAACTAAAAAAATAATATACCTAGGAATAAACTTAACCAAGGATGTAAAAGACCTGTACTCAGAAAACTACGTGACACTGAAAAAAGAAATAGAGGAAGATTTAAACAAGTGGAAGAAGATACCATGCTCATGGATTGGAAAAATTAATATCGTTAAAATGTCCATACTACCCAAAGCAATTTATAAATTCAATGCAATTCCTTTTAAAATACCAACAGCATATTCACAGATCTAGAACAAACATTTCGAAAATTTATATGGAACCAAAAAAGACCCCGAATAGCTGCAGCCATCTTGAGAAAAAAGAACAGAGTGGGAGGGGTCACATTACCAGACTTCAAACTCTATTACAAAGCCACTGTAATCAAAACCGCCTGGTATTGGTACAACAACAGGCATATAGATCAATGGAACAGAACAGAGATGCCAGGAATAGACCCACGCCATTATGGTCAGTTAATATTGGACAAAGGAGGCAAGAGCATCCAATGGAGTAAGGGCAGTCTCTTTAATAAGTGGTGCTAGGAAAATTGGACAGATACATGCAAAAAAAATGAAACTAGACCACCAACTTTCACCATACATAAAAATAAACAAAAAATGGATAAAAGACTTAAATGTAAGTCACAAAACCATAAAAATCCTGGAAGAAAACATAGGCAACAAAGTTACAAACATCCCACATGGTGGACTTTTCACTGATACATCTCCTAAGGCAAGAGAAACAAAAGAAAAAATAAACCTATGGGACTACATCAAACTAAAAAGCTTCTGCACAGCAAAAGAAAACAGCCTCAAAATACAAAGGAACCCTATGGTCTGGGAAAACATATTTGCCAAGGATGCATCTGATAAGGGGCTAATTTCCAGTGTACAAAGAACTCATATTACTCAGCAAGAGGAAGACAAACAACCCAATTAAGAAATGGGCAAAGGACTTGAATAGACACTTCTCCAAAGAGGACATACAGATGGCCAAGAGACATGAGAAAATGCTCAATGTCGCTAGTCATCAGAGAGATGCAAATTAAAACCACAATGAGGTATCACTTCACACCTGTCAGAATGGCAACCATCAACAAATCAACAAAAGGCATGTGCTGGCGAGGGTGTGGAGAAAGGGGAACCTTAGTACACTTCGGGTGGGAATGCAGACTGGTGCAGCCACTATGGAAAACAGTATGGAGTTTCCTCAAAAAATTAGAAATGGAGCTGCCTTTTGACCCAGTGATTCCACTCCTAGGAATGTATCCTAAGAATCCTGAAACACCAATAAGAAAGAATATATGCACCCCGATGTTCATAGCAGCACAGTTTGCAATAGCTAAGATCTGGAAACAGCCCAAGTACCTATCAGTAGATGAGTGGATAAAAAAGCTGTGGGACATTTACACCATGGAATACTACACAGCTGTAAAGAAGAAGGATCTCGTACCCTTTGGGACACTATGGATGGACCTGGAGAAAATTATGCTAAGTGAAATGAGCCAGGCAGAGAAAGACAAACATCAGATGATCTCACTTATATGTGGAATCTAAAGCACTTATTAAACTGATGAACAGAATAGATTCAATGACATGGAAGCATAGATGAGACTGACAAATGTCAGAGAGATGGAGGACTGTGGGTGGGTGGAGGGGGAGAGAGTAACCAAAGAATTTATATGCATATATGCACAACCCAAGGACATGGACAATGGTTGGGAGAGGGACTGGGGAGTGGGATGGGACGGGGTGGAACAGGTCATGGGGGAGAAAAAGGGACATCTGTAATATTTTAAACAAAAATAAAATTTTTTTAAAAAAGTCCCCAAATCACAAAAGAGATCAAGAGAAGGAAAGAACAGAGAGGAACCATAAAAACAACCAGAAAATAATTTACAAAATATCAATATGTACATATCCATTAATAATTAAATTTAAAAGGACTAAGTTCTTCAATTAAAATATATTGAATGACTGATATGTGCATATATATATGTATATATGTATATATATATATGACATTCATATGCTGTCTTTAAGAGATTCATTTTAAATGTAAGAACACACAGAGACTGAAAGTGAAGGAATGGGAAGAGATATATATTCTATGCAAATGAAACCCAAAAGAAAGCTGGGGTAGATATACTTATATCAAGCTTTTGGTAGCTGTCATATACTGTTACAGAAATGCACTGTATAAGAAGAGTGGTATTATTACTCTAGAAAAAAACCATTGATTGTATTTCCAAAATAATCTGATTGAAATTATTCAAAATATTTAAATATTTAAAATATATAATTATTATTTTAAACTTTGACCTCTCACTTGAGACAATATTTTCCATATTTAAGCTTTTATTCAGGTTAAAACGGATTCATACACCCCTCAAAGACCACATGGATACCTTAAATACCCTGAAAAGACATCTTGGTCTGATAAACGCTTCATGGGCTACATTGGTGTTTCTCTAACTTTACGTGCATCGAATCACCTGGGGATCTTGTTAGAATGCAGATTCTGTTTCTGCAGTAGACCTAGGATGGGGCCTGAGAGTTTGCATTTCTCACCGGCTCCCAGGTGATCATCCTGCTGCTGCTCTGCAGTCAGCAGCACAGAACTGAGCTCTAATTAACTTTCTGTAACTGCCTTCCTTTGTGAGATGGATCAAGTAAATATTTCTGTTCCTTCATCTTCTCACTGGAAAATAGTGATAACATGTGCTTTAAAGGCCTCAGAGAGCTATTGTGAATATAAAATAAAATTATATGTGATTATTCAATAAAATTTTTAAATATTCTACCTATATTTTATAGATTCAATGGTTCTCTCAATGGGTATTTTTAACCCTCTTTCCCATGACATATGTGACATACATTAACCATCCTTTAAAACTTCATTTGATTTTCCACATAGTTCTGGTCTTCTAATAACTCACTAACCCATAGGAATGATTTAAGTAAGAGTAGGAAAGAGTTAGGTGTGAAAATAGAGAGACAGAATCAATTAAAAAATTATACTGATTTTTACTTTCCAGTCAAGATGTCATATAATGCCATAGGATTTTATAACTTAAAGAGATTTTAACCTCATTTTGTCAAAGTGTAAATGAAGATTCAGGAAGAAAAAAGAGAGAGAGAGAGATAATTGTCCTATGGTACATACACGTTAGTAGTCAAGAACTAGGTTGTACAGCCCTGGCTGGTGTGGCTCAGTTGGTTGGATTTTGTCCCATGCACCAAAAGGCTGCCAGTCAGGGCACAAACCTGGGTTGTGGGCTCGATCCCCAGTAGGAGGTGTGCAGGAGGCAACTGATCTCATCAATATTTCTCTCTCTTTTTCCCCTCTCCCTTCCTCTCTAAAAATCAATAAAAATTCTTAAAAAAAAAAAAAAAAATTAAAAAGAAATAACTATGTTGTACAAAATTTCAAGATGAAAGAACAATTACTACTTTCTGAGATTAAAAATAATCTGCACATAAAAGTGTTTTAAAAGTGTAGGGTAAAGATAAAGACATTAAATTTTAGAAACAAATAGATTGGATAATCTACTCCAAGGAACTCCTTAGGTTTTACTTGTAGTTTGTCAAAAGTCCACAAGATGGCAGAAGAAATACAATGTTAAATATGGTGGCAGCGAAGAGAGAGAAAAATGGTCCAGAGGCTGGTTATTGAAAGACTGGGCCTCTGACTTCGACATGTTTAATCAGTTTATCAATGAAACTCCTATCACTAATATACAGAGATATACTTTACATGAAACACGTCCTATACCTGAGTTTGTTTAACATGGAACCAATGGCATGGCTGTGTATTTATAGTGGAAAGAGCATAGAAAGAGGCTTGTGTCCTAGTCACAGTTTTAACACTAGAGGAATTATATTGAGCAAGTTATCTAAGAATTTGAGATTCATATTCATAAGACTCTTATATTCTTACCCATAATTGTGGATAACAAATAATAAAGCACTACTTAAATTGGAGGGTTGGAGGGTTGTATAGAAAATTGTTTTTTAAACTATAAAGCACTATACAAGTGTTGATTACTTATATTATTTCAGTCTTTTCCTCCACTTTTTTGACTGAGATGGTGGGACTGAGGACCTCAACTCAGGTAGCCTTCCCCCACTCTGGCAATCACCCTCAGAGCCCTCAAGCTCCAGAAAGCATCAGTTTTCATTGATTCTGGCTGGTGTCCATATATCTGGCTCCCAGACTCCTTTGGACATTTGCAGGCTTCTCTACTCTAGGTAAAACATTCTATCAGCTCTAATACTGTGTCTCACAGGACTTTTGCTCCCTCTGTTTGTAAAAGTCCTCACTTGGCTCTCATGAGAGGATAACAGGAAACTTCTTCAGAGTCACATTGCTGGCGTCACTTAATTTTCAAATCTATGGGACAGAAGCCAGATAGTGTCATACTTGGCCCCTCACACTTTCCTCCATCGTTCTAGGATCCTTTCTGTAGAGGTTTTTCTTCCCTTCTGTTACTGTCTAAACTCCAGTAATTCAGACTCAGCAATAGCCCCAACTCTCTCTGTATCCCCAAGAAGGGCATGGAGTCACACTAGCCAACCACATCCCAACAATAAAGCTTAGTTGAAGATTCAAATTAATCACTACAGTCTGAGGTTACATGAAATATGACTCAAACTCTAACTATAGCAGCAGCATGTGAAAACACTCGTGCTAGTCCATCTGTGAGAAGGGAATAGAATGTGACTTGTCAGATCTGGAGCTGGATAGCACAATGGGCTGTAAAATATTCCCCAGCAAAGGTTGTGGCCAACTGTTATTATTGGAAAGAGTGGCCTAAATGCATTCATCAGAGGGCATCTAGCTATTCCATGAAGATACAGTGCAAGTCTTTGAACACTCTGAAAATTCTAAGTAATAAACTCTAAATTAAAAATAACAAAACATTTATCAGCTACTTACAGGCAGGTGTTTTCTATCATGAAAACTTTTTCTCTGTCCTTTTTGTTAATAAATTTTCACACTAAAATTTAAACTCCTCAGCTGTTTAAGTTATTATCAAGATGTGCTTGTCCTCATTTGTGAAGGAGGTATATTTGATCCACTGTGATTTCCCTCTGGGAACTCACCAGTCCCAATTTCCAGCAGTACCTTGCATTCAAACTTTCCTCCTTTTCCTCCATCAAATCCTACTTCCCAGACTTGCATTTATACTGAATGATAAGAACCTGATAAGTTCAGAATGAATTAAGTATTCCTTCCAAAGCTTTTCACATTTCCAAGAAAGTAGAACAGGATAAAGCAGGAAGAATGGTTGAGATTTTAAGCAGTTTCTAAGGCCCCTAAAAAATCATCTCTATGGTCTCCTAACATCTTTTAGTGGTCTATATAAATACATCAAATTTCTGTCCTTTGTTACTAGATAGACAAGTGATAGAGGTGCAACAAACGGAAAGATTATGTCTGGAATGATTTGACTTGAATGGGCTGTGTGAGCATGTAAGATGGACTTTAACTCACCTCAGGAGCACATCTCAAAGATGTAAGTGGGCAGCCTCCAGGGCAGAGGCAAGTAGGGTACAAATAAAGGCCCATGTGACTTCCAATTGAACACAGAGTCCTATACAAATTAGGATATTTCATATAAAGAGAACACATAGTGCTTTTAATTGGCAACCACTAAGTCGTAAGTGGCAAGAACAAATTATCCAAAATATAGGCATTAATATGTAATTAAACAGCTCTTCACTTGAGCAAGTGCAGAGGAGTGGAATTGTTTATACAGACTGAGCAACAAGAAGGAGGGAAGGTAGTAAATACATATTAATAAGCTTGTCTATCACAATGCTAATATTAAGCTCAAATAAGGAAAAACACTTTTGGCACATTAGTGAGTACATATAGCAGAGTCTAAAGCAGTGTAGAATAACTTCTGATAAGTTGCCAACTTTGACATATTATAATTACATCCCTTAAAGGTGTTGGGTGGAAAGTGAGGGACAACTCTCATCCTACCATGTCTTGCTTAGACAGCCCATGACTTCACCTGCTAACTAACAGAGTGGACAGACCATTCTGTCAGAAGTTTCTCAGATTTCTTTTTACCCACCAGCATTATTATTTTCATAAACTGATTTGTAAATCTCTCATTTCCTCATCAGTGCAGAAGTAGTCTCTTCCACTTGAGCATATAAGTATGCTAAAATATTTCCTATCTTTAAACTGAAACACATTAAATTCCTTTTGCTATTGCAATATTCTAGGCAAGTGGTCAAAGCCTCCATTGTCTTTACTAACTGGAAAGAAGGCTTCCATCTTTGCCACTCTCCCCACCTCCTACTCCCACTGTATTCTCACCCAAGTATTCAGAGTGTCCCTGTTAAAAATGCTGATCCATGTCACTCCTTGGTGTAAAACTCTCACTCAGAGTATAAGGCAAAGTTCATGAAATATCCTTCAAGATTCCAGGTGGTCTGTCCACCATCCACCTTTAACTCTGACCTTACTTTCTATTGCTGTCTCCCTACATCATTTAGTTCTAGACTAACTGACCAGCTTGTCCATCTTTGCATATGCCAGGCACACTCCCACAACATGGTCTTTGTATCTACTGGTCCCTTGACCCAGGGGGATATCTATATTCCCAAATATTCACAAGGATTTGTCCCTCACTTATTCAACCTTTTTGCTTAAAAATCATTTTCTCTGCCCAGCCGGGCGTGGCTCAGCGGTTGAACATCAACCTAGGATCCAGGTGATCAGGGTTCAATTCCCTGTCAGGGCACATGCCCGGATTGCGGGCTCGATCAATGACTCTCTCATCATTGATGTTTCTATCTCTGTCTCTCCCTCTCCCTTCCTCTCTCTGAAATCAATGAAGATATATTTAAAAAAAAAAAATCATCTTCTCTTGAAGTCTACCCTAATCACTTTATATAAATTTGTATTCCACTCCTAGTTCCTTCATTCCAGTTCAGGAAGTAAATATTGGGTGAAAGTGGTATGGACATAGTGGTATGGACTAAGGCTGCTGGTAGTTATGGTGGAGAGGAGTGCACAGATTGAGCAACATGTAGGAGACAGAAGTGTCAGGACAGTGAGTGACAGGGTATGGCATGTTAAAGGGGAATGAGCTGTCAAAGGAGCCTGAAAAGAAGCAAACAAAATAGCCAGAAGAGAGGGGATGTGATGAGAGACAAAGAATGTATTTTTCTTGGGGGGCTGGAAAATAGTTAAGAGTATCAAAGAAGATAAGGACCAAAAAACATTCCATTGGATGAGATGGCATGAAGAAGTCTGTGAGAATGCATTGGATATAATTTCATGAAAGTCCATGGTTGGTCACTCTTCCACTGCACTGCTTCTCACCAAACACATCTCCCTTTCTGTCTTCTCTTCTGACCAGCACACAAACATGTAAATCTGCACATCACACATGTACACAGACACGTCTTCACTAGGTGTGGTAGCTTTAAAACACATGCACAATCTCTTTGATATTTTGACAGTCAAGAGGTAGTGTCAAATTCTCCTGCCCTTGATTATGGGTTGGCTTTAGCGACTTACTAAAAGTGATGCTGCCAGACTGCTGAGGTGATATAGCTGCTGCTTGGCTTTGCCTCTCTGTTGAGACATGTCCCTTTGGAGCACTGGGCCACCATGTAATAAGGCTGACTACTCTGAAACCACCATGCTGGTGAGACCAGAAGGAGAAAACACACAGAACAAGAGAAATACGTGTGGAGCCCCATTGCTTTCGGTGTCCAGCTGCCTGAGTCTTAGCTCACTCCACTGTGGGACTGAGGAGGCTTTTGAGATGACCCCAGCCTCAAACTGCATCTGACTATAACTACAATAGAGACCTTTTAAAATATTGATATTTAATATAAAATTAATTTATTAATTTTTAAAAAGTTAATTTTATATTAATATTAATCAGAACAGAATACCGTATCAAAATAACATAGACTGAGTAGTTTAAACAACAAGAATTTCTTTCCTCACAGTCTAGAGGCTGGAAGTCTGAGAAGAAGGTGCTGGCATGGCCAGGGTCTGGCGAGAGCTCTCTTCCTGGTTTGTAGATGGCTTGCTACCTTCTTGCTGTGTCCTCACATGGTGGAGAGAGAGAGAGAGAGACAGGAGAGAGAGAGAGAGAGAGAGAGAGAGAGAGAAAGCTCTCTGGTTTCTATTTCTGGAAGAACACTAATCTCATATGAGGGACCCGTCCTCATAACCTCATCTAACCCTAATTACCTCTCAAAGGCCCCATCTCCAAATACCATCACAACAAGAGTTCAGGCTTCTCAGTTTTGAGGGAACATAAACATTTAGTCCATAACAGAGATCATGGTCTGGAATGCCTTACTGAGTCTGGTGCCTACTAGAACCATGAGAGATAATAATAATGAATAATTTTTGTTTTCTGTCACTACATTAGGGATAATTTGATGTACAATGATAAACAACTAGAACACTGGATGACTCCTATTTATCTTTCAGGCTTCTTCCAGGTATTTCATAGAGGAGAATTTTCTGTACTAGCCTCCCCCATTTCTCCCACCCAGGTGTAATGTAGCTATTATTCCTATGCATTCCCCCAAAGACTTTATTTCACTTTACTATGGTATTTATCTCAAATGAGTGTAATTGCCCATTTCCACTATGAGTGTGTCTGAAGACAAACAATATAAAAGTTGTAAAACAAAGTTTCTTCAAAACAAAAATGTTTAAAACCCATGCACATCTGATATCTCTGAGGAGTACCTTGGGATAGAGAGGAATTAGGGCAGCATCTGATGTGGAAGGAACAATATATTACTCCTACAGAAAACACAAGTTTTACTCTCCATCTTCAACCTCCAATAATTGTGTGTGTGTGTATGTGTGAGTGTGTGTGTGTGTGCATGTGTACAAGGGTGTCTAACAAGCCTGGATGAATTTTAAGAAGGCACAGACCTGAGGGAAAGCATAACCAGAGGTAGCATGATTGTTTTTGATATAATTATAATAATTAAGTGGGGCCACAGATGGTGATTAACATTACAAACATTAAACAAAGGAAAGCTCCAATGAACTCAATTAATCAAAGCATATTTATTGAATATCTGTAATGTGTCTAGAACTATCTTATTTGCTATGGGAGAAATGAGAGATTTATAAGGAAACCTTCAAGGAAGTGATTATCTAATTAGTGAGACAGGATATAAATATAAAATGTATTTAATAATAGAGGAGATAAATGGCTTATTTAAGCATATTAAGATCTGATACAACCCAGCAGGAAATAATCCATGTAAATAACATTGTGAGCAACACTATGTTCAAAAATATGTTTTAAAGTTGGGACACTTAAGGTTTAGGAATATGAGCTACACCAAGTTGAAACACAAGAGGAACTGCTTATATTTATATGTTTCATTAATTCAGCAACTATAAAAAATGCAGATATCCCAAATTAAGAACTCTCTATTCAATTTTCTAATTAAGAAAAAGAGAAATGAACTCCTATGAGATCAATAAGCACATTTACTTATTAATTTTCCTCTTTCAACTTTATGTTTTTTAAAAGCCTCAACATCAAAAGTTTTCTTATGATCCAAGGAAAAGCGCTACATCAAATTTGATTCAGGCTATCCAGAAATATCTGAATGTTTCTTCTTATAATTTTCCCTGAAATTCATAAGTCCTGTTCCAAACAATTATTACTTATTCTTTTGTAGGCTTTGTGGGTCAACTTGATAATTTTTCTCAATAAAAATCATACTGTTTTTACTTTTATATATAAGGAAAAGTCCATATAAAAGCAAAATTATTTTAAAAATGAACAAGACACGTAATAGAGAGATTAAAGAAAGCAATAGAAATGTGTTAAACTAGTTACCTTTCCCTTTATTCTATTAGTGAATGGCTCCATCATTTACCCAACTATAAAGAAGATCAACTTAAGTAGCTTCCAATTTAGTGGGGATACAAATGATAAATAGGAAATTGTAATACATTGCTCACTGCTTTAATCAGAGCAGAACAGAAGGCTATGGAACAGTCAGAATGAAAGAAATGGAAAAGAAACAGGAAGGATCGGTAAAACATTATTAACAAAATCAAAACAGGGAGCATGTTAAGCAGAATTAACATCACAGGAAGAGATATAAAGAGAAAGGAGATTCATCTGCAGGAGCAAAAGCAAGTCTCATATGGCTACAGTCTCAAGTGCAAGTTAGGGATTGACAAAAATAAGACAAGAGATGAACAGGAAAGAATCTGTAAAGTTAAGGAGTGCTGGACATACTGAGGAGCAAGGTGGAGGCACTGAGGGTTTTAGGTGAGAAAGTGAGATTTGCTTATTGATTTTCCTCTTTCTATTATGCAGAGAATTGATTAAAGGATGTTAAAACAAACTCAGTGAAAGAAATTAGTGATCTAAACTAAGGTAGTTGAAGTTTGCAATGCACATGGAAGCAATTCAAGAAGTATTAAGGGTATTGAGACAGGATCTGTTGATTAATTTGTGGGATGTAAGATAACTTTATTTACGGTGATCTGGCAACCTGATGGATGGACTTGCCAATCCCTGACACAGATGACACAAATATAAATATGGTTTTGGTTGGGTGAAGTGATGTGCTCAGTCTTAGAAAGTGGTGATTGTTTCAGGTGCATACAGAATTTGCAAGAGGAACTCAAGACATGGAGTTGGACAGAGCTACAATTTAAAGCCATGGAATGGAATGGATTTATGCAGATAAAGTGTATAAAGTAAAAAGATAAGTCTAAACAGAATCCTGAGAAGCACTGACTTCAAATAATCAGCTGTGAGATGAAGCATTTTCAAAAAACCCCAGCGGGAATGCCAGGAGTAGTGGGAACCAAGAAAAGAGTATGCTTTTGGAAGGAAGCACTGGAGAGTAGCAGCTGCATCCTTTTGCTAGACGTTGGAGAGGAGAAGCGGCAATGGACTGGCAGTGGTGGAAACCATCTTACCCAAGACTGAGTGAAGTGTTATGAAGTATTAAAAAAAAAAATGTATATGTAACTTTTTCAAGAGTTCTCATTGAGAAAAAAGAGGTCATCAACTAAATCTCATTATAAAGATTAATTTTTGAGAAACTAAAAGAAGGTAGCCAGGATGTTGTTACATGTAGAAAACCTCCTTTCTGTTCTTCTTTTAACAAACCTAAGTGAATACATTGTCTTCTTAGCAAGTGGTTATCTTGGTGAACTTTAGAAAGCCTCTAAAATTCAACTCAGCAGTCATGTACAGGTGCCTGCTCCTGTATGAGTCCATCTCACCCTCATTCAACTGAAGCTTCAGTTCCTAAACCTTTGCCTTTTCCCTTCAACCCCTAATCAATCAAAGATTGAATCCTGCAATGTGACTGGGATGGGGTAGTACATGGAAGAGGTCACTCAAGCTGGGAATTGGTAAGAGCCTCTCATTTTCTTTCATGTAGCACCATTTAGGAAGAACTGGGACTTCAAAGAACTTCACCTTGAGACTTCATGGGTAATAAAAATAGACCCTAACTTGGTCATCCCTTTATGGCATTTTGGTACTGTGAAAGCTTGAGTCTAAACCTGAGGACGTGCTTTCTTGAGGATTCTCAAAATTCTTCTTCCACTTAACTTGAGTACAGCCTCTTTTTGTAGTCTTTGAAGGAAAGAACACAGCTATCTCCATGTCAAGAGTTTTCCTAATTGAGTGTTCTACTTCTGGATGTGATGAAGGCAAAGCTACTTGACATTCATAATAGATTCTGATATTATAATCACTCAGGATAACCTGTCACCAAGATAGTTCTGTTTCTTTGGATACGTTTAACTTGCTTTGATTGAATTGGCTGCTTATAGTAGCATTTCATCTGCATAAGAAAAAACACTTCGTTCACAATGATCAATCATCTCCTCCCCCCCCCCAAAAAAAAAAAAAACCTGCCACGTTTCAGCTACTTTTGGTGGTTCAGATATATAGCTATGCTTGTATGAATGTTACTTCCACACTTAAGAATTTTTCTGATCTGGCATAGGCTAGTGGGATAGAGGAATTCACCAGAATGAAAGCATATTTCATAGCTTTTGAGAAATATTTAGAACACTGAGATTTAGAGAATGGAGTCTTGAACCAGAATGACTGGGTTCAAATCCCATCTTCATCTCTTATTAGCTATGTGACATTGGGCAAATGATTTATCCTTTCTGTCCCTCAGTTTCCTCATCTATAAAATGAAGATATTCTTGGAATCTTGCTTAGTAGGTTGTTATGAAGATTAAATAAGTTAGTATTTTAAAGGACTTAGAAAGGTGCATAGTACATAATACTATGCATAGTGCATACTAAGTGATAAATAAGTACTTGTTAAACAAAATGAAGCATTATAATCTAGACAGGCTTAAGTCACATCCAAACTGAAGTTAACTGAGGATAAGCTATTTGAGAGAAGAGTTCTTTCCACATTGTTATCTCTCCTGTGATGTCTGGCATGTTTGTCTGTACATGGCACTTTCTCAATAAGAGTTTATTGATTTTAATTTTATTCATAAGAACAAAAACCTAAATAACTCTGGAGAATTAGAACCAGGAATTTTTCTAACTGCAGGTCAAAGAAGAAGACAAAATGGGAAGTATTATAAGAACACCACAAGTTTAATTACTGTACCATATGCAAATAGTGGTAATTTATGGCCAGAGTTATAATTTCCATGCTAAATAGCAAGCCCATTTCCAAATGCTGAAAGTGTGATGTACACTGCTGTCATGTCTGTTATAAACTTTTATTTATTATTACCAGGCTGCTCCGGCCTACAGTTGAATTCTCCCAGTGACCTTACTGTCCTCTTCTTGTATACATAATTGACCTAGCTTGGCTTCTCAGAGTCCCTGGGGTGCCCTTTGGCTCTCTACTCACACATAGTCCTTCCATGGTGTATTCAACACATTGCACATCTCATTGTCAGGCACACCCACCTGGACCCATTCTCCTTCTGACTTACATGTGACACTGCCAAACTCTTCATCATCATCTTGAGTCACTACTCCCCTGCGGTCTTACATCTGGCCCAGGGACTTGGAGAATCAGGAGTGAGGCCCAAAATTCCTGGATAGCTCTCACTGCTATTGGGATTAACATTTGGGTTAGACTAACCATGCTTTCAGCTTCTATGAACTACAGAGCACAGTGAACCTAAGTGTATCCAGCATGACAGCTGACCAAGCCTTGAATCCACAAGCAAAGTTTAAGCAAAGTTTAAGCCTTCTCCAGCACACAGCCAAGATTCAGAATTTCTCATTTTTATTCCTCATTTTATTGCATTAGGACACTCCTATTGTCTCCTTATTCTAACTATTGCACATGAGGCTAATAATACTTAATGTAACAAAGAGCTTTACCTTGTCCAAGCATTAAAAAGCCAAGGTAAAATAATTTTAAAGCAATATAGAAGCTTTCTAACTTGATAAAGCCTACTTTACTTTGGACATGACTAATTTACTTTTTTTAAGTTTTCAAAAATTGGTTTCAGGTATATAGCACAGTGGTTAGACAATTATATAAATACAAAGTGAGCCCCCTGGTAATTCTAGTACCCACCTGGTACTATACATAATTATTAATTACATTATTATTGAATACATTCCCTTTACTATACTTTACAATCCTGTGACTATTTTGTAACTTCTTTCTCCCTTCATCTTTTCAATCATTCCCCTCACCTTCCTCAGATGTGATAACCACAGTTTGCTCACTGTATCTATGAGTCTGTTTCTATTTTGTTTGTTCATTTACTTTGCTCTTTAGATTCCACAAATAAGTGAAATCATATGGTATTTGTCTATCTGACTTATTTCACTTAGCATAATAGCCTCTAGGTCTAACCATGTTTTGCAAATGGTAAGATTTCATTCCTTTTTATAGTCAAATAATATTCCATTGTGTATATGTACCAGATCTTCTTTATCCAATTATTTGTTGATGGGTACTTGGATTGCTTCCATATCTTGGCTATTGTAAATAATGCTTAAATGAACATAGGACTACACATATCATTTCAAATTAATGTTTTAAATTTCTTCAGCAATATTCCCAGAAATGAAATTGCTGTCATAAGGTAGTTCTATTTTTAATTTTTTGAGGTAACTCCATACTGCTTTCTACAGTGGCTGCACCAATCTGTATTCCCACCAATAGTGCATGAGGGACCCTTTTCTCCATATCCTCGCCATCACTTGTTTGTTGATTTTTGATGATAGCCATTCTGATAGGTGTGAGGTGATATCTCATTATGCTTTTAATTTGCATCTCTCTGATGCTTAGTGATGCTGAACATCTTTTTATATGTCTCTTGGTCATCTGTATGTCCTCTTTGGGGAAATGTCTATTCAGGACAACTGCCCATTTTTTAATTGGATTGTTTGGGGGGGGTTTAGTGCTGAGTTGTATGAGTTCTTTACAAATTTTAAAATTAACCCCTTATCAGTGTATCATTGGTGAATATCTTCTATTCTGTAGGTTGTCTTTTCATTTTGATGATGGTTTCCTATGCTGTGCAAAAACCTTCTAGATTGATGTAGTCCCATTTATTTATTTTTTCTTTTGTTTCCCTTGCCCAAGTATATATATCAGGAAAAAAAATTACTAGGAGCAATGTCAGAGAGTTTACTGACTATATTTCCTTCTAGTTTTACGATTCTGGGTCTTACATTTAAGTCTTTAATCCATTTTGAGTTTATTCTTAAATATGGCCTAAGAAGGTGGTCTAGTTCCATTTTTTGCATATATCTGTCTAATTTTCCCAACATCATTTATTGAATAGACTGTCTTTACACCATTGTATATTCCTTTTTTTACTACTAATTTTAGAGAGGGAGGGAGGAAGGGAGAGAAAGAAAAAGAGAGAGAGGAAGAGAGAAAAAAAGAGACATTGATGTGAGAGAGATACATAGATCAGCTGCCTCCCATATGCATCCTGACTGGGGATTGAAATTGCAACCTAGGTATGTACCGTGAGTGGGAATCAAACCTGCAACTGTCTGGTGCATGGGACCACACTTCAACCAACTGAGCCATACTGGCCATGACCCATTGTATATACTGGCCTCCTTTGTCATAGATTAATGTGATCATATAGACTTGGATTTATTTCTGGGCTCTTTATTCTGTTTCACTGGCCTATGTGTCTGTTTTTATGCCAGTGTCATGCTGTTTTGATTATTTTAGCTTTGTAGTATAGTTTGATTTGATATCAAGTAGCATGATACCTCCAACTTTGTCCTTTCTCAAGGTTACTGTGGCTAGTCAGGGCCTATACGTTTTAGAATTGTTTGTTCTAGTTCTCTGAATTACATCATTAGTATTTTGATAGGGATTGCATTGAATCTATAGATTGCTATGGGTAATATGAACATCATAACAATGTTCTTTTTTTTTTCTATCCATGATCATGGTGCATGCCTTCATTTATTTGTATCTTTTTTAATTTCTTTCTTCAATGTCTTATAATTTTCCGAGTATAGGTCTTTTACCTTCTTGGTAAAATTTATTTCTCTGTATTTTTTGATGCAATTGTAAATGGGATTGTTTATTTAATTTCTTTTTCTGATAGTTCTTTATTGGTGTGTAAAAATGAAACCTATTTTTACTGAATTCATTTATTATTTCTAGAAGTATTTTGGTAGATTGTTTAGGGTTCTCTATATATTTTATGGACATGACTAACTTTTAAATGGTCAAGAGCAGTGTTCTTCAATTGTATTCCATGATACTGGAATACAATTTCCAAAGAATGTTAATGGTATTTACTCAAAGAAAAAAAAAATAAGAGGAGCAGGCTATGAGAATAACTGAACAAAGCTGCATGGAGTATAAAAAATCAAACAGGCCCAGCTGGGCATGGCTCAGCAGTTGAGCATCGACCTAGGATCCAGTAAATCTCAGTTCGATTCCCAGTCAGGGCATATGCCCGGGTTGCAGGCTCAGTCCCCAGTCAAGGGAGTGCAGGAGGCAGCTGATCAACGACTCTCTCATCATTGATGTTTCTGTCTCTCTCTTCCTCTCTGAAATCAATAAAGATATATTTTTTAAAAATCAAACAGGTTGCTTTATTGCAGAATTCTTCAACTGTTAGTAAATAATATCACAGTATGAACTCTTAAGAGGACAAGAATGCATGTGGAGCTTCTTAGGTAGTTGATGTTCCATAGAATGTGGTTAGGAAAACATGCTTTTCTAAGGGCATCACTACTGACAGGCTTGCACAGGTTATGCATATGCATGAGCTACCAAATGCTAGTGAGTTTGAATTTGCTTTAGTTCTAAGATTGGGGAAGACCATCACCTGCATTAGCTTCTAGTGCTCTTGCAGTCTCTAGTAGAAAGAATAACTGTACAATACAGCAGGTTCTCAAATAACATCATTTCATTCAACATTTTTCATTATAATGATGGTAGATGCTGTGCAATATTTTGTTTATTTAATTAGCCTATGGTAAAATTAGTTCCATTGTATGTCATTTTGCTTAAAGTCACAAAACCAATTAATGACTTCAAGTGAGGACTTACTAAAGTTGACTGACTACATTAGGTCATAGATATCAAAGGCATCAATTAGTTAATCATGCTAACATCAATTTCTATTTGCAGTTTTTATCCAGATTGAAAATAGAGCAAAGTTAATCATCTCTCTGGCCTTACTTAGCTTTTTAGCTAGTTAGCATTACCCCTCATGAGTCCATGTAAATAGGAAATTTGAAATAGAAGTTAAATCCAAGCAGATATAATATCCTTTAAAAAATAAAAATAAAGGCTGATGTTCTCACCTACTGGTCAGATTTTCTGTATGCATTTCCAGAATCAACTGATACATCAAGAAATGTTGAAAGCACAAAATAAGATCATGATAAACTGTTTCCTTCCAGTAAGATAGCTGAGGATGATTCATCTTATGGAGCCACAAAAGGTAGACAGTTTCTATGGTCATTCTTATTGTGTGAGGAAAAGAAGTGGAGGAAAGAATCTGCCCTTTTTTCCCAGTGCAGTATTGTGTCCTAAAACAGAATGTAGGGTTCTCTTATCTGTATGAGAGGAGGTTTTGAATTCTTAGGAAAAAAGGTATCATATTAGCCTAAGGTTTTAAAAGGTGATTTTGAGAGTATTCTGCTCATCTCATCTGCTTGTTATTTTGGGACCTGTGGGTACCACTGTTTCAGGATCTGGTGTCCTGGTACTAGTGAGTTACCACACTCTGAAAAGTGATATTATTTAACAGTGTGCTTTAAAACAGCATCTACTACTTCAAATCAACAAGGGCATTAATAGCTCCTTAAAGCTCAGCAAGCATGGGATCCAATTTTCTCCTTTCAAGATTAGAGTGTATTATTACATCAAAAAGATGAAAACTGAAAGCTCTCAGTTGTAAAACTGAGGATGTAAAACTGAGGATGGTTTTATCTTCTAGACAATTGATGGAAGCAAGAATGTGAGTATTACCAGCTAGAGTAATATACTAAATATTAATCTATTTTGACAGAATCTTTTATATAATGCACATCATATAAATTATAAATCTATAACATATTTATTACATAAAATGTTATACACACTTTTAATATTTTATAATATAAAATATTTATAAAAGAAAACATTAAATAAAACTGTAAATTAGGACTGATGTCACTGAGATGGTAACATAGGTTATTCCTGACTTTGCTGTCTCTCACAAGAAAAACAACCGACAGCTATTCACATACAAGACATCACAGAGAGCCTGTTCTGTTGCCTTGCTAGGGCAGGTAAGCTAATTAATAACCCCATCTATGACTGAGTATAGTACCAAATCTGGCCATCTAATAAGTCTGGCCAGAGAACCCAGCCAATGGCAGAGACCATACTACAGCTTCACTTGGTCAGGGAACCAATCCAGCAGGCCTGTCCAGCTGTGCTGAGCCACTGGCACCCCCGCTCCTGACCTCAGAGTTTGGGCATTAGCCTTACCCCCTGCAAATCTCAGAAAATTCTTGTTCTTGAGATATGTAAGGACACTACCCCCAGTACTCAGTGGGGAAAGGGATACCCCACTTCCATTGATAACACTTTTACTATGACAACACTCTTGGCCATAGTTTAAACTCAGGATTTCCATAAATGTTCCACTGAACCTAGTATTAATCAAAATAGACATTTAGAAAACAAGGTAATTTATTTTTATCAGACAAATTTGGGAATAACATACTATATCCTCCTTCTTAGAGTTTTAAAGACTCTCTGATAAGTCCTGTTACAAAACAAAACAAAACAAAACAAAACAAAACAAAACAAAACAAAACATTTTTTTACATCATTTGCTGTTCTTATTTAATAAGAAAGGATCTGTCCCCCTCAACTTTCTACAGGGACATAATGAGTATATTTAAAACAGTGTTTGGAAGTGATTTATTCTCTTTTTCTCTTCTTCCCATTCCATCTGTTCTCTATTAGTTTGAGCTATAAGAACCTGGCAAGTGAAGAATGAAGGTTAAAAAAAAAGAAAAGAAAAATAGGTGAAGAAAGGAAGAGAGAAGGAGAAAAGTGTGAGGAGTGGAAATTTTCAACAAATGTAAATGGGCGAACCAGAGGCTGAGCTCCGGAGCTATGGTCACCTGCAGAGGGAAGGCTTGGAGGTCGAACTGCTGGAAGAAGAAATGGGTTTTCCTCATCCACAAGGTTTTTCATGAGGAAGCTCTCCCAATATCAAATGACATGGTGACAAATATCTGTGGTTGTTTGTAGAGAACAGCCAGGGAAGAGTTGGTATTTCAATCTTTTCGCTGGCAGAAATCCCCTGAAGTGGTAACGCAGATGATTCTTCACTTCCCTAGAGTTTTACAAGACGGGAAGTCAAGAGAGAGCCATGAAGATCTGCTGACTGGACTTGTGCTTATATAACTAGAGCCCTTAAGTGATTCTTTAAAAATAATTTTATTTATAGAATTACATATGTGTTTGCATGTAGATGGGTGTGCACAAAACATATAATGTATATTGATGTTTTAAAGAAGAATAAAATAAACACTTGTGTTCTCTGTAATACATAAAGTTAACAATATCTTTGGGACGGACGCCTCAAAAGCATGTCTCTGATCACAGCTCTCCTCCCCTCCAGAGTTAACCAGGATCTTAGTTTGTGTTTATCGTTCCCTTGTGTTTGTTAATTTATCACACATGTACATATCCTTTAGCTATATATATTGTTTAGTTTAACATATTTTTTGAATGATACATGGCCTCAAATTATATGTTCTTCTATGACTTGCTTTTGTTGTTGAGCATTGTTTGTAAGATTTACCCATGTTGACATGTGTAGCTCTTGTTCATTTACTTTTATTGTTGAATCCATTGCATAACCATATCATAATTTATGTAGTCCTTTTCTATTGCTGGACAACTTGATTATTTCCACCTTTTTGCCAATACAGTGGTGAACATGCTCATCTTGAGCATATAGTTAGGGAATGGAATTATTTAGTGCAAGCATAATAACATCTTGAATTTGCTAGATCTGAAATTGTTTTTCAGGGTAGGTGTAATGGTTAGCACCCATTTTTTAATCCTGTGCTTAGTTATTTTGACTCTTATCTTTAGCTTATGTTCTCTCAACTTTTAACCTTCAGCTCCACTGTGAAGATTTTTTAAAGAAAAAAAAGACAGCTGAAACAAAGTCAGTCTCCTACCTTAAAACTCATTCAAGTTCACCTGATATAAAGTGAGGAGCGAGCCAGTGAAGCAAAATGGGCCCTTGCTGGTAGCTAGCATTGGTCCAGGTCTGCAAGGTGGTCCTGGGTGGGCCTTTCTGGAATCTGTCTCCTCAGGGTCATGGTCTCCACTGATTGGTTTGTGCCAAGGTAGGGGGCCATTAGTCATCAGAGCTGGTCCTGAGGTCAGTCATGGCATCACCCCCTCCCCCCCTCCCCCATGCCTTGCTACTTTTCTGGGCCTGGAGCTGAAACACATCTGAGGCCTAGATGTTATCTCTAAGGCTTAATGCTTAAGGGAGTGGTTGTACAAGGGCTTGTATGGAAGTTGTATGAGGCTATTCTCTGGCCCACTTTGTTCCTCTTCTAAGGGGGTCTACCACACGCTAGGCGAAGAAAGGTCACCCTGGGGGCAAGGTCCTACCTTACAATTGTGCTTTGCTGGGCGCTGGAGGCTTTCTGCTCCACTGACCTTCTATACCTGGCCTATCGTGGTCCCTACTCTGCTCATGCCTGTCTAACTGGCTGCCACATAACTATTTGTATTCCTGCAGCATTTATAAACCTTGCAGTTTATTCACATCCTCAAGAACACTTGGTTTTGTTAAACTTGTAGCCAATTTGCAGCAGGGCAGTAGAGTTTACTCCATGATCAGCTGCTAGGAGGCGGAACTTGTGGAATTTTGAATTTACCCTCTAAGAACATCTCTGTGCTCTTGCTTCCTTGTGAGTCAGCATGAGTTCAGGCCCAGCCACTGTGGTATAGTGTCCTATGTCGGGACATAATGTTTGATAAAATAAATATTTACCTATGATCTCTATCCTTGAAGCTGAATAATTCCACTCCATCCTGTGCAGATATCTAGACTAGCAAGGATGCCCCTGCAGGAGGGGAGAAGCATCTTCTGATCAAATCAGTGGAAGATGTGGGTTAATCTGACTTTATAATCCTCTCTTTCTGCCTGGTGCTTGGAGGCAGAGCTAATGTCCTGGTGCTGAATAAGTCCTTTGGTTCTGAGACAATTTAGTGTGGCATTGGGCCAAGAGGATAGGAGCACATCTTAAAAAGGAAAATGGAGGACCTTATGCTACATAAGGAAACTTGAAAGCTCAAACAACTAACTGCAAAATAAGAACTGTGATTGTATTTGTACTGCAAGCAAGTTAACCAGATGATGCAAATTCATTTTATTTGGTGACATAAAAACCCTCCATGTACCTCCTATTTCATATTAAACCTAATTTAAACTTCTCTGACAATCTGCACCTTAACCCAGCTTTCTTGTAACTAGCAAGCCTTATTTTTTACAATCCTCTCCTAAATTTCACCTTGTCTTGTCAGTTTGGTATCCTCAAAGCCTTAGGGATATGTTAGCGTTGAATTGTCACTATTTACCTTTCTCAGGAATGATCTCTCCTCACTTCTTTCTCAATATAAGTAGTCTGAGGTTACACTTAAACTGTACTTTAAATCACAACAGCTACAAGCCTACACCAAACTTGCTAGAAGAAATTCCAGGTTTTGTAAAGACTTCCATTTTCTAGAAATTTCCAACATTTGTTTGTAGTTAATAATGAAATTTTTGTCAAGCTACAAAGAAGCAATACCTCAAATAAAGCTCCTGGAGGTCAAACCCCATTTCCAAACCCTTTCTTCCATCTATTGACTGTGGCCCATGTGGCATTGCCAGTGATTTACTGCTGTTCTCCCCAGTGGTGCAACTGGGCATAAAATGTCACTGCTAACTCTGCTGGGAGTACTAGCAACTCTTCAATTCTGTGGCTCACCCAAACATCAATCATCTCTTCCTGAATCCCTAGTGTCATGTTCCTCAAGATCCTGATGAAAACTTCTGCCAGTGGTTTCATCCATTCCATGAGTGGCCTCATGGTCTCCCTCTGTGAAATAAGGATATCTATTTATTAGTAATGACTCTCTCTAAAAGAAATCAAAAGCAAATTCAAGCTGCCTTAAGCAGTAAACAAGTCAGTAAATAAATATTGACTCATATACCTGAGAAGTCTTAGCATAAGATAGATTTTGACCAGATTTCAATCCAGGATCACTAACAAAGCTGTCAGGCTTAGTATCTCTTAGTTCTGCTTCCCTTTATATGATGACTTTATTCTTATTCAATATTTTCCACATGGTAGAAAAGACAACAGTTGTCAGCCTCAGGTCAATATCTCCATAGTTTATGAACAAAAAGAAAAAGTGTCTCTCTCTTTCCCAGTGTCTGCTCTCATGAACTGCTCAGATAGGTTCTGCTTGGCTTGCATGTCCATCGTATCACACTCATTGATTAAGAGATAGGTTATCCTGATGAGCTAGGCCAGATCTGGGGCTCAGCCTTGTAGGCAAGGAGATGGCAGAACTATGCGACTGACAGGCCCCCCTATGAATCACGTTGAATGAAAGAGGAACATTTCTCCAATTGAAACAGTAGTGGTGAAGCATGAACATGTGTGAACACAAACAGACACACACAATGTCCACTAAGCCACTCTAAACTAAGCCCAGTTAGGGGTCCTACACTATAGACTCCCATGGCCCCATGTGGAAGAGCTCTTTGATGGCTCTTTCTTATGGCACAAAACTATCAAAAGGTCAGCATCTAAATTTCCCTCAATGTGAGCTTGGCTGATTAGAGAGGTTCTGGAGTTGTGCACAATTGTGCCTAAAATCACTTTTCTCAGGTAAGTTAGACTTTGGCACTAAGTATGGTTCACTGGTCCAGCTACCCCTGCTCAGATGAGTTTCTTTTAGAGGAACTCGCTTGCAAACAGCAAGCTCAACTCACTCAGTTCCACTCTGGTCAATCAGATAGGATTTTATACCTTTAATCTCAGTGATTAAGGTGTCGGTTCCTTTTCTCCTAGGAGGGTCCTAAATACAAATGTATACTTGGAGTAGAGGTGCCCACTAAACCTACCACTGATACCCAGAGCCTAACTTTGGAAATGAATGGTGCCTCATTCCATTGTTCAATGTAATCTGAACCCCAAGTTCTAAGACTGCAAAAAGAACCCACATTATTTTCTCTCAGGGTCCATGTCATTCCTGTATCTTTATGTTTTCCTTGTCTATTTCAACCAATATTGCTATACTTTTTCTCTGAACAGTTATGCATTTGTAGTCTTTATAACATTGAACACCTATACACCATAGTGAATTGTATGTTTAACAAGAGTATGTAGTTATAAAGCAAATTTTATACTTCTTGTATTGCTTAATGTATACATTCGATGCATACTTTTAAATAGTCCTGAAAGTATAAAAATTGGTCACCTTTTCTAAAAAGCTTTTTTTTTCTTAACTAAAAATTGTAATATAGTTCTGAGAATAATTATCTGACAAATTGGTTTCCTGAGAGATGGTAGATATCTTACTGCAAATCACTCTTTTCCATTTTTCCTCAACTTTCTTGGAGTGAAACATTTACTGATACTTTTGAACTAATGTTCCTCAAACTGTTCAATAAATTGACATTGATTCTGCAAGATGTCTTTCCAAAATATTCCAGAGATATACTTACTATTTTTCTCTTTTGGAGACTTACAAAGTAGATTAGCAAAATAAAGATTCTAAATGTGTCTGTGCTAAAGAAAGCTGCTAAACTTAATTTAAACGTAGTACCTTCCTATCTTATTTTAGCAGAGATTGTTTTTATATGAAATGTCTATTAAAATCATGTGACTCTAGTACTTATGGAACATAGTACAGGAAATGCTGACCCATTAAGAGACATGGACTTCACTTTAATAAGATGACATCTCTGAAATGTTTTTGTTTTTTTTTCTTCCCCTAAACGACAGCTACTTCACTCAAGGTAGAAATAAAAATATTAAAGTATCATCAGAATGGTGTAAGAAAAAAGGACAGCCCTAGCTGGTTTTGCTCAGTGGTTAGAACATCAGCCCGTGGGCTGAAAGGTGATACATTGGTTGCAGGCTCTATGCCTGGCCCCATCAGGGCACATGTGGGAGGCAACTAATCAATGTGTCTCTCAAACATTTATGTTTCTCTCTCTGACTCTCTCTCTTCCACTCTCTTTGAAAAGCAACGAAGGGGGGAGGAAAGGACATTTACCTGGGAAATCAGTCATCTAGGCCCTACGTCAATCATAGCACATCTAATGCACAAGTTTCACTTCTAACTCTATATCACTGTATTATTTTTTTCTTTGCTTCATTTCTTGTTTACATTTAATTTGCTATTTGCTATTTGTTTTTAGGGTGTTTTAAATTAAACCTTTCATTTATTCTAAAATATTTATTGAAAATATATTATGTATGGGCTCTGTGTTAGATGTAAGAATGAAAAATTAACAATAAATAGATGAACAATACCTTTAATTTTCCAGCCCATGGAGAATTTCAGATAAGTAAGCAATCTATAACACAGTATCATAAGGGAGATTCTAAGGTCCTTCAGAGAGTGTTATCTCAAGTTTGGACAATAAGTTAAGTTTTCTGGAAAGATATAATGTCAAAGACTTGGGTGATAGAGCGACAATGGGGTGACCACCTGTCAGGGAGCAGTGTTCCAAGTAGGGAGATTAACGTGTGTTCAGCTGAAAGGAGGTTCAAGCAACATACTAAACTAAACATTTAGTGTGGCTATGGCATAGAAGGAGTTGAGGCAGGGGAAGAGTGGATAGATGAAGTGAGAGGTTATAAGACCCTTGCAAGCCATTTGTAAGAGTTTGAACATGATCAGATTTGCATTTTAGACAGATAATGCTGACTACAATGTGAAAAATGAATTGAAAAGAGATAAGACAAAGCAAGGACATCAGTAGTGGAACCTATTTAATAACACCAGGGATAACAGGGTGATTTTTAAATTGAATATTAAAGTTCCAAAGTGGGAGCAACTCATATATATGAGACACTCTGGCAGCTGATCCATGCTTTCCTTGGCTCTCTGCAGCTTCAGCTAATGGGGTCACGAGGGAAGGCAGAAAGCATGGTCAACAGAAAAAGGCAACAGGAACAACCACACAGTAGTCTATGCCGAAGATCCAGCAACTGGTTGACTTATAGAACAAGTATTCATAACTCATAACAGTGCATCTTGATTCTGCTGCTAATTAGAACCACGAGAGAATTTGTTAAATGCTGATGTTAAGGCAGAGATTCTGATTCAACTGATCTGGATTAGGGTCTTAAAAACATCCCCAAATGGGATCAGTAGGTAGGGCTGAGATCCAATGAGAACCAGGAATTCAGACCTATATATTTTAGCTTTGTTAATTTATATTCCATAGTCTAAGATAGTTGTTCTCAAACTTTACTAGGCATCAGAATTGCATGGAGGCTTGTCAAACTCAGATTTATGGGCTCCATTTTCAGAGTTTCTGATTTAGTAGGTCTGAGTGAGATCTGAGAATTTGCATTTTTAACAAGTACTAAGGTGATGCTGCTACTGGTCCAGAAACTGGACTTTGAGAACCTTTAGTCTTAGAATCATTTTAGAAATGAGAAATTTTATAAGTAGTTTATTTTTTACTGGAGGAAGTTTTCTTATTTTATTAATTTATATATGTGGAGTCTTTTTAGTTTAACACTCTGTGTTCTACAAAAACACCAAAATGGGAACAAAGATTAAAGAAGTATGGTATGCTTTTATTTCCTTATAGATGTGAGAGGTAAATACAAAGCTTTGAAGAGTTTGCTTAAAGTGCTCCTTAAGCTGATTTTTCTACTTAAAAATTTTTTTGTTCTGATTCATATAAGGGAAGATGCCCATGTTTTTAGACTGAGGCATATACAGTGGGAGAGTATATGATAACCTCATGGTCCATGACTGTTCACGATTTAGGAAAGCTTGTCCACCATAACCATCACAGGGGTATGTCCGACCTATGTTTCTGTCTGAAATGAGTCTACAGCTATGACAAACCCCAGAAGCTGGGGCTGTCTGGCTGTCTCAAAACTCAGAGTCAGAATCAAGTACATCTTACTCTGATCACGCTAATTCATTATTCTTTATGTGGCATTTTTGTTCTTTTAATTCTCTAGGAAACTTGGTTAGTTTACAAAGGCCCTCTTTTACCCAGCAAAATATTACCAAGCAAAATTTGATTTTCTAGTTAAGCCTGATGTCTTTCTCAAATGCACACAAACCATTTCAGAGTTCTTGTTAAAAGTAAAATCTACTTTTTCTTTACTGTTCATGGTTTAATCACATAATATAACTTAGGTCAAAAACTTAATGGTTTTTAATATAAAATAACTTTCATTCTTTAAAAAAAGTGAGTCCCACAATGTCAAAGCTTTCAGTGTTACTCTTTCTGCTTAGCTTGTCAATATTTCTTATGCTAACTGGTGAATAAAGTTTTATGGATAGTAAGGAATTTTCATATTAAATAATTTATTTAAAAATTTAATTTTTAAAATGTTTGGCATGTTTTATACAAACTATACATTTTATTGCAACAGTATTATTTTTAGCAGTAACAAAAAGAAACCTACTCAAAAGCCTAAAACATAATAATTATTATGGACTTCTATTTCTAAAAATGTACCAACATCAAACATTACTGGAACTATAATATAAAACTAACACCATCTAAATAAAATGAAATGATGCAATTTTGATATTAAAAAACTGATTGACTTCTCAATTAGAGAAAAAAAATCTAGCTAAACAGATGGATTCTTGAACATGTACCAAGACTTGTACCAGGTCTTGAACATGAATACACTTGGTTTTATTGGACCAAGACCACTAGCCTTGGTTGTGATCTCTCCTTGTCATTAACTCATAACACTTTACCAGACTGAACTGTTCCAGGAATAAGATGACAATTGAATTTGCTTTGGGGAGAATCATAAAAACTGACAGCAAAAGCCAATTTGACCAACTTCCCACACTCAACAATCATAATCACCTGGGGATACTTGAAAGAATTCAGATTCACAGGTCCTTTCCCTGGAGAGGTGGAACCCAGGAATCTAGTTTTCACAATCACTCTTGGCAATCTGATAACTGACCCAATTTAAAAACTGGGCCCTGACTTACTGATTTAAAATAGGCTCAGTTGGCTGATCATTGTCCTGAGCACCAAAAGGTTGTGGGTTTGGTTCCTAGTCAGGGCACATGCCTGGGTTGCAGGCTCAATCCCCAGTAGGCAGTATGTAGGAGGCAGCCAATCTATGTTTTGCTCTCACATCGATGTCTCTCTCTCCTTCTCTCTTCTTCTCTCTCTAAAAGTCAATTTAAAAAGTGTTTTCTGTTACTCCTCACCTGAGGATATTTTTTACATTGATTTTCAGAGAGTGGAAGGGACGGGGAGAGACAGAAAGAGAGAGAGAAACATCACTGTGAGAAAGACACATCTATTGGTTGCCTCCTGCATGTGCCTTTACCAGGGCCGGGGATCAAGCCTGCAACAGAGGTACATGCCCGTGACCAGAATCAAACCTGGATCCTTCAGTCTGTGGGTCAACACTCTAGCCACTGAGCAAAACAGGCTAGGGCAACAAAAAATGTTTTTAAAGAAAACAGGCTTCAACAGTTCTCGGTTCTCAACCTTGGTACATAGACTCAATGAAGGGAATCAGTAAAATACCTTCTGAATGGGAAGGTATGCTGCAGGTCCAAGAATTTCCATTGTTTCCAAGTTTTCAGTTTCTATAACCAGGGTCTGGGTGATGCTGTGCAAACTGAGGCAGATTGATTCACAGTAAAATGCTCAGAGGTTGCTGCAAAGTCTGCAGAAACTCGTACATCTGCCTACTGTTGCCCATAGAACTACAAAATGGCTTTCGCTGTTTTTATTTCCTCCAAATCTGAAAGAGGTTCTTCTGATTAGTGGAATCTAAACTGGAAACTCCTGGTAGAGATTCTGGAAAATGTAGTTGCCAGGTTTCTTGCTGTTACAATGGGTGGGTGCAGCCATGGGTGGGGGAGAGTGGAGGATGAAGTGGGTGCAGGGATGGTGGGGATGGGAAGCTGGAAAAGGGGAAATTCTGTTTAATAGCCAACACAAAAGGTAGCAAAATGTGCAGGTAAATTTTAGCAGGAGTTTGTTCCAAACTATGGAAGTTAGTTAGTCCCTGACCGTATTCAAAACATAATACAAAAATTTCTCATCTTTCCTGTGATTGGTTCTGAGTAGTGCAGTAATGAGGTAGGCCCAGTGGGTCCCTGATCTTCTGCAGGGTGGGGACTAGTGTGAGGCAAGAGTGAAACTTAGGGTGCAACGTTTAAGGAGTCACTCAGTCTCGGGGTTGTGGCACTTATCTTGGGCCACATCTCTTTTCATTTATAATGGCTCATCAGGTCCCAAGGGGAGCTCTGCCCATCAGGAGGATTTTTTTCTCACTGATAGGTTTCAGGGTGAGCCCAGAGTTTCTTGTAGTGCACAAACATCCATTTTAAGCTTGCACCTACCATACCAGCTGAACCATCCATTAATCCTGCTCTTCTTTTTTTCTCCTCTGTAAATGCCATGAAGAGCTTTCCATGAGTTGGTAGGAGTGAGCTGAGGGAGAAGTGACATCTAACAGTGACAAAGGACTGGGGATCTGAAACACATGCTCATGCAGTTTGCTTATGCTTTCTGGCTCTGCTAATGCTCAATTCCATATGTACCACTTCCATCTTACAATGGATTGCCCGCTGGGCCTTCCACTGCTTGTGACTTGTTGATTGCTACTCATGAGGGAAACTCTGGTCATGCAGTCACCTGATGGCCCAGGATCAGTGACTCTTTCCTATTGGGCTTGTTGTAAAACCTATCTCATATCATATGAGATTGCACTATATCAATAAACTCTCTCTATTCAACTTTATTCCCCTTGATCTAGCATTCTCAAGATCCAGTATTATACACATGTTCCTTCCTCTTTCCAGTACATATAATTCCCATTTTGCAGCTCCACTAGTAGCATATACCCACTGAGCCGTGCTTGGATTTGACCTTTAATATGGTAGCCCGCAGGGAAAGTAGAAGTAGAGATTAAGAGGGCAAACATTGCATTGTGGGTGACCTGCTTCATTTGAGACCTCTGCCTAATCTTCAATCAAAGAAAACAGCTACTATCTTTCAATAAGAGGGAATGGGCCATGTCTTCATGCTCAGTAGTTTCATGGGACTCTGGGAATTCAAGGAGCTCAACAGCATCTACTCTTTTCCATTAGTGTTCTACCATGGTACAGAACTTTCAGAGCTGATGATTTAAACTCTTTTACATTTCCCTACTCCTACAAATAAATTGTCATCCTCTCCTCTCCGCTTTCTCACTGCAGGAGGCTAGGATTTTTATAAAACATGCTAAGGAGGCTCTCTGACTCTCAGATTGTGCTTCTAATTAGTGATTTATCACCTTGAGACCATCTTTATTTCTCTTCAATGATGATCAGCAATTGCCACCCAGTTTAAGAATGTATTTAACCTCTTTCTTGCAAGTGCCAGAGACAGGCCATCAGTCAGCACATCTTTCTCCACTGGTGTCTCATCCCACTTCACCTTCAATGAAAGTTTTAGCAATTGCACTCTTACAACATACCAGTGGCTATCCATACTTCTACTACTACTAATCATGGGGTTCTCATTGTCAGCTCACCAAAGAGAGATCTAGCTCCCAAATCCAATTTAGAATCCACTTTATAGGACCACTCTGGTACCAACTATCTTAGATTGGATTTTCTGAAGTGAATTCTGATATGAGAAGTTATGAGCAGAAAACATATTGATCTCAGCCAAAACTATGGGGGCTATGGAACTGAGATGGCCCTTCAGAATTACCCCAAACTGAGACAAGAGTTCTTTGTTTTCTCACATCAGGAAGTAGTTGGTCATTGGCTACCCTTGGGGAAGGATAGAATTCTGAGTAAAGCAGTTCCCTGGCTGAGTGCAGCTCCCACTAAGGGATGCAACTGAGAAAAAATAAGCACCAATATTTGGAGCAGCTGGGGGATAATGTTTGGGTCCTGGAGTGGAGATCTGGATGGAGACTGTCATTGCTCTTTGTTGCGCCACTAAAACTATGCCTGTTAAGCTGTCCAAACCAATGAACACTTTTTATATTTTAACTTGACTTGATTCTTTGGTCATTACTCTCCTTTTGAAATACTCTCTCTGGCTTCCTTGAAATTACTTCCTTAAACTAGAATCTGTTGGTTTCCTTATCTAGTCATTGCTCATTCTCTAAAGAGAAAGGTTATCTTTCTCTGCCTGTCACTTAGAAGTTAGTTTTCCTCAGAGTTCTGTCCAAGGCTCTTCCAATCCCCAGCTGGTGTCACTGCTGATCTGAAAACCTGAGATATTGGGACTGGGGGCACTTCTACTCTAAACAGAATAATTTAATTTTGTTTTCATATTAGGCCTTCTTAGCACATTTTTCTTTTTTCTTTTTTCAAAGACAAGAAAGCAAGAGTTAAGGCAAACATTTGCTATGCTCAATAAACAATGGACATTTAGGTTGTTTCCAAGCTTTTGTTGTTAAAAACAATGCAGAAGTGGGTCAGAGTAGATATAATTCACATTTCGGTAGAAATCATCAGATTGCCTACTATAAAAAAAAAATCCCATTTACCATTGCAACAACAAAAAATTAATGTACCTCTGAATAAACTGAACCAAGGAAGTAAAAGACCTGTACTCAGAAAACTACAGGACAATAAAAAAAACAGACAGAGGAAGATATAAACAAGTGGAAGAGTATACCGTGTTCATGGATTGGAAGAGTTAACATCATTAAAATGTCTATACTACCCAAAGCAACCTATAAATTCAATGCAATCCCTATTAAAACACCAATAGCATATTTCAGAGATCTAGAACAAACACTTCAAAAATTTATATGGAATCAAAAAAGACCCCCTATAGCTGCAGCAATCTTGAGAAAGAAGAACAAAATTGGAGGGGTCACAATAGCATATATCAAGTTATACTACAAAGCCACGGTAATCAAAACAGCCTGGTACTAGCACAAGAACAGACATATAGATCAGTGGAAGAGAACTGAGAACCCAGAAATCTACCCAAGTCATTATGTTCAATTAATATTTGACAAAGGAGGCAAGAGCATACAATGGAGTAAAGACAGTTTTTTCAATAAATGATGTTGGAATAATTGGACAGGTACATGCAAAAAAATGAAACTAGATCACCAACTCATACCATAAACAAGAATAAACACAAAATGGTTAAAAGACTTAAACATAAGTCATGAAACCATAAAAATCCTAGAAGAAAACATAGGCAAAAAAAAAAAAATCAGATATTTCACATAGCAGAATTTTCACAGATACATCATCTAGAGCAAGAGAAACAAAGAAAAAGAAATAAACAAATGGGACTACATCAAACTAAAAAGCTTCTGCACAGCAAAGGAAACCAGCATCAAAATGAAAAGGGAACCCACTGTGTAGGAGAACATATTTGCCAATGATACATCTGATAAGGGGTTAATTTCCAAAATATATAAAGTGCTCATACAACTTAACAAAAGGAAGACAAAAACATCCAATTAAAAAATGGAGAGAAGATCTGAATAGATGCTTCTTCAAAGAGGACTTACAAATAGCCAAGAGACATATGAAAAAATGCTCAAAGTCACTAATCATCAGAGAGATGCAAATTAAAACCACAATGAGGTATCACTTCACACCTGTCAGAATGGCTCCATCAACAAGTCAACAAACTACAAGTGCTGGCGAGGTTGTGGAGAAAAGGGGAACCTTAGTACACTGCTGGTGGGAATGCAGACTGGTGCAGCCACTATGGAAAACAGTATGGAGGTTCCTCAAAAAATTAAAAATGGAACTTCCTTTTGACCCAGTGATCCCATTTCTAGGACTATATCCTAAGAAGTCTAAAACACCAATCAGAAAGAATATATGTACCCCTATGTTTATAACAGCATTATTTACAACAGCTAAGTTCTGTATACAGCCCAAGTACCCATCAGTAGATGAGTGGATTAAAAAACTGAGGTATATTTACACAATGGAATACTATGCAGCTGTAAATAGAAGGATCTCTTACCTTTCAAAACAAATAGAGGGACCTAGAGAGTATTATGTTAAGCAAAATAAGCCAGTCAGAGAAGACAAATATCACATGTTCTCACTTTTATGTGGAATCTAATGAATAAAATAAACCGACAAACAAAATAGAGCCAGAGATGGAAGCATGCAATAGACTGAGGATTTTCAGAGGGAAGCTTGGGGGGTGAGGGTGTGGCTGGAAGAGATTAATCAAACACTATATGCATATAAGCATAACCAGGGACACAGACAATAGTGTGGTGAAGGCTGAGGAGGGGGTGGGAATGGGAAAAAGGGAGTCAATGGGGAAAAAAAAGAAAAAGAGAACATTTGTAAAACTTTCAACAATACAGATAATTTTTTTAAAAAAAGAGTTACATGTAAGGAATAAAACCATTAAAAGATTTAAAAAAACCTTCCCAGGGCAAGGGAGTACCATCTCCTGGCTACCTGCTTTGAAGTATGAGGGCCAGGTAGAAAAGAACATTTCGAGAGCAAAATAAATTATCTCAATAATTCATCCTGCCATATTTGAACACACACTGACATACTCTTTTAACAGTTCACTGCCAATACTTCTGTCATCCAAAACTGAGTCATCCCATGTGCGACCATTGACCTTCCACATTCCTGTGACCCACATTAGTCAGCAGTGACAATTTATCAGCACTGATCAATCTGATCCATTGCTTTGTCTTTCAGTCCTTCCATCAGCATAAGCCATTGCACTTGGTGCCAGGGTAGCCTGCATTGCTCTCTCATCCTCAGTCCTTTCCGGGCCATTGTACCCGTTAGTGAACCTTGCACTCCACGTGACACATTTCCCCATCTGTGTCTTACTGAGAACATTTCTGTTACTCTTTAGCAATGTCTTTTCATTGGCCTATGTTACTCTCATTTCTTTAATTTATAGTCTCCATTATGTTTAATGATCAGTATTATGGCATATTTCTGCAATTCTAATATATATATATTTTTAATCTATTGCTTTTCAGAGAGAGTGGAAGGGGCGCGAGAGAGAGAGAGAGAAAGGGAGAGAGAGAGAGAAACATCAATGTGAGAGAGACACCGATTGGTTGCCACCAGTACTTACCCAGACAGGGGCTGGGGATCTAGCCTGCAACCATTTCCTTGGAGGGAATCAAACCTGGGACCCTTCTGTTTGAGGGTTGATGCTCTAACCACTGAAAAAAATGGCTAAGGCTAGCATAATATTTTTAACATCCATTTTGTTGTGGCTATCACACAAATTTTGATCACAGGACTGAAGATTAGATTAACAAACTTTTATGATTAAAATGAACTTCCTATTTATTTTGTATATTTGCACACAGCTGTAGTAGTGTGTGTGTGTGTGTGTGTGTGTGTGTGTGTGTATGTGTGTGTGTGCAGTATAGTGTGTAGTGGAAGCAAAGATTTAATGAAAGACTTGAGACAGTTTCTCAACTGAGTAAGAAAGTTTAATCCCCCAACCTTAAAATGCCTAAATTAAATACCAGGATTATCTCACCTTACTATTAAATAAGTTTTCAAATTCCTGTTAGAGCCCAAGCAAAAAGGAAAATCTACACTTTAGAAATGTTTTCTTCCCCTTAAGCTACTTGTAAGCAACCATTTGATCAATTGGACACATTTTCTAAATCAAAGCCACTGACATAAAAGATTCAGATAGAAAATCAACCTTTTTAAATAAGTAGTTTAGTATTGTGCTTAGTACTGTGAGGTGTTCAAAATGGTCTTAGGGTTTTGTGTGTGCATATACACATAAAAATGTAAAGTTAAATACATAAGAACAAAACCTTAAATGTCATAAGGCAGTACATTTTTCATACAAATGCTACAAACAATAAAAACCATTCATTGAAACTTGAACGAAATCAGAAATCATGTGAACAGGTATTCGGTAGGCCTTTTATTTTGTTTTCTTTATGCAGGCTATTTTGATTGGAATTATAATGAAAACTTAGGGCTTGAATTGGGAATGTCTTTAAAAAGAGAGAGAAAAAAAAGGATTGGGAAAGCAGGGACAAATGTAAGGGAAAGCAAAAAAAAAGAGAAAGAAGCAGAAAAAAAGGAGATAAATGAATATAAAATCAGGTTAAAGAGGATGTCACCAATAAGAGACATGCTGCTGAGTTGCACCCAAGACACAGACCCCAGGGCACCCTCTGACTTGGGGGAGACCTAGGAGGGTTGGATGGAAATCAAATTCATGTGAGTGCATTACTTACCTCACCTTAGTCTCATTTTTCTTTCTGCAAAGAAAGAGTCTGACCCCAATGACCACCAAGGTTTCTTTTTGCTTCAAAATACAAAAATCCTATGAAAGGCCACACTCTCAGCCAGGTGACAGCTGGGCAATGCGAGCCTGTGTTTACATTCCAAACATGTTTCAGAAGCACCCTGCAGAGTTCGAAAAGCCCCCCTGAACTTGTCCATCAAAAATTCTTAAATATGAGCTGCTCTTTAATCTTTGTAAAAGTGTTCTTTCTTCTTTTGTAAGAGACCTCTGTCTAAAAAAGCCATCTGGGAAATATTCACCTCAAGCTCTCTGTAGGGTGGAGACACTGTTGAGCTGCCTAGAATGAGTACAAATCTGTCCAATGATTAGTAACTACCATCAAAACCCTAAATCATTTTCAGCTTGGAGGAGACATATGTGCTGGGATGGGTCCCAATCAATTTGTCTGTTTCAGTTGAGCCCCCGAGTGAATTAGGGCTTAAGCCAATTCTTAGTAAATACACCAGATTTTAGCATCTGGAAGGAAGCTGATCCAAAACAAATTATATGATCCATAGAGTATGTAGCTCTGGTGTGGTCATCTGATTCCTGAGCAGTGACCATACTCTGGGTGAGTAGGGCGAACTTTTAACCCGACAAATGACAATTTAGTAAACAACAGCTGCACAGCCCTTTCACCAGTGGAACTATAAAAACTCAAATAAAATGAATTATGTTTACAGTGGTATTAGCACTTCAAAAATGGCTATTTCCTTTAGTCTGCAGCAATCACACGATTCAGCTCTTCTTTAGGAGATAAACCATGCCTTAGGAAGACTGAATTAATGTCTTTCCTTCTCAACTGGCTATTTTATTTTATCTTCAGCTCTATTTAGAGTCCTTTCTAGGGACAGGAAGAATCTGTCTTGGATGATTTTGTTAACAGCGTGGCTTATGCGACATTTTATTACTAATTAAAATGGGACCGAAACTGAGTAATGGCGTCACAAATTAACACACTCCCATTTGGATCCCCCAGGGCTTGACTCAGCAGAGTGCGCCCTAATCATGTAGCCCTAAGCACTTCTAGGTGGTTACTGATTGAATCTACAGATTCAGTTACAGCGAATGACAGTATGTGGTCAGTCTCTAAATTACTTAATGCAGTCTCTGGGTCATGACAATATGCACATTAAAACAGGTGGTGTAAATTTAGCCAGAATGAGCCTGGTTAAGGCAATTTTTATAAAAGCTACTCTCCACAACTTGGAGATATCTCAAATTCAGTTAGGCAAAGTGTTTCAGTGAAAGTGGTGCATTATCCTAAAAGCCTTTTGGTGATGTTATCTTTTGTTTATAAAATGACCAAAGGAAAATATTAAATTGATAAGTAAACTGTAAATGTCTGTATATTGGAGTGTAGATGTGCAGGGTAATATTTTGCCCAGCAGTAAGCTCCTTTTTAAACTAGAGTAAATAGGAAAAAATGATGATGCCAAATTACTAATCAGAATGCAGTGGATTCTTATTAAGAACTCTCATTTTATCCTAAACATCTCTGAAACACATCTAAATGCTAGATATGGACACCGTGTAGTCCTCAAGGCATAAAATCAATTAAACCACACTATATCATCTGTTAGTTTTCTTCTACTTTTAATACTTTATTATTCTATGAAATAATTTCACTTGTCAGTTTTTTAATTTAGTTTTCATTTTTGGTTGAAGCTGATTTGCTATTCCACCCAAAAATATTGCAAGGAAGGAGCCAACGATGAAGATTTGGGAGAAACTACTGAGTTCAGGCTCTCAATGGGAAATAAAAGGTTTTCAGTTGTAAGATTTTTTTCCCTCAAGATTGCTAAACATCCCATGATTAATTGAGAATTATGTGTATTTACTTATTGATTCATCATTTTATAATAGTTGATCATACATGCATTTCCCTAGGTCCTTAGCCTAACAATGTCATATGTTTTTTGAATGACAGACACAGAGCCCAGAATCAAAATGCTGTGCTCTATGTCATTCAATAGCATATCCATTGCTTTTAGTCTTATTAGTCTAGCAGTTAGAAAGTGTAACATACTCTATTATCATAGTTATAGTTCATATTGATTCTGTGTGGTATGTAAGGGAGATGAAAGGAAGGGACGTGTCTTCCAGCTGCCTCTCAGAATTCTGTTGTTCACCTTATTTCTAACTTGATTCTGGAAGGCTTCTTCACAGGTAGTTTCACAATATTAGTCTTAGAAATACAGAAATTTCCTTAAAATATCCATAATTTGGGAAATATTGTCTTAAAAATCATAAATAATTACCATAAAGATCTACTCTATCAGTTCCCTTATTTTTTATTAAAAATTTATAAATGCACTGTCATTTTTTCCTCAAAACTAGTTTTAATGGAGCCAATTTTTATGCACCCTTCCTTTTGCAATTCAGGATCTATTTTTAAAAATCATTTACATATATATAAAGAACCAAAGATATTCAGAACACAGACTTGTGATCTAATGTTTAGGGAGCAAATCCAAAATTAACTATGAGGTAAAGATAAATGCAATAGAAGATTTCATAGAGACACAAAGTTCTATAGAAGATAACAGAGTCAACATTCTTTCTCCTTTGTAATTTTCCTTGAGTTATGTTACCCTCCTTTGTAGCTTCAACTGTTTCTTTGTGGAGAGTCTCTCAGTGGTTCCTACTGCCAGCTCTGAATGCAATCGTGTGAATCTCTTCCTAATTTAGTATTTGGTGACTTCATACCAGTGGCCATCATGGTAGTATTTATACAATGAAAATGAGCAGATGGGCCTTGGTTGGCTAGCTCAGTTGGTTAGAGCACCATCCTGATTCTGCCTCAAGGTTATGGGTTTGATCCCCACTCAGGGCACATGCAAGAATCAACCAATGAATTTATAAATACATGGAGCAACCAATCTCTACGCCCCCATTCCTTCCTCTCTCTCTAAAATCAATTTAAAAAAGAAAGCAGATGTTACACATCAGGACTTTTTTTCTTCTTTATAGCCAATTGTTAAACTTTGGCCAGTACATCACTGGTCTTAACCTTATCTTAATTCAGGTTAAGTCGTGGTGAAAATAATTTTAACTTTTTTCTCAGTGTTTTTAAAATAAGTGCACAGAAAATCATATTAATTTAATGAGTTATTGCTATATGTTATACAAAATTAAGTTCTTTAGAGAAAAGTTTCTCATAGATTACTACAAAAGAAACAGGTAATAGTATGCAAAGATAAAATGTATGATTTTCAAGCCTGCTTCAGCTGTCCCAACTGAAGACTGGTTCTCCTGACTGGAGAAGCAAAGGAACACTGATTTTACTGTGAAAAATGGGGGAGAAAAGCAAAAAAAGAAATTCTCTCTTTTTTTTTTCCAAATTCTACCTTCATCCTCTCAACCATCAAATATAAAAGTGAAATAGGTCTTGCCACCCAAAGTATGGTCTTCGACCATCAACCTGGGCATCTTCTAGGTGTTTGTTAAAAATGTGGAACCTCCAGGTTAATCCTAGACCTACTCAATAAAAATCTACCTTTTAACAAGGTTCAGAGGGGATTAATGTACACAATGAAGTTTGAGAAGCACTGGAATTGAGGGGATAGATGCCTGGAAGAGGCAGGGAAAGGAAGGAGCTTTGGAGGAGGGTAAGATAATGTTGGGTTAGTACAGAGCTACATCCATTCAGTTGTTAGGCCATGAGTTGGATTCCCAGAAAAGGAGAGACACAGCAGAAGACTAACCCAGGAGTTTTCTATGACTTCTTTTTCAGATAACTGTTCTCTCCTCTACACCTGTGGTTGATTGTCTCAGTCCCAGCACCTGTTTTAAAAGACAGTGATGCTGACAAGATAATTCTCAATTACTGCTGAGAAAATTGGAGAAAGTTGTCACTGTGACCCCTGAGGGTGAAGCTCTTCATTGTTTCACCCCATAGAAAATGCAGAGCAAGGAAAAGTTTATTCGCCTTTCATTTTGGCACCGTTTCACACCAAGGCCATGTGTAGCTGAGCAAAGCCAAATGAGACTGACCAAAAAAATCTGGTCTAGTTAGACAGTGCAATTGAACAGCAGCCAGGCAAGAAATTGGAATCCCAGAAACTCAAGCTCTTACTTATTTGATGCTGACAGCCAGGTTTTTTGGTCTTGTGTGTACTTTTCTGCACTATATAACCATATCTCTAAGTCACTTATGTACATGAAAAAAGCACTGCATTGAGAAATAGAAGACCTGGCTTAGTTTCCAAATGTGTGACCTCTTTATGGGTCTCACTTTTATCATCTGTAAAATGGTTATGTGTAACTGCTATTGGGACCACCCTGGTCTTTCCACCTGTCCTCACACTTTTGACCTTAGAATAATCTGATCTGAGCCATTTATCTACAAAACATTTTGTTCTCTTGCTCCAGCTGTTTCAGTGTGTCCTAGCAATGTGTTTCCTTTGTCTTTTGGGTCCTTAAGCCCTACATTTGTTACATTTGTCAGAAAGCTTTTTCGGAACTAAATCATGCACAGACATTGTGAATAATTCTACACATGAGCAGTATTTTAACCTAATATTAAGCATTCATTCTTTTTGTGATAAAAGTGATGTCCTGAGACATCACAACTGTTGGTACAATTGACAGTTATTTGAAATTCTAATATGGTGAAATCATATTATCTGCAGAAGCAAACATCTTTTAACAGGAAGACAAAACTGAGTTTTCTTTTATAGACATTACTCTAATATTTCCTACTAAAAATTATCCCCAACATTAGAGATTGCTTGAGTTTCATAGAGCACCTATGGATACTCGTAATTTAATAGGACATCATAATTTAGAAAATTCAACCTATTAACTCTCTTACTGATGTTAAATTTCTTCATATTATTATGACTTGGTTTCATCATCTGTAAAATGGTAAATAATAGTACACAGTTCCTAGGTTTGAAAATGAGAATTAAACTAGATAATGCTTATGAGCAATGCTGCCTGGTAATCAGTAAGCATCTCATTAATGTTAGCTATAGTGTAATTATTATTATTATGTCTTTCATAAAAACCTAAATCACAAGGTTGGCAATATTTCAAACCATTTGATAATTATTCAATTAACACAATCCAGATATCAAGGTCCTTCTAGGTTTTGACACACGTGTAATAAAAATCTAGTCCAGGTGTGCTCACTGAATTATTGAGAGAAGAGAAGTATTCCATTTTTCTTCCACCCCTTTAACTTATTGACTCCTAATGGTACCTTCTCACTTCAAATTCCTTTGAGAAGTAGCCAGGCCTTTCATCAGCCAATCAAAGTAAGTGTTCATCTCCTATCTCTCCTTTCTTAAATATATCCTTCTCAAAAACAGATAGCAGGCTCCATTGATTTCATTACTCACTCCCTTCTCTTGCACGTTCCCCTAACGTTATTTTTGTTCTTCCATAACTTCTACTCTCAGAATCAATCAGTAGATTCTTTTGTGTGTTTCATTATGTTCCCACCTCTAGATCTACAGAAATGTCCTTCTTCCTCCGCATTACCCTCTGTGAATTCCATGCTTCCATTATTATTATTACTTATTACTTCCATTATTATTATTCTCAGGTTCCCTTGCAACATGAAACCTTCCCTGATTACTACAGTGAAGTCTCCATTCTCTCAATTCTTACTCCTTGGGAGGTATAGAGTAAAAAGTAAGTGTGGTTTTCAATCTTAGTCTAGCTTGCCAGCTGTGGAAACTGTAAGCTTGTTTTTTCATATATAAAATGTGCATAACAATGCATAGCAAATAGGTATTGCTGTGGCAATTAGATGAACTAGTGAATAAATAGAACTTACATAGCTAACAGAGCATCAATAGAAAAAAGTAGATATTTTAATCATGTTCTCTTGTTGCCCTTGTAATATAGGGTAAACTATTTGACTATTTTATGTCATCATTGTTTTTTAAAATATATATTTATTGACTTCAGAGAGGGGAAGGGAGAGGGAGAGAGAGATAGAAACATCAATGATGAGAGTCATTGATCGGCACACCCCTGACTGAGGATGGAGCCCACAACCCGGGCATGTGCCCTGACAGGGAACCTAACGAGGATCTCCTGGATCCTAGCTAATGCTCAACAGCGGAGTCACACCCGGCTGGGCTTGAGTCATCTTTTATTAACAAATGCTCTATATTTGTCTTAGCTTTCCCTTGGGGAATTGAGTTGGTGTTATTCATTTTTTATTTTATTAAATTTTATTGGGAAGACAACAGTTAATATGAACATATAGGTTTCAGGTGTGGGTTTCTATGTTACAAGATCTGCACATAGCACTGTGTGCCCACCACCCAAAGTCCTATTTTCTTCTGTCACCAAATGTTAGGACCCCTTTCACCCTCCACCCCCTTCCCTCTGACAACCACCACACTGCTGTCTATCTCCATGAGTTTCAGTTTTGTATCTCACATATGAGTGAAATCATATGGTTCTTAGCTTTTTCTGACTTATTTCACTTAGCATAATATCCTCAAGGTCCATCCATGTTGTTGCAAATGGCAATGTTTCGTCTTTCCTTATGGCTGAGTAGTGTTCTGTTGTGTACATGTCCCACATCTTCCTTATCCAGTCCTCTATCGCAGGATGCTTTGCTCCATTTCTTATATGGAGGTAGATGGTATATTTTTAATTGTTTGTTGATAAGTTTTAATGAGTGTTCTCACCATAATGAAAAGTCTATGGATTATCAAACCGATAACTGTTTATGTTCTGAAATTTGTATTATAGTACATATAATTAAGAATTCCTTATTCATTAGACATGAGACTTTTAAAAGATTTGCTATATACTATCAAAAAAAGAAGGACCCACATGTTTATTAAGCACTGATTACATGGTCAGCAGTATCTTAGATGCTGGGAATAAAAAGTGATTGAAATAAAAAGCTCACACTGTAGCTGTCAAGAGACAAAAGCAACAGATTAAATGCAATAAAGGGGGTAAATGCTCTAATATAGTGTGGACAAGCAAGGAGGAACAAACCAACCTGGAGAAGTAGAAGAAATCCTAACAAAGCTGTGCTGTTTTTCAAATGAAAGTGTTTCAAGGAAGACTGCAAAAAGGTTTTCATGAGCTCTATCTTGGTAGATACTGAGCACTCCCCCTGCTGTTCTCTTATGTAAACATCTTTTCTTTTTCTTTTTCTCTTTTTCTTTCTTTTTTTTTTTTAAGAGAAAAGTGGATGGGGAAAGATTAATCAAAGAACTTATATGCATATATGCATAACTCACAGACACAGACAATAGTATGGTGGAGGTTTGTGGGGGGATTGCGGGGTGGGGGGGATCAGTAGGGAGATAAAAGGGGACATCTGTAATAGTTTCAACAATAAAGATAAATTTAGAAAAGAGAGAGAGAAATGTTGTGCTTAATGGTAAAGTTTAGCACGGGGCATGGCCTGAAGTGGAAGCAGCAGGGATGGGTAGGTGACCCCTGCAGAGCCTCATGTGTCAAAGAAGGTGAGGAAGGCTACCATGCAACAGAAGAGCCCCTGACCTTAGACAGGGCAAAGCCCAGAATGGCATAGGAGAAGGGTTGCGGCTTGAGAGATGGGTTCTTGGCGTAGCCAATGATCAAATTACCAAACACTGTTCTAATTCTGGCCCCTGAACCAGCCACGCCCACAGGGGCAGCCCCAGCACCATGCACTTGGCCGCTGAGTCAGTGTCCCAGGTGACACCACTGCTTTAGAACCTCGTCTGGCCATCCGGACCGGGGAGCCGCTGTAGCAGGGCTGGGGGTTTGGTGGTGGTAGTGGCAGGTATGGTACAGGATAATGCTCTTTAAGGAGGGCTCAAGAATCAGTTTTTTTGTTCCGTTTTTTCTTCGTCAGATTCATCTTTCACAAATATTTTCAGCCACATTATCCATAATTATTCTGTTTCTGAGAAGGAACCTGGGTTTTCCTCCATACTCAAAGCCTCAATGCCTGCTAAAGGGAATCAATCTAGGGACCATCTTTCTAGAAACAATTTCCCCTTTTCACCCAGCAGAGAAAAGCGTTAATCTAGGGGATGATCTGTTGTGAGGAGTGTAATAGTCCCAAAATCCCTGCTCCCATGGTGACCCTAGTGCCTTAATTAAAGATTTGAGTTCCTATATGAACTGCATTATAATCCCATCTTTCTGCGAACTGGTGTTTCGCCACACACTCCATTCTCTAAACTGTCCTCGTTCGCTTAGACAGCTTGTTTCTAAGTGCAAGATGAAAGTGCATCTCTTCCCTAGTAAATTAAATCAGGATTAAGTAACAGCGACATTAAGGCAGCTGGTCTTTGCAAATAGCTGGCCTCTTAAGCATGTCGCATTGTATTTTCAGTGCGGTTATTTATTGTGGACTCTCATCCATGAAGGCTGTTTGCATCTCAGTTATTTACAGTCACTGTCCATGTGGTCCCAGCCTTTCTTAAAGCATCCACACACATTGTCTTTAATGGCCCCTGGATTTTCATCCACGACTGTTTTAGTTCCCATTATTGAAACTGAAGCCACTTCCTCCTCTGGCTATTACTGCGTAATAAACCTGTCCTGACAGTTTCTGCACATGCTAGCTCTGGGACCACCTCTAGCGCTCTCTCCAAACTGCTTCTTTCCCACTGGTGTGCACCGCCCAACAATTCTGCACCAACCTCAGGGGATGAGGACTTTCTCATATTGCCCTTTCCCCTTATTTCAAAAGTACACTCCAGGAGGGACCCCTTTCCAGTTGATTATACCTCCGTGTGAATGGAAGTCAGTACTGAAATCTACTAGAGTTATGCACGCTTTTAAAATATGTCTTGGACTCCTAGTTGATCTTTCTGATTTCTTTGTTTGCATTTTTGCTCTCAGAGGTCCTCTGAAAAACGGCCAGGGCTATTCTGTATTGAACGTAACTCATTTATATGACATCATTGGCTTCTAATGGCTTTTGTAACCCTGAGAATCAAACTTAAATTTTTTACCCCGGTCATCAGGACCCAAGTGCCTTGGATTCTCTGCCTTTTGGATCCCATCTCATACGTGTCTTCTTTCTTTTCTCTCACTTAGATCCAGCCACACAGATTTTCCTTTCTTTTCCTCAGGTTGGTGAGAACTGTTTTTACCCTAGGGCCTCTTACTGACTCCTCCCTTTTCCCTGAATGCACTGTCCTCAATCTTTGCATGATTTCCTTACCTTTCTTTAATTTTCTTCATACTGCGTATCTCTACCTAACCAATTATATGATTTTTTTGTTTGTTTGTTTCTTGACTTCCTCTCTATAAAGTAAGCTTCACAAGAGCAGGGACTTTCTTTTTGTTCCCTGGTAAAACCTCAACACCTAAAATACAGCCAGGCACATAGTAAGTGCTCAAAAAAAATTAATAAATGGTATTTCCAGCAGCAAAGTTATAGTAATATGATAGCCAATATTATCTGATATTCATTTTACATCAGGTAAGTTTTAAGCACTTTACATAAATTATCTCAATCTTTTTAAAAAAATATTTTTTTTAATTGATTTCAGAGAGAAGAAGGGAGAAGGAGAGATCGAAACATCATTTATGAGAGAGTCGTCATTGGTCGGCTGCCTCCTGCATGTCCCCTGCTGGGGATTGTGCCTGCAACCCAGGCGTGTGCCCTGACGGGAAGTCGAACCTCGATCTCCTGGATCATAAGCCAATGCTCAGCCGCTGAGCCATCACCAGCTGGATGAATTATCTCAATCTTGACAGTCAGGTGAGATTGATATTATCATAATGACCTTACACCTGATAAACTAGATAGTAGTAAGTAAGAAGGTAAAATCCAGACCTTTTGACTTCATGGCCTGAACGAGATGTTACCTAGTGTTCTCTAAATCATATTACAAAGGCTGCTCTATGTGAATATTCTTTAGCGAGACTCTCGATAATTAAATGTGGAATATACTTAAAGTTTGGAGCTAGACTCTGTATTTCATGCTTTGCGGCCTTAAAAAAGTTATATAACTCAGGGCAAGTCTCTAGATGCATTGGACTCGGTTTTGTCATTTACAAAACTGATTAATACCATCTACTTCAGAAGACCTGGGAAGGAAGCAGATGTTATGTGTAATGTGCAAATATACAGGAAGGTTCACAGAAAAAGATCAATAAATGGTTATTTTTATGAGGATGGTAATAGTGGTAGTTCTAGCGGTGCTACAGCTGTTGGTGCTGTGGTTTGCCAAGCACAGCTCAGCTTCTCTGCCAGTGTAAATGCGGACATGACTGCCATGCCTGGAGGGTGTTTGCCAGGACAGAGCCGACAGGAGGCTGTAGTATGGGGATATCGAAGAGCTTCATGGATAAAGGTCACATTTGTAACACTGCGGATGACAACTGACGTCCAGGATGAATAAATCTAAGCGCCAGGAGAGCCAGCTTCTCACAGTAACTCCAGTGTTACCAGGTGAATGGAGAATAATTCAATTTGAGGAAAGAAAGAGACTGCTACTGATTTGGGAAAATAAAAGTTTAGAGTTAAAAATGAAGACCCAATAGGTGCATAACTTTCTAATGATCATCAGATTGGCTGTGGGCCAGTTGCAGGAAGAGCAGGAAACTGGAGGAATAAGAAAGATAAACTGTTACTGGAACTTCTGAATGAAGTAGAAGAGTTTTATAATAGCATGTAATGAGAGTGTAAACTGAACTAATTAATATCTTAATCATGTGGCAGAAATGTTATAAACATTACATATAAAAATGATTCCAACCCTTACAACAACCCTATAAGGTGAATAAAATTATTATCCTCATTTTTCAGATGAGGCACGCAACAGGTACAGAGGTACAGTCACTTCCCCAAGGCCCTCAGTAAGCAGGGGGCTTCTGGGAGTTTGTATTACAAAAATTATCCTGGAAAAACCATGGAGGTGGCTACATTGAGCCAGAGAACACATCAAAGATAAGATTAGAAATATTGTTACAAATATTAAAAATAAAATAATGATGGTTCCCAAACATTTCTTTCATTTTTTATTTTTATTTATTTATTTTTTAATCCTCACATGAAGACATTTTTTTTTTTTTTCCATTGCTTTTCAGAGAGTGGGAGGGAGAGAGACAGAGACAGAGACAGAGAGGGAGAGAAACATCGACGTGGGAGAGACACATTGATTGGCTGCCTCCCGCTCAAGCCCCGACCAGGGTCAAGGGTAGAGCCTGCAACAGAGGCACATGCCCTTGGCTGGAATCGAACCCAGGACCCCTCAGTCTGAGGGCCAATTCTCCAATCACTGAGCCAAAGCAGCCAGGGCCCAAACATTTCTTTAAATAAAACTGCAAGAACACAAACACAAATTGTCAGCTGATAAATTAAAATAAATTTTGACAATAAGGATGTGACACACATTCTTCAAAAAGTATTTGAATATTTGAATAGCAGCATTATAATAAATGTTTTTCATTCTCATCTAATTTTGTAAGCACTTTTGCTCATGCTTATTAGAAACAGCATTTTTGGTGAATCTTGTTTCCTTCTCTCAAGATTTATCTGCAGGTAATTTAATTAATGGAAGAAAAAGAAGCTCCATCTATCTCATTAGATAAATTTTCATTGAAGATTTTTCTTTTTATGCTTAGTAATTTTCAAAATTTGATATATATTTATGGTCTTTGGCCAAATTATGATAATTTATAATTTTAACTTAACCTGAAAGATAATATTAATACTTAAAGTCCGATGGTTATGATATATTTTAAATGAAAAGTGAATATACATATTTTTGTTGCAGAATTGTATGAAAGAAATCAGTTTTTAAAATATAAAACATTATATTATGATAAAATTTTGTAGAGCAAGTAGAATAGAAATATGAATATGAGAAATAGGAATAATATTAAATTTCCAAATGTTAAATAAGAGCTTGTTATTTATTAATTAAAAATATGGTAGTGGGTACAAAATTCTTATATTTTGATTCCATTGCTCTCATTTTATAAAGCAATAATAATAATATATTGTGGCATCTATAACATGTATATTAATAAATGTTTTATTTATTTCCTCACCATAAATATCCTGAGGATATTTTCTCCATTGAGAGTGGGAGGGAGAGAAAGAAAGAGAGAGAGAAACATTGATGTGACAGAGACATATTGATTGGTTGCCTCCCTCATGTGCCCTTGGCCCAAATCAAACCCAGGACCCTTCAGTCTGAGAGCCAATGCTCTAACCCCTGAGCCAAACCAGCTAGGGCTCAATAAAATATTTTAAAAAATCAAAAACACAAGAGACTAAAGGGTGAGAAGAAAGAAGTTGAATTACACAGTTGTGATATTCTTACATTGTTTTTAAAATTGTATAAACTTAGAAGGTAGACCATTTGTGGGGAGCCGCTGTGGCCCAGGCACAGAGGAGCTGCCTGGGTGAGCTGCAGATGTGCTCCCTTGCTTCCGGGGAGATGTGGGTGAGCTGCTATGGCCCCAGGCACAGAGGAGCTGCCTGGGTGAGCTGCCAATGTGCTCTCCTGCTCCCTGACTCAGACCTTGAGGCACCAAGGCAATACTAATTTAGCTTACGGCCTTAAGTTCCAGAAAAGCTTATCAGGATGTTGGTCCCGGCCTGAAGGGTTAAAGGACAGTCAAGCCACATACCAAGCCAAGGACTCAATCCTCCCCGCAAGTTCCCATTAGAAGCCGAAACAAAGATAGGCACCAACGTCAGAGCTCCTGCAAGAGGCAGGGTGTTTACTCTGAGATAGCATTCAACGGCCTTGAAGGAACTACTCAAGGGGTAGGAATGAGGAGCGGGGTGCTATTCAGCAAAATTAACAGTGTCTGTATAAATTGAGCTGGGAAAATAAACTCGGGGCTGGCAGCCGGCAACAGGCATGAGCTGCAGCCCTCCCGATCCCATCTTTTTTGTGTCTGTCTTTTCTTCATCCTCACCCCTTCCTCAGGACCGTTCGACTCTGCCGGCGGGCTCCGGCAACCATTATTACTTAAAGATAAATAATATAATCACTAGCAAAATCATCAACAATAGCACAAAAATATAGCTAAATGATAATGCATAAGAAAAATGGTATAGGAGATTAAAGATAGTGGCAGACTGAGTGGAAGCTACACTGACACTCTTCCAGGAACAAACTGGAATTACAACTAAAATATACAAAAACCATCCTGAATAATCAACTGCAACTGAAGATAAGCTAGGAGCACCCTCATAACCAAGGAGGAAAAGTGAAGACCGCACAGAGGCTGGTAGGAAGTGTGGAGGTGAAAGAGGGCTGTCTGGGCTCCCACAGGCTTCGGCTGAAGGTCTGGAGGGAGATCTCAGCTGTGGGGCTGCCCAATGAGGACTCTGGAGTCTAAACCAAAGGCTGGGCTTCCCAGCCAACAGCACCAAACTAAGAAAAGTGCCCACACAACATCTGGCTGTAAAAAACAGCAGGGTTCCTGTTTACCAGGGAGAGGCAGCTAGAAAGGCAGGCACCATCTTAAAGAGCCAATGCACAAAGTTTTGGGTGCAGACACGCACCTTGGGCTCCAGCAGAGGAAGGGAAGAGTGTACTGGAGCTGTGTGAGGAGAATCTAGGGTTGTAGGCTCTGGAGATAGAGCTCAGAGGGCTCTATCTAGATTCTTGTGTCAAGTCATTTTCCCATACTGCAGAGGACATCTTTCACAGGTAGACATTTACCTTCCCAGCAGCTTTTGCCTGAGGGGAAAGCAATTGCCGCACCCTGCTAGAAAAACCTCTCACCCTAACCTGTGGAGTTTCTACAGCCTGAGGCTCCTTAAGAGTATGATAACAATCAGCCACGCCACCCAGTGGATTTTCTACAGCTTGAGGCTCTTTAAGAGAATCAGATTAATCAGCTTATAGGTAGAGGCAGACCTCAGAGTGCTTTGAATCTTTGCCTGATCTGCTTCTGGACTTGGGCCTTCAAAAAGCAGACTTTGGTGTGCATCTTGGTCCTGTCCAAACACACCCAGACCCAACAGAGGGGGCCTCAAGCCATGGGTTGTTGATAGCTCCAAATAGGGTACTCAAGGCCAGTCACAAACAGCATTTGACACTGGCCTGCACCAGAGACAGTCCAAAAAGACAAAGTCCTAGCAGACCTACCTAATACACAGAAATAAACCCAAAAAGATAGCCAAAATAGGGAGACAAAAAAACAAGCCCCAAAAGAAAGAACAAGAGAAGTCTCCAGAAAAAGAGCTAAATGAAATAGAGATAAGCAATCTATCAGATATAGAATTCAGAATACTGATTGTAAGGATGCTCACCAGCATGAAAAAGATATAAAAATTATGAAAAATGACCAGTCAGAAAGGAAAAATGACATAGCAGAAATAAAGACTGCATTGGAAGGAATAAACAGCAGGTTAGAGGAAGCTGAGAATTGGATCAGCAAATTAGAAGACAGGGTAGAAAAAAATCACTCAATCAGAGATTCAAAAAGAAAAAAAAACAATTAAAAAACAGGACAGTCTAAGGGAGCTGTGGGACAACATGAAATGTAACAATATTTGCATCATAGGAGTGTCAGAAGGGGTCAAAAGTAAGAAAAGTTTAGAGAATCTGTTTGAGGAAATAATGACAGAAAACTTCCCTAACCTGGTCAAGGAAAAAGTCACACAGGTTCAGGAGGCACAGAGAGTCCCAAGCAATAAGAACCCAAGGAGGCTCATGCCCAGACACATAATAATTCAAATGCCAAAAATTCAAGACAAAGGGAGAACCTTAAAGGCAGCTAGATGAAAGCAGTCTGTTACCTACAAAGGAGCTCCCATAAGGCTGTGATCTGACTTTTCATCAGAAACTCTACAGGCCAGAAGGGAATGGCATGAAAAATTCAAGATAATGCAAAACAAGAATCTGAAACCAAGACTACTTTATCCAGCAGGGCTATCATTCAAAATAGATGGTGAAATAAAGAGCTTCCCAGATTAAAAGAAAAAACACACAAAAAAAGCTAAAGGAATTTATCACCACCAAACCAGTATTGCAGTAAATGTTAAAGGGACTTCTGTAATTAGAAGAAGAAATAGAGAGAGAAACATAAGCATAAAGAAAAAAAGGGCAATAAATAAAGACCTATCAATAATAACCTTGAAGACTTTAAGGGAGAGACCAACAGCAATACAGTCATAGTCATGAACTTTAACATCCCACTGACTTCACTGGACAGATCTTCCAGACAAAAAGGCAACACAGAAAAAATGAGTCTAAATAGCACACTAGAGTAGATGGATTTAATTGATATTTACAGAACATTTCACCCCAAAGCTGCAGAATATACACTCCTTTCGAATGTACATGAGTCATTCTCAAAGATAGACCACATGTTAGGTCACAAAACAAGTATCTTCAAGTTCAAGAAGATTAAAATATCAAACATCTCAGATCACAAGGGCATGAAATTAGAAATCAACTACAGTAAAAACACTCAAAAACATTCAAACACATGGAGGTTAAATAGTATATTGTTAAACAATGAATGGGTTACCAATAAGATCAAGAAATAAATAAAATCTTCCTAGAAACAAATGAAAATGAACACACAACAACCCAAAATCTATGAGACACAGCGAAAGCAGTCCTAAGAGGGAAGTTCATAGCACTACAGACCTACCTCAAAAGGCAAAAAAGTTTTTTAGTAAACTATCTAACCCTACCACTTAAAGAATTAGAATGTTCCCCTGTGAAGCCCTCTGGGCTGGGGCTTTTGTTTGCTGGGCTTTTTTCAATTACTGCTTCTGTTTCATCAGTTGTTATTAGCCTATTCGGGTTTTCTCATTCTTCCTGATTCAGTTTTACATGATCTCACTCATATGTGTAATCTAATAAACAAAATAGACTGAGGAACAAAATAGATCCAGAGACATAGAAACATGGAACAGACTGATGAATCTCAGTGGGAAGGTGGGGGCGGGGAGAGATTAATCAAAGAATTTATATGCATATATGCAAACCCAGGGACATAGACAATAGTTTGGTGAAGGCCTGGGGGGGGGGGAGCTGGGGGTTGGAGGGGATCAATGGGGGGGGAGGGAGCTATCTGTAATACTTTCAACAATAAAGATAAATTTAAAAATTTTTAAAAATATGAAAATAAAATAAAGAAAAATAGTATAGAAAAAATACAGAATTTATCCAACAAAAAGAAAATGAAATAAGGTAAACATGAAATAAATTGCATGATAAAAGAGCTAACATTAATTATAGTGATAATTACTTCAACTGTAAATTGACTAAACAACCAAATGAAAGATATATATTTTCAGTTTAAATTAAGAAAAAAAAAATAAAGAATACAACTATGTTTTTAAAAGATATATTTAAAATATAGCAAACATATAATTTGAGTAAAAGTGTGAAGAAGAAAAAAAGCATACTTTAGTGTGGCTGTATACACACTAAATATGCTTTGACAAAAGTAATACCCCCCAAAATTATAATGTCGAGAAGATCAAGTTAGTTAAGAACAATATTAAGTGTATATGTACCTTTAAAACTTCTATACAGATGTGAGAAAACTTGGCATAAATAAGTAAATAAATAAGTGCAAGGCATAGTTAGAGATGTTAACAACATTTTCTCAGGATTTGATAAAATGGACCAAAAAAAAAGTGACAGTAAAAATATAAATGATTTTAAAAAACATTATGAACCAATATTCATAATCTAGTTAACAGTTACTGAATGTTACATTTAACAAATATACATGGAACATTTATTAGAATTGACTATAGATTTGGTACTAAAACATGTCTTAATAAATGCTGAAGGCCTGAAACCATTCAATTTATATCATCTGACCACCATGGTATTTAACTAGAAATTAATAGATATCTGATAACATATTTGGAAAAAAAACTTAAGTATTTGGAAATTTATCATCATACCTCTACATAAACCATGGAGCAAAAAATAAATAAGTAAAGCAAAACTTTTTTTAAATGTCACAATTCATATCACACTGGAGATTAAATCCTTTGCACCTACTTAAACACAGAATAAAAAATTTAAGTGTTAACTTTAGAAATGTGTTGGGGGCTACATAGCTTTTGAAAATTCTCTTATGGAGAACTTGAGTACCAAAGGGTGAAATGCACTGCTCAAGCTCACGGGAGATATCTAATGAATAATCTGTGCCTTCAGAGACCATAGCAATTAAGGGTGAATTGTGGGGAAAGGGTGGTGAGCACATAGGGGTTGTTAGTCTGATTTTTCTACATCACTTCTAGATTTGTGTATTGAGAAGCTTCAAGTTCCTGGAGGGGCAAAGCATGCACACTCACATGCACACAAACACACACACACTTCCTAGTAGTTTTAGGTAGTAGCAGGTGTCCTGCAGAATGGTGCAACAATAATTTCTATTCTACTAAGTGTGTTTGGATGTAGTGGAAAGTTCATCTTCTCTGAAAGGACTTTGCATCAGAAACAAGGGACAACTCCAGTATCACCTGTGAACTGATGACAATGTTTAAATAGAAAAGTGATGTTGCCATAGATGCCAATATAGATCTGTGACAGCAAATATCAGTTGAACTATTTTGATGCTTTCTGAGGTAAAAGAGAGGGACAAGTGCTTAAATACATAGGAGAAATAATTTTGCTGTCCTAATGGAAAAACTATAGCATACACTTATTGACCTTTTACTCTGTGTCAGGCACTTTAAGAATTCCATATATATTAATTTATAATTTTCACAACTAGTACATGTGATAGACATTGTTATAATTCCATTAGGAACACAAAAATTCATCAAATATGAATGTAATGTTCCCAGAAGCTGGAATGGAAATTTAAAGCAGAAATAGAGATTCATATTGAAATCATAAAATTTGAATATAGCTATTTTGTAGGTTGGTGTGTGCATAATCTGTGGATATGACAGACAGCATATGTGTATGTAAAAACATCCTTAGAACTTCAGATTTTCCCAGGTTGATGCGGTTTGGGAAGCACTTCCTCAGTATTTTGTTTTCCATGGTTGCTTTTCCTCTCCATGGGTCAAGTTGACTCTCACCTTCAACCCACAATTTACAGTTGCCACATCACATCAGCTCAGAAGAAACTTCACAGGTCCAACTTCTCTGACGAGTGACTCTCTATTCTGATTGCAGCTCTGCTCTGAGCAGAGAAGGGGAGATAAATCCCCCCCCCCCCCGCCTCCACACACACAAACACAAATCAGTAAAAGAAAAAAAAATAAAACAAGAAGTTTAGCTTCCCCCTCCCCCCTACATAGAATTGTAGATATAGCATTTTAAAAGGACCTAAGCAAATAGGAAATTCCTTTCATCTCATTGTATCTTTCATGGGCCAAGGACCATTCATATATGTGTAACAAAAAATATCCAGAGAAACAATAGGAGTGACTTTTATTTTCATAATGATTCCATCATATGTCCATTTTGTCATGCAGAAATTATGATGTTTTTGATCTCATAAAATGTTTGGATGACATTTATAACATAAATAATTCAGAGGAAAGGAAAACACTTAGAATTCACCGCACTTTTGTTCTTGGGGATTGAGAGGTAACCTAACATAGAATAAACAGTTTTAATGTGTTTGTTATAATGTCATTCTTTAATAGCATTTTATGTAAGTAACACTCAAGCATGGCAACATAATAGCCCTGAGAAATACACAATTCAAACTGACTGGAAAGCATTATTTTACGAGGTGAACAGACAAATACATTAGTGAGTAGAGTGAAGATGACTGTTTTGTTGTTGTTGGAGCTAGTTCTTCCAATTCAAATCACCTGTGCACTATTGAAAGAAACCTTGTGATGAAACCATAAACACTGAAATATACACCGGAGCCTCCTTAGGAAAAATATATTATTGGCGATTAATTTCACCAAAGAGCACATACATAGAATCTATAGCAATTGGTTTTGATTTGGCAGAGGGGATTGTATTCTTGTGGAAAAAAGTGATTGGATAAAAGGATGGTGTTATACATTAAGAAAAAAAATAAAAATTATTTCCAAGACAGTCTTCCACAACTTTGTCATCACACATAAAATTCCATAGAGTTCTCAATGCCTCTTGTTAAGAAAACATTTTTACTTACTTAGTCTGCTTATTTCCTTGTCAAGACTTAAGATTTTTACAGGCTTAGCTATGCTTGAAAACAAAGCTTCAGTCTCTCTTGACTTTAGCTAGAAGAATAAATATAGGAAACTGTCATCTTTTTCTCAAAGTTTTTCTTCATTTAGAAAATATGAAGCTCCAGAAATGCATTAAAATTATAAGGTATATGTTAAAATTATTTTAAATTAAGGGTAAGTTGAAATATAAGCAAGGGAGATACTGAGAATGAAGCAATTAGAGAGTAGTGTAGAATCATGGGATTGACAGATTTGTTGAGATAACTTTTAATTTTTGTTGTTTCCTTTTTCTCCACTTCCATTATTGCAAGCCCCAAAATAGAAGAAATCTCAAAATCTAACTTTTGTCAGGCAAATGCTTTATTCAGTATCCAATTAAATATTAATTTACTAACTACATTTAGCTTATTTTCTTACACAGAGTGAACATTCACTGTAATGACAGTTTCATCATGCTAAAATCTATTCACAAATCTACACTTTGAAAAAAGTGCTTTTCTAGGAAATGTTATATACAACACACATGGAAAACATATTAAGTCTTTGAATTGTCAAACTACACAAAATAAAACCAATCAACCACCAACATTCAGTATATGTTAACAATATTTTTGAAAAAGAAATTTTTCTTTACATTTGGGAGTTCTGTTCAAGGATTTCTATAATTTTAAAAGTAATAAAAGTATATACAATTTAATAATGTTAAAGTAAAAGGTATTAAATAGCACAAATAATATTACAAAACTAAACACTCTTATCATCTATCAGTTGAATTTATATGAAGCAAGAGGACCTGTGTAGTTTCCCCTGTCTTTTGACTCTACAACAATTGTACTTTAACTCTGTACATAGAATAGCTTGACCATAAACACAGAAGATGGTTTTGGCTTTACACACTTTTCTATTTCTGCACATAGAGGAGAAATAAAGAGGTTTATTTACACTCTTTATGTAGGCAAATTATTTATATAATTTGCTTTAGAGACTACTTTAGAATCATACACATTTGCAACAATAGATTTAATTAATAGCTTTTCTTTAAAAATGAACATATTTATGTTCTGTTCAACTATTTTCACCCCCTTGAGGCCTCCTCTTATAATATAATTTACCACCACTTAGATAATTAATCATATTCTTAGATTCTAATGATCAGTGATTACATTCATTTTGACAATGATTTTTAGTTCTTGAAGTTTATATATTGCAGTGCTTCAAAAGGTGACATGTTTACCTTGATAACATTCTTCAGGGATTGTTAACTACAAATAAAACTTTTGTACTAAATTTTGATTAAGTGTATCATGCAATTTCTGTTTGTACCTGGAAACATGAAAATATCTTTAAAGGTAAATAAAATAAAAGAGCAACATTTTTGACTTTAAAACAAATATGAAAGTACGAAGAAAATTTCCATGTTTCTTTCATCTAATTGTTATTTGGAGTAAAAAACTCAATATTAAATTATTCTAATAAAATGATTCAAACATACAACTAGAAGATAATTATTTTATTCATCACAAAACTTCCCACATTTGTATTTACATACCAGTGAACACAATGCATTAACATTCTTTCAAAAGAAAGTTATGTCTATTTTTGTTCAGATTAAGTGTGTTGTTGTTTTTTTCATTTCTCCACAAAATGAACACCCCTCCAGCACACACAAAAGATCATTAAAAATGAACTGGTTACTTAAAAATCAATATGATATCTAAGGTTGGTAAACCAAAAAAAAAAAAAAGTAAAAAAAGAGTTAATTATGGAATTAATTATTAAAGTTAAAACCTAGTCATGTTTTTTATAAACTTTTGCTAATAAAATTGCATTTTCTACTTCGGTTTTTCTTATTATTCCACTTTGGTAGGTTTTGTGCCTCAAATACATGTTTGAAATTTCAAAAAGTGTTTTTTCTTATATTGTTTAACTTGCCACAGAGACTAAAAAATTAGAACTAAATAATCTATTAAAAAGTATTAGATTATAGTCTCTCAGTCTAGAATAACTTAAATGACTTCCAAAAAAAGTGCTTTTGTTTGGAAGACAGTAACATAAGAATATAAACTTAAATGCTATACTGACATAACTCAAATCAAAGACATTTATAGTGAGGGTCATTCATTTTATCTTCTGAAACGAGGGAACAAGAGTCCATGACAGATCTCAGCTACTGACAATTTTTACAAAATTGAAAGTAACTAACAACATATTTCTCTGGAAGCATATAAACTCGTTTTCTCTTTAGGAGCCACTTTTGTTTTTATGTAACTTTCAGATGCCCTCTTCTTTGTCGATTCTTCTCTTCTACATTTCTTTAGACGGCTACTCTGTCACATGCATTTATATTACTTTACTATGTAAAAGCTGTGGGTTTGGTATTTGTCTGCATATATAAAATCGGTGACAATGAAAAATCCTTAAAGCAAGGAAGGAAGGTCACGGGGTTACGGCCCTCCTTCAACCAAGGGACGTGAGAATTCTAGCTGGACAACCACCGTAATGATTTGAAGAAAAGGTAAATAAAGACATAAATAAAATCTAGGTTAATTTAAATATTTATCTGCACCATGAGGACCATGACATGTCTACGGCTAGTCAGTACCCTACAAGAAAAGCATGCTGGTTGCGGGTCAGGTAACATTCACTGTAGGCCTGTGTAATCACCCTCGGGCATTGCCCGCGGGTCAGAACAAGATTCTCCGTTCCAAGTTGGATCACTGAAGACAGACTAGGGCAAGCAGAGCCCCGGGTAAGAAGACATTAGGACTCGGGCAGCTGGTTCCTCCTGTTTCTGCTCTTCCGGCTGCTGATGAGGGCCTTGAGCTTGCCGTAGTCCCCTCTCACCTTCGGGGCCTCCTCCGGCGGCTGCTGCCGCGTGTCCTTGCAGTACTGGTCGATCATCTGCATCTCCGAGTGGCTGAAGGCCCCCAGGATGTCCTTGGGGTGGAAGGGCAAAGCCCTCACAGAGCTGGCCCAGGTCCACGGGGACCATTTGTCTGTTACCACCGCTACCATTTCGGAATTTAACACTTTGAAGTTGATCTTGGCTACGGTCTGCTTGAAGCCGTTTTCCGTTGCGATGCAGTGATACAGTCCTTGGTCGGAGTCCTGGATGGAGCGGATCAGGAGTCCTTGGGGGGTGGCGATGATGCGCTCGTTCAGCTTGACCTGAAAGGCAGGCGGCACAGTTCTGAGCACCCAACTCTGGGTCTTCTAAAAGCATATGGGCAACAGATACAGAATAAGGCCGGTTTCCACACATTTGGCAAAAGGATGGAATACTAAGCAACTTCCTTCTTAGTGGACACAGATTTTAAGTCAGTCCCATTTCCTTCTTTCTCACAGGAGAGCTTATCTCAAGGGAACTGACTCTATTAAAGAGAGGGTGAAGTGATCACCCATATTGCCAAAAATAGCTTAAAGTGCATTGCTTTTGGATTGAAGCCGTTTCTTCACAGATAAGCCCAGAATTTTGGTTGCTTTTGGAATGTGACTCACAGTTAACATATAGAGCAAATGATATTCACACATAATTTAAAATATCTCTTTCATCCCGGAGTTCTCACCTTTTATTGTAACAAATTAAAACTTGTTAGTGAAAACGTGAAGCGACAATAAAAGGGATGGATTTCACCTGTTTCAATGAGTGAATAAATATTCTCCTAACTAAAAATTATATAAGCAGAGGCAGTTTTGAACATTGTCAAAGACTTTTTCCAATTATTCCCCACTAAAGAATCACTAAAAATAAAAGCTGCAATGTCATTGTCTTATAGACTTGTAAGTGGTTTTACTTTCCAAGGAAAAGTAATAAAAAGCTATGTGGTTAATATATAATTATTCTATAGGCTTAAACTTAAAAAAACAAACTATCATTTGCTAGACATTAGATAAATGCTGGAAAGCCACCGAACCTACAGGTCCAGCTACAGTATTATCAATAAACAGATTAAAAACCTAAGTGGTAAGAATTTCCTTGACATGTATACTCTGGAATAAGCTTTCACTGAGGAAAAAAGAAATTTGACCCAAAATAATATAAAGGAATGCATGTGAAGTGTTTTTCTAAATGGTACATTTCTGTGTAAATGTATATTTATTACTAATGGGATCCAAATCAAAGAAAGGCTCTTTTAGATAAAAAGTTACCCACACACAAAAGCACAAAAAAAGTATAGTGTTGAAACACAGACAAAAGAACAGAACTAGAAAAGAAAGAGCAGGAGGAAGTAAAGACTAAAGTAGGTAAAGCAAAGTTTTGATGTTAATTTAATTTTTAAAGTTTAAATGTGCATCAGAAGTAGTTTAAATAATGTAGAAATACATTCAGAAATGAAAGAAAAGGAAGCTTTTTCTTTTTGTGCAAAATTGGGAAAAACTTTGGAGGTCAATTTGACAATATTCATATAACATGTATGTAATATATATATAGTATTTTGTGCAGAAATTTTATTTCCAATAATTTGTTTAGGAGATATATTCTTACAAGTATACAGATTTTGTTTGCATAATGTTTTTATTAAGAGGAAAAACAAGAAAAAACACAAAAACAAATAGTAGCTTTAGCCCTGAGCAGTTGAGCATCGACCTAGGATCCAGGAGATCGCAGTTTGATTCCCGCTCAGGGCACATGCCCTGGGTTCGGGCTCGATCCCCAACAGGGGGCCTGCAGGAGGCAGCCGATCAGTGACTCCCTCATCATTAATGTTTCTCTCTCTCTCTCTCTCTCTCTGAAATCAATATATATTTTAAAAAACTAAAACAAACAAACAAAAAACCTTAAAGTACATTCATACAATGGAGAACTATGCAACCAAGAAAAATGAGATAGCTCCATATATACTGATATTAAATAGTGTGTGTGTTTGGAGGGAATAGAAAAATGATGGAGAATATTTGGAGGAATATATAATGATTGAATACTTCATTTTGGGAGCCTTATACTTTGGGAAGTGGGAATAAGTTTTGTGGGTTTTTTTAATCCTTACCCAATGCTATTTTTTCCCTGCTTTTCAGAGAGAGTGGGAGGGGGGAGAGAGAGAGAGACATCGATGTGAGAGAGACACATGGATGGTTGCCTCCCACATGCACCCCAACTGGGGCCAGGGATTGAGCCTGCAACTGAGGTGCGTGCCCTTGGCTGGAATCAAACCCGGGACCCTTCAGTCCATGGGCCTACGCTCTAACCACTGGGCAAACCAGCTAGGGCCGGAATAAGTTTTAAGGTCAAGGGGAGGAGGGCTTTTATTTTTCACTTTCTATTATTTAAAACTATTTGTACTTTTCTCCACTAGTTTTTATAATTTTTCTTACTTTAAAAAAAAAAAGTTCAATATTTATATATCATTGACATGAGAAATAGTTATGTGTTTGCCTAAACTACTAAGGAAAAATTAGGATAAATTTAATGAAATATTAATAGTACAGTCAACTAAAGTTAGAACTAGTGGACTTTAGCTCTGCTTAAATTCAGCACAGATTAGATTTTTATAATTATATTAGAGTTAATAATTTCATAACCTTAAATTATAGCATTCTTATGTTTTGATTGAAAAAAGTTAAGACACTAATATATGAGTCTCCACATTCTTGAAAATTCTGAAATAGAACATTAGAATTATCATATGAGATTTAATTCATAACATTCCATTTTAAAATTAATTTATTAATTTCTATGGCTTGTATTCAAGGCTATGTATATTCATCCACTTTAATTTTAAGTAATAAAAATTATATTCACGTAAAGTATATTATTCTATCGAACTTTCTACTGAATAAAAGAAAACCATTTTATTTTTGCTAGATAATCCCTGTTCGAACTTTAGATTCCCTATTAACATACAGACAGACAGACTTTCTCAGGAAGGATGGTTGATGACCATGTATCATGTTCTAGCCTGAGAATTCAATTTCTATGCGTTAATCATCATCACACATTGTGACTTCTAACCCAGGTTACTTTGCAGGGCAGTTATTATTATAATCTATATCCATTCAAAAGAATTTAAAATCAATTAGACTGTAGAAACCTCCAGACTTCTTTGATGACAGATATTGTAGCATAGAAAATAAATATCAAATAAACAATTTTCTTACTAATAAAATATTTTAAAAAGTTTTTTAGTATCATTGATTAAATTCTGGGGCAAGAAGGGGTCCTGAAGTCCATCTAGCTCAGCTTTTCTCCAGATAGATACATCCCTTCCCATGCAAGCGTTCATCAGCCTATGTTTAATATTTCAGACACAGGGTATACACAATTTCCTAAACAGCTCATAACGTCTTTGGATAGGCAGCTCTGAGAGTTAGAAAGTATTTTCTTAAATGGAGCCAACATCCATTTTAGTAATTCTGGTGCAGTGTCTACACTCTATAGCTCGAGGTGTAGCCAGTCTACACAGCCCTAATTAGCTAGGACCAAAACTGCCCCCCATACTGAACACACATAAATAAAGAAGACTCCTTCCCTCCATCAGACTTCACGATGCACTGCAAACAGAATTACATTTTAGACTGCTCGAAGTCCTTATATATACATGTCTCTTTTTCCTGTCATTTGTCAGGACAACATGGCATCGATATTATGGAATTCATTATTTATAATATTTCACCCTATGCCACTTTACAGTGTTTCCCTTTTAAAACAGCTCTTTCCAATCAGCGAAAGGCTAATGTAAGTGTTCTTTTATTTGGAAATCTAATTTCCCCCCCGAATCACTAAATAAAGGCAATGGTCCCATAAACAATGATTCCCTATATTACCTAACCAAGCCCCGAGAGTTATGAATAATAAAGCAGTGGAAACAGATTACCACACAGCAGAAAAATGTTCTTTACCATAAGGGTTATAGTTTAGGGTAATTTTTGGCTGAGGAAAATTGAACGTGGTTTTTTTTTTAAGGTCCTTTTATCTTGTGAATCACACAAAGCTGCTGTTGTGTGAGAACTTGGCTTCTGGATTTGCACACATCTTGTTTCCTTTACAAATGCTTCCTCACATCACTACCCCGTCCGAGTGCCCAAGCTCTTCTTTCAATCACCCTGTTGTAGAGGTGAGTAGGCAGAGAGGATTTCTAATTAATCCATCAACTCCACGGACAAAGGATTTTACAGAAGGTGGCACTTGTCATCCCTAAGACATAAAAGGATGTTCACGTGCTTTTCCTTTTTCCTTTGATCTGCACCGCACTGAGGGCTGGTGATTTAAAGCTCTTTCCAAAGCCCCGATTGATCCCGCTGTGTTCTTACCTCTTTCCTCCTGTCTTTGTCTTTCTGTAACAACCACTTGATAGATGCCTGCGGAGACTTGGGGGCACACTCGAGGAAAGTGGTGTTATTTTTTACTCCGTACTGAACAATTTCAGCTGCATTTCTATATGCTGGAGAGCGAAAGTAAATGGAGAGAGAGAAACTGGAATTTAGAGCATATTCTCCTATTTGAATGTCTGTTTCTATATACAGTGGTGGTCAATTATGGCAGCCCCCAAAGGCAGTCTTAACCATTTAGCAAGCACGCTATTATACGGGGGTGGGCAAAAGTAGGTTTATAGCTGTTCATATGGAAAAAGATATGCAGGTTAAGATAATTACAGTAGCTTTATAAATTCTGTTTTGCTTACTCACAACTATAAACCTATTTTTGCCCACCACTGTACATTGCTTATCTGTTTTGTTTAGTCTAAAGGGAAGGAGAAAAAGGCATAAGGAAATGAATATTTATTCAAGAATTACTCTACACCAAATAGCAGAGGTGTAACAGTAACAGGAATGCATTTAGTATCACTACGAACATTTTAATTACTGCAACATCCTTGTGACTCAGGTTCTCTCAGCTATTCACAGCTGAGCAAACTGAGCCTCTAAGTTACAAGGAAACATATCCTAGCTTAGGAGTTAGTAAGTGCCAGGCAATATTGAAGCAGGGCTCATCCCACCCCTAACCATACTCAATGTACTATAAAAAAAATTCAGAAAACTCGGAGAAGGCAGGAAGCAAGGTGTATCCACGGTGAGATGCAGTGGCTGAGAACACAGGCTTTGGAACCAGAGATAAAATCCTGATTTCACTGCTACTGACTGTGTAACCTTAGATAAATTAATTGAGCCCTCTGAGTCTCAGTTTTACTTGGCTCTAAAACATAGATTATAATAATTTCATACAGGTCCTTTAATAAAATTCTTAAATTAGGAAAAGCATTTAGTATAATCATGTAGTAGCTTATACATGGACAGAATACTCACTGATAAAGCCGGAAAATAAATACACCCTACTCGAGCAGAGTTTCTTGAACATTAAGTGAGATAATCCATAAAAAAACAGTTAGCTCAGGTTCCAACACAAAATCAACATCGATGTTTGTTCATTACCTCCACTGCCAATACTCCTACCACTGTGACCACTACAACTATTAAGGAGAACGGACCCAAAATTTAGAAAATACTCAGTAAATACTCAGTAAATAGAGAAAAGATAACTGGAGTTTATTCCTTCAGTTACATGTATGGAGCAACTAAGTAAAATGTGTCTAAATTTTATCTTTGTAGTTGGTGTAGTTAGTAACAAGAAAGTCATTCTTTGCTAAAATAACACTCAGATTCAAAAAGATTAGCAATGGAAGCCTCAGTGTTAATTGTTAACAAAGGCACAACTGGAGCACCTTGGTGAGCCTGGAGGAGTTCTGCCTGGAGCTACTTCTGCAGGCTGGGCGATGTGGGGGCAGGGGGTTAGGGGGAAAGTATAACAACATGATAGCTCCACGTCAGAATGGGAAGAAAGGGGTTAGATAAATTGTAAGACACAAGGCAGGATTATCAAAAGTATATGGAATGGTTATGGATTGTAAAATAAAGCCACTGTAGTACTCCAATATTCAGAGCAGGATTATTCATAGTAACCAACAGGTAGAAGCAACCATCAATGTCCAGAGATGGATGAATGGATAAAAAAATGATATAAACATACAATGGAATATTTTCTCCCTTAAACAGAAAGATATTCTGACACATGGTACAACACGAATGAACCCGGAGGAAGACATTATGCTAAGTGAAATAAGCCAATTATAAAATGACAAATATTGAAAGTTCCCAAACTTTTGTTTTTCACAATTCTTAGTATGCATACAAATAGCATTTAATTTTTAATTACCATATATGAATACCAAGAATTTTCATAGCAAATCTTTCTTTAGAATGAAATACCTGAGTCTATTACAAGCTTTCCCTAACTGAAATGAGATATGGAGCACTGTTAGTCTTTTTTTTTTTTTTTTTAAGTCCCCACCGGAGGATTTTTTTCCCATTGCTTTTCAGAGAGAAAGAGAAAAACATCAATGCGAGAGCGACACACCGATTGCTTGCCTCCCTCATGCCCTCAACTGACGCTCTAACCACTGAACCAAACTGGCTAGGGTGAGCATTGCTACTCTTTCTCAAGTTTGACCATCGCTCCCTTTTACTACCTTTGAGATTAAATCCTCTGCATTGGGTCAGTGGATTGCCATGTCTCACGTCTTGTCTTCGGCTCCTCCTATAAGTGCAGAAATAGATGAAAGACTTATAATTAACAATGTATTTAAAAGACAGAATTTTTAATTTCAAAATCTTGTCATTGCCTAAGCTTTTTTAGAGAAAAGAGGTCTGATTATCTGATATTTCTTGTTCAATGTTTCAATTATAAGGTGGGTACTTAACCTTGCTTTTAATCTAAATTAATTCAGTCTCTCCCCACCTACCACTTGTGATATCATGGCTGTGAACCTCCTATTATGTGCACTTCCTGGGTAAATGCTAGATTCCAAATTAATAGTGTATTTTTAGCATAGAGACATTCACCCAAAGTTTCCTAAGATGATCACCCCAAAAGTATAAAGTCACTACCACCTTCCTTCTTATACATTTTTCTTAATTAAGCATAGTTTCCTTTAAAACGTCAATACCTTTCTAAGTTTTCAGATCAATTAAAATTTTCACAAGATAGCTCATACAGAGATAGAACATTGATATTTAATATAAAGTTAAGCAGAATTGTTCATTTACTAATTTAAAATAAGCATTTTCCTTCAACTTCTTATTTTGAAAATATATAAGTCCACCGAAAAGTGGGTATATGATTACAATGAACACTGGTATACCTAGGTTCATGAATTGTACTTTGCCATAGTCATTTCTTTTTCTCTCATATGCTAGTATATGTCATGTATGTGCTGTGAGTGCACATATATGAAAATCTTTAGAAAGCAAGTAGCACACATGTTTCACACTTAAATGCCTCACCATGTATCTTCTAAGAACAAGTAATTTCCTAGATATAATTATCACACTAAAAATATTAATATTTATTCAATAACATCATATAATACACATTTTATATTAAAATTTCCCTAGTTGTCCCCAAAATACCTCTTATAGATTTTTTTGCAATGTTTAGAATGTTCTATTAAAGTACAAAGTTGTCGGGATTAAGCTAAATAAAAACATTGTTAACACCACTCAAGTCACATACACGTAAAATTCAGAAAAGTCTTAAGTTTTGCCCGGCCAGGCGTGGCTCAGCAGCTGAGCGTCAACCTACGATCCAGGAGATCACGGTTCGATTCCTAGTCGGGGCACATGCCCGGGTTGTGGGCTCGATCCCCAGTCAGGGGCTTGCAGGAAGCAGCCGATCAATGACTCTCTCATCATTGATATTTTATCTCTCTCTCTCCCTCTCCCTCCCTCTCTGAAATCAATAAAGATATATTTTTTAAAAACAGTTTATAAGCTGAAAATTATGGAGATTTCCCAAAATGGATATAATGGCTCACTGCTGCGTATGGCATCAATAAAATATGTAAGATCTTTGAGTGAATGTTGTCCCTACTCTTCTGCAATCCAGCGCTCCCTAGATATTTGTTCTTTGGGAAATTCACACTCAGGCAACAAGAGAAGAAAAAACAAACACTGAGATAGTCATATAATTTGTGGTATAATTTCCTTCATCCTATTGACTGTGTTGAGGTTAAGCAGCCAGAGTGTTTTAAGTTTATTCAGGATCTACTTAAGGTTCACTCATTGCATTTAGTTGTTATGTATCAACAGCTGAAGCACTTCAAAAATTAGCTACATTCCTTGTAAGTTTGTCATTATTTAAATAAAAGTTTAAAATTACTTACAAACTATTTAATTTTCTGAGTCTTAGCATTAGTTAAACATATTAGTTTCAATGTTATTATATAGTACAACAAATCAAAATAGAATAACTGACATTCTCTTGGAAATGATGTGTGAATCTGAGCATTGCAGTAAGAGACAAGGAAGGGAACTCTAAATATTGGGAGTACAGGTATAAATTGACTATTTACTATCAAGGCTGAGAAGTATATATGAATGAGCATGTCACCTAAGTGGGTTAGCTGTTAAGTCTCTCTTAACATTTTTATCCTTAAAGATATATTAAAATATTCATAATATATATGTAAGAAGAATGGAAATATTAAAATCACACAGGGATGATCATAGTTACAGAGCAAAACTAATCTCAAAGTTATTGATAATGAAAAAATTTCATTTTAAAGTTACAGCAAATTGTTAATAGTTTATGTGCTCAATGGGTTATACTCATTTATTTATGGAAATATAGGTACAAAGCTTCATGTCACTTAAATATGCTTTTTCCCAAAAAGTCACACGATCCTTATTCAATTATATATTTCTATACAGCCACAAAAACGCAAACTAGTGGAAATCACTCTTGTCTCAAAAAATGCAATTATTGCTGTTCTCTAGAATAGTTCCTATATCAGGTTCTTACTGCATTACATTTGCTATATATTTAAGTCACAGCATTATCTACTATCACCCAGCTGTGAGTGTTCATCATATGAGCACCACATGGGAGTTCTTGTGGCTGAACTGGTCATTTTCAGCCATCATGACAAACAATATCACTCACAATGGTTAATTTTATTTTTCTGTGATCAGCACCACGTCATGGTTTACTCATGTACATGAACCCACAAGCTGGGCAGTCTAAATTTACAGTATCACATAGCTTTCAGACATTAAAATACAAAAAATCATTATTATGTCTTGGTTTAAGTGATGAGATCAGCAAGGCTAACACTGGAGACTTTTGTATGTGTAGATTCCCTGTAAGACGTTCATATAGCATCGCAAAAGCACGTTGGTAGACAGAATAATATTATATTTCATGTAGGATTTGGGATTTATCTCAAGTTGCTAATTTCCCCCCCATTATAGTCTATTCCTTTGGTTAAACGATGAAATTATTTTCTTCTTGTATAGAAAACAAATATTTACTTGAAGACTGAATTGATTATCCTGTCTTAAAATTTCTAACTACATATCTGAATCCAGAATAAATAATATTTGAATCTAAATTGCAATATTAATACAAATGCCCATATATTTAAGATACTTATGGATAAAGAGGCAAAAATGCTTATATTGTTTACTATGAACTAACTTCTTTAAAAAAGAGAAATTACTGAGCCAATGATATGTAACAACTTTATGCCAAAGTATGAACTCATTGACTTCCAAGTATAACTCTATTTCTCTTTTTCCATACAAAGGTAATGTTTTTATTTCATTCTTATGTTTCTCTCACACTGATGATTCTCTCTCTCTCTTCCTCTCTCTCTAAAAATCAGTAAACATCATATCCTCGGGCGAGGGTTAAAAAGAAATGAACATGGAAAGTTCTCCAAATGAGCATTTTTATCATTACTATTTAATCTGTAAAGAAAATAAATACTTTATATGGTAATTTGGCAAATAGTTAATTCATTCAGCAAACATGTTTTGCTTTCATTAAGTTTGGAAATAATTTGGAGAATTTAAACAGTATAGATATTTTTAATGAAGGTTCCAGTATATGAGCCAAAGCTGAGTATGAGCAGGCCAAGGAACACCATATATATTGCATTTTTGGCTCTTTGTGAGAGTATAAGGACATTGCTGGAGAAACCAAGATAGTTCTTTAAATGGCTACTACTTTCTAATCCGTGATGCATGTTTTTGTTCATTTGTTTGTTTGTTCCTGTTCATACTGTTTTATTGACGTATAATTGACATACAAGTTTCAGGTGTACAACATAATTTTTTGATACATGTATATATTGCAAAATGATTGTCACGATAAGGCTAGCTAACATCTGTCACCATGCATTTTTCCTGTGATGACTGCTTTTAAGATATACTCTCTTAGCAACTTTCAAATATTAAATACGGTACTTTAATCTTTTTGATGCAATTGTAAGGGATTGTTTTCTTAATTTCTCTTTCTGATAGTTTGTTATTAGTGCATAGAAATGCAACAGATTTTTGTATATTGATTTTGTATCCTGCAACTTTATTAAATTAATTTATTAGTTTTAACAGCAAATCAATGGTACAAGGTTTAATACCAGGCACCGTATTGTAACTTTAAAGAATTGCAAGATTGTTTCAGTTCTGTTTATTACAAGAACATGATTCAGGTCATGATTTGTGACATGAGGATGATGATGTGGAATCTATGTTATATTTACATCTTAGGAAGAATAACTGGGGTTGTAATAGGTGGGAGAATATTAGAACAAATGAATCAACTCATATTACAACCTAAATCTGTAAAAGATATCTCAAATATGCAATGACAGTCTACACATATAGTATAGAATTTTACTTGAGAAATATTCTTTGTTTGTTAAATAAGAATGCTTGTTGGTCAAAGCCAAGGTCTGAAAGCTTTACAGGGAAAGACTGCTAATCTCCAGTTCTTTCATATTATAGAAGAGACTGGTACGCTTATACGACTATGGTAAGATTCACTTTGTGGTCCCTACATTTCTTTCTTTCTTTGAAGTATAGGGTTTCAGTTTCCTTTAGCACTAAATCTGTTTAATAAATTGAAGATTATATTCCAGGTTTTACAGATGCCAACTTTTAGAACAGCTTACCAAGAAAAAACCATTGCCTTACAAACAATTAAGGAAATAATTTTGAAATATCATTGCTATCGTAATTAGGAGTGTAAAGGAGTGGGGAGGAAGGGATCAATGGGGGAAAGAGAGGGAAAAGGGTGTTTGTAATACTTTCGTCAATAAAGATTAAAAAAACAAAACAAAATATGTTTGAAAATATAGTGTCACAAAAATAATTTTTAACTTGTGATTCCTTTTAGAATTATCTTGCCTCTTACTTTTGCCCAGGTTCAGACCTGCAACCCAGAGCAGATGGAAGATCTCAGGGTAATGAGGTCCATAAATTCTATGTGGAAATCACAAGAAGTCATAGGCCTCCTGACTAAATCTTAAAAATGACATGGAGGAACATGGGTCTTTGCACACAGATACTAAAGACTCCTGGTTTAAAGAATGGAAGTTCTCTTTATATCTCATGAATTTTAATACAAAAAACTTTCAAATGATCTAGCCCAGGCTACTCCCCTCTACTCCAGATTCATATTTCTAACTTCCTACTCAACACCTCTATTTGAATATATCATAGGCACCATTCACTTATCAACTTTCTCCCCACAAACCTACTCTTTCCAGTCCTCTCTTTCTCATTCAATTCTATCTACATATTTTCAATGCTCAGTTCTGAACACTTGGTTCATTTTTGAGGCCTCTATCTTTCTAACATCCCACGTACGCCAGCAGGTTCTGTGAGCTCTATCCAGAATCAGACCACTTTTGCCACCTTCACCTCTGTCATCTCTGTGCAAGTCACCATTATATCTCACCTGGATCATCAGGGTAGCATGTCTTGCAGCTTCTCCCCCCCCCCCCCTTTTCCTACCCCAGGGTGGCAATCCCAGACAAACCCAACTACATGATATTATTAAACCAAAGTCAAATTATCACTCACATATGCAAAATCCCTCCTTTGTTTTCTATTTCAGTTCAGCTGTAAGGATTTCTGGCCCCTCTCTTTGGAATGCTATTGTCCCAAATAATGACATGGTACCATTTTCACATTCAAGTCCTAGTTCAAAATCTCATCCTTGGTAAGGTCTCCCCTGCCCACCCAGTTAACATTGCAATCCCCCTGCCTCCCCCTTCTTTGTCCTTTTAAAATTCATAGACTTTCTCATTTTTTGATATACTAGAGGGTTTCCTTATTTGTTTATTGTCTGTCTCCTCCCTTTAGAACTTACTAGCCCACAAAGCAGGGGCTTTTGTCTTTGCTGTTGTTGTTAGAGTGATACACCTACCTCTAGAACATTGCCTGGCACATAAGTGTCCCATGATACACATTTGTTGAATAGATAAAAGCATCGGAATAACCTTTATATGTACAAGGGCAAGGGTTGTTTAAACTGTCAGTGTCCTTAAAAGCCTATATCTATGACAGGGGATATAGTACTTATAAAGCAACAGCCAATGATTTTACTTGAAAGCTCATTGGTGCTCATGGCTGGTCCTATTTGCTCTCTCCTGCCAGCACTAATTTGTATAGGTTTTGGTCCTGTCACCCATCACGACCCATATCAAGATGTGCCTGAAAATATCTGTGACTTTGGCTGAACCTAAATTCTGCATATTCCTTGTTCTACAGTCAATTTCTCTTCTGGCGGTCCCCTTCCCAGTTGGTGCAAGTTGGTTCAGAGTTTCCTGCCTAAGTCTTTGCTTGGATAAAAGACACTCCCTCACCCAGCTGGGTGTGGCTCAGTGGCTGAGCATTGACCTAGGATCCAGGAGACTGTGGTTTGATTCTCGGCCAGGGCACATGCCCGGGTTGGGGGCTCAATCCCCAGTGGGGGGCATGCAGGAGGCAGCAGATCAATGATGACTCTCTCATCACTGATCTCTCTCTCTCTCTCTCTCTCTCTCTCTCCCCCTCTCCCTTCCTCCCTCTGAAATCAATAAAGAGATATATTTTTTAAAAAGACACTGCCTCAGACTGCCTTTCCCTCTTAATCTAACCAGCAATCATGCGTTCACCATTCTAAAGCGTAAAGAATGCTCACCAAGGTTTTGAAGGCTACTCAGGGTGCCCATCCTGGAGTAATGCTCTTTTTGCCTAAACTAGCACAGGCATTTTTTTTAAAAAATTTTATTGATTTTTAGAGAGAGAGGAAGGGAGAAAGAGAGAAACACCCATCAGTGTGAGAGTGACACACAAATAGGCTGCCTCGTGCATGCCTCCTGCATGCCTCCTACAGGGGATTGAGCCTGAAATCAGGCATATGCCCCAATGGGGAATGGAACCAGCTACCCTTTGGTGCACAAGAGGACACCCAACCAACTGAGCCACACTAGCCAGGGAACTAGCACAGGCATTTGATTACAGTAGAACAAAGTGGCACAGGGAAACCCCAGGAAGGTGGGACTTAAGGATATACTCAATCAAGCATATAAAACAAAACAAAACAAAAAGATTTTACAAAATTAGGTAATGTATAAAAAAAAAAAAAGATAAATCCTGATTGAAATATTTGATGTAGCACAGGTGGGGGTTGAGTGGCAGAGGCGCCTTAAAAGGAGAAAAAAACAATTTCCAACGTAAAGTACTCTAACATATCCCTGAGAATCTCAAGTTATAAAGCACTAACGTTTTCTTCATATCAAGGCTGTTCGTGGCGCTAAACATAGCTGCTGCTTTTAGGGCCAGTTTCAAAGCAAACCGCAGCTGGCCGGTGACATGGGTTCTGCTTCTCAGCGGGCTGTTCCCTACTCACCGCTTCCCGGTTGGGTAGAACCTAGAGCAGGAATGGCCGTCCCAGGCGCAGTAAGGGTCCCGGGCCAGGCAGCAGTCGGCACAGGCTGTGCCGTAGATGTGGCAGCGATGCAGAGACACTTGGGAAAGCCCTTCGTTGGAGCTCACATACAACTGTTGCTATTAGAAGAATGATGATGATTTATTTCAGATGTGGAAGTTAAAAGAGGGCTTTCAGCAGGAACACATTATAGTATATGCCCACAAACCCTTGGATTCATTTTGAAAATAGACTAAAAACAAGAAGCGAAGTCTAGAAGGGTATAAAGCCAAAATAAATAGAATTTTCCTACGTTAATATGCCTATAGCATTACCACTTTCCTGTTTAAAGAAAAAAGCTCAGACTACCATGTAGAATGGTAATGTGTTTTAGACATTGGGATTCATTGTTCTCTGAGATGTGAGCTAATATATTACAGGTTTAAATTATGACGTTTGCTTTTTTCTTTGAATGCTGTCTCCTTGCAAAGTACAAGGCAGCTCTCCTGTTCTTCAAGTCTGGCAACCTATCACGTTGTAAATTTGAAAACAGTGAGGTCTAAAATACAAGGCATTTTTAAGTTTAGAAGAAAAAGTAGATAGTAGTACATAAAATTTTAAAAGTACATTTTTCACATGCCTTTGAAAGTGACGTATTTCTCATTAGGTGATTTTTTTGAATTATTTAGAATAGCAGTATTTGTATTTAGACACGTCTTAAGCTTTCTGTATATCTAGAGCTACTCAGCACCCTAAGTCATAAATAAAGATTTCACCCTTCTTTTGTAGGGTTATTTGGAGTTTTTTTATGCTACTGCTCCAGTTTCTTTAGCTGAGCATAAAACGGTTCTCGGGAGTTGAAGGGTAGTTTCTAACTGATGCTAAGCATTTTACAGAGGCCCGATACACATTTCGAAGTTAGCATAGGACTCTAAGCTGGAACTTGAATACATGCCCATGCCCATTCATGTGCATGCGCACACCTACATCTACACATATTTTATACATATGCTACTTAAAATTAAATCAGTGGGGACATCATTGGTCCAGCAAGCTCTGGAGGCAGGCTTCTTGGATTCAAATCCTGACTCAACCATAAACTGGCCATGAAACTTTTCTCAATCTCAGCTTCATCTTGGGTAAAACTGGGGTAATAGATCATCTACTCAATGGTTTTTGTATGAACTAAATGTAAGGGCTACCTCCACATAAAATTCTTAGCATAGTTCCTGACTCCTAAGAGCTCGCTGAATGTTAAGTAGCCGTAGTAGTAAATTATCAATTAACTATCAATTTATAATCTTTCAATTCTGTTCAATCATTTGAATCACATTTCACTCTATGTCTAATGTAAAATAATTCTTTTATTCAGATCAATTAATTTTTCAAAAATTGGGCTGAAAAATATTGATCCCCAGTGAGACATTCAAACCATAAGAAAACAATTGCATGTTTTGACAATAATCATTTCTCTGGCAACATTTGAAATAGTGCTTATTGAGTACATTGATAATAATATAGTGAATGCATCAACTTCTTTAAAAAATTTTGAGGAAATTGGTTTGAGAAAGGAATACAGATAGTTTCATTTTAGAAATTATCCTTTTTATTAATCCAACTATTATCTACTATATAGTATGTAAGAATAAATTAGACAATAAAGGTTCATAAAAAGGATAATAAAGTAGTTTGAGTAGTAGAAAAGGTACTAAATTCATGACATTTAAATATATATGTAGATATATATTACCATTGGCATTTTGTATTTCTTTCCCACTGTAAAAATAATGCTGTATGCAGTTGGACAAATGAATTCCCCCCAAAATCAAGTAATTACCCTGCCCTCTATCTAAATGATTTAATGAAACATTTGTAATTATCTACAAGATGTTGAAGACATTTAATATCAGTTTTTTCTGTGTATATGTATGTGTTGTATATTTCCATTTTATGGAATGCATTGTGACCTACAAGTTCACAACTTGAATTAAAAGTTGGAATGTGTAATTGTATGCTGAACTACTACTATGCCACACAAATGGCTTTGTGTTCATCTTGAATTTTGCTCTAATACTTTCTCTTTCCATTAAACTACTGTAAACAAAGGACTTCCCTGCTGCTGACTTCAAAGACGATGCTAACTAGGGGTCAGCTCTCTAGGACACTGGGGAAAATGACAAATGGCTTCTTGTTACTTGGGAAAATGTTTGTTATGCACCATACAAACATTTTTAAAGATGAGATCTTTAGCTTTGTTGCGTCCTATTTATTTTTCTTCATAAAATTAGTGGAGTGAAAAATAGTACAAGACTGTGGATTACTTGTTCATCTGCAACAGACCAAATATGGTGAACACTAAAATTATGTCATCAGTTGTGCTAACACATAAAATCTTTATTCTCTATTCCAAGAAAAACAAATCCGAGGCTCTTACAAACAGCAGTTACCAAAGACCCAGTTTATTTTAGGAAAGTTATATAAATTAATTTGTTTGTGAGAAAAGCACTACCTTGTAGAGGCAGAAACTTAGCTCAGTGAGGTTAAATGGTTCATTCGTAATTTACGGTCAGGTTGGGATTCAAATGCATGCCAGTCCTGCTCTGAAGCCTACTCCATTCTGGATTATACTGCTCTGGCCCCAAAATATTTGTTTTGGGGTACCACTGGGAGATGGAAGGTGCATATGTTACACATGTAGAGACCGGAACTGGATTTTTTCTTTCTGTGATCCTTGTGTATTTGCCCGTGCAGGCACAAAGGAGGTTAAACATTCCCGATAATCAGAGTCTACCATTTCTTTACCAAATCTGGAACCTGGATATGGCTTAGATGTGAAACACTCAGATTTTTTAATGACATATATAGCCCTAAAAAAAATAACATTTTCTTAGAAATAAGCATAAAAAATGCATTGCACATTTGAAACATGCAACAGCAGCAGGAACTCAGCAGAGGATTGATTACTCATTCCAAGCCCCTGAGAATGTGATGTTATAGTAGCCCAAACTTTATGCTAAATTCTTTCTTCAGAAAGATTATTTTCATTTTGGTTCGTTTAACATACAGTAATATTTGAGAATATGGGATATGCAAAATGTTGGCAATCATGCTGACATATGTATGTTCTGCTCTGACGGATTTTTGTACAAAAATAAACCTGTTTTGTCTTCACTAATAGCTAGTGAATTCTGCAATCAAAATTGAAGGTGATTTTGTGGTATCCTGTAAACAGCTTTAATTATTTTGCTAATATTGAAATTAATTTTTCAGAAATTATAAATATATTTTTTCATAGTAATAAAATTTTTTACATGCAAACAAAATTAAAACGGGATTGATTTTACCTTTTTAGATGAAATTTTCATTGTTGTTATAGGAACATGATTCTGAAAAATTAGAAAAACATTATGTTAGTTGATCAAATAATCATTAAAAATAATTTTGCATTAAAAATTTATTATCTTTTCTACTGAAATTCAAAAAATCATCATTTCTCTCTAAATGCATATGTACTTGCAAAGTCTAGCAATATTTGTCTATAATACATTTCCTCTGTGGGGAGTAAGGATGGATTTGTCACACAAATATATGCCTAAACTGAAAAAAAGGTTGCAATTATAACACATATATCAATATAGTCGTTAGAAAAAAAGGACAATTTGAGAGAATTGAAAAAAGTGTATCTTGGAATACTGAATCCAATGAGTAACTCAGGATTGAATCTGGGTACCTGGATGGGGGGCTGCGGACTAGTACCCCATCTTTTTCCACAACACAGCACTCTGCATAAGTCACTGTTGTTCACCCGACCAAATCTGTTTTGGAAAGATGTATTAGCCTGAACCATACTTATTAATCCCTTTCGTTGCAAACAAAGTAATATTGTTACGGATCTTCTTTTTAATTTTATTTTTAGGGTGAGGAAGAGGGAGAGAGAGAGAGAGAGAGACAGAGACAGAGAGAGACAGAGAGAGACAGAGAGAGAGGTGAAACAACCACTGGTTGCCTCTCGCACACGCCCGAACCCGGGACTGAAGCCCGCAACCTGGGCATGTGCCCTGAACTGGAATTGGACATGCCACCTTTGGGAGTATGGCATTTCGCTCCAAACAACTGAGCTGCACCGGGCAGGGCAGGGATCCTTTTTTTATAAATGGGATCTAGTTAAAGAACTTAAGAATTTTCTGAAATAGTAATCTTTTTGAAAGTCACTCTATTCATAACTTTAGCTGGTAAATATTATTAGTTACTTTTAAAGATTAAAAATTAGACTTGTGATAACCTGATGAAGGTCTGTGACATTTTATTTGATTAACTCAGGTGGGAGCAACCTCTCAAAATCAACTGTGCCCACAATGATTTCACTTTCTGGAGCTGTGTGTTCTTACATTTAAAAGATAAAATGGTGAGATTTCTAAACTCTCTATTGCAATAAGTTTTGATCATTGCTTAGAAATACGCACACATACAAAAGAAAGCATTGCAACTTACATTCACCTAGGCAACTTCTTTTAGTTGTACCTCCAATTCAAGTTAAGTTTATGGAAGCTGGACATATTTTCAGAAAATATTCTGAACAGAGGATTAAAATAAGAGATTGTGGTTCTGCACAGTATATAAAACAAAGTGCCTGGCTTTTTAAAGTTACATTGAGTATATTAGTGTGACACTTAACTAAGGAATTTTTTTCTATTCAAATGCATTATTTTCTTACGTGCCATTACAGTATATCACACACACTCAATTATTTTTACCTCACCTCAGAAAATGTGACACAAACACCACGTCGAAGACAGTAACTGTATTTGGTAACTGTATCTCTCAATTTAGCCATATCAGTCACTGGCACAGGCATGAGTGAGAGGCTCAAACACTTTCAGTCTCTCTTGGGCTGATGTCCCCCACGTGCATTTTGACTGACTCTATTTTTCCACTGAGAGTTTATTCTTTGTGATGATAACACCAGCATAACTCATATAACAGACCATAAGTAGTTAGCACATGATCAGAAGAACTCACGTTTCTTTAAGACCTTTCCATAACATGTATGTTTGAGTTTGTGTCAAACTCACTCAATTAACATTTCCTGATTACCAGAAAAAGATTATTTCAGAATTAAAAATGAAGTGCTGCAATAAGGCATTTTTACTATCTTCATGAGGACTTCAGAATAAGGTACTTTAAATTATTTTGACTAGCCAAATTTCCCCTAGTGAATTGAATGAGAAAAATATATACATTTTTTATATATTGTGATTCTGGTTAATCTAGTGAAACAATTTCTTTACAAAGCAAGTCATAGAAAAGGCACTTGAAAACACATGATTAATGTTTAATGAGCACAATTTTAATGCACTAATCACAAAAAGTTTATGACAACGTGAACTAGCATTAAAAATTGTAAATTTAATAACACTGAACAATTTGCCAGTTTCTCCCATTTTACATTTGATGGTTTCATTTTAAAAAATGTTTCTTCACATTGAAAATTTATTAACATCATCTAACAGCATGCCATCTTGACAATTTATGTGCTTATAAATTCAATATTTTTGGTGACTGTGGTAATGTATATTAATAAATCAATGCATTCTGAGTCCACTAAACTAAGCAAAGCAGCTCACTGGACTAGTAATAGTCTGCCAGGGTTCTGAATGCTACTTTTATGCAGTTATACGCTGACCCTAGTGTTTTGATGTCCATGGGCCAATGTTTAATTGTTTGAGTTGGAAATAGTGTAGAATTGATTCCATGTCAAAGGTTCTTTTTCAAGCCTAACAGCTCCTCTGTCTGTGCTTTTACCCATCTTTTCAAAGCAGATGTAAGGGACCACCTGAACTACAAGGACCCACTCCTTAAGGAGAGAAGCTTGTACAGACACCACAGATCTGTTTTCCAGGTTCACAGACACATAAAGAACAGGCACTCTGCCCTGAGAGGCAAGATCCTGCAGGACTCAACTTCCCTCTGTCCCTCTGTGTGCCTTTTTGTTGTGTTTTTCTTTTCTTTTCTTTTTTTTAAGTCAAATTCAAGAGCAGAAAGGATAATACAGTGAAATGTCAAGTTCAGAGAGAACATAAAATTTTGAGTGATAGACAACATTTGTTTTACTTATTAGGGTGACATTTAAATTGAAAGCAATAAAAAAAAAAGAGAGAGAGAAAACAAAGCAGTTTATCTTGAAATTCCTGCTTAAAAATGAGAAAGTTTATCTAACAATCAATAATGTGGAAGTATTTGGGTTTCAGTGGTTTGTAAAGCAAATGATAAAAGCCCTTTCATGGCAAATCTGCTAGGCCTTGACCACAAGAACTTATATTTTAAGAATAATGATGAGCAAAATTCTTCAAGTTGTGGTGACAGCTGAAAAAACTAATCCTTTTATGTTAAGATAGCTTGAAATGCATAAAAATATTTCAGAAAAATATTTGTTCTCTGTTTCTCACTTTATCTGGTGTTTTCTACCCTCAAAATTTATAACATTCCTTATTTGAGCTTAGGCAAAATATTATTTTCCTTCAAAGTGTCTGTAAGATTAAAGAATGCTGTTCATTATGCATGTTCAGAGACCAATAGAAGAGATGCTCAAACCTTAAAAACTTCCAGCTCCTCCAGGATGAGCTCACCACTGGCAGAGCTGTTAGTCGGGAGAACCACCACCTTCTGCACAGTACCCCGATCTAAGGCAGAGGAAGAAACAATGGGATGTTACAATACTTTTTTTAATGGAAAGAAAGACACTTAGACATAAGATTACTGGCTTAGATTTAAAATACTATTCTTGTGTCTATAAACATTTTCTAAGCATATCATTATGCCACTCTATGAATCATATATATTTTAGGTTTAAAAGAAACCAGTTGAGATTTAGCAATGTGTGATTAAAGCACATTTTTGAGTGTTTTGATAAAGTAGCAATACATTTCCTCCAAAATATGTTTCTAATAAAATAACTGAGATACATTATAAATATCAAGGCATTATTCTTTTAATGCATGAGCACTCACCTGTGAATTTTTAATTTGGAAAGGTAAATTATCACAGATACTGAAACATTTTTTAACTCTGTTGACAAATGTCAATGAGAAGAGTTAATTTGAACCAAGCTGGACAGGACTTTACAACAAGGAGTCATTTAGTGATGAACACCACAAATCTCAAATCTCATATCTCAAACTGTCCTCTTTTCCACAGGCAAGAGATACTCTGACATAAAAGATCCATTTCATGTTTACAGTTTCTATTTTATGAAACTGATTGAAACACTCAAAATAATTCTTCATGAAAAATAAACTCTACTTGAAAAGGTTACCAACTAAAAAATTAAAACCTGCTGGAAAAAAAAAAAAGTTTATATACAGAAGAACAAGACTTAGAGATTTTTCCAGAACAATCCTTGAATCTTATGAGGATACAAAGTATCTGATCTTAGAAGCACCTCATCTTAGAAGTTTCAAACTATACTCTGTAACTTAAAATTCATTTCTTCATACTCAAACATAAATAAGAATCCCAAAGCTTTGCAAGCTTTAGGTGTAATTTAAAAAGTGTGACTTTTTAAAACTGATTAGCCTCTTTAGAATGAGCCCTGGTAACAATCTGTACTATTTTCTTGGAAGATAAGGAATGAAAGTATATACTGAAAGTGAAAAAACATTTGAGGGTGCCAGGCAGAGACATCACAATTGAAAACTGATGAATGTGGGTGAAGGTGTTTCCCAGTTTCTATTAACAGTCCATCACCAAGAGCAGTGGGAAGTTCTGGGGAATAGAACATACCCAGAAACCTAAAATGAAATCCTTGTAATTATAACAGTTAGTGTGTGTGTGTATGTGCATGTGTGCGTATGACAGATGAGGGTATAAAAACATCTTTGTTTTAGGTCCTGTTATCAGAAAGGTCATGCTTTTTATTTTCTAAGAAGTCACAGCAGAGTCTCATGGCTCCTGCTGCAGCTTGTAAGGATCACTCCTTTCTCCACGACAGCAATGACCTCTTTCCTGAGCAGAGACTGAGCAGAAACTGTGTTTAAACATAGTCTCAAATAAAACTACATGAAAGGAAACCTTGATTACAGGGGTTTTAAAAGATAAAACTATCAACTCGGAAAATATTAATTAACTATTCTCAAATGAGACAACTGGCTCCTTTTTTACCCAATCTTAACTTGCTATGAGCAAAATTTTACATAAATCATTATTTCTTCTGAAAGAACCCACATAAACATACTTTATTAATGCCATTTATAAAATATTACAAAGATAGTAGCTATTAAAATAGTCTAAAAAAAGGTAATGCAAAACTTGTTTTTTACTCATTTGCAACAAAGCTAGAATACCTTGTTTTATTGCTTATCTTCCTATTTTAGTTATTTTTGTTTGTTTGTTTTGCTGGTAATGATGAGTAAGTTTCCATTTTATTTTAAGACCATTAAAGGGAAAGATATATTTTTTTCTACCAAGTAACACTGAATGTGAAGTTATCTGAAACTCTTGTAAAAATATAAGTAAACTTAAGCATTGGCAACAATACTGAAAATGAAGTTTATATAAAATCATAGACATGCAAGATCCATATACAGAAACAAATATTTATTGGATGCCTACTATGGGGGTGGTTCTATGATAAAAATGTATTACTTAAATCTGACTTTCAAGAAAATAAATAACCATTTTAATTCTTCTACTTCTCCACGTTTAGATTTGTATTGGTACTTTAGGAGCTAGCATTTCTACAGAGCCCTTCATTACACTGATTTCATTTTAATCATTGTATTCCAAATGATAATATCTGTTCTTATTATAATTAAACACACTAAAAGTTTTTATGCATAAATTAGAACAGTCATTCAAATTTGTGGTTTCCAATATGAATAAAATAGGTTTAAATCCCTGTGTTATTGTTAGATATCACCCTTAACAATGGTTAATCCAGTTTTTATGAGACATTCAACTTATATAGTTTGGAGGGCTTTCTTTAAGTAAAATAATACAAAATTATATATATATCTTTTCCTTTAATGGTCTTAAAAAAAATGGAAATTCACTCATCATTACCAGCAAAACAAAAAAATAACTAAAATAGAAAGGCAAGCAATAGTTTGTCTAATTTTGTTGCAAATGAGTTAAAATAATACAAAAACAGAGTTGTTTGGGTCTTTCTCAACAGGCACAAATGAGGAACTCTAAAGTCAAGGCAAATCCACCTCTTATAATTAGCCTATTTCTCTAAAAGAAGATTCTATAAAACTGGACAATGACACATTCTTTAAATCGAAGAAGTTCCATGTAATATATAGACATCCAATATATACTCTATCTTATTACTACAATTTTATCATTCAAGATCACTCACATGTCAGCAAAAGGTTGGAAAATTTCTTCCGTTGAATATAAACAAATCTACCTCTTTTTTTCATTGGCCTTCCTTCTACAGCTACCGCGATCATACACATTCTGTTTTTCACAGCCCTCCAGTTTATCTTTATACTCTCCCTACTCTCTCTGTGCTCTAAGTACGATCACTCCCTTCAGTAATACCTTATTCAAATTAAAACCCAAATCACACTCCCTGTCTTTCTCTGGATGCTCTGCAGTTTGGCATTATCCCATTTAAAAAGTGATGCTCAGAATTATACAGATTTTTTTTTTTTTTTATGATGATACCAGATCTCACTGAGGCTGGAATATGTAAAAGGCACAGCAATAGTTCTAGTAGTTCATCAACAAATTAGGTGACTGCACAGAATCTCTAGGACTTGGAGTCTCAGAAACAAATATCTCAACTCTAGTGAACAACATTTGCAAGGTTCCACTCTGGACGTCTATATTTCTGCTCCTGATTCCCACAGCCTCTAGTTCATATACTCAAGAGACAGATTTAATTTGGTCCAATTTAATCATAACTAAAGCACATCATAAACCAATATTTAGTAGACAGTTCAGTTGTCAAATGCTTAAGTATCATTTTAATCAGCTGTGGCCTGCGAAAGAGTCAATATATATGGAATCCCCCATGGCTCCTGCCTAAGCAGCCCCATGTTAATGGGATGGTTTCTTTCAAAATGCAGTCCTAGTAGACACTGATGGTTTTCTTTTCAAAACACTCACACATCTTTCCTATATAGGAAATACTTTTATTTTTTAAATATTTTTTACTTATTTCAAAGAGAGGGAGAGGGAAAGAGATAGAAACATCAATGTGAGAGAGTCATTGATCAGCTGCCTTCTGCACACCCCCTACTGGGGATTGAGCCCGCAACCCAGGCATGAGCCCTGACCTGGAATTGAGCCATGACCTCCTGGTTCATAGGTAGATGCTCAACCACTGAGCACACCAGTTGGGCTATAGGTATAGGGAATACTTTTGAGGTATCCTTGGGCTGTATCATTCACCACTAAGTAAATAAGTTGACTTGGGTTGTCTTCCATCCATTTTCACTCACTGATTCAACAAGAAATTATAGAACACCTTCAGTGTATCAGGCACTATATCAAGTATGTATGCAGAGATAAATAGGCATAGTGTTCAAGAGTTCACAGTTTATAATTTATGGTTTTCTGAGTAGCAGGTGTGTTCCCATTAAAATGTTAGTCATTGAAAAATATGCATTTTAGAATGTTCATAAAATTCCCAATTACTTATGTCTATATAAAGCTATCTCTGTGTCCTTCACTTTGAAGATGATAATGTAGTTATCAAATGTCTTCCTTCTGGGGGTAGTGAGAATGGCATTCCTTGAATGTACTCACAACATGAATCATTTTTATTGTCCTGCAGAATTGGGATAGTGCTTTTATTCCCTTGGGAAAAGTACCACACCTACAATAAAGTTACAGTGAAGTAGATTATTTTTCTTTTTCCCTTAAACCTCAGTTTGCTTGTGTGTACAATGTAAATAATAATTATACCTTTTGTGATAGATACCTGTTACTAAGGCCTACCCAGAATCACCTCCCTTTCTTTTGATAATAACACACTGAGACATTTGGGAAACAACCTCTTTTTCATTTTCAGTCTGCATAGTTAAGGAATGGTGTAACACCTTCCTGATCCAGAGAGAAACACAGGACTCAGGCTGGTCCCAAAGGGATTCCTTTGCCCAGTGATTCATGCAGGAGTAAGCACAGAACAAGCCAGGGTCCATCCATCCCTGAGAATTACATAGGTGGAAACCTCTTTCTTTCTGAGGTCAGGGCTGTTAAAGATGTAAATCTGGAGTTTTGGAGCCATCCTTGCTGCCATATGCTGAGGATTTATGTTGTGAGTACATTCAAGGGATGCCATTATCACTACCCCTAGAAGGAAGATATTTGATCACTACATTTTGATCTTCAAATTAAAGGATACAGAGATGGCTTTATGTAGACATTAGTAATTGGGAATTTTATTGACATTCTAAAATGCATATCTTTCAATGACTAACATTTTAATGGAAGCAAACATAAATTCCAGACATCATTTTAGCACAAATTCAGCTATGTCTGAGGCTGCTTCCTGCATTTCCCAGTTGAACACACACACACACACACACACACACACACACACACACACTGGTTTTTTTTGGACTAGTTTGAGTAAGATGCGTGGTCACTTTCAGTTGAAAGAATTCTGATTAATAAAAGCTACATGAATACTACATGGAAATTGTTTATCATGATGTCTGGAATATAGTATGTCCTAAACAAGTGCAAGTTATTTTTTACTTATAGCTCAGCCACTTACTAAGGAATAGATAATAGGCATACCTTGAATACATTAAAGCATTGTTACGTGAATCAAGCAAGACAAATCTTTGTATTCTGCATAATATAAACCTATGCACAAAGATAATATAGTAGACTCACTAACGCACATTAGTAATTTTAATTATCTTTTGTTTCATTGAATTTTTAAAGAAAATTCCCCAGACAAGCTTCTTTTCTGTTTTATAAATTTTATGCCACCTAAGATTTTTTCTTTCTAATATAAGAAGCATAGTAATATTATCCTTAAACCCTTCCACTGACTCCAGACAAGAGAACAGCTTGTATTTATAGCACAGCAAGTGCTGGCTGTCTCAAACAAATGACCAGCAATAGCTCATTACCCAGCGGGCCATTTGAATAGTCATTTATATATCTAATCTGCTGAATCTCATTTAAAATACCATCTTTAGGTAGTTTCCCTAGAAATTTCTGTGCCAAACTGTGTGCGTGTCACTACGATTCTGGTTGCCTAGGGATTTGGGAGGAACACTGCCTCCTTAGTCTATGAAAATATTCTCCTTAAGACCAGCTTCATGTGTGCAAGAGCTGTTCAGTCACACAAGTTTTGTGATCAGAAGGGCCCATACTTGTTTTAATGCTCTTCTCTTACCTTCTTGAAATTCTTAATAATTTTTAAAAAGGGACCTTACATTTTCATTTTGCACTGGGCCCTGGAAATTATGTAGTCAATCTTATTTTAGGTGCTGATAATTAATAGCAATTTGTACCAGCTAAGTTGGCCTTATTCAATAAAGTAAAGATCAACATACAAATCCCACAGTCGTATACTCAACACTTTTCTCCTTTTTCTCTGTCTCCATCATAGTGTCCCTAGATGTCAACCTAAGCAGCCCTAAGCATGACCCCAGAGGCAAATTGCAGGAAAATCAGCTCTACTTTATCAATTAAAATTAGTATTGAAAATGATGAAATCATTATATTTTTTAAATGACAGCTCTTCCTTTATTATAATTTTCTAAACCAATTTGTTCATTCAAATAAAGAAACATTTTAAAGTTGAAAAAGACCTGCAAAGGCTCTGTTTGGCAAATGAAAGCTTTATAGGTAAACAAAGAAGAATGACTAGATATCTAACATTGTTAGTTTCTGTAATGAGATCTTACCAACTGGCTGCCTTATTTCATGTTAGTTAAAATATATATTCATAATAGATTTCTTTTTCTGGATAGGTGATCAACTGGCTGCTATATCCTTTTAATTGTATATTTAAATTTGAGAATAAAACTGAATCATTAGTTTATAAAATCTTTATTAGTAGTTTAGTGAATATACTTTTAAGAGGTGGCAGTTCTATTCATGAATGCCCCCTTGTTACAAAAATATATATAAAATATTTCTAAACTAGGTCATTTAGCACAATTTCTCACACTTAGCAAAGCTTTTCACACTTAATAGGCAATTTAAATACTGTAATGTGGACACTTTCAGCTTCACCTCTTGGGGCAGTTAGAGCACCAACTGGTCATCAATGGCATCTCAAGTGTCTGTATTTGAGGGAGGCCCTTGGAAAGGCAGAATCAATGAATGCTATTATTCAGCATCTCCCACAGTGTGTTGATATCAAAAAGTTTGTAGGGTCAAATAAATTTGGAAGGTACTGAATTAACTTAAGTTAAGCAGGTTTCTTTGCTGCAGAATCTTTCAAAATGATTAAAATACATTTCTGCATTGTGAGGAAAATATAGTATTCAGAGACTTTGCTAGTACCATTAATTCATGTGATTCCTAGGCACTTCCATCCATGTTCTTTTAGATGGCCATGTTATATAATACAAATAGCTTTCCAAAGTGTGGCACTCAGCTGACCTCATCAGAATTACCTAGGGAGTTTAAGATGCTGGTTTCCATGTCAGACCACAAGCATAATTTTTGAAAGTGCTAATTTTAAATAAGCTTTACAGAAGATATATAACAAACATTTGAGAATCACAGAAGATGAACAGTATAGTTCTTTCTAACCGATTTCATTTCTTGGCAATTGTCTTTATTTGTCAAAAACAAAAAGCTACTAAATTATTTTTTACACATTTTGTTTTTTGATTTTATTTCTGCCTAAATACAGCTAAAATAACATATTCTACTAATGCATAAAGTTAATGACTAATTTTCAATTCACTGAAATATGCTAAGATTGTCCCCAAACAAAATTATAATTAAAAGTTTCAGGTATTTTGAAAATAAACGTATATGCATGATTAATGAAATTACAAAAATACCCTCTTAATCTGCAAACATTGAAATAATAATAAAACCTAGAATTGGCATGAATATAAGGAAACAGGTGTTTTAAAGCACATTTGGTGAAAATATATTCAGAAAAATCTTTCTGATGGTCAATAAGGCAGCTGGCTACGATGGACTAACTAATGCCAGGATAGCCTTCTCACAGTTAACTCTAAAACTGGACAAACTATATGAGGTAACTCCTTCTAGGTAATGAATAATAGGAGAAGACAAAAACAAAGGAAACTCACAGGAAATCTTTATGATTACCCAACTATTTACTTGGGAATAATTTCCCAACAGAGGTACAGAAAGCTGGTGTCCCAGTTTTGCATAGTGGTCCCAATGAGATGAGGAGAAAGATACAAGAATTTTGGGGCAGCAGAAATTAATGAACTCTGTGGCACATGATATCAGAGAGAAGGAGCTGCCAAGAAAGTGGATTCCAAACTCCTTGTAGAAATCTGCTGTGAGTCTGTAGCTGATTCCCGGACTATATATATTCAGGATGAAACTACTTAAGGCTTAACAGATTGCAGCCACTATAGGGAGAATGGAATAGACAAATTATAGGTTGAGCAGTTCTGGGGAAGAATAATGCTGGGTGAAGTTGGAGTTCTGGCCCTATCACAGTAGACAGATCTCATTAACACCTTGTTAAAACTCCTGGCATCCAGTTGACACAAGAAAGGCTGAGCCTAGAAGAGTAAGTGCCACATTCTAGAGTAAGACTTACTTTAGGTCTGTCCTAACAAAACCTGAAACCAAGATCTGATAAGACATACAAGAGAGAAAGTTTGGACTTAAAACTAAACTACAAAAACTGAAATAAAATATTAACTCCATAGACTTAATAGTAGAGATTGAAAGAAGAGTCAATGAACTTGAATTCAAAGGAATAGAAATTACCCAGTTGCAAGAACACAGAGAAAAAAAGATTGAAGAAAGTGAAAAGGTTCTTTTGGGTATGTGTAATGTTATCAAATAGTCTAATATATGTGTAATTAGAATTATGAAAAGAAAATAAAGATATATTGAGGAAGAAAAAATACATGAAGAAATAATGGCTGAAAACTTCCCAAATTTGATTTTAAAAATACTATGTTGAAGATCTAGGAAATCAGTGAGATCTAAGCTGAATATAAGTAAAAAAACAAAACAAAACAAAAACACAAAAAAAAACAACAACTATACCTAGGCAGATTATAGTTAAGCTTCTGAAAACAAAAGATGTAGAAAAAACTTTGAAAGCAACTAGAGGAAAAAGACAAGTCATGAGCGTAAATACTGCTGACTTTTTATTAGAAACAATGAAGGCCATATGATAATGGAATAACATTTTTTAAATGCCGAAGAAAAAAAAGTTAATCCAGAATTCTACATTCAGGGAAAATTTTTTTAAGAAAATGAAGATGAAAACAAATATTTTTTATAAATAACTAAAGATAGACAAGGTTTTGTCTACAGATCTTCTGCATTTGAAGAAATGTTAAAGGATGTCTTTTAGTCTAAAGGAAAATAATAAAAAATGGAAACTTAGGTCTATAGTAAGAATAAAGAGAACCAGACATGACCCTCTTTCCATCAGAGCTGATTGATTGGTTTGTAGATATATTTTGTCACTGCTGCAGCCAGTTGCAAACATAAGAAAAATTGACATAATGACAAAGCTGATTCTTGCTCCCTCCTAAAGAAAACAGATTGAAACTCCAAAGAAAGAAACTGTGATCCTAGTCAAACCACATCTAAAACCACCCTATTATTGTGATTTTCAGTTATGTGAACTAATAAAACTTTAAGAAAAAGGAAACAAATAAGCAATGACATTTCTGAGAATCTCAAGTTTAGGTAAAATATCCCCCCCCAAAAAAAAATAACCCAGCAGAGCTAATTTGTGACATCTTACAGAGTGAAAAAAAGTCAGTACTTAAATTTAATCCCTCCATATGAGTAGGGAATTATATTTTATTTTTAATTCAGGAACATTATCTTTAATCTGCAATTCTAAATTTCAAAAGATTTTTTTTTTTTTTTTTTTTTTTTAAATTTCTTGGGAGGCAAAACCTATCCTGACTTGAACTCATTTGGCCGCAAAACCTGACCTGCTCTTACTTGAGGCTATTTATAGTCCTTATTTATTACACTTGGTTTGAAGATTTCTCTCACTACAGAAATAGCACTGGGTATTTCATGGGGTGTGGCCTAAGGTCCTAAAGCCATTTCACCTAATATATATATGCACACTTATCTTTACATTTTCAAATACTTCTGAATCCCAAAACACATTTGGTTTCAAATAAGAGAATATAAGCAAGGGTTGTTTTTCTTTATACTTTCTTTTTGGTTTTCACTTATTATCTATATTTTAAAAATAAGCATATTTAATTTGAACAATAAAAATAATTTAAGATATATAATTAAGCAAAACTATAGGTAGAAATCATGTTCTGGTTAAAACTAACACGATAAAAAAAATTAAGTACTCAAAACACATCTACTAAAGGTACTCTACTAATTCAGGACACTGCTATTGAGTCTGCCTAACGTCAATTATATTAGAAGAGATACAACTGGTCAGTACTATTCCCTCATATGCTGAACACTGGGTATGCATGTAACTGCTCTATGATGGTTTTCCTTCTGCAGTTAGCTCTCAGGAGAAGATATCCATGACTCATTAATAGCCCCATTAATGGTGGTTCATACACCACTACTGGAAAAAAAACATGCCTACTCTCCCAAACCTGCAGTAGTGTCATCTATTTCTATTTTATCCATTCTGGTCTTATATTTGCAAATGGTATAAACATGAGCAAACCTGCCTCCTGTAATCCACTTTATTTCTCTATAAAATGTGGATACAGCATTTGCCTTACATACCTGACAAGGCTGTTCAAGATCAAAGGAGAGAGCGTATGTGAACATTCCTTGTAAACTTTAGACAGTATAACTAACATTCCTCTCCATAGCCTGAAATTGTCCTTCCTTATTCCCACTCTGCCTGTGACAAATTATTTACTATTCTTATGCCTGCCAAACATTACCAGCAGATTCATCTATGGTCTGTCATTAAAGTTTTTCTCTCAATTTTTCTTACTCTAGTGTATGCAAATGTAAGTAATAGCGTAGAATAATTATGCACATATTATTATTTGCTGGCTTCCTTCCAGAAGAAAATGAACTCTATGAAAGAAGAGACATTTATGTTTTGTTCACTGTTTATGGCTAGTGAATAGAATAACATGAGGATTCTTAATGGAAATTTTAAACATTATTTATGAATGCATATATATACAGTTATATATATTTATATCCAAAGATATGCATGATTGATTTCAATAAATATATATCTACTCTATAGGTGGATGTGTATATGTACCTGGTAAATGCTTACTAATTTCTAGGCAGTATACTTGGGGTTTTACATGCATCATCTCTTTTAATCTTTAAAATAAGTCTATAAAGTAGTACAATTAAGGAAACTAGGTTTAAAGATATGTAGCCTGGCCAGTGTGGCTCTGTGGTTGAGCGTCAACCTGTGAACTGGGAGGTGGCAGTTCGATTCCTGGTCAGGGTACATGCCTGGGTTGTGGGCTCGATCCCCAGTGGGGGCATGCAGGAGGCGGCCAATCGATGACTCTATCTCTCTCCCTCTCCCTTCCTCTCTCTCATCATTGATGTTTCTATCTCTCTCCCTCCCCCTTCCTCTCTCTGAAATCGATAAATAAATAAATATATATATTAAAAAGATGTTATATAACTTGCTCAAGGTCATAAAACTGATAAGTGATAGAGGACAAGATTTAAACCTAGGTCCTTTGAATGTCAAACCATGTACCCTAATTCTTATCCTAGAATATATCCAAGAATAACTTATTATAAATATTCTAATAAGTTATTCTGTATTTAACAAGGTTTGGAAGAAATCCCAACCAAAATTACAATTGGTTGAGGATAATCTCTGGAAATTTTAATTTGCCATAACACACTGCATATCTATATATAGAATTTTATAGATAAGCACACACATGCTTGTATCCATTACTGCTGTGGAAAGCTTTGAAGTTAGATATTTAATAGGTTAGTTGAAAAGTAGAGTTGTGGGGCAAAGTTGAAACAAAAATCTTAAGGCTAATGATTTTACTAAACTGACAATTAACAAGGAGTGACTAAGTTTTAAGTTTGGATTTAGTTGAGACTTACCAAAAAAATAAAATAAATCAGAAAACAGCAAAATGTGTCTATTAAAATTTTTGACCTAATTATTTATTCAACTAAGATTTCTGTCTTCATGAAAAATATCTGCTGTATCTAATGTATCAAATGTGTTTAATAAATTTACAATATAATATGTTTGATTATTCTGGTTTTAGAAGCTAATTTCACCTGTAAGGTTTAAGAAAAACATTATAATTCAATATCAGACAAAGTTATAATCTATCAACATACGAGTTATTATAGTTATTTCCTGGTGACACAGTTAAAGAATGCTCAAATAAGATCTCAGAAATCACTAAATTGTTTTAGGAATTTGTAAATTACTAAAATTTATATATCACTTTTCAGTATCCCTTATTACATTATATATCATAAATCTTTTACTTACATTTTGAAAATAAACAAGTGGACTTACTTTAATTTTTTTTTTTTTAATGCAGACGTATGTAAAGTTCTATGTAAAGTTTTACTGATGCTACACAAAATGCAACAACTAAATTTCCAAAGATGTAAAATTGAGGTTAATTGCTTCTATTTAATCCTTTATCATTTAGGAAAAAAATTACTGAAATTAATGAATTTTATGGTCACAAATTGACTTATTTTCCTGTACAATTTATTTATTTATTTATTTATTTATTTATTTATTTATTTATTTATTAATTATTGATTGATTGATTGATTTCAGAGGTAGGAAAGAAGAGGGAGAGAGAGAGGTAGAAACATCAGTGATGAGAGAGTCATTGATCAAGCCCACAACCCGGGCACGTGCCCTGACTGGGAATCGAACCCCGATCGCCTGGATCCTAGGTCGACGGTCAACCGCTGAGCCATGCCCGGCCGGGCCCTGTACAATTTTTAAATAAGATAGGCTGTCTTGCATTTGTCTTCAAAGTTTAAACCACGTACGGAACATCCACCTAAGGAGCTGGGCGCTCAGGAAAGAAAGAGGAGCACCCCCTCCCTTCCCGCTTCATTTGGTCATCTCCCAAACCGCTGCCCACGTTAACCCCTTCCTACTGCCTCCTGTTCACATCTCATCCTTTCCCTGGGAACAGTAATTCCCCTCTCAAACTTTGCTGCTCAGTTAGAATATAGGATATTGAGGAGAGCCGCACATTATAAGGACAGTCAGATGTAACTGAACCACATCTGGTCATCTCACCACTGCTCCTTTCTTGCCAGCTACTCTCTTTTCTTGAGGCCACCATAACATTATTTCCTCTTATTCCCCTGTTACTTTCATGGTAACTTTCTCCACCTTCTTGGTAATAACTTTTCTTTTCCTTCTCTTTAAGTGAGCTCCCCAGAGTAAAATCCTTATCTGCATAGTCTCCTAGAGTGACCTCAAAGAATTGTCATGGATTCAGCTAACACCTCCATTGCTATTCACTCCCATATCTCCATCTCCAGCACAGCCCTCTCTACTAAAGTGTTATCCACAATAACACCCTCCTTGAATTAGCCACTTCAGTGGTTCACCAAGTTTTTAACTCAATGTGAGACAGACATGTTCTTGAATTTAATTACTGTTCCTAAAAGCTTCTTAATCTAAGGAAGCCATTTAACCTCTCAAAGCCTCAGTTTACACAACTGCAGAATGGTAATAATAATTCTATCTTATTGGGCTGCCTTGAGGTGTTGAGAAATGTATCGTAGGTGATATATTCAGTGTCCAATACATAACAGTCATAGGAAAGGATAGGTGTGCCATTCAAAGGGAATTCATTACTCTCCAAGTCTGCTTGCTGATTATATATTCCTTGATCAGTGAGTAGTACTTCTTTCCTGGTGTTTGCCAAGCCACAAATCTATAAAACACTCTAGACACTTCTCCAATCTCCCATCTTTCCCAAATCAATTTGTTATCATCTGGTCCTTTCCTCTTCCTGAATATCTCTTGAACCTGATCATCTCTTTCAACCTCTGATTTTTAATCCCTGTTTTAATTTAGACTTTCATGATTTGTTACCTATAACATACAAAAATTCTTTTAACCAGCTTTCTTTTTATCTGTAATGTATCCGTAGCATTACCAAAGTGATCTATCTAAAATACATATGGGCAATGGCTGACCAACTCTAAGATGACCCCTAATGAGTCATGCCTTGTATAACTTCTCCCCTTGAGTGCAACTATAGTGTGTGACTTGCTACTAATAAATAAAATAATGCAAAGATTATGGTATGTCAGTCCCATAATTAGGCTACATTATATGAGCTATTTTAGCAGACTGAAGAGAGAGACTCTGCTAGTCTTGAAGAAGCAAACAACCATGTTTTGAATGGCCAATGAAGAGATCCACATGGGAGGGAACTGCGGGTGGTCTCCAGGAGCTAAGAGCCTCATTTCTGCATCAGTAGGGAACTGAATTTTTCCCCAAACCATCTGAGTTTGGAAGAGGATCTTGAACTCCAGAGAGGAATGCAGGCTGGCCTACACTTTCACTGCAGCTTGTGAGACAGCAGAGAAGACAGCTAAGCATTCATGTATGGAAACTTAGATAATGTGTGTAGCTTTAAGCCCCTAATTTTGTGGTAATTTATTATGCAGCAATAAAAAACTATTGCAAGTGTGTATCAGTATGCCAATCCCTTCCTGGACATTACAGATCCTTATATTATAGATCTTAACAAATTTCTCTATGAAGACTTTACAGTGCTCTTTCCCCATACTTCTCTTTGGCTAATTCTCTTACTCTTTCAAGTCTTTGCTCAACTATATAACCTTCTCAATGATGCAAACCCTGAACACACATCTCCCTTCACCAGTTCTGTTATTTTTAATAGCACTTATCAAGTTCAAAGAGATTATATAATTTGCTTATGTATTATGGTCATTTTCTCTTCCAGTAGAATGCAAGCTCCACAGGGCAGAGATCTTAGTCTCTGGTTCACTGAGACTAAGCACCTGTAAGAGTGTCTGTCATATAATAGGTGCTCGCTAATATTTGCTGAACTGAATTGAATTGCCTCTTCCACATGAGCAGATTCTTAAAAAAATCTGCTGTTGCTATTATTTTTTACATATAATATAGCTTTGGCATGCAATGGGCTCAATACATTCTAATGAGTGAATAAATAATATCTCTGTGATATTGTTATGTTATTCTGTACTGGTTGACAAAGAGCTATAAAACATAACATATATTTTTGCATTAATCAATAAGGGCTTTGCCAGAGTTTTAAAACACCAGAATTTATTATTCCTTATTTTAGAAATTCTTAAGAGAAGCCTCAAAATAGTTTCATTCTACACTTACAATTAGGTTAGAATTCAGAGCCTAGTTACATTAGATTTCTATTGCTGCTAAAACAAATTACCAGCATTTTTGTGTCTTAAAACAATGTATGTTTATTATCTTAGAGTTCTATAGACTAGAAGTCTAACATGGGTCTCACTGAGCTAAAATCAAGGTGTAGGGGTGAATGCACTCATTTCTGGATGTTCTAAGGAGAATCCACTTCCGTGCATTTTCTAGCTTCTAGAGACCATTCTAATTCCTTGGCACGTGGTCTCCTTCCTCTCTCTTCAAGGCCAGCTGAGTCACATCTCTCTGATTACATCTCACTCTGATGATGGTGGGAAAGGCCCTCATCATGACTGCTTTTAAATAGCCATTGCAGCCCGGCCGGGCGTGGCTCAGTGGTTGAGCATCAACCTAGGATCCAGGAGATCGAGGTTCGATTCCCGGTCAGGGTACATGCCCGGGTTGTGGGCTCGATCCCCAATGACTCTCTCATCATTGGTGTTTCTACCTCTCCCTCTGCTGCCCTCTCCCTGAAATCAATAAAGATATATTAAAAAAAAAAAAAGACGTCATCGCGAACCTTTTTTGTTCCAATTTACATTTCATATTCTAAAATAAAATACTTATCTTTTTAAAAAACATTTATGCTTGTTTTCTACAATTCGAACTCTTCCCAGTTCAACAGAAAGATTTTTACAAAATAGCTTTCCACAAAAACCACCCCACAACTGACATCTAGCTATAGATCTCCTTTGGGTAGTCCTATAGAAAGGCCTGGCCTTGCTGAGTGGTAGCTGTGGATTCCTCTCCTGGGATAAAGGCTGCCAACTATGCCTCAAGTAAACCTAGCAGCACATCAAGGACATAGTGTGGTTATTTCTTCTTAACACATGACAGAAGTCTTTACAAATGTCTTTAGGCTACAAATTATCTTACACTCATATAAGAGTTTAGGGTTAAATGAAAGCAACATACAGGGAGGAGGTTTGACTGTGGTTGTTTTCTAGTCATGTAGGGAAGCATCAGTGGTTAATAGTAAATAAACCAGTGTGATCGAGCAAATCAGAGCTGCATCTCTTCCTGCTGAGAGGCACTATCTCATTGCCTGATATTCTGAAATCCTCCACATATGCCAATTGAATATCCAGAATCCATTTTAATTAAGTAAGTGGAAGCATGCCAAAGAGATTCATATGTGTTTGGTGAGTGTGTAAGACATTTTGAACACAAATATATGTCCCATTTTAAAACAAATTTGGAAGGTGACAAGGTTTAGTGGTGCATAAAAATTAAGGTGACGTCCTACCCATTTTTGCTTCTCTTCTCTCCCCCCACATATTGCTTCCTTCATTCCTAAATACATGCTGAATAACATTAAAATGTATCACATTCATAGATTAAATTCTTGCATAGTTAATTCAGACACAAGCCCAGTCTGTTCCAAGGCTTCTCTGTCACCTTGTAAAATGAATCTTGTTCACACATAAGACAAGGTGACAACTTGTGGATGGTGAAACTGAGTGATATGACTCAAAGAAAGCAATGCCAATGCTAATGTTGAATGTCGACATATCAGAAATATCTTCACATATGTGGATTTTAATTTATAGTAAAATGAGAAAAATATAAATTAAATTACTTTAACTTCATAAAAGAAAAATACTATAAAGTATATGATGATAAATGAGGTAGTAATGTGGGAAAGATAAGTGCTTAAGATGTAAAATCAGACAGCAAGAGTTTATATTTTAGTTGTATCATATACTAAATATCTATATGATTTTAAATTATCTGAGCTTCTGTGCAAACATGGTGAAGGATAAGTGCAACTCACTCACTCATTTATTCAAATAATATCTACTGAGTGACAACTTTGAGCGATGCACTGTTCTAGGTACTGAGCATATAGCTATGATTAAATTAGACAGATAACCTTGCCCTCCACGGAACCTATATTTTTTCAATTCTTCACAGGTTATTTATAAGGGGTAGGTGAGAGTCAATGACATATCTGGCAAAAGGTAAGCACTATAAGTAAAGTTAATTAGCATCATTATAATAGTAATACAATAAAATAGTAATAAAATCAGAAACCTGAAAAAGTACACTTATTTGCATAAGTAGAATACTAAATAAATGAATGGTTAATTCAGGCAAGCTAGCAACACTAACATTTATATAATCATTATATGAGACATTATGAGGTCTTTAAAATATATTTCTGACTATTAGCTTAAAGAAAAATTATTCTTTTTGTAATACATCTTCTTTAGCAATGTCATATATTTATTTTTGATAAATTATCTTTTAAAGGTAAAATTTAAATGAGAACATTTGTATCTGGATTAGCAATCACTGTATGAGCTATCTTCCATTTTTTTGTTTCTTTTTTTCACATAGCCCTTTTGCTACTCTTCTACATGATCAAGCAGTCATCACACCGTGATTTATGATCTTTCTTCTATCAATTCAACCATCTTTCCACTCTGTTTCATTAATATTTCCTACTGTGAAAATCCCTGTAGAATCCTTGGTAAAGGATCAGATGTTTCCAGACTCTGCTTTGGAAAGCAGTGAACCACAGTGTTATTAAAAGCAAGTGTCTTATAAAGGGATTTGTTCCTTAGTCCTAAGAGAAGGGGAAGTCTAGACATTATCCTTAGAGTGACATTCATGCACAGCTTCCAACTGACAGTAGTATTTTGTAACTCAAATGCACCGCTCCAGCTATCAAATTTTACATGAGATATTTTTGGGAGTTCTTTAAAAGTCCAAATGCCTGGCTCTGCAGTTCAATAAGTGTGTCATTCCAAGAGATGTGACTGCCAAAACTAGTTAGTCACTATGAAGGTAGTTACCCTATAATGCTACAAGGCAAACACATTAAGTCTTTAGTCACATTTGTGGCACATACTTTAAAACTCCACATTTTCAAAGAACGTACAGGAGCCAACATTCCAACTTAGTACCCTCCCAGTTAAACAGAAGCTAATAAGAAGCATGAAACCATATATACTATATAAGAATTTTGGCAGAACACCACATGTATCAACCTTATATTAAAAATCATAATGGCATTAAATCATCCTAAACCTCTAACATCCATTCATAAGAATACTCACATTCTTTCATCAGAAACCACATGTCACTCTGATTCATGTATAGTACTAAAAATATAAATTTGACAGAATGTGTCAGAACTTGACCCAGGCACTTAAATATTTTCATAGTTCCAGAAGCAAAAGAAAAACAGGCAAAAATGTCTTCACTGTGCTGTAGTCAGCTTTGAAAAAATGGCCTGGATGTAAGCAGTAAGTGAAGTTAAAATAGAAAAGCTAATCCTATGAGTGCCCTTGTCTGCTGTTTTCAGTCCTTTGTAAAGATTAAAATTTCTTAAAAAGGAGTAAGAAACATAATAATACATGATTTTAAATACTTTTTTTTCAAAATGTGATCTTTTTTAGAGGGGATAGTTGCAGGAACACATGGGAAAGTAATTAAGTAAACTTAGATTTTAGTTTAAGTTTTAATAGGGTAGCAAAATAATTTTTACTCAAGATAAAATAATAAATATTTATTTGGGTCACAATATAAATTTCTGTATGATAGGCTACATATTAGAAAATAGCTTCTTTAAAAAGTAAATTTTCTAAAATTATACATGAAATTAAATGACAAAACAGTAATCAGCAAAATTTTCTGTCAAAGGCCAAATAATAACATGTTTTAGGCTTTTGGGGCAAAGTGGTCTCAGTAGCAACTACTCAGCTCTGCCCTTGTGGCACAAAAGCAGCCAAGACAAAAGTAGGTGGATGTGGCTATTTTAACAAAGATTTTTTATGTACACTGAAACCTAAAAATCTTACAACTTTCACTGCTCATGAAATATTCCTCTTCTTGTTATTGTTTTCAATCATTAAAAATATAAAATTACATTCTTAGTTTATGGATAACATGCAATGGGGTTAGATTTGGTTCAGGTTGTCTTTTCTTGACCCCTAAAAACTAGACATTAATGATGAAAATTGTAAAAAATAAATATGAGAAGACAAAGCTCACCTTCCTCCTTCCTTCCTTCCTTCCTTCCTTCCTTCCTTCCTTCCTTCCTTCCTTCCTTCCTTCCTTCCTTCCTTCATTATTTTATCTTTCTATTATCTATCTATCATCTATCTATCTATCATCTATCATCTATCTATCTATCATCTATCTATCTATCTATCTATCTATCTATCTATCTATCTATCTATCTATCTATCTATCATCATCATCTATCTACCTATCTATCATCTATCTATATCTATCTATCTATCTATCTATCTATCTATCTATCTATCTATCTATCTATCTATCTATCTATCTATCTATCTATCTATCTATCTATCTATCTATCTATCTATCTATCTATCTATCATCTATCTATCTATCTATCTATCTATCATCATCTATCTATCATCTATCTATCTATCTATCTATCATCTATCATCTATCTATCTATCTATCTATCTATCTATCTATCTATATCATCTATCTATCTATCTATCATCTATCTATCTAATCTACCATCTATCATCTATCTATCTATCTATCTATCTATCTATCTATCTATCTATCATCTATCTATCTAATCTACCATCTATCATCTATCTATCTATCTATCTATCTATCTATCTATCTATCTATCTATCTATCTATCATCTATCTATCTATCTATCTATCTATCATCTATCTATCATCTATCATCTATCAATCATCTACCTATCTATCTATCATCATCTATATCTATCTATCTATCATCTATCATCTATCTATCTATCTATCTATCTATCTATCTATCTATCTATCTATCATCTATCTATATTTATCATCTATCATCTATCTATCATCTATCATCTATCTATCTATATCTATCTATCTATCTATCACTTATCTATCTATCATCTATCTATCTATCATCTATCTATCTATCTATCTATCTATCTATCTATCTATCTATCTATCTATCATCTATCTATCTATCATCTATCATCTATCTATCATCTATCATCATCTATCATCTATCTATCATCTATCATCTATCTCTCTATCTATCTTGGCATCTGGTAGCACACAAAACATAATGAGGCAGTCCCATGAGAGTGGAAGGCTAGATTATCAGTCTCTCAAACTTAGCCAGAGTAGTACACTGTAATGGGCTACTTGTAACAGTTACTAGGCATTGAGCCACACAACTACCATGGAGTTTCTGTGGGTTACAGAATCATCCATAACATTCAAAGTTAATCCAGTTACACACCATTGTATTTGCATTCCAATATACTGTCACATAAGTTTTTCTTATGGCATCTTCTTTGACAACTGTCTGATTGAATTCCTCCAATTTTTCCATGATAGTACAGAAGCCATGAGAGCAGCTTGACTTATTGTGGCAATTGGAGCATCATTACTTATTTATAACAGCTGAAGGACTCTTTATTACTTGGGGATTGGCAATATCCAAGAAACATTATATCTTTCCTAAAACATTTATATACACAAAGCTAAGAAATCCTGAGAATAGTGACATGTGCTTCTCCCAAATTCCAGTTCAGAAAAGTATTTTATTTACTTTTAGCAGCAAACAAGCACTAAGAATTCCTTTTTAAAGAAATTTCACCAGCAATCCAAGAACTACTTGGGTACCAAATTTTTAAACTGATATATTGGTTGTTAGAATTTCGGGTAAATTGAGATCACTGTGTTTTTTTAAACTGATTTCTTTTTAAAAAATATATATTTATCGATTTCAGAGAGAGGAAGGGAGAGGGAGAGAGAGATAGAAACATCAATGATGAGAGTCATTGATGGGCTGCCTCCTGCACACTCCCTACTGTGGATCAAGCCAGCAACCCGGGCATGGGCTCTGACTGGGAATCAAACTGCAACTTCCTGGATCATAGGTATGATGCTCAGCCTCTGAAACATGCTGGCCAGGCAAGATCACTGTTTTAAGTCATAGTGTGGTCTGATATGACCATGAGGATAAGGTTCAGTGATTAAGTGAGTTACTATCTCTTCAGAAAGATGCTCTTGGTAGAAGTATGGCCATATCATGCACTTTCCTATTAAAACAGTCTTCAAGAGACTCCTTTGGCTTTGTAAGCAATCATTATAAAGTTTCTCACTAAAATTAAAAACATATTCCTAAATACTGTTTTTCAAAATGACACAAATGTTTAAATACCAACGTAAAAAGTATATGTAAAGATGCCATATACTTATGTGGTAAGAAAAGCCAAAGAACTTGTGTAACAGCATGTTTCTTATTGCCTTTTATCTGAATAAACACTGCAGCACAGTTTATAAAGACTTGAAAATTCCATTTATGAAATTTACATATTTCGTGTAGAGTTTCATGGGGGGAAAAAACAATAACCAACAGCCTGGTTGTAACATCAGAGTCCACCATTAAGACAGGTTTCAAAAGGTAAAATAAAACAGTTATTTTTTTCTGGGTAATATGAAACATAGGGGAGAGGTGTGACTCTAAAATCACCACTTCAGGAAAAAATTAACTTTTTTCTCTCTCAATTAATCTTGACAAATATTTATTGAGATCACAAGGTACTGTGAAATGCTAGATAGAAAATATATATCAAAGAGAAATAGAACCTTGAGAGGAATGTGCAATAAGAATATAAATATGGGAGAGTGGGTTAAGCACTGGTTAGAGGGCCTTAGAAGTGAATAAATTGAGTTTGGAGCATGATCTCTAAAATGTTATTGGGTCACACAGTTTGTGTTATCTAACAGTACATTGTAACTGCAAATACTGAGCTCAGGAAATGGTAATGACTAGAGATATACATTTGGGATTTATTTACACAGAACAGATAATGAAAACCAAACAATTCAATAAGATGCCAATGACCATGTGAAAAGAAGAGGACCATGGACAGAACCGCCACACTCACGGGCAGGAGGAATGCAGGCTAATGAAGGAAACTGAGAAGGAACTTCCAGAGAAAAAGGGACTTCTGTGGCTTGTGGCTGAAGCAGCAGGTAAAGAGAAATTCTACAACGACAAATGATGCAAAGAGGAGATGTTGGTATGTCAATGGTTAAAGGCCATTGGATTTTCTTATCATGGGTGTATTGAAGACCTTGGCAAAACCAGCAGTCTAACAGAGGTGCAATGGGTGAAGGTCAGGTCTAATTTTATCCTGGCATAAGGTGTTGAAGCCAAGGTTTAAGTGGAGAACAAAATGTAAGGAAAAGTGAATTAGAATATAATTGATAGCCCAGCCGGGTGTGGCTCAGCGGTTGGGCGTCGACCTAGGATCCAGGAGATTGAGGTTCGATTCCTGGTCAGGGCAATTGATCCCCAGTCAGGGGCGTGCAGGAGGCAGCTGATCAATGACTCTCATCATTGATGTTTCTCTCTCTCTCTCTCCCTTTCCCTTCCTCTCTCTGAAATCAATAAAGATACATTAAAAAAAAAAAAAAAAGGAATATAATTGATAAAGAATGGTCCTGGAAATGTCAGGAGGGGGTACAATTAAAAACAGAGTGGGAAATGGTTAGTCTGGGAAGGAAGGATTACTCCCTGGTATAAAGCAAGCAGAGAGCGGATGAGTGAAAACACAGATATGTCCAAGCGAGGGAGAGGTTGCCAAGTAGTACAGGTCAGAAGCTTCTCACCCTCAGACCAGCATGAGCCGTAATTAGATGAGAGTGAAAGATTCATATCTGAGGTTTTAAGTATAAGAATAAACAAGGGTAAAATAAGAACATTATAAGAGAAGCATACTTTGAAAATTATATTTAGCCAAGAAAAAATATCCACGTCTTAAACTGATTGAAGTTTGAGTACAATTTATTCCTTAGCTCAGAATACATATTCCACCACTATGCATCTTATAATGAGGCTTACAGACACATTGTATAACTATTTCTTAAGCTAGTAGAGAAATGACCTAATTTCATGGGCTAGTTCTAATATTGCAACAAGACAAATAAAGACTTTTCATCACTACAGGTAGTCAGGGATGTTAGAAAGATGTTGCTAATTACTGCCTTACAGGCAAACTTGTTTCTTGTTTTCTTTATTTCTTTTCTTTCTTTCTTTTTTTTTTCTTGAGTAGTGGTTCTCAAACTTTAGTGTGCATTAAATTTACCTGGAGGGCTCGTTAAAACACCGATGGCTGGGTCTCATCACTAAAGTTCCTGGGTTGGAGTCTGAGGATTTACATTTCTAACAAGTTCTTGGGTAATATTGATTTTGCTCTTCTGGTCTGGGGGCCACCTTTGAAACCACTGCTACAAGGCTAGCCATTCAACATGTAGGTCTATAAACAAGAGTACTTTTACTCAGCTTGTCTATTGAAGTCAATTGACAAACTAGAATTTGTATTAAAATAGTACCATCAATATATTTTTAAAAAACTCTCTGTATTTAAGTTATTGAGTTCATTTTCAAATGTTATCTAGGACATATCTATCATTATCATTATCACTGAAAAATGAATCCATGTATTTGTAAAAGAAAAAGTCACAGAATTTGCTTTAGTTGAGAAACCACTTACCCATGCTTAAAATTTCTTATCTCTTCATTAAGGTCATTATTATTACATTTTATTATAATATGTGCCAGGAACTATTCTAGGTGCTTTATATGCTAATCCACTTACACACAATCCTATAAAGTAATTTATTTTATTAACTCCAATTTACAAATGTGGAAACTGAGGCATAAAGACATTAACTATCTCACTGATGGTCAGACAGAAGTAAACACTGGGGACTTTTTGGTTCCAGTATCATAGCTCTTACCTATTTTATTACACTCTTTTTTACACATTAAAGTATATTTTGAGCTCAAATACTTACCTGTTCCAAGAAACAGGACATGGTATCTGCCATCAGCAGCATTCACTCGGTCCACAGCTATCTTCGTGTACTTATAGTCAGTGCCTATTCGGACGATCAGAGGCCTTTTGTGGATTGGGTAGATAGAATTGTACATAAGAGGATGGTTCCGAATGAAAGTGACAACGTCATCTGGGAACTCCTTGGTGGTTCTCATATTGGGTGTAAATGCTCCTCCTGGGCACTAAAAAGTATTGTTTTAAAAAATAAGTTAATAAAATACTTACTTAGTTTCAGTAATGATCAAATGATCTACTTTTCAAAATACTGAGCTCAAGTTGTTTTAAGTGAACTTGCTTCCCATTGAGGAGTAAAGCAGCGTAACTATACATTAACTATATAGACTACCCATAGAAAATGAATATACAAGGTGTAAAATTTGGTCATTTGAATGAGGCTAAGTCCACTAATCTTACTCTATTTGTTCTCAGAGAGGAGCTGAGGCCATTGTATATATAACTTTTCACCTTCCTCATCTGTTAGAAAAACAATCATGTGGATATAATCGAATGCTGCTACTGGCTAAAATAAATTAGACTATCATTATCAAACTCAATCAGAACTCTAGTGTGCAGGGATTTTATTTTATCTGATCCCTTCTCCCAAAAGAGGGATGTCTGAAGTTGGAGCTTGGATTGGATGTGGTAAATTAGACCTAACAATTCCCTTCTGAAACTGTTGAAAAGACCCTGGTGACTTCTATTAATTTTAGAATAAAATCCCTACAGCTTAGCATGGCCTGCAAGTCCCAGGCCTGCCTGCATCCACCACTCCCATAATAGTTCTTGCTCTTCCTGAGACTCCAGCATGCTCCTGCCCAGCACCTTGGCACTTGCTGTTCCCCATCTGAAATACTCCTCTCCATGCAAGACCATGGTTTTCTCTGTTACCTCATTCCATTTTCACTTGAAAAGTTTCTTCCTTAAGGGTGATGACACATATAAAAATAGCTCCCCCTCTCCATTTCCACTATCTCCTTAGTGTGCTTTATTTTGCTCCACAGTCTTATTTACCTAACTGTAAATTATATTTGCTGCTTGTATCTTTACATCTGTTTCTCCCTCTGGGATAAAAGCTGTGTACTGACCTTAACTGGGTATATTTTGTTCTGTTTCACCCTCAGACCTATAACAAAGCTGACAAATAGTAAATATTTGACAAAGAGTAGTGAATTACTCTATTATATTTGGCATCTAATTTTGGTGCAGGGGCTGTAAGAAATAAGGGCCTCTATTCTGGCCAAGAGAGGAAAGATTCAGAGCATCAAGTTTAAAGGGGCAGATAGAAAGCCAAAATGAGATCTGAAAAAGGACTGCTGGATGGCCTCAGAGTTCTGGACAGGGAGCATGGCAAGGGCTTCTGAGGAGAAGATTCCATTTACAGGGCACCTGAGGCCAAACTCAAGGGTAGGCTGGGAGCTGCTGGAGCTTGGAACTCAAACTCGCTCACTAATAGAAACTGAGCCGTAGTGATATGAGCAAAGCCGTTGGATATAATCATTTTTTTATTCTCACCCAAAGATATGTTTATTGATTTGAGAGAGAGAGGAAGAAAGAGAGAGAGAATGTTAGAGAAACATCAATCTGTTGCCTCCGGTTTGTGTCTCTGCAGGGGACTGAACACACAGCCTCGGTGTGTGTCCTGGCGGGGAATGGAACCTGCAACCTCTTTGGTGCATGGGATGATGCTCCAACCGACTGAGCCACCAGGCAGGGCAGTTACAATATTTTAAAGCATACAGACATTATTTGTCTAACCCTATTAAATACCTGTCAATATCTCTACTTTCTGGGGGGAAAAACAAAAACAAAACAAACAAACAAACAAAAAAAACTTCGTTAAATTTTTGTTGAAAAAAAGCACTCCTGCTCTGGTTTTCATTTATCTTCTTTAAAGAAGTACAAGGTAAAAGGGAGGCAATAAAGCAAGCTTCCTGACCAGCAGCAGTGGGCACAGCATTGCTGGTAAACAGTAATAAGTCCAGTAACAACTGGAAAGCTACATCTTATCCAAAGGTGGCCATGAACACTCATTTCTAGCTGTAGGAATACAAGCTTAGTGCAGGCAGATTTCAACAGAAGACAGAAATGTGGAACTTTATGTGAAATCTGCCAAAATTTTAATATTGACTCAATAAAAAAAGATAAACAATTCTAGGGACCAAATAAAACATGGCAACCTCTAGGTTAGTCCTTGCAACAGCTATCCAATAATGTTAGTGCCTCTGGGCCAGGAGTGCCAGACGGACCCACATTTGCAAATAAGTCTCAGCAAAGTACTAATGCAGCCATGATTCAGACTGAATCATGCTGAATGCAATTTTTAGACTAACTTTGACCAGTTAACATTACTAGAACTTTTAACGGGACCAGTAAATATAGTTCTCTTTTTGTAGAAAGGCACGAGGAGCAATTAAATGACTTTACTAAGGAGAGATAATGACATAAGTAATAAAACTAAACCTCTCATTTGTTATCCCATTAACTAGACTTTCATCTGGGGTTCATATATTCTTCTTGTACAAAAAAAGCATTATATTTAAATATACATGTTTATAAATTGCCCACAATGTAGACCAAATGAGGACACAGAATTCCACTGGAGGGTGTTCTAAGCTGATGGATGTGTTCCATACTTCTCAAAAGTCTAGGATTATGGGTGTTTTCTACCCTCATTCTTCATACAAAGTGGAAAAAGGAAAATACATTGCTCACTGAATAAATACATGGAAAGAACAAATGCATGGGCAATTTAAATCGTTCCAGACCTTCATAAAACACCACTAATTATGGTCTGCTAAGCTGAGCTGTCCCCTTAAATATCTGCAAGCACTCTCATTTATAAGTTCCAGAGAGATCCAATGTTAGCACATATATTACACTTCATATAATTTCCAGGTAGCAATTATTTTCACATGTGATAAAGTAATTAAATTGTGTGTCTTATTTATGGGATTTACTTCATGATAATAAAAATTCAGATAAAAATTATGTTATGGTTTTTCAAAACCATAGTTATTAATAAGGTAATCCAAATGAATCAATTCAGATCAGTTATTTTATATTTACTCAAATGTCTCCCATTTGAGATTTCTGTTTATAGTATTCACAATAAACTTTTTTCTTAGAACAAGTGTCTCCTAGGATAAGTTTATTTCAAAATCACAAAAGAATTATTTTTGACAATAATTAATCTTTCCATTGACTCATGCCATAAACTCTGCAGATAGGACAGAATAAATGATAGTGATGGTGACCAGAACAAAAATTGATTACCCTTTGCAGACTCTCTATCTGAACTGGAAAGTTTGCTCATTGTAACACTGCCAAGTATAAATAAGATATGGTTAACTTAGCCCTCACCTTGTGTCTGTGAAAGCTTGTGTCTTGAAATCTAAAGATAATATAACATCCATGTGCTACCATAAAATAAAGCCTTTGTCCATTAATTGGGCTGGTGTCCAATTCCTCAGAAGGATAATTTTACTCCACAAACAGTCATTAAGTAATTTTGGTTAAACTTCTTTAAGTGTTTGTTTTCCTCCAGTTCTAGCTTTCTGTCTATCAAGCAGTGATAAGCACTCCTTTCCTGAGTAAAGACATTTTAAGTGTTTTGATTACTAAAGTGTTAGGTGAAATGCTAGGAACAATAACAATGCTGTGTTAAGGAAGTGTCAGCAATTGCTTCCCTTACCTAGTTTCATTCCTACTCTGAGCTATCACTGCTCACCTGCTGATCTTTGTTGCTCCTAAATGTTCTCCTGATCTTCACATCCATTGTACTAGTTTTCATCATTAATATATTCATATATTAATTCCTATGTCCATTCTCTGGACAGCTTTTATCCAAGAAGCATTTTGATAAGCCCAGTAGAAAAAGTAAGAATAAAAAGCTACAATTGTCTTCTAGACACAAGTATTTTGGTAAGAAAGATGGACATAGGCAAAGCAAATATAAAATAAATAAGAGAACTGGGTTCATAATCAATTGACATATATGTTTAAAAGTCAAAAATTTTAAACAAATTTAGAATAGTGGAGAACTTAAGGCTGCCAGGGTCAGTGGCATGGTTTAGAGATAAGTAAACAAAGTTTGCAGTATTTAGACAATTGTAATCGCTGGGGCATTGTTCGGTCATAGAACACAAAGTGGAGAAAAGAGGTAACAGCTGAGGCCAAAAACAGCAGAAAAATAAATGCAAAACTAGTCAGAAGGAGTAACAGGCATGGTCAAGAGGAGCTTGACCTAACACTTGAAAGATGAATCATAAATGGATAAATAGATGAACTTAGAGGCATTCCAGAAACTGGGTTAGTTTCTAGAACTGGTCTATAAAACTTGTATTCTGAGGAAACTGATCTTATGTTTAGACCCTTGGTAATCTAGGCCTTTTACTGAAAACCCAAACAATTACATAGTTGGTCTTGCACTTACGCACCATCTGGCCCTCTTCTTCCTCCCATTTCCCCCCACTACTAAAAGAACCCTTTGCTCCAGTCCCTCTAGGCCATGCAGAGCTTCTGGGACTCACTTATTCTTTTTGTTCTTTGCCTTGCAATGTATACTGTCATCTCTGCCTGGAAACATCCTTTCTTATCTATCCCACTTATCCAACTGTCCTTCAGGACCAGCTTGACTCATATTTTTTTTATATGCCTTCAAGGCTGATGGACAGCAATCTCTCCTCCGGGCTGCAGTATTTATTGTCTATCTTATTCATGCATGTGCTTTTTTGTTAGTGTTTTTTTTTTAGTTTAGTTTTTTTTTGTTTTTGTTTTTCCAATCCTTGCCCAAGGATATGCTTTTTATTGATTTTAGAGAGAGAAAGGGAGATAGAGAGAAACATCCATGTGAGAGAGAAATACTGATTGGTTGGCTCCTGGGAGCTCCCTGAGCAGGGATGGAATCCGAAACCTAGGTATGTGCCCTGACTGGGAATCAAACCCGTGACCGTCCAGTGCACGGGACAATGCTCCAACCAACTGAGCCACTCCAGCCAGGGCTATTCGTGTGTTCTGAATAACCTGAAACATTATGCAATTTGAATTTTCATGTCTATGTGCCTTATGTGCTTAACATTATTGTAAAATTTATTAACTGAATATTTTCAAACATCTGAGATATAAAAATACTTCTAATGTAAGAACAGTGGGACGATGCATGTAATCAACAAAAGTGCTAGCAATCAACTTCTCTTTTTCTTGCCAGCACTACGTGAATTATAAATTTTCTGTGTTCTTTTGCTCTACCAGGTACCAGACTTTTTCAAAGCAACATGATTGAAGCCGACGGTTCTGCTCCACTTCTAAATAGATATTAAAACTGAACACTTTTATTAGGTTCTGCTTTAACAGGATAGAGTATGCAAACACAATCTTCTGCAGCAGCTTTATACACATTGCAACAGGATAATGTAATACGTTAGCTCAGCCACAGAGAGAATCTGTAGTCTTTGGCTGCCCTTTGCAACATACCAAAGGTGTCTTGTTTCCTCCACAAACTTGAATTACTTATGGAAAAACATTATGACACAATTGGCAGGCTTCTTCCGACCGACTTAGACTTGCTGGTTGGGGCAGTTTGCTAACACAGCTATCAGCCTGCTTTAAATGAAGCACCTACAGGAAACATTATGAAGGTATGAGATTTCTGCCAGCGTCCTTTCTTTAAGAATCTGGTCATATATTTACGAGGTTGACCTGGCAACTGGACTACTGTGCAGAGAAATAAAGTATGCCAATCACAATTGATCCTTCATTGGGAGGACTTCAGAGGCAAAATCCCCAACCCCAGAGAAGAGGAAATTCTTTGGGTCACTTGGCTGTAGGTCTTCTGGCTACATGAATGAGATATTAAATCCTGGAAGCCCAGGGAAGAAACAGACACTGGCCACTCTGAGTCAGAGAGCTGACTTTGTGGTGTGTTCAGTAAAGGGTGGAGGGACGAATCTTCAGGGAGGAATGCTTTTCTAGGAGAAGTTCCAGAGGTCATTCCTCCACCCTGCCTCTTTTACTCCCTAAGGATCCCTCATTTGACTTTTTTTTTTTTTTAATTTAAAGGAGCTGCTCTTTTCTCAGCACCAGATGTAGGAAACTCCATTATAGAAATATTCCTCAAGTACTGATTACTCCCTTTTTTAACAGTCAGCTCCAGATGTCTGTCACTAAGCCCTGGCTCATTCCACACTGCTTTAGAACAGGGAAAAGAAAATGCTTATTCTTAGGAGCCTGGAAATAGTGAAAAGTGGGACTCCTAGCAGCCTTTTCTAGTTTCACATTGGTTTATTGTTTTGCTAAAAAGGGTTTATATATCCCCATATTTCATGTAGAATAATTCCTATATGACTTGAGTGGTTCTCTCACTGTGATTTTCAGAGTCCTTTTGATCTGGGTAAAGAGTCTGACAAGCATTGGGACAAGGGAGTCTTTTCTTTAGGGAAAAAAAATCCCTGATTTGTAATATTTGCCAGTTTCCATGGTGTAAATGCTCCCACTACACTGATTTCAAGTTATTAGGGAGATGCCCTTACTTGAGACAAGGTACACACAATCTGCTCTTGTGAGCTGGTGTAAGCTGGCTCCAACACACACTCATTGAGGCTCTGTGGCCATGAACCCTGATTCAATGAATTTTTTTTTTTTTTAATATATCTTTATTAATTTCAGAAAGAGGAAACAAGAGGGGGAGAGAGAGATAGAAACATCAATGATGAGAGAGCCATTGATCGAGCCCGCAACCCGGGCATGTGCCCCGACCAGGAATTGAACCCCAATCGCCTGGATCCTAGGTCGATGCTCAACCGCTGAGCCACACCCAGCCGGCCGATGAATCTTGATTCAATTAGTGTGGCTCTCTTTTATCTGTTTTATTGATTTATCCAAGGAATTTCTCTTAAGGTATTATTTGTGCAGGGAAACAAATTATGTTGAGTATACAAATCAATTGCTCCTTACCATATCCCATATATGTGTTGTTCAAAGAGTAATTAATAAAAGTGTACACAATCAGCCCTGGTGGGTGTGGCTCAGTTGGTTGGAGCATCATTCCATGCTCTGGAAGGTCAGGACACATGCCTGGGGTTGCAGGTTCAGTCCCCATTTGGGGGCCCAGGAGGCAGCCAATTGATGTTTCTCTCACATTGATGTTTCTCTCTCTCTTTCTTTTTCTTTTTTTTAATCCTCACACAAGGATTTTTTCCCCATTGCTTTTCAGAGAGAGTGGAAGGGGAAGAGAGAGAGAAAGAGAGAAACATCAATGTGAGAGAGGCACATTGATTGGTTGTCTCCTGCACACAACCAAGGTACATGCCCTTGGCGGGAGTCGAACCTGGGATCTTTCAGACCTCAGGCTGACTCTCTAACCATTGAGCAAAACTGGCTAGAGCTCTCTCTCTCTCTTTCTCTTTCTTTCTCTCTCCCTTCCTCTCTCTAAAAAAAATCAATAAAATCTTGTTTCTAAAAAGTATAAGCAATCACAACCACCTCTTAATTTTCTGGATTATGGTGAAGAGATGGATTGGTCAACTTCAAATGTCAACTAATTCTCAAAAATATGATTTATCGCTGAATATGTTATCAGTGAGTCACCTGGAAGTGCACGAAATACACTGAATGAAAGAATGAGAGCTCCTGAGTTACAAAGGAGTTTGAAAGTTGCTCAGTTTCCCCCTTCACTTTCCCTTCTCTTATGTAATCTCTGCTTTTTATCCAACACACCCCTAACTGGGGTACCTTAAGATGGTTATATCTCTTGATTTCTCTTTCTTATGTTATACAAAATAATTAAATGTTTCTATTTCCTCCTCTTCTGTTGAACTATGAGCATCATACAGAGGTTATTTAAAAGGAGATTGTGTATTCTATGATAGGACTGTGTTGCCAGTCATGATTAAGTAAGTTTAAAAAAATGTTTTTTTCATGGATAAGTAGCAATGCTGATATCACTTTCCAAAATTAATTCAAAGTTAACTTGCTAATAATATATATATATATCAAAGATTAATCTTTCAGCTAAAATTGAAATATCTCTTCATGATTTATCTCTAAATTAATTCTCAAGTGGTTATTTCTTGACTAAAATTGATGAGACTCCTTAATATAAGGAAGAATTGTGAAAAGCAACTAGCATCCAAATTCTTAGGTTGCCACCAAACGGTGAGCACTTTCCAAGCTATGGTTTTTATGCCAATATAATTAGAAAATATCTCTACCTTGTCTAACATACTCAGTGGTCTTAAAATCTAAATAAGATTTATTAGCAACAGCACTTAGAAAAAAATGCACAGAGTGCTATAACATATATAACATATTTGGAAAAATCCCAAATCTGGGAAACCATGACCTGGAAAATTATAATGAATATACCAGTAAGTCTATGGTTGTATTTAATAACCATGGACTTGATATTTGTTTCTTATTAAATTATATATTATTTTAAAAAGGAAAATAACAAAGAAACTTTTCTGGATACTTACAGTTCCAGGGCGAGGATATGGAATTCTACCCTGATAGGAAATCAACTGATGATTGGGCCCTTCCTTGTGGGCAAAAGGACCATTAAACACAGTCTGTATATCAGATAAATGGTACACACACACTGCGGATCCTTTAAAAACTGAGCTAAAAAAAAAGAAAACAAAAATAGATCCATTTTCTCATTATTTTAATTTAAATACAATTTAAGAAATAGATGGCAAAGTTCATGATAAAAAGTTGATATAATTCATCATGGAAATGTTCAGTTTTATGGTACACTGTAAAGCTAAAATGTTTCTACTATTTTGAAATAAGCCATTGATACGTAAAGCATTAAAACATTTAATTTACTCATGAATGTAACAGACAATAAGTTATAGAAAAGTTCTCAATGTTTCTGCAATATTGTATAAGTTAAAGAAGTTTCAAATTAGTTTATCTTAGGAATAAAAAAATGAGCCCAGCCAGGTGTGGCTCAGCGGTTGAGCATTGACCTAGGATCCAGGAGATTGGGGTTTGATTCCCAGTCAGGGCACATGCCCGGGTTGCGGGCTGCAGCCGATCAATGACTCTCTCATCATTGATGTTTCTATCTCTGTCTCTTCCTCTCCTTTCCTCTCTCTGAAATCAATAAAGATATATTTTTTAAAAATGAATTTAAATTTTAAATACAACTTATTATAGTTGAACTGACAGAAACAAATCTCATTAATAAGAGAACACTATATCTCTTGTCTTGACTTTTAATGTGAGAATGTTCTTACATGTTCTCCTAAATAGTATTGGAGAAGTCTAAATTGTCATTATTTATGTACTTTCCCTGTTAGTCATAGAAAAAAGGGGATCCATAAAAGACTCATTAAATTACCTTTAGTCAGTAAAATCTCATATAAAATTTGTTTAGATCCTTAATGAAAACTATTTCTATTGTCACTAAGGCTGATTGACTGAAACCAACATTTCTACAATTCACGTATTTCTCTTAAATTAGATGTATAATGGAAAACTTCAATGGTCAATGAGAACTTAGATGCCCATTAAAAAAACAAGGTATATTATTAATCATTAGCATTAATAGTCAGAAATGACAATTTTCAATATTAAAGCTATTGGTGATGGGAAAAACTGAAACTAGGAAAACATTTGTTTGAAACAAACATTTATTTCTTACGAATTTGGTTTCTTTTTTCTTTTTTTAAAATATATCTTTATTGATTTCAGAGAGAGGAATGGAGAGGGAGAGAGAGAGATAGAAACATCAATGATGAGAGTCATTGATCGGCTGCCTCCAGCACACCTCACACTGGGGATCGCGCCCGCAACCCGGGCATGTGCCCTGACTGGGACTCGAACCTCCATCTCCTGGATCCTAGGTCGATGCCCATTGGCTGAGCCACGCAGGCCAGGGCATTCCTTTTTCTTTATGAATTCTTGTAAGTTAAATCAGGACTACTCTCTTTGTTAGAACAGAAGTTAAACTTACCCTAAAGAACATATTTTTAGATATCTTACAGGGCAAATGTAAATACGATTTATAATCAATATCCCTGTGATTTTCTTTTTCATTGAATGGCTCATTATAGTTTATAGTCGTACACGTTTCCCTCACTAGGAGAGAATGCTAAAATCTTTAAATTTTCACTTTGTGGTTGATTGTCTAATGAAAGGGACACATTACATTCTGCACTGGCCAGGTGACTGCTGGAATATTGTATTGAATTCTCAGTAACATTCCTAGTATAAACACACACACACACACACACACATCCTGGAAATGGTGAGGATAAGGTGAATGCCTTGAAATATATGATAATTGGAGTTATGCATTCCAGAGAAATTAGAAAACAAATACATCTTCAAATATATGAAATGCTGTCATATGGAATATAAAAACATGTTCAGTATTTTGTTTCTTTCTAAAGAGTAATCACTTTAGATTGCTCTTTTAGTAAAAGTTATTTAATGGAAATGACAAATGTTTTATTTGAATCATGAGTCTTCAAATTATTTCCTTAAAACACAACATAGTATATAACTTTATTTTTGCATTATAATTCATATTTCTCTTTCTTTGAGGAAAATGTCATAATCATTATAAATATTCTGTACAAAACTATTTTGAAAGCATTAGTTGAGCATAAACATATTTTGGTAATAAAACAAAGATAATAAAACAGGAAGGCTAAATCCTAAATGCTATGTAAAATTAAAAGTTGAAAAAATGTTTTTGCAATAATTACTATGTTTAATAATTACCTTGATGTTGTAAAAATGCCATACACTAGTGTTGTCCTTGGATTATCTGTTTCAAGCAGAAACACATCCTCTGTAAAAGAGAAATATAATTCTTTTAAAGTTCCCAAATATTAACTGTATTTTAAATTTTTACCCTAAGAAAATAACTTAAACTATGAAAAATATTACTCAGGAAGATATTCCTGCAGCATCATTCCAATTTAAAAACAACTAAATTAACTAAATGATGGGCTCATGGTAAATTAAATAAAATGTTATACAAACACTAACAGGATTTATGAAGAATGCAACCTTATGGAAACCATGTTAATAAAATAACATTAAGTGGAAAAGTCACAATGAAATATAATATGAACTAGAACCATGTAAACCTTAAACTATACACCAAAATAAAATAAGAAGATTACCAATGAGTGTCTCTGGTTAGCAGAGCTATAGGAAATTTTCTGCTGCTTTTTCTTTCTCTCTGTATTTTCTAAAGATTCTTTAATGATAATATACATATAGGGTTGTGTGTTTTTTTAAATTTAAAAGGTGTTATAAATCTCAATTTCTTTTTGGCCTAGAGTTAGCAGTTTTAATATGGAGGATAACTTTTTCACAGGGACTTATTTCTTTATACAAAATAAGGACTTTTTCAGGCTATGGTCAAAGTTGTTTAGTGATATTTTTATTTAATCAACAATTCCTCAGGCAAAAAATAGTTCAAAGTATATTAAAACATAGACAATGGTAAATATAGATAATAAGGTATATTAATACATAATAAAACTTGGAAGTAAATTTCTGAGAGAAAATTCTAATTAATAAATAATTGTTATGATTATAACTATCTGTTTTTAGTGACATTTTTGCAAATAAAGTTCCTGCTGAGGAATACAAAGAAAGGAGTATGTATTTTAAACTCACAATGAATTTAAGACCTCTCAAGCAATAAATTGATACCACTAGCCTTCCCATATGTGAACAAAGGCTGACACTATGTAGATCTCTCTAAAATCAAGAAAGAACCTTATTCTAAGTCACTGAAACATAAACACACTTGTGAAGAATTCGGGGGAAAATAATGAATGACGAGGTTATAACACAAAATCATGGTTAGAACTTTTTTTCCTAGAAAATCTGACATAGAAACTTTTGTGTCTATGATCAACATAATGGCTTTCGAGGAGACCAACTATTTCAGGTTTTATAACTGTTAAAATCAGTAACTTTTTTGTATTACAATACATTTTAATTGTTTACTTCATCTCCTGCCTCAAAATCTGAGTAAATTAATACATTTACTAATAATAACTAGCATCTTACATTTTAAAAACTTAAAGAAAAATAAAAGTCATTTATAAATGGCACTTCATACACTATAGTGTGTAATACATTATTCTGATTAAAAAGTAAAATGTTCCTTGGTAGAAAGCAATCAGATTGTTAGTTTGTATTTAACCTGGGACGTACATTTTTCTTCATGTCTCACATGCTGGAAAAGCCTTTGTCCCAGAGTCACCAAAAAGAACTAAGACTGGAGCACAGATCTAAATTCTACTCTAACGCTTTTTCATCTAACCTCTATTCTGTCCATTAACTGCAATAGTAAAAATATATAGCTGTAATCTTATATAAACTGATTTAAAAACAGAGTATTAGAGTTAAATGTATATGAAATACACATGCATTTTAGAAAAGCACAAACATATCATTAGTTATATATAAAGTACTACAAGTACCTCTCTCTCTCTCTCCCTCCTTCTGTCCCTCTTTCTCTCTCTCACACACACACATATTCATATATCATGGTGAATTCAATGAAATAAATGTTTCAGCAATGCATTCAGAGACAAAACAGATTTTTAAAATATTTAAGGACATTTGACAGTATCCAGATCATTAATTCAAGCTGACATATTGCTTATGCTGAAAATATCCAGTGAAACACATCCTCTTCAGAGAGTTTATTAAATTTAATAAATTTTACAAACTGTCTTTCAAACATTTTTCAAATTCACAGCTCTGTACCTAATTCATCGAAGTGTGTTTCCGGGCCATCTTCATCAGTCACCGAGCACACCAGCCTCGCTTTTAGGAAAGTTGTCCACTTGTTGACAAGGCTCCGCAGTCCGCCAGTGTCATTCTGCAACAGATTTGTAAACACATTTCAGGTTGCTTAAGGAAATAGTGAAGTCTATTAAAAAATTTAACTTGGATTCTTATTACTTGGGGACTTGTAATCTGAAGGATGGCTATATTAACCATATTTGAATAGCAATAGAGAGGAATATTTAAGATATATAGTATGATATAAAATAGCCATATGTTATACTTTTATCTCCTACAGTGTGGTAGCGATTGGAAACGTTTCAAAAAAAATGAGTTTATGAATATATTCCCTAAAGCTTTATAAACTTAACAGTAATTGATGAAAATATTTGTAAAATGTTACAGAATATATGTCATTTAATTTGCCTTTCCTTTATAACTCATTGTCTTCAGTATGAACACTACTGTGTACAGTGAAGCTTGCAGATTCTACTGTGGTCAGCAGAGTTGGTTTATGCTTAACACCAAGTGGCCCCCATAGTTCTAGATTTTCCTCATTTCTCTGTGCCATCCTTTACTCCTCAGTATACCTAATCAGATTCTTTAATATACATATTTCCCCACCCAGGGCAGGGGAAATGGCATTGGGATCATTCACAAAGTCTCTATTGATAACATTTTTCCTTTTTTTTTCTTTTTCTTTTTTTTTTCTTTCGTATCTTCTGTTGGAGTTACTGCCTTGCTGCAAATGACTGAGAAGCAAGTGAGCTCCACTATCAGTGGAATATTGTAAAATTGAAAAGTATACCACTTTAAATACTAAAGGCTTTAAAAAATAATTCTGCACAAAGGATGCTAATCACAAATGTTGGGACATGCCTGTGAACTCCTATATGAGTGGACATCATGATTTTTTGAGCTACTATATATACTTACTGTTTAGACACAAAAATATTTTGGTTACTGTTTATAAATTAAAACTGCATTTTACTGAAGCATTTCTTAATACTTGTAGTTGTAGATAGTTCCTCAATAACTGTCTTTTATTAAGGTTTTGTTATATTTTATTCACAAGAATTATCCTGTTTCTTTCTGTAATATACAATCTAGCTATTTGTTTTTAATACTAATACATTAAATAGGAAAGCAAAAATTAACCATTACTGTTTATTTATATAAACCCACAACCAAAATATTTCCTTGAATTAAGCTTTATGTTGAAATAAGTGCTTATCTCTTATGACTGATGCAAATAAATGTTGTTCAAATGTCTCCTATAAATATTTTATTAATTTATAGTATTAGATAATAAAAGTAGAAAGGCAAACTATTGCAAAAAGAAAAAATAGTATATAATTTGATTTTTTAAATATTTCTTCAAATTAGAATAGCCAAAGCAATCTTGAGAAAGAAAAACAAAGCTGGAGGTATCACCCTCCTAGATTTCAAACTATAATACAAAGCTATAGTAATGAAAACAGTATGGTACTGGCATAAAACAGACACATAGATCAATGGAACAGAATGGAGAGCCCAGAAATAAACCTATGCATATGCGGTCACTTAATTTATGACAAAGGAGCCAAAAATATAAAATGGGGAACACTACCCTCTTCAATAAATGGTCTTGGAAAAATTGAACAGCCATATGCTTTCCTACACCATACAAAAATTTAACTAAAAATGGATTAAAAACTTGAATGTAAGGCCCAAAACAATAAAACTTCTAGAAGAAAACAGGTGGTAAGCTCCTTGACGTAGGTATTGGTGATCTTTTTTTTTAATTTGACACCAAAAGCAAAGCAACAAAAACAATAATAAATAAGCGAACAACCTCAAACTAAAAAGCTTCTGCACAGCAATAAAAACTATCAACAAGATGAAAAGGCAACCTACTGAATGGAAAAATAAATGTAAATCATATATCTAATAAGGGGATAATATTCAAAATATATAAAAAACTCATAAAACTCAATAGCAAAAAAAATGTCTTTTAAAAATGAGCAGAAGACCTCAATAAATATTTTATTGAAGACACAGACATACAGCTGGCCAACAGGTGCATGAAAATATGCACAACATCGCTAATTATCAGGGAAATGCAGATCAAAACCACAATGAAATATCACTTCATACCAGTCAGGAATGCTACTATTAAAAAGATAAGAAATAAAGTGTTGGCAAAGATGTGGAGAAAGAGAACCCTTGTGCACTGTTGGTGGGAATATGATTTGTTGCAACCACTATGGAAAACAGTATGAAGGTTCCTAAAATAACTAAAAATAGAACTATACATGATCCAACAATTCTACTTCTAGTTAATTGTCTGTAAAAATGAAAACACTGATTCAAAAGATATATGCCCCCATGCTCATTGCAGCATTATTTATAATAGCCAAGATAGTGAAACAGCCTGTGTCCACCAACAAATGAATGGATAAAAAAATGAGGTACATATACAAACTTGGAATACTGTTCAGCCATAAAAAAGGATACAGTATTATTCTTCATGACAACACGGATGGGCATTATGTTAAATGAAATAAGTGATACAGAGAATGACAAATACTGTATGATCTCTCTTATATGTGGGATCTAAACAAAAACAACAGAACAGTTCAAAAACAAGAACAGATCAGTGGTTGCAAGAGACAAGGTGAAGGGTGGGAGAAATGGTTAAAACGGGTGAACTGGTTTTTGTTTTGGTTTTTGGTTTTTGCTTTAAGTTTAAATAAATTGAATTAAAAATAATGTTAATACTTACAGGACAAATTCTGGCAATCATGGAATGAATCTGTTTTGTGCTTCTGCTGTTGTCGGTCAGTTTCTCTTTAAAGAAGAAGTAAATCTTAGCATCATTTGGATCAGTTCCATCTGGGATGACATGTGCATCGACAAACATAGGCTCTGAAAACAAATACAAATACAAAGGCTATAAGTATATGATAAAAATCCATCCACTGTTCATCCAAGTAGGCCACAGACACATGCTTTCTCCATTTTTGGTATAAAAAAAATCTGATGTTCCTAGGCAAAAAGTCTAAAAGAAGTCATTGTATTCAGTCAACATGCCAATTTGGAATATCAAGTGCCACAAAATACAGTTATAATATGATAGCTCAAACTATTTTTCTCTGTCTGCAATATATTCTGGAAGTTCAGTAAATGCAAAAAAAAAAAAAAAAAAAAATCTTTGTGCACTGATGAGTTTTAAAAAATTGAAAAATGTTTCTACCAGTTATTTCCCTTGGAATCCGACAGTCATTTCATGGGGGAAAAAAGTTTGTTTTTCAAAGTGTAGTTTTCAATCTAGTGCGTATAAACTCAAATTCATTGAAGCGGAATGAGAGGTGGGGAGTCCAAGATCTGAAAAACACATTTTTCTTAAAATACAGTGTATGAAATAAAGGGGAAACTTCTCAAGGAAAAAATGACGTCATTTGAAGACATAGAGGAATTCCTTACTTCAAGAACAAAACAACTTCTAGGATACTCTATTTCCAGATGTACTGGAGGAATAATTTCAAGAGGCAAATGGACAATCAGTGCTTTCTTATACTGGCCTGTCAGTGAAACAAGATGCTTTACTGTGGTGATTCATGCTTAACTGTTCACTGTTAAGTGAATTGCCAAATTGAGGGTGAGCTAGAAAATTTCCCCAGGGCGAGATGACAAAGGCCTAGTGATTTCTTCTTCCTCTAAACAATAGCAATTCATTGAAATTGTGCATTAAAGTCAAATGAGCACCTTTCATGATGTGAATTCCATGTGATCTCAAGAATTGGAAGCAGCTGAATACCGATAATCATAAAATTATCATAACTATGATTTTTATTAAGTATTAATCAAATTATGAAAAAATATCCCATACCAGTTTTATAACTTAGAATCTAAGTATAAAAAAATTAGAAGTTTCTGAATGTACCCTATTCATTTTATCTGTCATAAATTTAGAAAATTTTTAGCTTTGGCATTATGAAAATATACAGTCTAAATGATAAATAGAATATTTAATGATAATACATTACACTTAAACAACTAGAGAAGATTCTTGTGTACAAGCATGTATGATGTATATCACTGTCATTTTTATTTATTCATATATCCTATGATAATTAATTGTATGATGGGTAGTACAGACTTAGAATATGTTTCAATTATTTATTTACCCTAAAATTTTAAAATCATAAAGTACAGAATTATTGTTACTCATGACCTAGTACTGTAATTTTTTCACCATTTTTACCTGAATTTTATTATGGAATTAAACAAATTAGTTTAAAGCACGATCCAGAAAAAAAAAAGTATGAAATGTTTTCTTACCACTTAGCCATTTGGAATTGTGTTGATCAGTTCTGACTGCATTCCTCTTAGTTAAACTTCGAAAAATAGCAGCATCTGTCCCCATGAAATCTATATACATTCCAGAGAAAAGTTCCTCATCTATAAAAAAGAAATTGTCAACACAATTGTAAATGTTTTTTAAGGCTATTTTAAAACAAGAACTTGTTTAATTAGATCAACACATATATTACAAAGTGTTTATAATTGTTAACTCGTTTACATTGTCCACCAAATAAAAAATTGGATACAGCTTTATCTGGTCTCATTATTGATTGTATAATTACCAAAGCAACTTTATTCTATGAAGAAATAAAAATTCCTCTGCCTGCACTTAAACTAAATGCCTGTGTTTATATAGTGTGTAGCAGAAATGGCAGAACTAATATATGTATAACAGATAACAAAGTGGCTTAATTAATTATTACTTTGTTTTAATAAAAATACTAAATACAGAATCAGAAAACTGGCTTTCTATTTTTGGCAGTAATTAAGAAACTGGGAATTAGGACTAAGTCATTTAGTTGCCTGAATCTCAATCTTCTCATCTATAAAATATGGCAATTGAATTACGGATCTCAAAAGTTCTCACCACATATTAAAAATTCTATGATTTACTAAATGAATTGAAAGTAATAGTTTTTATTATTATTAAAGACATAGAGGCAACATTAAAAATTCTCAAGATACTACTAATGATATAATAATTTAATCATGAAAGTATATAGATTGATTTTCAGTGCTAGAAGGTTTCTATAAGGTAAACAAAGTGCTACATTTTCATTTGCACAATATATTAACATTATGTTAACATTATAATATTACGTTAATAAGCTATATGTGGCTTAACATATTAAGCTATAAAAACAGAATGAAGAGACAAGAAATATAAGATATTTAAAAATTAACTTATCATTATTGACGGTAAAAACTGATATTTTAATCTGTATACACATAACATTTAACATTTAGTTTATCCATATTAATTTTTATGCTAGTAAAGAGAGTAAGTATTGAATGGGTATGTGTGACCCTTGAGTATAAAACAGTAGCTAAGTATGTATTTTTTTTTAAATTAAACTTATCAGATCAGTCCCACTAAACCACAACACAGCTGTGTTCTTTGACTAATGTTCTAGAATTACTCCCTGGCTACTGTCAGATTGTGGTCATTTTGGCAGGACTGGAACATTTTGAAGCACTCTAAGCTCACTGTTTAGTAACAAGCAATACCAAATGGCCCAGGAGAGAATGAGGAATGGAATGTTTTTAATATGTGCTCACCAGGTCATGAACTGGACCCCTACAAGTTAGCAATTGGGTATGGCAGGTATTGTGCCTCCCAATTCTGCTTCCTCATAGGGGTCTAAAGCCCATGAAAATAGATGATAGAAAGAGAACAAAAATGTGCATGAAAGTATTTTGAGCAGTTTAGTTTCTTTAAAATTCTGTGGACACTTATGAAGCATCTACACAAATATTCTGTAGATACAATGGTTGTTAAATTGAAATAACTTAGTAATTTATTATTTCATACTTTAGCTAATCCAGTTACCCCCAAAGCAGTGAGATATAAAATGCTGTTATTTAACAGACTGACTAGCACAGCTATGAAATATCATATCTGTATTCAGGAAAGAAAGAAAAAGGATACTGGGGGATGGTGTATGGTGGAGAGGGCTGATTCTAATCCTATTACACACTACCTTATTAGTTATGTCTTAACCATTACAAAAGCCTGCATATTTGGCTGACTTCATTTTCTCTCTTAAATTCTCAATAATTAGGAATAATAAAGTGTCTGCTGTTTTTGTGTAAGAAATATTAAATTAATGTCATTTTGGGAAGAATTTTGAGAACAGGATATTTTATGAAGAATTTCTTTGTAGGACTTATGCAAAGATAAACTCGTGCTTTTATCTTTAATCCAAAAGTATTTTGCTTTCCATTTGTACTTCCACTGACCAGAAGAAACTCATGGAGTTTCTGAGAGGTTCTTTAAAAGATATCATATGACACCTTTGTTGTGCTACAACACTAACTAAAAATAGCAAAAGAACACTAAACATACACATTTGGTTGGATGCCACAGCTGCATTGTGAAATTTGGAATTCAAATCCCCAGTGTTTCTTGGCACTTTAATAGAAGTATTTTAACCAATCTATGCTATTTAGTGGATTGCATTTGAACAAAAATGATAAAGCACTGTATGGCAAATTGATGGGAGAGAGACACACTAATTGGTTGCCTCCTGGGCATTCGCCCCTACTGGGGCCAGGGATAGAACCTGCAACCTAGGTATGTGCACTTGGCTGGAATCGAACCTGGGACCCTTCAGTCTGAGGGCCAGCACTCTGATGACTGAGCCAAACTGGCTAGGATCTGTTTCAGTTTTTAAGTTAACTGTTTAATGACTTTCAGTGATAATATAAATTATAATTTTAATCAAAATATTCAAAAGTAGTACAGAAACATGAGCATAAGAAATGAAGTCTCAGACCCTTAAAAAATGAGGGCCAGTAACTAAATTCAATTTTGTAAAAAATCCAATTCTCTGAAAGCAAATCTATTAAATGGCTTATCACAGTTTAACACTAAGATTTAAAATGCCTTGTTCTAACCTTATTGATCTAAACAATATTTGATGAGATAAAACTACAGTATTAGTGTTAATACAATCTTTGAAGTTTATTTTTATATTTAACTTGAAATAAATGAAAATTCTATAAGTTGAAACTAGTGTATATATAATAGAATTTCTATATAATTTCCTTTCTAATGAAATAAGACTAAGACACCTAAAGGTTTCTAATTTTTTTGTCCTAATGATATACTGTCATTTCCTCCTGGCCCAATTTGCATGACCATATGGAAATGATTCATTGGATAACTTCCAAGGTCACATATTAGTCAGTGCTAGATGTACCTGTCTTAATTTAATTTCCAGATATTAGAAAGAAAGATGGGCTGCCTATTTAAATGAATCAAAGCAAAGCATTTTGACCACAGAAATTATTTTTCCACCTGTTCTCTTGTCAAATGATGTAATTTTACTATTGGCAATACATACAGAAAGCAAAAAGGGAAAACCATCTATTGTATGTAGAGTTGACACTCGAATCCCAGATTTGTTCCCATAGTCAAGTCATGTAAAACCAGACATATTCTAGAAGTGTTTTAACCAGAACCAGAAGATAGTAGACATTGATTTGTTAATGTATATAGCAGTCAGCAAATGAACCTACTTCTTAAATGATATAGTTTATGGAAAGTAAAAAAATTAAAAAGTACTTTATCACCACCTCTTTTTTTTTATAGCAAATTCTAGACAACCCATAGAGAATATATTTGGCTAAACCACATACTTTGTTAGTCTTTTATCAGAGTAACACCATTTAAAAATATATGTTTTTATTGATTTTAGAGAGAGAAGAGAGAGAGAGATAGAAACATCTATGAGAGGGAAACATCGATTGGCTGACTCCTGCGCGTCCCCTACTGAGGATCCAGCTGGCAACCCAGGTGTGTGCCTTGACTGGGAATTGAAACAGTCACCTCTTGGTGCATGGGAGGACACTCAACAACTAAGTCACACCAACCAGGCAGTAACATCATTTTTAATCATTTGTAAAATGTTACTAAAATAGAAGGAAAAGTGAGTATATTTAATACTAGAAAAGTAACTACAAAAAACATTGAAAATTACCTTATAATATATAACATATATATACACATATACATATACATGCTTTTTTATAAATTGTTGACTTGTTCTAGGAAAGACTGTCATGTTAGATGAAAAAATACATGCATATCATGAATAATCTTGAAAATGAGAAACTGAAATTTATATTTCTCAACAAACACCTTTCGTCCTATTATTCTACTCATGTGCTATCATCCATGCAATTATCAAAAATGGGCACTCCATGTCTTGAATTGTTTTTCCTTAATTTCCTTTTGGTTTTATATTAACCCTCCCCCCCCTTTTATTTTTCACTTACTGATCATAACAGACACTGTGTTCACATTGGGGTTGAAAGAGCACCGTCCTTTTCCAGATTCACACTTTGAGTCAATCATGAAAACTTGATCCTTTATTGTAGATAAAATTGAAAAGGTAGTAATAATAAATAACTTTATATTTAGTTAACCCATTGTTCCTTAGTAAAACAAAGCATCATCATAAATAATAAGCTTTCTGCTTGCTTGCTTCTGCAATCACTATATTAAGATTTTCTTGGCCTATAGAAGAATCCATCTAGCAATTACAAACTAACCTTAACAGGTCAAATTCTCATCCTATTACACTCGCCATAAAGCTGATCCAACAAGTTTTCCTCAAAGCAACATTAGTAAAAACAACTTGGAAATAAAGAATGATGTTAAACCTAAATAAGATAAGTTGAAAATTGACCAAAAGCAGAAAATGTCCAGAGAGGAACAATGTGTATATATTGTAATATTTCCAAGATAATCAAGACTTTTCAAATATAAAATTTTGTTACCAATCACTTAACTTTGTTATATAAAACATTATACTGGATTAAACACAATAATTCAAAATTTAGATAGAAATGTTTTATTTACTCATTTATTTGTTTAACAAAAATACATTGAGCATCTACTCTGTGCCAGGCACTGACAATACATTAGGGATTCAGTAAACAAAACAGACCAACATCTTTGCCCTCAAGTAATTTATAATATACTGATGGAGAATATAAATATGTAAACATAAAATATAAGGAGAATAAATGCATAAAATATAGAGTCCATTAGATGGTGCTCAGTGCTTAGGAGAAATGTTAAGCAAGGAATGGGACTAGGGAGCACGGGGACCGTGGGCAAATTGTTCAATTTGAAATAAAATGATCAGTGTAACTTCATTGAGAAGGAACATTTTGTTGGTATATTTATCTTTTTCTTATGTAAGTTACTAAAAGCTACTGCTAAAAGTCTAAGAAAAACTATCACTTTTGTTGGTTGCATTAGATGACGGAAGTCCTTAATTGTCAAGCTGAGGTTTTTCAAAATTATCCTGAAAGGAATGCAGCCTCGATATTTCTGAGTATGCCAATGAAAGGATCACAATGCTGCTCTAAGAAGACTGGGCTTTCCCTCATGCTTTGACAAGACTGAGAAAGGCAGTCATAAAAATAGACAATGGATTCAAGAAAACAGCTTCCTTTTCAATTGCAATAGTCCAGGAATTAGATAAGAGTAAAACAACATACCAGGATCTCAGTGGTCCTAGTGAGAACAGTAAAGATACAAGAGAATTGTACAATGCAAATCAATAGAGTTTCGCATTCAATTACGAATTGGATGAAGTTCAGGAAGATGACGACAAACAAAGACGATTCTGAAGTTTTGATACCTTCAAGGAAATAAAACTAGCTCATGTTTGTTATATTGAGTCTGATATATTGGCAGAACATCCTGAAGCAAGAGGGGTGCATAGAGCTTGAAAAGAACCACAGTCCTCTAGGCTGGAAAGGTTCTATAAGATGATCCTCTACAATGAATTAACTCTACAGCTGAGGAAAAGATAACTTGCTCAAGATCATGTCGCTAAACAGTGACCCAAGAAAAAGTAAGATTCAGTCTTCTGGCTCCTAGCTACATCTGGTTTTCAAAAAGTCATCATTTATGTAATAACTAAAGTACATACAGAATGATAAACTTGAGGAAAACAATAAAATTAGTAAGCCTGTTTGTGATTCTTTAGTCAGAGACGTACATAGATTTGGCTAAAAAGGTGAGAGTTGGCATTGCAGGAGTTGATGAGATTGTATAGCTCCCACCAGCTCCTCCACTGCATGGCATTCTTGTGCTCACACAGTTATCCTTTAGGTCTTTTCATCACCAGGGAGGGAAACGGTCCACCTGAATATCACTAATTCAAAAACCCTGCAACAAGTTTTCAAACTCATATCCTAAGAACTCTGTCTTTTCCAGTTCAGCCTTTTTCCTTCTTTTCTTTCTTTATAACCAGTATACATTACATACTTTATCATTTCAATAATTTATTAACTTCCTTGAACCTGTGACTTTTTTCATTGCATCCACAGCCTGGAAGGATATGTCTATCTACATTCTCATATTTGCCTCCAAACTTCTTACAAAAGGTGATATAACAGAGTAGATTCAACATAGTATAGATTTGTGATCACAAACCCAAATGGACCCTCTAAGATGCTCAGCAGCCTTTCAGGGACCTACAACCATGATTACTCGACCCAGCAAAGTTATTTAGAATCGAAGGACAGATACAGAGCTTCCCAGACAAGGAAAAGCTAAGAGAGTTAATCACTGTCAAACTACTACTAAATGTAATGTTATAGGGTCTTTTTTAAGAAGAAGAAGGGGGGGAAAAGATAAAAAGTTCAAACAATAAAATGGCAATCAATACATATCTATCAACAATTGAATATAAAAAACAAAATAAACAAACAGGCAGAACAGAAGGTGACTCATAGATACAGAAAACATTTGACAGTTGCCAAATAGGAGGGGACGTGGAAGGGGTGGGTGAAAAAGGTGAGAGGATTAAGAGTACAAATTGGTTGTCACAGAATAGTCATGGGGATGTACAGTACAGCATGGGGAATATAGCCAATAATATCCTAATACAAGATTCATCAGGATGATCACTTAGCAAGTTATGTAATGTCCAGTCACTGGGATGTACACCTGAAACTAATATAATAATGTATGTCAACTATAATTGCAAAAAAAAAAATTTTAAAAAGCCTGGCCGGGCGTGGCTCAGCGGTTGAGCATCAACCTAGGTTCAGTTCCCAGTCAGAGCACATGCCCGGGTTGTGGGCTTGATCCCCAGTCGGGGGCCTGCAGGAGGCAGCCGATCAATGACTCTCTCATCATTGATGTTTCTATCTCTCTCCCTCTCCTTTCCTCTCTCTGAAATCAATAAAGATAAGTAAAAATTTAAAAAAATTTAAAAAAAGATTGCTCCAGTTGCTTCTCCTTTGACACAGGAGAAAGACCAATATCTTAAAGATAGCTAAAAAGTTCTGACATGATTTTGTTTCTGCCACTATTCTCATTAAATAAATAGGTATTTGTTGATTGAATCAATAAGAGAAAATAACAGGACTACAAAGAGTCCATAATGAAAAATTAGGAAAGAAGTCATAGAAAAAATGTCCGAATGTCATAGATGTAAATAAAGACATTGAAAAATGGAAGTCACAACCGGCATGTTATAGATTGGCCTAGGAGAAAGAAGGCTGTTTCAGGTGCTCGGTCTGATCATTGAGCTGAAAGTACAGCCTACGAGTCTGAGAGGTTTTGCGACGAAGTAAAGAAAAAGAAAGGAGAAAAGTTTTTAAAAAGTCGCAGATCTGAGATAACAATTTTAAGCAAAGAAAACATAATTCTATTTTTCAATAGAAAAATGTAAATGCAGTGAAAAAGGAATGAAGATATAAAAGAGAGTGATAAAGGTTATTAATCAAAGAACTTTATAGATAAGAAAAAAGTGCACAACTTTTTTTCAGATAAGAGGAACGGTACAAAGATATGCACAAACAGGAACATTTGGTGTCTAATTTACTTCAAAAGCACAGGAAGTAATCTGGATGCCTGTGATATTCTTGGTCAGTCAAAGGTAAGGATATTTGCTTGATGAGTGGCAGGGTCAGGGGCTTAAATGGTATTCAATTGTTGGAACTATGTTATGGACACATCTAGAAAATCAACCAAAGATAAGGTGTGGGGATTTTCTAATAATCGTTTGGGATTAATGTTTTATTCATGATTTGAAATCATTATTTATATGCATTGCTTTACCTTGTTCTAGGAACAAGAGACAGAGAATAAAGATCATGGATAGAAGAATGATATGGTTAGGAATTAATGTAGCCAGGATCTCTGGAAGGACACCGCCGAAATGCTCTAGGAAAGCTCTGATTCAGTCTCACTAAATAATGGAAAAGCCACAGGGTATAATGAAAGTGTGTGTTGTTCCAAATGTGAAGAAGGCCCATTAGATATACTCTGAGAGCCGATGAATTGCTATTTGACAGGCAGACAAAAGGTGGTGGGTAGTGTCACAGAAATAAAGCTGAATATTTAATGATTATTCCATGCTAACCTGGTTCACTTTCAAACTGAGTTCAAATACATGAAAAATGACGTATCTTAGTACCAACATGAGGTGTTAGCAGTAGGTACTACCTCTGGTCATTACAAAATACAATGTTAGTGATGAAAAAGAAGGATAATTCTTTCAAACTACAACTGTTTGCATCATGTGGTAATTCTACACTAAGGGACCTTAAATCCATTAGATGTTTGATAAACTGCATTCTATAGATATGTAAGTAAATACTATATTATGATAAAACTCTTTGACTTGACTACCAAGAAAAGCATTAAAAAGGTTAAAATTTATATATAACCCTTTTCATACTTAAATTCACTCTTAAAATGTGCACATCTTATTTAAAGAGATTAATTAATGAATATGCTTCCCCTTTGAAATATATCTTTTAAAGTGAGACTAAAGTGGTTCATATTTAGCAAAGTAATTAAAATATATTTCACGCTGGTTTTTTAAAGGAGATTATTATTTTTTGACTGACTTTCCAATTAAGGCTTGGAGTGCATAGTGGCTATTTGTACATGGGAAAATGATTTCATTTGAAATCTGTGATCTGAAAGCTGCTACACTGTTGTTGGCCTGTGCGGTGACTGTGCAGCCTTCAGCAGACAGATTGCAGACATCTGGGCAGTAGTTTATTTAATCGATTGATCACAGGCATGTGGTTCTAATGACAAGCTCAATGCGGCCAACTGTACTTTTCCAAGAAGCATGGCTTTACATTTCTTTAAGAATTTTAATATTTCATAGTATTTTGAACCATTTGGTAATGCCTCAATATGGGGTAAATTATAATTACCTTGTTATTTTTAAGTGACTTTTTATTCACCAAAAGATATATCTGTATAAATTACATGTATGAAAAAATTAATAATAAAAGAATATAGAGAGATTGTTCAATTATATTCATACTAAAGTAGATTAATCTTTGTTAAAGTAAAATAAACTATCAGTAGCAATATTTAATTTTTTTTACAATTCTAATCTGTAAAATTAAATTAAGACATTATTTAAGAACTGGACTTTCTAGATTTAAGATGTATAATGGAACCAAAGCAAGATATTTTGAAAGAATTCAGCTTTTAAAATATTTATATTAAGTAAAACCACATGCTTGACTAAAAGAATGAGGAAAGACTCTTTTGGGCTAATGAACTGTTTCCTCAGTCAACAATTGTAACCTGGGATAAACACAGTCTTCACTATCACAGGTGAAGCTGAACCAGCAATATATTTGACCATACATTAGCTGTATATTTAGTTTTAGAAGATACTTTTGTTCACAGGTCCCCAAACCATTTTTACCAATGTAAGAATAAGGGTGGCATACTCTGGTGTCAGACCAATGTTAGTCTAAAATGAAAGTATGATTTATTAATTATAAAAAATTCTCTGCAGAAGGCACTTGGCATCCTGCTTTATACATGCCTTACAGGTGTGTATCTCATAAAAGTTCACTAAATTTGAAACATATATAAGAAATTACTTAAAACAGATTTGAGAAAGTGAATGTATAGTACAATATTTCTATAATTTGCAGTAAATATTATCAGTACCTTACATTCTAAGTAATTATGAAACCATACCATTTTTCCTTTATCTTTTGCAGCATTTCCATTCAGAATTATATATATTTAAAGACAAGAGGCTGTATTTTAAGTATCCTGACAGAAAGAAGCAAAATGTAATATATTTTGTGTTTACAGGGCTTTTTTATGACTATTGATATTTCCAAGTTCTTACTCTAAAATACAGTTTTAAGTAATCTTTGACACTAAGCAAAGCTAAGAATGAAAAAAATGTTACGCTTACCTCTGATCTCCTCCCTCTGTTCACATAAGTACAGACTGGACTGAAAGCACCACTCCCACAGACATACAAATGAGTGCGGTTGAAAGCCTGAATTACGCGGACAAAGTTCCCACAGCCATGCTAAAAGAACAGGTAAATAAGCGGTTAGTAATCCAAAGATTTCAACTTAGATATCGAAGATAGTCCCACTTAGATAATGAGTAAAATGATATGTCTCTCTCATATTTCATTTCCACCTGCTGTGTAAGTTTTTACATTCTGAAACTTTATGAACTTAATTTTTACCTGAGATTAAGTCCACCAAATTGTTCCCTCATATTTTCTTTAAAACATTATACGCACACATGCACACACATACACATTTTATATAAACATGCACTAAGTGAAATTGCGTTTATACGAAATTGTGTTATACTATATTATCATTAGTACACAATGGCAAACGCTATTGGCCTTTACAATTGGCGACTAAAACAAACCTTGAAGAAAATGCCAGCTGGTTGCTTTATATGAAAAATGATGCAATTACTACCTCTCTGTCCAAAATCCCCTAAAATACTTTCTTCTCCTTCAAAATCTCCTTTCTCACCTGCTCCTACTCCAACCATTAGAAATTGTCATTTATTCACTCAGTGAAATAAAAAATATCATAGTAATTATAAGTTAACTATGACCTTGCAGAAGTACATAAACTTGGCCATCACCAAATGCAGATCTGTGAGTGGAATGATCATTGCACGCTCTACATTTACTAGGCTCACTATCCTTTGCTGACCACAAATTAATTGCGCCTGAGATTGAATGTTGTTCCCTTCACAGTTATATTTCTCTCAAAGAACATTATTAAAAATAACAATCAAAGAACTTACATGTTTATATGCATAACGCTTGGGCACAGACAATAGTGTGGGGAAGGTCTGGAAAGGGGGGGTGACGCGGGGTGGAGGGGGTGAATGGAATAAAAAGGGAAAACCTGTAATACTGTCAACAATAAAGATAAATTTAAAAATATATAGCCCGGCTGGGCGTGGCTCAGCGGTTGAGCATCGACCTAGGATCCAGGTGATCGGGGTTCGATTCCCGGTCAGGGCACATGCCCGGTTGCGGGCTCAATCCCCAGTCGGGGGCCTGCAGGAGGCAGCCGATCAATGACTCTCTCAATATTGATGTTTCTATCTCTCTCTCCCTCTCCTTTCCTCTTTCTGAAATCAATAAAAATATATTTAAATATATATATATGTGTGTATATATATAAACCACTATATATCTATATATATAGATAAACCACTGTTATCTTTTGGTATATATATGTATATATATGTGTATATATATACCATAAGATAACAATGGTTTTCCCAGGGATGGTCAGAGACTATAGACAGTTTTTTTCCCTCTTCTAGATATCATGTGTTTTACTAATTTTTTTATAATGCACATTGTTACTATTAGTAAAATAAAAATACAAACTTTACTGAAATAGAAGTTCCATTTAAAGTCAATTATTATTTTATGTTTTTCCCATTTATATTCATTATTACTTCACAGTAAATATATGCTTATTTTCATATGTACTAATTTTATACACGTGTTCCTATTATAGGGCTTTTATTATCAAATAATCAATCATTAACTTTGCTGTCAACAAAATTAAACCTTACAGGCCAGACTATACACTTTATTTTTATTTTAAGACATTAAGGATTTTTGTTAAATATATAATGTCACTGTATCTTGACACCTGTTTATAGAGGTTCCTGGAAATTGACTACATAACTGCAGATGATAATGTGTTTCTCTGGAGAAAAAGCATAGATGAAATATGGTGTGTATATAATATGTCTATGTTAAGGGTATCTGTGAGCAATGAGACTTGTGTTTATTTTTTTTGCATTCAAGTTTAGTCATTCTGGGATTCTGTGTATACTATTTTTCCATAAGACATGAATTCAACCCAACCCTATTAATAATAGGTTATGTCTGTCTCCTGATGAGTTTTGTAGACCATTTACTATCATGAATTACTGGTATTAGTAAAAAAAGAAAAATAAGTCACTAGTATCTCTTTTATATTCCAAATAAAATTTATATATATTTTGTGTATTTCATATCTATATATTATATAGCTATGTTTATTATGACTAATATTTGTTGATAATTTATAATATGCTAGACATTGGAATAATCCTTTTATGTATTTAACCTCTTTTAATTCCCAAGAGGTTTGAGTTTTTACCTTTATATCTCACATTTATTTAGGAATATTATATGCTACTTAGGCATGTAACAGTCACTCAATTTTTTTTACAATTCAACTGCTTTTAGAAAAATAAAGCGTAGAGCTTTTTAGTTAACCTGCCTGAGACCATATAGCTAGAAAAGGGCAAAGCAGGTTTTCAAATACAAGTTCACTTATATTATAAGTGAATTATGATATTATAATATTAATATTATATTATAAGATGTGTCTAACACATCTTATAGTTTTAACCACTTTAAAATTTGTCCTTGGGTTGGGAATCTATAGTTACAAAAGGGGAGTTTTTATAACTGTTATTAATGTTTAAAGAGCTCTTCCTTTGCTGTCAATTATTTTTAATCTTCACAACAATGTTCCAGTTAAAGTATTAGTCCCATTTTAGTGATGAGGAAATTGAATTTCAAAGAGGTTAAATGAAGTGTTCTAGGTTTAATGAGTAACTGCGCTGTTTTTTTAAGCATGGCCACGCTCTACCATCCAGCTTTTCTACAGGAAGGGCTTGATTAACCATGAGACGGATTTCCACGCTATCTGATGATGCTCAGTGAACCCCTCCAAACTTCCCCACAGAGAAAAACACAAAGGGAAAAACAAATCAGTTGTGTTAATTATTGAAAACCATGTTCTAGGTCCTTTTCATTTCCATTATTCTGCCTTAGTTTCTGTCCACAATACTGACCTAGACCATTGCAATTCTATCAATTTCATTCAGCAAATATTTATGAACTCAGTGCAAGTGCTGTACATGGTGCTAGCAACACTGGGATGAGTAGATTCAATTCCTGCTTTCAGAGTAAGGAGGGCATCATACATCAGGCTAAGGTAGATGCCATAATAAGGTTATATTTTCCAAAACGTCCTATAGGAGGAAAGAAGAGAATGAGTAATGCTGAACTAGATGTAAAGGTTTGAAAGGGGTGTCTTTGGAGCTGGAACTTTCAGAATGAGCTAGAGATTTCAATACGCAAAAGCATAAGGAAAGATTATTCCAACAGAAAGCAGAGCATGAATTAAAAAAGAGGCATTGCCGTGCAGGATTTCCTTGGGGAATAGTGCCTAGAGGGGGTAGAGGATTATTGTCTCATGAAATAAGAGAGGCAATTAGAGTTGCTCTCCCATTATGCCATAGTCTTCAGGTGGGCAAAGAGAGTGGATTCAAGTATACAAGTCTCAGAGCCCTTCAAAATCTGGCTTTATCTTTAACTAGTGGTTTGAACCTGAGGCATTTATTTAATTTCTCTGTGCTTCAATCTTTTTATTTGTGAATGGTGATGATAATACTTGTTGTGAGCAATATAGGGTGTGGCAAAAATAGGTTTACAGTTGTTCATATGGAAGATAATATAATAATTAATAAATGATAATACAAGAATAAATTATTTTGAGGACTCACAACTGTAAACCTACTTTTGCCCCACCCTGTTTAATAATAAAGCACTTGGAATAGTGTCTGGCACATAATAAATACACACTGGGTTATATATCAGATTCTTTCATATGGATTTTCAGTTCCAATTGTCAATACAAACCTGTGAAGAGAACAGGGCATTTATCCTGCACAGAGCTTAGTGTAGGCCTGACCACAGCGGACATCCATGAAAGGTTTGGGGAACAAGACTTCAGTGGAATTCAGTACCATGTATGCTTTCTTTTAATTGCTTAACTCTATTTTGAAGTATTTCTTGGCACAATGCTAAATGAAAAATCAGGCTGCTAACATTATGCAGAATATAATGTCATTTTATTCATATATATATATGCCATGTAATAAAATGCTGGAATAATATACTCCAAATTTTTAAGTTACTGTATTTGGATAGTGTATTTATTTTATTTACTTAACAGAAATAGAGCATTTACTGTGTTCTAAGCTCTCTGCAAATATTAACTTATTAATCCTTTTAACAACCCAATAAGGTAGGTACTATAAGTATGTCCATTATACAGATAAGAAGGCTAAGGTACAGAGGTTAAGTTGCCAGGGTCAAAGAGCTAATAAGAGACTGCTTTCTACATGATTTTCTAGGCTTTCAAAGATTTCTATATTGAACATGTATTAGTTATGTAATTTAAAAATAGATTTTTCAAAACTATATTCTAAAGCACAGGTGAATAGGCCTTTAAAAATATTGACTCTTCATGGCCCATACTATGCAATAGGAAAAAACAACAACAAAAAAAAAACCTCCTTTTTTTTCACCTACACTTCTTTGTTCTGTGGAATAAATCACAGTATTTTGATAAGTGTATTACTAAAGAAAATACATTTTCCAGCACTTTAGGATCCTCTGGTCACAGAAATAGGGAAACAGATACTCTACAATTAATAAATCAAGCTCGACATTGTGTGCATGTAACGCATATATGTCTAAATATATGTAATCCTGCTTAATTTTCAAGGAACTCTTACAGTATTTACTTAACAAATCATTATGCCCTATCTTACTGGATATGTTTGACAGCATGTGCTATTGTTTAGCTCAATTTATTTAGAGTATGAGTCAAATATTAACATTTAGAAATAAATGGAGCATGTAAGAATGTGAATGCACAGAGGCAGAAAGGGATATGGGAGATAGGTTAATCTCTCTTTAGCTGAGGCAGAAAAATGTGGCTATTTTCCCACCATGATCATTTATTTTCTTTACAAACATCAAGTTATTATAGCAATATAGTATATTATTACCTGGGATCAAGTTTTAAATTACATTGAATTATATTCTAATATTATTTTTTACTAACTTTACAATTTCATATAAGTAAAACATCTCAAAGAATAAGGGATGCTTAATTCTGGGTTTTATTTTTCCTTTCTATTGTTACAGCAGTATGAATTAAAATTATGATTGGTTTGCTTTGCTTAGTGGATGATTAATATAATACTTAAAAACAAAGTTTTTAATTTAACCAGAATGTACTTCTGTGTACTTCTGTGCAAAATAATTTACAACAAGCATTATTAATCTAAGAGCATTAATAAACTCATCATTCACTGTGTGGATTCACCAACCTCTAACAATCACTTGGAACAGATTTCCATGCTCGACTGCTTCCATCTCTATTTTTTCAGATCTTGTTTAAATTTTATGAGGTAGCTAGTTGTAGATCTGGGCCTTGGGGATAATGACAGTTGCTAAAAGGTATTTCTAATCATAAGGGGAGAGTTAAAGTTAAAAATGCAGTGAAAAATGTGCTAGTATGTTTCAGGTGTGCACATGGGAGTGGAGGGGTAGCTAGCCCAGGCCCAGATGGGGAGAGATGAGACATCTGCGCTGTTTCTTTAAAGGATGAGTAGATGATTCTCAGGCTGGAAGATAACTAAACAAGAAGAGAATTACATGTAGCACGTACCAAGACTGAAAGAGGGATAAGGTATCAGTATCATTGAAATAAAATAGGGGGACACTTTAACCTAAGACAGTATAATTGCCACCATGTCTACCAAGCCTTTCCTAAATATCCCAGCTGCAATATAATTTTTCTGCGTCTTTTGTGTGTATCCTTAGTATTCACCATATTCTTCCTAGTGAGGTAGCATGTTTTGCTGGCTAAGGCTGCAGATCTAGAGCCATGTGTGCCTGAGTCACACAGTGGCCTCCCACTTGCTAGTTGTGCAGCTATGGGTAAGTTTCTCACTCTTTTAGTGATTCCGTTTCTTTATCTTGAAAATGTGGATGATGACAATAATGTCCATCTTGTGAGAAATTTGACTGGCCCATTCCATGAAATGTGGGCTATTATTATTTGATAATTACTGCATAGATGCCTCATCATCTCTAGTATGCTGTAAAGATTATTAAAAGTAGGAACTCCATCCTTATTGACCTCTGGTTTCTTCAAAATAATTGATTCTTGCCAATTAAAATATCCAATTCCCACATTTAAAAATAAAATATGAAGCAATTAGATGATATCCATTCCAACAGTTAAGAAATTATTTAATATTTGGTTTCAGTGAAAAGCATTATAAAAATATGTTGCTCTGTAGACCTTCTAAAGGCCTATTTACCATCATTTTTCTACCCCTGGCCTTTTTCCTGTGGCCTGATCAATGGACACTTCTCTGTAGGTATCTCACATGTATGAGATGAGATGAGTCTGTCTAACATTCTCTTCTCTTGCACAGAGAGAACTTATTTGAAAGAGCTAGTTTGATTTTTATTACCCAGGACCCAACAATTCTGGCTATACTAGAACAAAACCCTCCACCAGTTGTTTATGTTGTGTATACTAATTGGTTGGCAGAATTTAAAGATATCTATGAATGATATTACAGCATGACAAAACTATGGGAAAACATAAGCAGATATTGAAGATTTTATCTAATGACATTAATTATAAGAAAGCAAATGACAGAGCATTTCTATTTTGCCAAAGGGAGAGAGAAATCTAATGACCTGGCTTAGATTCTTTAGAAAATTTACAGCAAGTTTTGGAACAAGAATATACAAAGGCATCCAAATGCTACATATTCTGTATGAATGGGAAATAAAAATCTTTTTGAACAAAGGACAGTTAAATCCAGTAATTATAGCCACAGGATATTATTGTGGCAAAAAGCAAGTCATGATCAGATACACATCAGTGGATTAAATCTCTACATTAGAGAATGAAAGAAAATAGTTTAATTCATGCACAATTATTGAAATAATAGCTTCAGGGGACAAAAAAGTGCACTCCACAAAATTATGCTTCATTCTACTATTGGTTCCCTAGAAGGCAATTGTAATATTTTTACAAATGTTTATTCCAAATTTTTCTGGGTTTTTCCCTCCAGAGAGTGGTTCATAAGATCCTATGGGTAGCAAGCATGCTCCTGCAAGCTCCTTCTGCCCATTTTAAAATTTCTCTTATAAGATGAATTATGAAACTGAAAAAGTAAGACCCATTGCTGAGTCACTCCTGATGAGCTCTCCTGCCAAAAACACCTTCCAGTGAGACTTAGAGATTCAACACTCCAGATTCTTTCATGGACCTGCACTGAGCCTGACTTTTTCAGAACCTGAAACCTGGGACTGTTAAGAGTTACTGAAAATAAAAATTTCATTTCACACTTTCTCCTTCCACAAGGATTAGTCTTTTCTCTGAACCAATTTGATGAATCTCTGAAATGCTTACTACAAAGTTTCAATGCACAGCCTTCTCTTCTGAAATCAGCATTTCTTACCTCTACACTTATAATGCTACACACTTATGTTTTGTCAACACTAAGTTGAGGCTGTTATTTGTCATGACCTCAGACCTGATTTTGTGTGTGTGTGTACATTGTTTAGTTTTGCTACCCAATCACCATATTTCAATCTCACACCTGCATTAGCATGTATTTCCATGCTTATTAGATTAATGTTGACTTATCCAATAAGATAATAAAGTTGATGAGAGTCAAATATGTCTATTTTGGCACAAAATTGTATTTCTAGCAATTAACACTATGTCAGATGCACAATAGCTGCTCAATCAATATTTGTTGAATAAACGATTGAAAGAATGAATAAATAAATAAACTTCTTGCCCTGGCTGGGTGGCTCAGTTGATTGGAGCATCGTCCCATATACCAGAAGTTTGTGGGTTCGACTCCTAGTCGGGGCACATACAGGAGGCAACTAATCAATGTTTCTCTCTCACATTGTTGTTTTCCTCTCTCTCACCCCCTTCCTCTCACTCTCAAAACAATAAACATATCCTTGTGTGAGGATAAAAAAGACAAAGAAACTTCATTACCAAATTATTTATATAAGTGTAGTGATTTCAATGTTTGGATCCTTTATGTTATTTTTTATGATTTGAGGTAAGATGAAATGACATATATGCTTCATTCTAAACAGTAAATGACTTGTGCACATTAAAGATTTCCTCCATGTATTTCTTTTATAGTAGTCAAGAATAATCTGTCAGTTTCAGCAAGTCATTAGTAGAAATCAATATGGATATATTCCTTAACTCTTTATGGAATCGTACCTAAAGGAACACAATTTGTACAAGTGTTTCACACTGAAAATGTATTGATATTTCTACCTGTCTTGATTTTTGTTTCTATGGTTATTTTTAATTAACAAAGATACCAGCCATCAGTGGTGATTTATGCCTCTGGAATGTGCCACTAGCCACAGCCTTTTTGCTGAGGACCTTTCTTAGGAAAAGCCCACCTGGCATCTGGGAGTTGATGCAGATTCTTGCATTATCATTATTTCAGCAGCCTGCTGAGAATTCCACAGGTTGGATCCTCTTGGAACAGGGTTATTACTGAAATCCATCATGAAAAGTGTCAGGGTGCAATAATGAAAGCAAGCCAGGAAATTTTTACCCAGTCAGGAATTCCTAAATTACAATGTTTAAGAGTTCCAATCTTTCTGTATTTACATTTTTTACCATGTGTCCGGCAGAGGACTTAAAACACCAACACCCGTTGTCTCACTCTTGGCTGCACTCAAGGTACATGAATTCGAAGACCAAATATTTAAGTTTTGGGTTTTTTTAAAGCACTCACTGTGGGATCTTTGCCAGCCATTTTGCACTCTTCGACTTTGATTGTAGATGCTGGCCAGAAAACCTGCTCAGAAAGAAAAATAGAGATTGTATAAATCTCACTGTGCATAGGACAGCTCAGTGTTCTTCATTTACTTTGTGCTAACAGATTTCTTTAAGGTATTTCTATATTTATATTTCAAACTTCTATCTTCTTTCATTTTATAAACTTAAATTAATGAAGATTTTATTATTTTATTCTAAAACTTATGTTTTTATTCCTTCCATCAACTTTTATTTTTAACAAAAGCCTTTCAATATGTGCCCACTTACTAATGATATAATATTAAAATGAGGTCATTATTAATATTAATGTGTACAATATAATGTATATTTCGCCCCTTTGGATTTATAGTACACTTTTCCCAACTGCTTATATCATAATGAATTTACACTTACATTGCAATCTAAGTTTAATATTATTTTGGGTAAACTACACAGCCAGGCTGGTAAATTTAGTTAAAATGGGCCCCTAGGTACATCACAAGTTAAAAAAACTTGGATAAAATCCAAGAGATTCCGGCTCTGAAATACTGTACTAGCATCCCAAGTCATTACAGCCTTGGCTCAGGCCTGGTAGTGATGATTATTTTTTTAATTGTCTATTGCCCATTCTTAAAATAACAAGTTTGGAAATCTCCTTGCTGTAATACATTTATAATTAATCTACTTTTAATTCTTTACTCCAGTGAAGCTCAATTTATTTCCTTATTGGGAAACAGAATGATAAATACTGGCCAAATTGTTCAAAGAACAGTGCATTGAATAATTGTGTTTCTTCCAAGGTCTTCTTGGATTACAAATAAATTACAAGGTAGGTCTTCCTTTAATATGATCATTTTTTCATGTTATACTCCATGCTTCTCTTTTTCCCTTTCTATATATGTACAAGCAGGAAGTGTTTTCTCATTTAGCTGCAGATTTTAGATTGTTCAAAACTATAAAACTAGACAAAGAGAATTGAATTGATTATATTTTCAGTCCATTAAATAACTACTAACTTCCAGTTATTTATAAATATGTGGCCATTATTTTCTATCATAACAAAATACAGAATTTTGTATTGTATTTGAAATTTTTAAAGAGAAAAGCACCTAGGAAGGTCAACATTGCCCTCATGAAAGTAACACACTTACACTCAAAGTTTCTTGACTTATATTGTTAATATTCAAGGAAAGAATGTGATCTTTGCTGCCCACATATAGCCGGTCCTGATCTTCATCCATTAATAGTATCCTGTAGTCTAAAGGATGGTGAGAAAGGCTGAAGTATTCAAAGGTCTTGGTTTCTCGAAGCTCTGAAATAGTGAACAACACAGTGAGAACAGAGTATCTTGTTTCCAGGATTCTATTATTTTTAATAAAAATTATCTCACAGAAATATTTTCCAAAAAAGTAAAGATACATTTTCCTCCTACAATAATAAATTAATTTTAAAATAGAAGTGTTTCAGTGGATATTTTTTATTGTCTCTGAAATAAAACATAAATAAAAAAATGCAATTTTAAAGTTTATGGTGATGATATTTGATTACAAAATTATTCACATTTTGCAAGAATCTCAAGTCCATTTTATTCCTGGCTGTCATCAGCTCAAGACCAGGTAAAACATATTAACCAAAGATATATAGTAAGTTAGCAGATTAAAACATAAACAAAGCCCAACAAACAAATAAACAATAGCAGTGTGAATATCTTCCTAGCCTGTCTTAATGTTTTAGTGTTGGACTCAGCACATCATTTTAGAATTATTTCCTACTCCAAATATTTACCTTATTCCTCCAACATAATTCTAACCATTTTAATATATTTTTCTATAAATTACTCAAAAGAAACCTATTTATCCCATTATACCTCACTCAAAAGGCAATGTCATTTAAATGTTTATGTATATGTTAGAAGAAAAAATAATAAATTTTCAGATGTTCTGAATTTTTGGATTTCAGCATCTCAATGTTCAGTGACTCATGCTCATTTTACTTCCTTTCCATTAAATATATGCGGGTATAGCTGAACTTTGAAGATAATGCACCATGACAATACAAAGGTCGGTAACAATTATAGCAGGTTCAATTTTCTTTCCAGTCAAAATGTTCTTTTGCACAACTTAAGACTTTTCCATTCAAAGAGTTCAGATTTTCTTTGTTCTTTCAATTATGATTTTAAGAGAGTGAAAATCTACAAGAATCTGCTTTCTGGGATTATTGTTTTAATGATGAATTATTTCTTAATTTTTAGTCACTGAATCACAAATACATTTCTAGAAATTCTGATAGGGCTGTGATTTGACTTAAACCAAAATTGGAAATTATAAGAATTCTTGTAGGAAGCTATGAATTACATTCTGTGAGCACTTGGGCTATATCTTATATGTGACGATAGAGAAGTCACATATTTAACCTGTTTTCTGTTCACACTGGTTCAGAATGTCTGCCATAATATCCTTCAAGTAGTTTTATACCTAGCCAATAATCTGAAAATGTCATGGGAGTAACCTAGTGATTATGAAGCCAGGCTATGGAATCTAACTTCCTGTGACTTTGAACAAGTTACTTCTCTGTATCATAATTTCCTCATTTTTAAAAACAAGTATCTTCTACCACAAGTTTCCATAAAAATTGATTGATTTAATACATGTAAATATTTTAAATGAGTGGCAGAGAAAGTATTCAATAAACTCTAATAGTTATTACTGTTAGTATTATCAAGTTTGAATCATTGGTTATAAGAAGGACATATGGAGCTAAATAAAATATACACTTTCCTACTTTTTACCTTTCTTGTTAATTTAAGGAACTCTATCCCTAAAATTAATTACACATCATCTTAAAACATAGGCTCTAATATTCTTTCCATATGACAATAAAGTATAGAACTTTTTATGTGAAAGAAACCATTAAGAAGTTAGAAAAAATATTTCAGAAGAATCTTGAGAAGTCAATCATGAAAGGATATAAGAACAAAAAACACTGAAAGATAATTTAAGCAAGAGACTAGATGGCAAATCTCTGGAAGGAGGGGTTTGAGATGTTGAGCACTGTGCAAGTGTGCTAACATAGTTACTGAGCCTCGCTAGGGATCACAGACAGGCGACATTGTTAGCAGTGGTTGTGTCACTGGCTCAGAAACTTCCTTCAGGAGGAGAGGAAGAAAGTGTGGTGGGATGTCATCAGGAAAAATGTCAACCCCTGCTAGACCAGAGCTTTTTACTGAAATAGGGAAAAATTACAAGGGTTCAGAACATGAGAGAATATAGAATCTAACAAATGCCTCTCAAAGGCTGTATAAGTCACAGGCTTCCTTGACTTTGCCTAAAATCCAGGGTGTTTTATAAAACTTGCTTTTCATCCTATGGAGCAGATTCATGGTTGTGTAATTTTTCTGTAAAACATAGGAGTACAGCTTACAGTGCAGAGTAGATGTTCAATGCATACCTCTTCAATAAATAACTCTCCAGTAAAATACATGGATTAAAGAAGTAAAACGTGACTGAGTTCGTGGCCTCTTGGGATCATCCACTGGCATCTGAATCCTGGCTCTGCCATTTTACTTCTTTATGTATTTGGCAAGTGCCTTTATCCCTCTGTACTGCAGTGTTTTCATCTGTAAAGTCAGGATAGTAACAGTACCTACATCATAGAGGTTTTGTAGGTATAATTGTTAATATACATCAAATGTTTTAAAGAGTGTCTGTCCTCTAGTGACATTGGTTAAGTATTATGTCCTTGGACAAGACATCAAGCTTTTGTCAGCAAAATAAGAAGAACAAATTTTTACATGGGGAGGAAATATGGAGGGCTAAATTTTCTGATTTATATTTATTCATATATTTAATTTTTTTTCACATGTAGAATAATCCACTCAAATTCTTTGAGCAAGAGAGTAAAATAATAAAATTCTTTTTAAGAGAAGTAATTTTTTTGAGTGTGCAGAACAACTTTGGAGTATGTGTGACTGGAAAACTAACAGATGCTGTTTCACAGATGATGCTGATAAAGACCTGCTATGCTAGAAGTGAAAAGAAAGCTGATGTGAGGAACACATAAACAGTTAGAAATGTTTTTATATGAGGTTGGGCTTGAGACAAATGGAAGACATAAATGTCCACTCCCAGAGTTGTAAACTAAGAACAGGAGAAATAAGTGTACATGCCTTTACCACTTTGGGGGGATTCAAAATTTCTTTGGTAGAGAGATTCCTTGAGTCTTGATAGTTTAAGTTGAAATCAAAACAGAGCTGTCCTATGAACATGTAAAATTAGATAACCAATTTGCCATTAGAAATATCAAATCTGCAGGCAGGGCTTTCCAATTCTGCTTGTGGATTATGTGAAGCTCTGAGAGCAAATAGGTAGGTCTGATGAAGTGTAAATCTGAAGTGAAAAGCAAAACATAAAGATGAATTGAGCGCTGGATCTAAAAACAGCAGCTCTGTAACTGAACCTGTGAGTCATGATGTAAGGCAACAATGTGGTATTGTGGCGAGACTACAGATCTGGAGTTGGATAATTGTGAGTTGAAATCCCAGCTTCATCACTTAGGAGGTCTGCTACTTTAAGAAAGCTACCTCACTTCTCCCAGTTTTGATTTCCTCATCTATAAATTGGTTATATTAAAACAAAGTTCAAAGGATGGTCTACCAGTACACACAGAGGATCAATGTGTGTTCCTTTCAGCAGGAGACACAGCTGACCTTTGTCTAACACATATTTTTCTTTTCTTCTCTGCTGGCAGAGCTGGTCTATGCCAACCATAGTGGTTTCATCCCCCAGCCAGTGAGTGGTTTAAATGTGGCCTTGTGACTAGTTATGGTCAATGAGATTTAAAGACAAACCTTCTGCAGGGTATTGAAAAAGTTTCTTGGATCTTAAAATGTAGCACTGGAAAAAGGTGGTTTCTTTTTCTACCTCTGGACATTGGTATGTGAGCATATTATACTTGCAGCTACCAAGAAGACTGCTAGCTGAGAACGGCAAGAAGAAATTTAGGGAAAACCCCCACAAACTCAGTTCTTTAAGAAAGCATTTAACCTCCAAACAAACCCTAGAACTACTCTATAACTGAACTACTTGTTATTCAAAAAAATCCTCACATTTCTTAGGTACCTTGAATTGAGGTTTTCATTTCCTGTTGATGAAACCATTACTAACTGGTATGTCTTTGGAGTGTTCAAAGCCACTACTACCTTTTCACCCTTTCTACCATGATTTGTTTAGTTTGCCTCTTTAAAAAAAAAATACTGCTTTTTCCCCCTTTTCTTCCTAATCTATAATAAAGTAAAATCAAGAGTGTGATCTTAGTAAGGAAAATAGCCTAAATTGAATTTTACCTGCAAGCAACAAACAATGGCAATTCTCCTCTATGTGTTTCATTAGAAAATAATCAGTTTCTTGCATTAATTCAAATACCACAGGGAGCAATAACTGTGTTAACTTAAGACTTTTCTGGTCCAAGGATTTTTATCTATTTTTCTGAGCCATAAAGCTATCTTCAAATTTAATTACCTTTAGCTCATTGACAGTTGACAGCTGTTAACCAAGGAAGATTTACTTTAGAAGTGCCCCTGTTGGAAGCCAAGAAGCCAAGGTTATTTAGTTAAAATGCTATTTAAATTGCTGTTAGTTAGCCATAATTGAACTTTGGGGCTTGGGAAAAAAAACAAAACTTTTTTTTCTTTTTTTTTTAGAATAAAGAGATGACTTCAAAGCATTGAGGATATTTCTCTATCTATAAAAGGAATGACTAAAGCATCCATCATTTTGACTTAATGTAGATCCAAGTTAAGTCAATGAATGATTCAGTTATTTGGCCACAGTTAGGGAAAATGACTGATTTAATGATGTGGCTACAGTGAGAAAAGGAAATCACAATTACTGGCTTCTCATCTAAACAAGTGAAAAGAGTGGCGCTGTCCTACAGTTCTTTAAATCTCAGCAATGATGTTAGCCTTTTTACAGCATTGGAAGTACAACTAGTTGTGTGTTTTCTCAGGACATGCTCAACTGATTGAAAGGAACTCTGGCTGAGAGTATGTGGTATTAGAAAATGTAGTGGCCCCAAAAGGGCAGTGTAGGTCTCTAAGTCCCTGGGAAAATCTCCTGGGAAACGTTATTAAAAAAATACTTCATGCTTCTTTCCTGAAATCTACATTATTGTAGAGCTCTATGATGGAAAATTACTGTAATGCTTTCCATGCCAATGTTCCCTGAGGGAAAATCTGCAGCTCAATATGCTTACCTGAAATTCATATATTGACATGGACTTTGCCTTTTGATAGAAATTATTGTGAGCCTTGAGAATTTAACCAAGGCTGGGAGAGCAATACATTCCCCAAAAATATAAACCCTAGCAATATAAGCCTTGGGGTCCTACTGAAGATAGTCAATATATTGCTGTAGCAGTTACAACATAGTTTAATATATAGAAACATATGCTGTCTGTAGAACACTCCTTATCCCTAACCACATTAAGAACTAACCTTTGTTCTCTGTTATATCAGTCAGTGATCTTAACGTTTGACGTGACTTAAGTCAAAAGAATTCATTCATGTGCTCAGAAATGTGATCTTGGTGGAGGAGGGTGAAGAATCTAGAGTTTTCTTTTATGAATAATATATATTTCAAACTACTAAGAAGGGGAACTCATTTGCTCAGAATACTAAATTATCTTTGGCCTTTTATAAATTTGAAATATAGACAAAAGATTACTTGATTGAAAATCAACTCTTAGGGGTCTATTAGAAACATATGCGATGGTTACTCATTTATTATATTTAAAGTTTACAACGCACTATTACTTTATGTAACTTATGTACTCAATACATATTTATTGAGCTCTTATCACAGTGGGCTAGACCCTTTGCTGAATAAGAGGACACAAATATGAAGATACCATGACCTTATGACAACTCCACTATTACAGTCATGCTTCACTTAATGATGGAGACACATTCTGAGAAATGAGTCTTCAGGTGATTTTGTCATTGTGCTTAGATCATGGAGTGCTTACACAAACTAAATTGTATAGCCTACTCCACACATAGGCTATATGGCACAGCCTATTGCTCCCAAGCTACAAACCTGTACAGCAATTTACTGTACTGAATACTGTAGGCAATTCTAATATTATTTGTGCACCTAAACAGAAAAGATACTGTAAATGCTATGCGAGCCCACTTGCAAACACTAGGGGTGCAAGGGGAGGGCTGTGAATGCAGGCGCCCTGGGAGGGAGACTAGATATCAGGAGGGAGGGAGAAAGGGAGAGAAAGAGAAGAGAGAGCAGAGGAGAAAAAGCAAGAGCAGAGATTCAATGAGACCGAGAGAGGTAAAGCTTGAGATAAGAAATGATAAAAGGGAGAGGGGAGGAGAGGGAGAATAGAAAGAGGAGAGCGGGAGAAAGGGAGGGCGAGAGGAAAGAAGGGAAGTGAGTTTGTGCACAGGAGTGCGTGTGCGTGTGCGTGTGTGCCTGTCAGTGTGCGAGGCAGGGGCAGCTATGCACGGAGTGGGCTCCCGGGCACCCCTCCTCCCCAGCCCACCCTTCTCCCTTCCTAGATAACACTGTGGCCCAGCTGCCAGCAAGCTGGGTGCACAACACAATGAGCTTTCTTGTCTATTTAAACCTTCCAGAGGTAGCAGTAAATTCAATAACGTAGTTGGGTCCAAGCTTTTCTTTCAATACTGCAAACATTTGCTTATAATCCATTATGATCTTATGGGAACACCGTAGTATATGTGGTCTGTCTTTGCAACTTCCATCACTGTGTGTCACATAACTGCATTCCGTTTGCCTGGCCCACCATGTAGTTCCCAACACAAACCTGAGCTCTCCCTCAGGTAGAATGTGCACCTACAAATTTCAAAGTAAATTCTTAGAATTTCTATTCTTTAAGAGATATTGCTACCCACGGGATAATTTCCTCTTCTGAATATCTGTTCTCAGAAGAATATTAAGTAGAGTGGGCTTGCATGACCCATCCTCTCCCTGAGGCTCACTCTTTTTAAACTTGGTTAAAAACTAAACTTCACCTGTCCCTTTAGGGACAAACAGGCACATCAAAACAAGAGCAGTGAAACTTCAGAAGACTGAAACCACAGCCCCTAATTCCTAAGGCAAAGAGAGACCAGAAGGCTTGTTGATAAAACCATATTTGCTCAAAAATAATAGTTCTGAAAAGCTACCACTTTTGGGTTTATCAGTAGGAGTATCTCTTCTAGGTACTTTATAAAATTATTTCATTTAATTTGCATTCAGAGCTTTTGTGTTAGGCCTTAACATTATTCTTCTTCTGCGCATAAAGAAACTAAAATTTAGCAAATTTGAGCAATGTAACAAAGATCACAGTAATGAGTAGAAGAGGCTAGAGCCAGGATTCAAAGCAAGGCGAGTTTCTTAATCCCTGAGCTCAATCAGATACTCTCTTGTTTTTCAAATCAGACAGCAAACTCTAAACTTCTTTGCTGGGTTTCTATCATGTTCTTCCCCTGCACATGAGTCAGTACAGTATCAAATGTAGCATAAAAATTGCCTCAGCCTCTCAAATGTCCTTTGTCAGTTTGGGGAATGGGTAGTGGGGTAGGGAGACCACATTCCAACAACTTAATGGTAAAATTTTCAGAGATGCTGTTCTCACTAAACCACCATAGCAAGTCTGAGAAGGGCTACATGAATGTGAGATCCGAGAGTCAGACAGTTTCATGTACAAGGTAAAAGCTTCCACTTTTCTATTTTTTTAATATGTATATTAATATATAACTTAATATATACTAATATATATATCTTTATTGATTTCAGAGAGAGGAAAGGAGAGGGAGAGGTAAAAATATCAATGATGAGAGAGTCATTGATGAGCTGCCTCCTGCACACACCCCCACTGGGGATCAAGCCCGCAACCCGGGCATGTGCCCTGACCAGGAATCGAAACCCAAATGCCTGGATCATAGGCTGATGCTCAACCACTGAGCCACAGCCAGCTGGGCTCTATGTTTTTTGATGGATGGACATGATTAGCTAAGTGGAAGCAAAATGCCAAATGGATGAAAGAAAGCATAAGGAATACAATTCTAGTTAGTGAGTCTGGCCAGGAAAGGGCAATAGTAAACACAGAATATATCTCCCAGGTGCTGTGCCAGGGGGCAAATTAGCCTAAATACAGAAAATTTTAAGAAGGATAATTCTCATTCTGGTTTGGCCCAGACAGTACAGTTTGTGGCTGTTTTCCCATCAAATAGCTCGCCCTTTGCACTTAAAAGATTCATGGTTTGGATGTTAAACTATATGATTACTCTTAAGCTCCCTCCTCTCATCTTGAATGGCTTTCTATTACTTTAGAACAAAATCCAAAGTTCTAAACATGGCCTTTAAGGCCTGCCATGATCTGGTTCCAGACTACCTAGGTAGAAAATCTCAACCTTCACTACAGTACTTGCCTGTTTTCTTTGTGTTCTCACTCTTCTGGTCTCCTTTTCATATCTTCAATCTATTTGCCTTCCTCATTTCTGCCTTAGAGCCTTTGTGCAAGTAATTTCTGCTGCTGAAAGGATTCTTCGTGCTTTCCTCTAACTCCTACTAATGCCTTAAGCAGAAGCTTCAACGTAACGTAGGTGTCACTGCTTCACAAAGACTTCCCTAATCCTCTCGATGAGGTCAGGTCTCCGGTCTGCTGATATTTGCTCCATTTCCCTCTGTGGTTTTCTCTTCTCTGAAAGGCTGTCTGGAAGTGGAAGCTCATTCTAAATGATCTAAGATGCCATAGGTTCTGTGGTGAGGGACTTGCTAAAACCCAATCTGTCTTCTGTAGAGTTTTGCAGTTGAGCTGCCTCTGAATATGAGATAAAGGTCTTTGTTCATTCACATTCTACCCCTTTTTTCTGCTATATTGAGTTTTATAATCTTTTAATCTTGGTGAATTAAAAATTATGAACATAAACCAATAAAATGAGAAAAAATGCTATCAAATTTCAAAACTTGGAGTGTTCACAATAATATTTTATTAGTATTAAAAGGTAAGGTGAATGGAGGGGGAAGCCCTATTTTGGAATTAGCCAACTCGGGATGAAGTTCTAGCTTCATCATTTGTTGATACAATATGGGGCTTGGTTTACGCCCTTCCTGCAGTCACTCCCTCTACCTTCCCGTCCCCACTTTAGACCTTAAATCTACAAGACACAAGGAAGAACGAGATTATTTATTAATCAGAATGATCTCTAATGTTCCATGCAGCAATAAAAATGTTCATGAAAATCATTCCTTTTTCACACTCTAGAAGTATTATCTATAAAGCTAGTATAATCCTTCCCATTACTATACATCTGATAGGAACAAAGGGCCTGTTTTAAAATCTTAGAAATATGACCACAGTAACATAACTGCATCTTTTCTGGAAAAAAAACACAAACAAACAAAAAACGAAGGAAAACCAAAAACCAAACTTTTTTCCCCCCATACCTAAAGTATATCCTATTCGTGTTGTGTGGTTCAAGAAACTGAACAATTATAATTCTAACTTCCCATTCTCTAAAAGCAGACATGAAACCAGACTTCAAAGATGTTAGTTGCCAATATTAGGCTCCTTGTGTGGGAAGTGGTGTTGGACTTTATCTCAGGGTATGAATAATATACAATTAAGGAATAGCTAAAATGTCTAGGGAGTCTCTGAACTGGAAGGGAGTAAATTCTGAAAAGTGGAACCAAGTCTGAACCTCTTGCTAAGCTGTAGAGGATGGCATGGATGGGCGTTGCTACTGCCAGGGAGGCCTCTTTCAGAGTGTCCACTGGACAGGTAAACAAGGGAGATAAACTTGTAGAGGAGGAAACACTTTATCTGACGCCTCCTTCCCAGAGCTCTTGACACTTCTGAAGAAACTGCTTTGGGGCAAAGTGTTCAAAATCAGTGTGTCCAAGGTGAGACCAGTAGTTCCAAGGTTGTCAGCAGAACAAAAGCAGAAATATAACAATAGAAAGGCAAAAAAAAGAGAGGGATATAATAATAATTGGAGCTTGAGAATGGAGCTGTAAATCAGTGTACTTCTACTAATATAATGTTTGTAGTCACTGCAATTGTTTATGCAGAGATTTGAAGATCTGAGAAACATTTTCTAGGCCTGTTCAGTTTTAAAAGCAGGCTATCTTCAATGTGAAAGCAGTTGTTAAAAAATATTCACAGAAAATAAGGTAGGAGGATATATTTTAAAATATTAATACTAAAAGTCTTGGGGTGGTAAGATATAGAAGTTTAAAGACTTGGAGACAATATCTCAGACCAACACATGTGCAGTGGGCCAAGTGAAGAGCTAAGGCTGACATGGAGTACGTGCCGGCAAAATCCCAGAGCACAGAGTACAATAGGCCCCACACTCCCACTCTGAACCCCAATGTGACCACACTAAACCATTACATGCAGATTCCTGCAGTAGCATTTAACGCTTGTCTATCACACAATTTATACTATTTGCTGGTTTCCCATGTTTTCCATAAAGCTTCCTTTGCATATATTGAGGATTCCAGTGGCAACATCTGCTCAGTAAGTATACTTGATTAGAGCAAGTGTAGTAGAAGATTCCATGGGCTGAGTGAAGTCTCTTGCCCCATTTCTCCCCCATAAAGTTTTCTGAAACTTCGTCCCACAGTTTTCTATGACATAAAGCTTACATTTTATATAATACAGCAGGCTCTACACAAAATTAAAATATTATTTGAGGTATATATTTACTCATTCATTCAACAGATAGTATATGAGCCAGAGGCCAGGCAAAAAGATGAAAAATCTTGGTCTCCCCCCTCAGAGTGGATAGTCTAGAATGGAGGTACCCTAACAATTGCAATGCAAGAAGATGCCTCGGGAAATTAAGGGAACATTGAAGAAGATTAAGTTGCCTTGGAAATAAAGGGAAATCTTAAACAGAAGGAAGTGCTTGACCTTATTTCTTTATTCAACAAATACTAGTTGAGCCACTCTGTTAAACTAATACGTCATCATATTAATAAATGCACTAAGTATTGCAAAAGACAGGATAAGTGTTTAAGGCAGAGACAGCTGCTTTACATCAGGGGTTGGAAAAAGCTTCTGTGGGGAAGTGTAATATAAGCTGTGACCTGAGGGATAAATATGAGTTCATAAAGAGATAAGCACTCTCCAGGGACTGGAAAGAGTTTGTGTAGAGATCCTTCTGTGGAAGAGTCAAGGATGATTAGTTTCATTGTTGATAAAGAAGAGGATTTGAGTGGTCTTTTCTAAGTAGAAGTAAGGAGTCGACCAATATGACAGAAATGCAACTTCCTGAATGTCACACAAGCAGCATGCAAAGATGCATACTTTGTGTAACAAACAAAAGTGACTGAATTTTTCCAAAGTCGCTTGAGGTACCAATGAAAAATTCAGCGAAAGTGCATGATTACCACTTACAAGTTATAATATGATAACAAGTGAATAAAGTAGAATAAAATATTTGTATAACTAAACTATAAGATGTCTGCATAAAAATAAGTATGAATAGACAAAAATCTTGGAAAAAATTCAACTTAACATTCTCCTGCATAATGTGTTCAATTAAAAGTAAGATTCTGATACTACTAATGGCTCAATTCAATATTCTGTCAGTTACAAGAATTAATCAAGAATCAAGCAGTGCAAATTTTCTCTACAGGACTGTATGATGGAAATATAGTGTCATACAGGAGTCTGGTTGCACTGCACCTAACAAAATGTTGATCTAGACAAGAAAAGAAATACCAATTATCCCTAACTGGAAAACAGCTATATACTACAGACATTTTTTGATCACTAGATTCTTTCAGAATGATGGAAGACCACCCACAACTTTCAGTAAGATAGACTGTTTGGAATTTAACAACCCTGTTCCCACCACCAACCAAAAATTATTGAACTCTGCTTTTGTTTGATACATTCTTAAACCCATTTTCATTTGCACACAGGAAAAATATAATAAACTATATACCATAAAATCTCAAATCCAAAGAACCAGACTTTATGAACAAAGAAAACAGAGACATTTTCCTAAAGAGACAGCTATTTTATCTAAACATTATTTAAGTCAACATGACTCATTGTTTAGCCTAGTTATTGCATTTGGCTTCAAAAGAAAGAAACAAGTTTGGGGAAACTAGAGGACAGTGGAAACATGTTCATTTTACTTTAAACATATTCATCAGTCATTCAATGCAGAAGTTCCCTTTTGTCTGTTTCTCTTGTATCTCTCTCCCCTGACATTGTCTAAAATACAAGGTCAGTGACTCTGCAGTGCTCAGTTGCTGCACTGATTTAAACAAAGTCACTGGGAGTGTGCCTCTACAGAGTATGAGAGCCACCCTTTGATTCTTTTCAAGAGAAGCACAAAGGATCCCACCATGTTTTCTGCAGCTTTGAAAAGCCCAAGACTCGCCATATATACAATGGTTTTCAATGCACATGCAAGGCATTTCTCTTTTCTTTATCCTAGTTTGGGAAACCATTTGTTTCCAAATTTCACATGATGGTATTTTATGATGGAGTGGCTGTAGCAACACTCAGTCTTTCAAAAGAGAAGATCAGTGTTCACTTTTCTGCTCTTGCTCTGGAATCATAATATTTATTTCTGCAGGCACTTCAAGGAGAATAGCAGAATATGAACTCAGAGCTTATTTATTTTATAAAACGCTATTACCTCCATGAGATAAGCATTTGCCAAGACTGTCTCTAATTTTTCAGGGTAAAAATAAAATCTTCTGGTGGAAATATAGCACATTTAAAAGAGGAATTGACTAGCTATTAGAAGTGAAAATTTGACCTGAGTATTAACAGCTCCCAGTTGCCTTTTTAACACGGAAGGAAGTTTCATTCCACTGATTTATAGCCATTTTTAATCCCTGAATTTCAAAAAGCAAAACATATTTCACTAGGCAAAATGACAGGTGTAGATAGTGGAATGGCGTTGTTTGAGGATTTCACATTACACAATGCAAGTGATTTGGCATGATTAAGTCAAACAAGTCATTTTATGCCCTAAAATCAGAAGAGTGGATAACAGGTTTCTAGTTAGGCATTAGCTTTTCGCTTCTCTTCATCAAAGAGACATGGAAATTGTCCTTCCCTAATTTAAAAACTTTGCGAGTTTTCTTACTCACAATAATAAATATAAAAATAGCTAAGATTGCCTTTTAATATCCAAATTAAAAATTAATTTTAGTACAATTCATGTCCAAAACTCATTTTAATCTAAGACATACAGGTAATTAAAATGAAACATTGTTGTTATTTTTAACCTAATGAATTTTCTGGAATAAATTCTGCTGTTTGAAGACAGAGATTTATGCTCCAATCTGGGTACTGCATCTAACTAGCTATGTGGCTTTGGGCAAGTTACTTAAATTATTAGTGCCTAAGTGCCCCTGTGTGAATGATGGAAATAATAACACCTTTCTCTTGGCACAATTATGTGAATTAAAGAGAAAATAAGTGTGAAACACCTGGAGTACAGTAGCTATCACTCATAATTGTTAGTCTGCAAGTCAGGACTGGCAGTTCAGTTTTAAATAGGATATCTGTGCACTGTCTTAGCTGTAGGGCACCATTCTGCAGTTGTTTTCTGAGCTAATCCTCCTAAATAAAGTCTGTTGAATTAATACCTAATTTGTATGAAATGCAATCTGTGTATCAATAAAAATAGCTATGATGTTTTAAAATACTAGCAAAAACCATTTTTGAATTCAAACACAAAAGTAAATATACTTTTTAAAATGCAACCTTCCTTAATCTTTATCCAATCTGCCTCTTTTAAATTACTACTTATACTTCCTAACAGTTATTGAGAATATAAGGTACTTATCAATTTACTAAGATAGTAAATAAATCTCCACAACAATCCTATTAACTAGATCCTATTGTTTTCTGTTTTAAGAATAGGAGAAAACTGCAGGTGCACCTTGGGTAACTTCCCCAAGTTTTCAATGTAAGTCTGTGTGACCCAAAGGCCATGCTCTCAAGCCCTCTGTGGAGCAGAACACATTCAGCTGGAGGATTTGGTCTCCTTCACTTTTTCCTGAGTATAGCAGTGGTTTTCAAATTTTAACACACATAAGAAATATGTAAATTGTTTTATTAAAAATGGAAATTCCTAGGAACAAGAATAGTTCCTTCCAGAAACACTTACTCAAAGGGTTATGGATGAAAAGGGGCCACATGCTAAACTTGAAAGCTCAGGGAAGGCCTGCATGGTGGCCTAGCAAACTCAGAGACCTAATGTAACCACAAAGGATGGTCTGAAATTAAAACTTTTTAAACTAAAAGCAGTCTACGGAGGGTAGCCAGGTCCTGAGGCAGTATTTTTCCCTAACAAAGGAAAATCTTCGCTTAACTAAGCCTGTCAGTTGCCTTTTTGCATCTGAGATAACATACCTGATTAAGGAGCCTTTGCAAAACAAAGTAATATCCCCTTTTTTCCAGCCCCTCAAAGCCAGGCACCTCTCAGTGGAGACCACAAATCCAATCACAATTACCCTGTTAATTGTTGACTGTTAACTATCCTACACCCACCTAAGTAAAAATAAATGTGGGTCTATCATTTTACTTTTTATCCAATCCCAGAAGTTTCCCTGCTTTGCTTTCTCCTGCCTCCCTGATCTATCACCAATGGATTCATGTAACCTCCTTTGATTGTATTCTATAAAGTAAGATGCAAAACTGCCATTCTCTGGAGCATTATCTCAATCCATTGGGATTCCGCTTCCTGGCACATTTCTACAGTTTGGCTCAAATAATCTCACAAAAATTCTTCACAGGTTTGAATGTTTCTTATGTTAACAGTGTCTTCTCTCTTTTTTTTTTTTTTTTTTTAAATATATCTTTATTGATTTCAGTGAGAGGAAAGGAGAGGGAGAGAGAGAGACAGAAACATCAATGATGAGAGAGTCATTGATCAAGCCTGCAACAGGGCATGTGCCCTGACAGGGGATCGAACCCCAATCGCATGGATCCTAGGTCGATACTCAACTGCTGAGCCACGCCCAGCTGGGTAACAGGGTCTTCTCAAATCTGCCTGTTGAAAACACCAAACTTGTTTTAGTACCAGGGAAGTTGCTGAGGAAATTAGCCTAGATTGCCTCCTACTTAGGATTCAGATCTCTACTAGCACCTTGTCCAGGAGGATATCCTTGTCCGCCTTTTCTAACAGAGCCTCTCCCATATTATTCTCTATGTCATCACCTTATTTTATTATCCTAAAAGACTTAACTTTATTTCTGGCTTTAAGACTAAAATTTATTTTAAATATTATGCTCTTTAGGGTAGAACTAATATCCATGTGTGATTAGTAGAATGGTTTTTGGAATATATCCATTAATGTGTTAATTTTGACAATGATTTTTATCTGAACCCATCTGAAAAAAATTCAAGATCCCACAAAAGATGATCTTGATTTTCTTTACAAAGTTTTGTGAAGGTATAAGATTATATATACTTTTGCCCAATTCTTCTCTTTCATCAGAGAATTTAGAAGAGCCTCAAAATGCATGAGATGAAAACAGGGAAGAGGGACTGAAGCCCTATACACAGCTATAATACTTGTATAGAAAAGCTTTCTCCCCAAGTTTTGGTACAGATGATCCCTAATTTATATCTGAATATGATCCAAACATTCAGAAACAAGTCAATAATTTTAGGTTCAAAACTAACTTTTCCTTTGAAAACAACATTATAAGTTGTACTGAGACCCAACATTTCTCCCTGCAAAAGTCTATCTGACCGATTGTCATGTTAATATTACTAATGGTGATATTGAATCAAATGTTTGCCCACTATTACTTTCTAAATTTTACATAAATTATCATTTATCTTCATTATAGTCCTACAAGATCTTCAGTGGATGCCCGGCTGGGCGTGGCTCAGCGGTTGAGCGTTGACCTGGGATCCAGGCGATCGGGGTTCGATTCCTGGTCAGGGCACATGCCCGGGTTGCGGGCTCGATCAATGACTCTCTCATCATTGATGTTTCTATCTCTCCCTCTCCTTTCTTCTCTCTGAAATCAATAAAGATATATTTAAAAAAAAAAAAATCTTCAGTGGTTCACAGCATGGGCCTTGGGGCCAGAGTGCCAGAGAAAATACTCTATTCGACACTTACTCCTTATGTTTACTAGCGGAGTTACTTAATTCTTTGGTTTACTAATCATTAAATGGGGATAGCATCATCTATCTCATGGGCTTGTTGTTATGTAAACTAAGTTAATAAATTAAAGCAATTAGAACAGTTTCAGGCATATTATATTGCTCAGAATATATGAGCTGTTAACATTATTCCTATTTTCAAAAAATAATGGTAATATTTCTCAGAGAGGTCAGACATATTTCTTAAGGTCATACAATTTAAAATGACCAGTGCGAGAAAACTTAAATTTGGTCTTTCTGGCTCTAGAACCACTGTCCTTTCCAACATACCATCTTTCTACACTGTCAGGGACCCACTTGACATCAATGGACTGTTTTTTTTTTTTTGAGAAATGCATGTAATGTGCCTATATAGTACATGGCTGAAGTGATAGTAAACTTATAAAACACAGTCACCATGAAAATACCCCTCTAAATCTCTGTATCTGGTTTGTGAAAACATATTTCTCTTTGTCAAAGTGTTTCATTCCCTCTCTGCTTGAGGAGCAGAACTTCCCAAATGAATTCAAAAGCTCAAAATGTAAAACAAATCAGTGAAAAACTGTTCTTGTTGCATCTCCAAGAGGAGCTCCCAAGCCCTCTGTCCAACATCTCTCCCTTCACTGTTTACAAAGTGCAGCCATACCCCTGTTTTTTATTCCATCTATAAGAGATTCCAGGATCCCTACTCTTCCTTCATATAAATTAACAACTATTTTGAGACAGTCAGGAAGTTTGAAAATGGGAGACAAAAACTAATTTCTGATGACACTAGAAATTTGACTACATCTTCTGTGGCATCTTTAGATCTTTTTTTTTTCTTTAAATATATCTTTATTGATTTCAGAGAGAGGAAAGGAGATGGAGAGAGAGAGACAGAAACACCAATGATGAGTCATTGATCGAGCCCACAACCTGGGCATGTGCCCTGACCGGGAATCGAACCCTGATCGCCTGGATCCCAGGTCGACACTCAACCGCTGAGCCACACCCGGCCGGGCATAGATCTTTTTGAACATATATTTCCCGAGTACTTCTTATCTGGACATCACTAATCCAACTGCTGGTGAGAATACCATTAAAATGAAAAAATAAAAAATAAAACTTGTCTTTTAGAAACCTACAGTCTTCCAGGGAAGATATGGTATGTTCATGGTAATATAATACAAGACCGTATAAAATAACTGCTTCTAAAGAGAGACACAGAATGACACTGGCATCCATCATAGAGACAGTAAAACAGAAAATCATTCTCAATCCCTCCCTCATAGCCAATCAATCAGTTGCTGAGTCTTGCTGCTTTACCTTTAAAATGTCTTTCATTTCTTCTGCATCCAAATTATCACTCTTTAATTCTAGACACTTGTCATCTCTGATTGGATAATTGGGTGAGCTAGATAACTGCTCTTCCTGCTTTCAATCTTATCCTTTGTCCAAACACTTATGGAATGCTGAATTAACAGGGGCTTTATGGGGCAATCTGTGTGCTGGCAGCTAGGGATACAAAGATGCTGACCCTACCTTACCAATCAAGTGGAATGTTCTTAGCAGCTCATGCTTCTAGCTGAGGTAACTCCCATCCAAAAGCTCGGCATACCCATGTCTTTTACACACAGGACTTGTGTCATACTTTCAATCTATGCAGTGAATTCCTATTTCATAAACTGACAGTTCTGTGCTTGTTAGAAGCCACAGGGAACTTTAGAAACCTAGCAAATGTTATGGCATTTCTTTTTCTCAAAAAAATTATTTATTATCATAATCATAAAGTGCTTATGCAACTTCAGGGTGTCCCTGATACTGTAGAATTCATTCAAGTATCCCTCTATATTTGATGATCGGGGTTCGTTCACCCAGGTTATAAATGTCCTGATAAAGGGCAAATTCCACGTCTACAAGTATGCCAAGCAATGTCCTTCATGACCTGACCCTCACTTTCCTCCTCAGCGCCAACACCTGGTATTTCCTCCTTGGCCTGTATGCTCCTGCAGCACAGCTACCTGTAATGTCTAAAAAACTTCTTACTACCTCACACTTCTCAGCTATGATCATACTAGTCTTTGCCTTACCTGCCTTGCTTACTTTTCCATGTTTTTAATGCTTAACCAATACTATAATTTCCGTAAAGTCTTTTCCAATGTTTACTTTCTTTTGTGAGAAATGAGAATAAGGACTTACATTTATTAATATATTAGTTTACTGGCACTAAGACGTATTTTAATTATATGTATGTAATCTTTGCACTATGAGGTTTATATTTGTATTTATAAATGTGTATTTATTTTTCTTAATTATGAATATATATTTATATTTCTTTAAAAATGTAATGTTTATTTTAGAATCTTCCAGAATACTTTAGAGAGACAGGAAGACTGTACCTGTTCAATGAAAATTGTTTAAGTAGATGAACAAAGTCTTTAATTTTCAACCCAATTGGGGGAAGAGTAAAGGAGAATAGAAGTTACTCATTTTTTCTTCTTCTGAAAGTAATGAGAAAAAAATTCACTTGGCATTCTCATAGTGCTTGTGGAGCATTTAGCGCCATGAGCTAACAATATAATTAGTCAGGAGGACTTCCAATACCGAGCAATCTACACATGGCTTACTGAGGCAGCAGGCGTGAGAGCCACTGTGGCCACAAAGAGCAAGGTGGCACTGTGGAAAGCATTTACTAGACAGAGCGTCAGTAGCAGAAATATAACAATCTTGTTCTTATAACCGGCTTTTTACTCTTGGGCATATAAGTCTCACTTAGCCTCAATTTTCACATCTATAAATAAAAGGTTTGAACTAAATAATAAGATCCTTTCAAGTATTGCTGTGGGGTTTTTTTTCCAACTTCAACATTTTGTAAAACTACTTTTTACCCCTTCCTCAACATAACCTGAATTCTTCCAAATTTTATCTATATTATACTCCTTCTTCTTTCTTGATATTTTTTCCATTGCTGGACATGCAACTAATCCTCCTATCTGTGAAGTTGTTACATAATTTCTGAACAATGCTTAAGCATATGTACCTAACTAAATTTCAGCTTGTATGTTTCTAGCTTGCTCTGAATTGATACTCAGAATAAAAATTAACACAAAAACTAAATTTGGTGGGGGGAGTGTTTCAAGCAACATTTTCTTTTTGATTTAGACAAGAACCATGCCTCCTTTCTGGTGTCATAACTGAATTTGAAATTATAATTTATGGCTTTAGGAAAGCCATGCAGTCTGTTGAATAAATTCCCCATCTATAAAGGATGCAATAGTAAATAATGCCCTTTCCTTTCTAGCACACACTGGTTTGTCAAATCAAGCAATTAAAAATTATTATTTATCAGATGATAACTTGGCTACCTTCCTATCTCCATACCCTGTACACAGATTAGCACTCAAGGTCAGGTCACAGGGTGCTGCCAAATATTTCTTTTCTTAATAAAAAATTTGAGGGGGAAAGATAGCCTTCTTTAGATAAGTTTAAAACAACTTCTTAGACTCATAGTTTTTGAAGTTTTTATTCTTCAAAGAATTTCTACTCTTTCCATTATTCTATTCAGAATATTTAGAAAACACAAGTAAACTAATCCAAGTACAAAACTTTCTTGAAATCCCAAAATTCTTTCTCAGCATCCTCTCCTTTATCTTAATATTTCTTTCTTACATATACTTATGCGGCCTATGTATTTTATGGAACGTAGTCGTTTTTATTCCATGTTTTCTTTTCATTTTTCAATGCATGATGGGTCTACTTAGGATCTTTTGTTGTAGAATGTAGATCCAGGAATTCTGTCTTTTTCTAACTCTAGAATCCCTCTTTTTCACATGGGGAGACGATAAGATCACTCATAAACCCACTTCAGCACCCTTCCCCTCATCATGCTTCACAGCACGTTTCTTAACATAAGAGATCTTACTGCCTCTTTAATCCAGCTTTTGAATGTCATACAAAATATAAGTTTCTAAATTTAGCTTAAGTATGTCTACCTAATTCTACCATGAGTGGATAATTGCTTAATCTTCTACAGTTACTGCTCCTGAATGAAAAATAATACAAGACTATTTAACCTTCATTTTATACAATTTATAAACAGCTTTTCCACCTAGAATTTCAAGCCAGAGATGTAGCAAGACTAAGTTTTAGCAATGGTGGCAATTAAACTTCTAATGCTTTTTGCTGATTAGATACATAACAAGAAACATTAACTTGTTGACAGATGCTGACAGAATACTTTTCCCTGATTTTTAACACCATAATGTGTATTTTTTAAACTGACAGGCTATATCTGTTATGGTCTCTACTTTATGTATGATAAGTCATATGCATAAAAATGCATTTTCTTAAAGTGGGGTGCTATTGAATATAGTTCTTTTTTCATAACAGTGTTATAAAGAAAAAGAATATAAGTACTATCAGTGAGGGTACAGAGTAACAGATGCTTTTAATGTCAGTTGGTACAAATATAAATTCGTATATTGTTTCTGGAAGGTGGATCTATTACAGGAGATTATCTTTATGGTCTCAGGGTAGGTAAAGCTATCTTAAATTGGGGAAAAAGTGCAAACCATAAAGAAAAGAATAATGAATTGAAATACATTAAAATTTGGAACTTTCACTTATACATCATCATAAATTGTGCGGAAAGGCAAGCCAAATGATGGGAGAAGATTTGTAAACTCATATAACCTATACAGAGCTGATGTCCAGAATATATAAAAATACTCCTAGAAATCAGTAAGAAAAATGTAAACTAAAATAAAAATGGACAATATCTTGAAATGATTGTCCTAGAAGATATCCAAGCAACTAACAAACATTTGAAACAGTGTTCAAAATCATTAGAAATCCAGAGACTACAAATTCAAACTAAAATGAAACACCACTGTATAGCTACCAGATTGCCTATTTTTTTTGGTCTTAATAAACATTTTTAAAAAGATGGTCATTTCTAATATTAGGCAAGAATATAGGACAACTGGAATTTTCATATACTGCTACAAATTAATATGTTTAACCACTTAAAAAATTATTTGGCTGTATCTGCTCAGTTTAAACATATGCATATTATAGTAACCAGCAACTCAATTTAGGTATATACCAAAAGATATGAATAAGAATGATTACTACGCAGCAATAAAAAAGAATGAACTACTATTTCTAACAATGTCAGTGAATCTCTCAAACAAAATATTAAACAAAATAAGTCAGACAAAAAATTAAATATACTAATTACATTTATATAAAGTTCAAGATCAGACAAAATCAATCTGCTGTGTTAGAAGCCTGGACAGTGGTTACATTCAGGGAGAAGAGAGGATAATCACCGAGAGGGGCAAAAGGAGACTACACATATTTTTTAACCTGGGTGAATATATGGTCTCTTTGTGCTAACTTGTGATAATTCATTTATATAGAAGATTTTTGCACTTTTTCTGTATCTATGCTTAATTTGTTGAAAATTGTAATTTTCAAAAGGGGTATTTAAATCTATACACGTATAGTTTCTGAATCGGGGTGTTAGTTTCCTTGTAGTTGTGACAAATTACTATAAGGTTTGTGACTTAAAAACAACAGCTATTTATTCTCTCACAGGTGTGGAGGCCAGAAGTCCAATATCAGTATCACTGAAACTGAGGTGCTGACAGGACCACACTCCCTTTGGATGTTCTAGAGAGAATCTGTTCTTTGCCTCTTCCTCTGGGGCTAGTAACATTCCTTGGCTTAAAACCACCTCACTCCAGTCTATCCCTCTGTGGCCCCATTGCATTCTCTTGCGCCTCTGTGTCAAATTTTTCTCTCATATAAGCAAATCTGTGATTGTATTTAGAGCTCACCTGGATAATCCAGGAAACTCCTCCATCTCAAGGGCTTAAATTTATTCATATGAGTGAAGTCAATTTTGGCATATAAAGTAGCATTCTTGAGTTCCAGGAATTTGGATGTAGATGTCTTTCAGGGAGCCATTATTCAACCTACCATACATAGTGTCATTGACAGTAACCAGTCTGAGTTCAGAGAGGAAAAAAATAACTGAACACTAGAATCATGGAGCCGGAGGTTTGGGAAAACTGCATTTTTATGGGTAAAAGTATCAGGACATGTAGAGAAGAACAGGCAGTCACAGTCCAAAATGGCCATAAAGGATGCCAAGCAATAAAGAAGAAAAAAATTAATATAATCCACTACCTGTAAAAAACAAATTCAAATGTACCTAAAATGTGGTACATGTTCATGAAGAGAGTATCACTCTTAGCTGTATTTACACATCAGATATTACACCAGTAAAAATATTCATTTTAATATGCTAAAGGTGAAAATCATTAACAATTTTTGTTTGTTTGTTTGTTTTGGATGTTTCCCATTCTTTTGAAACCCTTTGTCTTCTCTAAATGCCTGTGCTTATTACTTTAATGCATTACTCAGGCTGCCGATGCAAACAGACTGGCAGAGGGTTGCTGGAGATGAAGCACTAAAGCAAGACTCAGACACAGTTTGTTGGAAGCAGAAGAATCCTTTCATTATACTTCCCCGTTGGGTCTCTGAGGACAATCCCTGCAGAATCAAGATACTCTCATAAGCCCGTTCCGGGCATTATTGTTGCATTATTGTTACGCTTGCAGCTTAATCCCTGACCTTATCAACATCACCAGTTTGAAATGCATGTCTATCCCCTTGGAAAAGTAGCTGGTGTCACTTGTTATTCACAAATCTCTTCAAAAGAAAATGAGATTCTGTTCCAGCATTCTTTCAAAGACAATGAAATAATTTCATTGTCATAATCTCCATAATGAAAACTCAGGTTATTATGCAAATAAAAATGATTTTGCCCTAACATACTATGATTATAAATTAGACATAAAAATGATCCCTGAAATATAGGGTTATGTGTTTTAAGTGAGGTTATTGATAAAAATATTCTTTGAATTCTGAAAAATCATACGCTCCCCCCAAGATGCCAACAAAGAAAATGACAGAAAGCCTTTTCAGGGGTTCCCATCTGTCCTTTGCTTGCAGTGATCTTTAGGGCGGATTCTACAGGAACTTGCACAAGAAGGCAGCTTATGAATTTACATGGTGAGTTTAGACTTACTGCTCCTTTAAACTGATCATGCTTTGGAACAATCTTCCCTTGCCACCCACTTGGGAGGTGGAGGGCAGCTGTTAAAGGAATAGCACAGGTCCCTCCCATTAGAAAGGTCACAGCCTCAAGCTGGAGTGCAGCTCTGAGGGCTCACTGCTGGGCTGGAAAGGAACCTCTTACTTGTTAGATCCTGGGAGAGACCAAGGATCTAACGTTACATTTTTTTCAATGTTTTACTATCAGTACAGGTGCACTGATGCTTATCAGCTGAATATTAGGCTTCCATTCCTTGTGTGAACTGGTGGCCATCTGTGCTCTTTCATAGCTTATGGAGAGGATGTTTACCCAACAATTAAACCCAGTTACATTATGGCTAATATATAACGTACTATTTGCCAGAAATATCTGCTTGAAAAACCAAGACTTATATCTAACACCCATATGTGTTTTCGACCAATAGCATTATTTTCTATTTTTGCATTTTCTTATTCTAGTGGTTTGAAATATTTCAAATGTGGACCTACTGATAGAATAGCATTGTTTTGGTGTTTAGTTATGAGACAAGACATAAGGATTTTGAAAACAGACATTTTGTGAGTAGTCAGGATGCCCATGCTACTCCACTGTCTATGGTCCTACTGCATGGGGCATGGACAGCTTTTCTGGATCTTTCTGTCAATTCTGTTTCTTTACATTGGAATTATTAAAATACACAAAAAATATAATAATCTTACATTTATAAGTAACACTACTCAAAGCCCTTTTTATAAATATGGATCAGTTTATATAATCTTCATAATAGCCATATTAGGAAAGAGACTACAATTTACCATCTAAAATGGGACATTTTCGAGTGTGAAAAGGGAGCTAGTAATAATTACTTCAGAACAACTGACATAAATGGGGACTGTCTCTGGCAAACTAATATGGATGGTGACCATACATATGAGAATTATTTTTATCTTTATACAGTTGAGAAAACTGTGGCAGAGATGTTTAAATAATATGCCCACATTCACAGCATCTACTAAGCAGCAGAATCAGGCGGGGCTCCCTGGGCAGTCTGACTCCAGAGTCTTTGATGTTAATCACAGGCCTGGATGACTGTAGTGGAATCAACAGGACTAAACCTCAAGGAACCTGAGAGCTATAAAAGGAGGTTATAATGTTAACGGTTTGCCTTTGAAATACTCAGTTACAGCATCAGTTTGAGCTGGGCAGATAACTTTCTCCCTGTGCTTAGATGTCATTTCACCATGAAGCTCTTTTAGAAAATAAACTTTTCTCAATCACTTACGTTTTAACTAGACTTGCCACATACTTAGTGGTCTCGTTATCATATATTTATATAAAAGATAAGATTTTATGAATTTATTTCTTGCTTCTTAAACAGGGTTGTGTGTGAGGAGATACTTGGATTCAATGTATTTGGATAACATAGTTATTAATAGTCTTAACATAAATAGCAAGAAAATTTTAATTAAATATTGTTATCAATATTTTTAGAGTTTAAAAATTATTATTATTTCTTGAAGGGCTCTCTATGAATATGCAGATAAAAATTCACTTTTCTTTCAATTTCATAAAAATGTCAGGATAACAATGGATTTGACAGGTAATCTGAACTGAAAAAAATGACCCCTTTAAGGATGCAGTTTTGGATATTTGCTGTTTTCCATCCATTCAGAGGCATGTCTACTTCTGATACATAACAAAGCATCTACACTCAAACAAGAAGGAGACATGAATATTAATTAATTATAAACTAACAAAATGATCACCTGGAAAGAACAAGGGTTAGCAAAAGGAGGGAGAGGTTGGCACTGCCATGCTGCACAACCTCTTTTGTGTTTTGGTAGTAAGAACATTTAGCATGAGATTTATCCTCTTAGCAAATGTTCAGCAGCACCCCAAACAGGGACTTTCCAAGGACACAAAAGCCTATAATGGTGGAAAAAAGTAGGTCAGGAAAGGAATTTATGCCAATACAAACTATGTAATTCAGGCTTAGAGTTTAAGGATTAATAACCAAAGAAGCATTGTGGATATAAATTCTTTTCTGGGGAAAAAAATGTTATAAATATTGTCATTATCTTACTGACGCTCTGTTACTGGGGAAGACTCATTCACTTATACACGTCCCTATTGCCGAAGGAGCTAGAACTGAAAAGAAAAGAGACTGGATCCTTTATCTGGGCCCCTGGGCCTTAGTGGGAAGACCAAGAGACCACCCCACCCCCACCAAACCATCAAGTGCAGCAGAAAGTTAAGGTGTTAGTAACCTACATGGTTACTAACCATTTGCCTCCCCTATACTTGGGAATGAAAATTACAGCCCTTGAGATTGAGCTTGAAGCAAAAATCAACACTAGCCCCATCCTCCCCTCCTCCCCTCTTCCTCCCTCATATTTCATTCTAACAACCACGTGCCACTGGGTAATGGGATCAGGAGGCGCAGTCACTGAGGCCCTAACCTCGCAAGTTTTATCATCAATGTATGTTTAAAAAAAAAGCCTCTCTTCACCTCCATCTATGCTTTTCATTAAATTAATTCCTGAATTTAATCCTGTTATTTCTTTTTTATTTCTTACATATGTACATGTTTTCCTTGATTTAGAGTCAAATTTCTGACTTCCAAGAAGACATAAATGCTTCAAATGATGCGAACTTTGACGTCAGTGGTATGGGGGAGTCCTTTATGGAAGGAAATTTGAATTTTCAGGACAGGCTCCTGTGCCATATTTTTAAAACCTATAAACTATTCAACAAAATAATAATCTCATAAATGTTCAGCAGTTAAAAGAAAAGGTATGGGAAGACCAAAAAAAAAAAAAAAAAGAGTGAGAGAGAGAAACAGCCAAATTTCAAGATTCATTGCTAAATCAGCCAGGGCACCTCAGTATTGCTTATCACTAGATACAATATTTGTTTAAGGTATATAAATTTTTGGTCTAAGGTACATTACAATTAAAAAACCTGATATAAAAGGTTGTCTCCCCATCAAAGAATATGTCACAAAAATGAAAATCATATATTTATAAGAATTTATAAATCAAAATTTATTTGATAGATGGCCAGTTCTTCTCTTTCTCTAGACCCCTGACCACCTGATAATAATATTGAGGAAAATATTTTAAACAGGTCAGTTACAGCTTAGAGTTAACATGAAAAACATGTACAGGAACTAAAAATTCTTTGCTAACTAAGCAAAGTAAGAATTTTTACCAGCACAAAGGTTTTTACCAGCTAAATGTTACTAGTGTCTTAGTTGCATGATGTGTTTGTTAATATCTTGTTATTAAATTTAATGTTTGTAAATATGACCAAAGATACTCTATGTTCACAAAGCAGGAAACTGACTCAAACAGCTGGATAATTTTCCCTTCTCCTCTAAAACTTCCGTAATATTCAAATATTGAACTGTTACATGGGGAGTTTTGCTGTGTTTTACCTAAGATATTGTTTGAATTTCACCTTATTTTTCAATGCATCTGAAGGACCCAACCACACTTACAGCATTGACACATAAAAAATACTATTAGGCATTTGCTACCCTAGATGGTGTAGGCTCCTAAATATCTCTGCATATGAGAAAAGCTTTCAGGAGAGTCTTGCAAGATTATGTATCCTGGACCCCAAACTTTCTCTGGGTGGGGCTCAAGATGTATACTTTAAATAAATCTTTCTGACAATACTGAAGCTCAAGCAGGTTTGAGACCCAGCGATCTATATCATGACAGAGCAAAGATGTTTGCCTGTAGGGCCCCATCTGGCTTAATTGATGACCCTACACTAGTCCCCAGAAGAAAATGTTTAGTTAAGTAGATGTCCAGATAGATTCCAAACTGAAAAACCTCTGTGAGTAATGTACAGCAAACTAGTTTGAGATTAGAGCTTTATATTGTAAATTCATACCACCACAGAACTTTTGAGGATCAATATCAGGCACTATTTATACAGACAAGGAAAATACTAAATAAAATATGGCATAAATATTGGTATTTACACATCACACATACTTAAATGGGAGTGCACAAAATGAATAGACAATTTTAAAAATGCCTGAGATAAATAGAAAAAAGAAGGTTCAGTTACATCAGGTTGAGCTATCCAAGTTCATGAAGCAGCCAAGTGCAGGTCAGAGACCATCCTTTGTGCATCCTGGGGATGTTTAATTACATCAAATGCATTTTAGCCCAGACTGGGTCCAGTTTTAAACAGAGCAAGTATGAATTAGAGGTAACTCCCCATTGTCTTTTTCCATTCACTTTAGGAGCATTAGTTTAGGGAGGAAACAAAATTTTCCACTCCAACTCAAACTTAAATATAACTGAATCCCAAACATGTAGAACTGAGTGGTACCTAAGAGGATGACATTTGGACTCTTTACTTAGAATTACATTACTGTCCCCTTCACTGCAACACTCAAACTTTATAAGAGCTTTTGATTTTTCAGACTTTTTTCTTTTCATTTTTCATCGTTTGAAATTTTTGTCTGAAAGTCCCTCCTGAAACAAGCATTCATCATATTTTATTCTTAGACCATAACTCCAAGAGAAATAAACAGGGATGAAAATTCAATTCCTGATTTTTTGTATGTGAAAGGAAGTATATTTAACTATATAGAGGAAGCATTATAATGACTTACACATACACATTTAGATACTTTTTTTTCCTTTAACCACTAGAAATCACTTCCTTTGCTGCTTATAACAAGTGTATTGCTAAGTTTTGGTATGCCTGTCTTAGAGTTTTGGGTTGTTTTGGAAAAACACCCAGCATGCTCCCAGAAAGGATACCTGATCGTTTGCTCTATCATTTCCAAGTTAATCCTAGATTAACATCAAGCTTCAGGTGGATTCAGTAATCTCACAAATGCTAAAGAGCCCCTCTAAGTCAGGGTACCAACTAGTCCTCTCAATCCTGGCTATCCGGCTGCAGGAACTGAATCTCATATGCTGGAAAAAAAACCAAAAGGGAGATTTAAATCTGATTTACAGCTGATATGATTTTAGGTGTGTGTTTTATGTTAACAATCATTCAGGGGCACACACTTTGAAACTAGTACACTACAATTGCCACAGTATGTTGACAGTCTCTTGGTTCCACTGGGTGGTGAGCTTTTCTCTGAGAAGAGGCATGAGGCCTTATTTGGTGATGATAGCATGGCTTCTAGCTCAGCAGCTGGCACAGAAAATGATTCTGAACTGAAACTTAGAAATCTCCAACGCCTGTCACATATGTTTTGGTTTAAGAGTCCCTTTGTAAGTCTGTCAAACAATTTATTTTTTAAATGATCTGCTTTCAAGAATGTCTCATCGATTGGGCTACAAACTCATATTTAAATTTGATAAACAATATTTTAACGAAAAGGCAAAAGATATAAAAGGCTACTTATCTAACACCTACTTAGCTTTTATTCAAATAAGCCTTACTTCCTATGAAATAATCCTGTGGTTAAATGTCTGCCTAGTAAATGAATGTAGACTAGTGCTTTTATGTCACATTCCATTCAGCAATAACATTATTTCCTAGGAGAAATTAATTACTGTGTACTTTTTACCGAATAAAGGTAAAATTAGGACTGTGGTCCAGCAGCTTAAGCTTATAATCATAAAAATAAGCTTTAAAAAAAATAGTTCACTGATGTCAACTATTTTCTGGTTTCTTCATTAAGATTTTGGGACTCTATGGACACTGTTACTGCTTCCCCAAGATGCTTCCCCATTTGTATTAGAGAGACTTTCCAGAGTAGAGCACCATTGTATTTCTGCTAACATAAGCTCAGACACAGAGTAGGCCCAACTGCGCCCCTGGAAATACGGCTGCAATGTGGCAGAAAAAACTGACTTACCACAGCAAAACCTATAGATAGCAGCCTGAGCTCGGTCCAGCAACATGAGTGCCACAGCAACATTATGCTGTTTCCACTTGATAGTATTAAAACAATCTCAATCGGGGAGCAAGATGTAAGATTAATGGACAGAAACCTAGAATGGAGGTTTGAGATTCAAAGCTGCAGAGGTCAAGGGCCCACGGTCATTAGTCTTCCCGGGGTGACGGGAACAGAACTGGCAAGTACATTCAATCAAAGGGGATAAACAGGGAGTGGGAGGCCACCCACACAAACCTTTGCTTGCTTGCTTGGTTCTTTTCATAGAATACCACGGAGGCACGTGTTGTTGGGCTGGAAGCATTCTGTTTGGGGAGGCCTACTGCTTGGTTAGCGCTTTTTCTTCCTTAGGTAACTCTGAAGCATAGTTTTGCATTTCTTCTTTAATTGATGTTTGTTTATTTAGTGTCAGCAATGTTGACATAGCTTTATGTGTGACTTTAAGTCAAAGGCATTGGGATGGAATAATATGGGTTTTCACTTAGTTAGCAAAGACCTTTATCTAGTTGACCAAACACGAGAAAATGAGAACATACCAATATGTGCATTTCTTTGTCATTTTATTTTCTGACAACAGTACTACAGAGCAGATTATGACTACATTAAAAAGTTACTTTTTCCTATATTTGGCAAAACTTTGATTTTTAAATCTATCCACTGTTCCTAAGCCATAGGAATATCTATCCTCAAAAAATTATAGATGATATAGATATAGATACAGATATAGATATCTGTCTATATAAATGTATATATTGTGTGTATATATATATTTGTATATATGTTTGTGTGTGTGTGTGTGTGTATATATATATACACCTTTCCAAAGGATATTGCTTCCAGACCAGTTAATTTTTAAAACTTTATATAAATACATTAGAAAAATGCAGTCACTCGTAATAATGTAGTTTACAATTAAACTTGTCACTGAATAGCATGATGTCACATATTTACTAGCAGTGGTTTTCATTATTACAGACCTGCTTTGAATATGCAATAAAACACCTAAATTTAAGAAGGCACTGCATTGTATGACTACTTCACATTTAAAAGAAGTATTTGTGCCACTATATCAAATCAAATATATACTGAGCCAAAATTCAGCTCTGTTCACACAAATTAAATAGCTGTAACTTTAAATGCTCAAAGCCCTTAGTGAGATAATCTTAAAATTCAAAAAAGTAACTACTATTGAAATAATAACATTCATTCTTTCAAAGAATAATCTTGAGTGTGTATTATTTGCCAACCACTAGGCTTTGAAAATACAATGTTGAAATTAGCCCCATGTCTCTCTCTTCATGGAGTTTTTATTCAATGTTTAATTTAATGCTGCAAAGATTATTATGTTGTTATTAAAGTAATCTTCACTTATCTAGTGATTAGAGAAAATATCAAGAGAGATTGGATATAATGTAGGATATTAAAAAATAATACTTAAGAAAAACAAAAACCACCACCAATACCCTACAGCCTCCAAAACATTTAGCCAGATAAAATGCTTTTATTCCTATAGATTCACATAGGTGTATCTGGTTCTTAAATCTATTGCTCTTGATTTTACTAGATACAACAATGTCATTTTCCCAAATGCCTGCTAAATATCTTTCTGATTCTTTAAGTGTAACTCCAACTCTGTGTATGTTGATTGGAACTCGTTACCTTATCTTCAAACCTGCTCTTTGCCTTGTTTGCCTTCTGCTGACAAAGGTGCTATGATTTTCCCAGACACCTTAAATCAGTATCTTTCATTCCTTCTCATTGTGTTCCCAGCTCTCACCATGTTCTTTCTGCTGGATCTGATACTACTCTACATCACATATTAAATAGTTATTTTCATCACCTGAATACTGAAATAATTTCTTAAATGGTTTTACTATCTTAGTCACTTGTGGCATTTATATATGCTCTGGGGAAATATTAATCTTTCTAACATAGTATTTCTTTAAATCCTTCTGTTAATAATTAGCTTTATGATCTTAAACAGGTTATTTAAGCTCTCTGAGCATAAATGTGTGAAATTCATGATGTCTATAGTCTCCTTATCCTTTAAAAATCAATGACGATATGTCAGAGATGTAAAAATGTTTTTGTTAATAGCTTCATTTCCACAAATATTAAATATATACTTAGACTCTATAATCATTAACCTCTCTAGCCATATCATGTATGATGGGTCCGCTTAATATTCCACAACGTATTCCAATCATTCTATGTCCATGTCTTGGCTTTTGTTGTCTCTTGTACTTGGAATATTCCTTCCTAAAATTCACCTTTCCATATTTAATCATGCAGATAAAACATTCAGATTTTCCTGATCTTCCTCTCCTCCATGTCCACAGAACTTAGTCCATATGCTTTTACTGTATTGGACTTGTAAGGAGATCATCTCTGACATTATCATCCCTGTTGTAAATGTGTTAAGAGGAGGTGCGATACTTTGCTCTTCATTATACCTTATAGTGCCTAATTCAGTGCTTTGCATATAGTATTAAATAAGTGTATTTTTAATAACATTTGTCTAGCAATTGGAAGGAAAATATTTACATTATTATAGCAGGTTAAAAATCCCAAAGTCCTTTTAAATATATTTCCTCAATTAATTTGCATAAAACTGTATGATGTAGATCATAGATTCAATTTGCATATAAGAAAATTAATTCTCACGTGAGTAAGTAATTTGTCAAGGTAATATAAGTAGATGTTGATACTCAGTCCTAAAATTAAAGGAAAGAATGTCTTCTGAGAAGTTCAGGGGTTTTTTAAAATGATATTACATTCAAAATTCATATTAAAAGAAATCTATTTGTAAAATAAAAATCACACTTTAAGAAATGTACTGGTTTAGAGAAAGATCTGGAATTAAATCTTTTAACACAATTATTTTTTTACTTCTATGTATTTTTCTACTTATTTAAGAAGTAGTAATGTCACCTAGGGAAAGCCTGGTTTATCAGTGAATTTCATGATTATGGCTATCTGAAATATAATCTGCACTCCTGGAAAGAACCAGGGCAGTTGGGGAAGATGTTCATTTAAACTGAAAATTGGGTGTTCTGAAGAAAAAAAATATTAACTTGGTGTTAAAGGAACTCATTCTTAGAGGTTCCTATAATGCAATAATAATTTTAAATATCATTAGAAATATGAAGCATATAAAATATAGAGAGCATTCATAGACTGTGTTTTTAACATAAGATTTCTATGGTAGAAAAATTAAACAAGAATATAAGCTTCCCACAAAAGGAAGTTCTTAAGCCTATATAGCTTCAAAGATGACATATTTGCTAACTAGATGTGTTTAGAGAGAATGCAGAGCAATGTGAGGCTGAAATTGTGAAAACAATGAAGCTTGTGCATCATTTAACATGAGCAGGTTTCAGAAAAGCAGAAAGAAGTGAGAGAGAATTCCAGGGAAGGATTATGCTGGTGCCTATTGGAGGAATCCCTATTTGGAAAGCATGATTTGTTAATAAACAAATTACCAATTTAATATGCCATTATGGGAATTCATAATAATATTTTATAATTAATGGCTATAGGAAAATATTTTTAAATAATTAGACTTTACATTTTCAAACATAGAGAAAATACATTTATGTATTTATGATATATACATAAGGTCTTTTTTTTTATCTTGGGACCCACATCCTAATAAAAGTGTCAGTATTTCAAAGTATTACAGTATGAAAATCACTAATAAATAATGATATTGTAAAGTTAGGCCTGTTCTCATGTTAGTCTACAGTGTTGAGTGCACTGACTTCCCTATGCTTTTCGGTCTTGTTCCAGGGGCTTTGCGAAATTTTGCGAATTGCTAGTACAGGCAGGAGGAACATGATAGCCTTGAAACCAGGCAGGAAAATGAGGGTGGAGAATAGCCTTATAATGCCAGAAGTATATTTATCATTTCTTTATATACCCATATGTATAACACACACACACACACACACACACACACACACACACACACACACACACACACACACAACCAGCTAGTTAACCTTCTCCCTGTGGAAGGCATTATGAGAGGGAAGCACTCCACACCTTTAGAGACCAAACATGTGATGTGAGCCAAGCAGGCCAGGGGATACTATACACTGATCAGAAATGGACACTGAGTTTTGGCCTCGGTGGTAGGATACAGTGCCAAGGTCAGTAGGGGTAGGAAACTGCATGCCCTGTCTAGAGGGGTGGGCATTTCCTAGCAATTATAGCCTCTGTACTGACAGATTTTCCAGTTTTTCAAGAGAAACAATTTTGTTTTTATTATGAAATCTTGCAGTTTAAAAACATTAACTGATTTTTAGCACTGTGTAGGGGAAGCTATACATGTCTGTGGGTCAGTCTGACTTGTGGGCGGCAATGTGTGGCTTCTAGAATCGAGAGCGCTGCGCTTCTCTCTCCCAGTGGAGACAAAACAAATGGCAGGTTTGAGGCAGCACCAGAAACAGCAAATATTCCGTCATTTTCTAGCTCCCACATTTATATTTTAAAATGGGACATTCATTATAATACACATATTCATTAGTAATATATTTGTAAACAGCTGATGACCATATACTTTCTTTTCTCTGGAAGCAAAGATTATTCATGAGATTTATGTGATGACGTCAAACTTGTTCTCTGGGGGAGGGGGGGAGGGAGGGGGAGGGACTGTGGTCTGGAGAAATTCCACAAGTAGCAGATTGCAGGATTCCAGTTAATGTCTGTGTGGTTCCATAGCCTGCTATTGTGGCTACAGCAAGTGTCATAAAAGAACCGGGGCAAACAACCAACAACATTTGGGAAACAATTTATCTCTAAATCAGGAATTTCCCATATTACATGCATTATGAGCTTGCTTTGTTAAAACAAAAGCTGCATTGTAACACTGAAATACACATTTAAAATTAGATAGGTCAGGAAAGATTTACTATTCCTAAAATCCAAATTGAATGTATATTTAAGAGCATAAAATGCCTTGTATATATTAATGGAATGAATTCTGAATAACTACAATTTTAACTACAATGAGAACAGAGAAAGTTTTTCAAAAGGGTATTTTTATATAAAATCCTGATATTACGACTGAGTGCAATTTTTAGTAACTTGAATGAATGAACTAGCATGCCCCCTCTCCTTCTACACACAGATTTGGTAGTGCTGTAAGTAATCACATATGAACTTAATGTTCACAATTAACTATAATTAGCTAGCAAAATAATAAAAGTGTATCTTTTAGCAGCAAAGAAAATTAGCATCTCATTATAAGACTAGCAGAGATTGTTTAATATACAAACCTACTTATTCATAGGTCCATTCTTAAACGTTAAAAGTGCAAATTTTCTGTGTTACTTTTAACATTTATAGCCTCATAAAAACTCTCAAAGAAGAAGTAAAACTGTGCAGTAGGAGATGTTTTTCTATGTAGCCTCCCTCCCATTTCTACATTCTTCCCCTCCTGTCTTTCCAGACCCCACGCCAGAGCCCTCTGTCAGGGTTGAATTCTATTGACTGATGTTCTCCGTGCCAGGCACTGTGGCAGGAGGGAAATGAATCAGAGGAGCCACGAGCACCTCAACTGTGTTTTTGATTAATATGTTTTCCTCCTGTTTCTATTTAGAATCATAGGATTTATCGCTAGATGTATTATTTTCTCCCCCAAACCAGCATCTCCTTTTCCTGAGAGCACTACTCATTTAATAGCACCTTATCCGTTTCTGGGATTCAGAGTTCACCATCATCCTTGGCCCTTAGTCCCTCATCCCTCAACCCAAAAAGGCTTTTGTGTCCTGTGGGTTCTAATTCTAATCTTTAACTCCAATTTTAAGTCCTTCTCCTTCCCGACTTCTTTCTCAGACTGTACTTTCTCTTCTGACCAATTCTTTCCCTGTCATGTTACCAAAGCTTATTTTCTTATAGAATAGATAACAGATGATCAAAAACTCTCATGCTTAAAATTGTTCAGTCTGTCTGTCTCTCTTTTTTAAAAATATGTTTTTATTGATTTTTAGAGACAGAGGAAAGGAGAGGGAGAAAGAGAGAGAAACATCGATCTGCTGCTTCCTGCATGCCCCCTCCTGGGAATCGAGCCCTAAACCCAGGCATGCGCCCTGACAGGGAACAGAACCAGCAACCTCTTGGTGCCTGGGCCACGCTCAACCACTGAGCCACGCCGGCCAGGGCTCTCTCTCTCTGTCTCTCTAGCAAAGTAAAAGTTCAGCCTATAACTTTTAGAGTTCAGTGTTCTCCATTGTGTTTCTGAACTCTTTCTCCCATACTCAGTTTCTACTAAGCATTATGCACTCCTCATTATAGAAACAGGCTCAATCAATGCTCCTTTCTCCACCAGGAATGAGCTTGTCCCACCTGAGTAGCATGACAACACCTTCTAAAGTGTCCAAAGTTCATCTGAAAAGCCCCTTTCTCTTCCATGTCTTATCTGATGCCACTAATCAAAATCGCCATCTTCCTCTCCTGTGGTTCCACAGCACCTTGTCGATGCCTCCATGAAAGCAGTCTGCAGTTTCATTATATTAGCCCTTTCCCCATTAGACTGTAAACTTCCTGAGACCAAGGACCATATTGCTTTTTTAAAGTCATTATTTATCCCTTTCATTCAGCACATTGATTTGTTAAATAGGTTTTCTCCCTTTTAACTGAAATACAGAATTTTCTTATTTTTAGATTAGAAAATCAAAGGTTGACATGCTAAGTTACCTAATCAGGGTTCTTGTCGATTTAGCCCCCTTGACACCCAGCCTCCTACGCTATCAGCTAGGCCATAGCAATAAACATAACATTGCCAGAAGATGCACCATGTGTCAGGGATGTTCCACTTATTTTTACACGCTATTTCTCACAGCTCTATAGCAATCTCTATTTTACAAGTGCATAAATTGAAGCATAGAGATCTTCAATGGGTTTCCTGAGATAATGCAGCGAATATAACACAGAGCCAGAATTAAGTACAGGAGTTTGGTACCAGAGCCCAAATTCTTAAGTTCTCTGTGGTATTTGTATTTTAAAAAGAGTACAACAGAGACAGTTTAAATAATGGCTTTCTAAAGGTAGGTTTAGACACTTGTGCCCTGAGTGGGAAGAAGAAAGACCTCCCCTGGAGTCCTTCAAATCACACCACAGATGCCACACCTCCTTGCTTTATATTAACTGCTTGCCTTAGAGGAACACGTGTATTTTTGCTGAATGAGTTCAGGCTTTAACACTGGTCACCATTAATTTATGCTCCTCTATAAAAGTCAACATGAGTTTCTGGCTGCAAATTTGCCCTGCCTTGCTAATGAACTAAGTTGTGTTTTCTATCACTGTTCCATTTAAATTGATGTGACCTCATTCATTAGCATATATGGATTTACAGCTGTAAGAAAAGCACAAATGTTTTAAAAGCATCTGCCCGCTCAAAAAGTCAAAGGGAGGAGTCCGCTGAAGAGTTAAAAGATATGTGGGAAAGAAGATAAATTTAAAGATGATTTTATTTAAGTTTCCCTATAAAACAATCTTTCTAATACACCACTTTGTTACTTCCCCATTTGAAGACCTTTAATTTTTCTGCATTAACTGCATGATTAGTTTCACAGTCACTGCAAAGGTCTCTACAGAGCTAGCTTAAACTTACCCTTCTAACCATAACTCCCATTCAGATGCTTTATATGTTCATTTATTAATACACTTATTCTACGTAAGTTTACTGAGTGACTACTTACTATGTTTCAGGTGCTGTTCTAGGTGCTAAAGGGTGCTGAAGTGGTGAATACCACCAAGTCCCTCCCTGTCCACATGGTACTTACATTTTAGTAAAAGAAACAAATCAGAGATAATTTTAGCACTTGGTATATATCTATAAAAAAGGAATTCTCAAAAATTTTGGTCTCAAAATTCTTTTGCACTCTTAAAACTTATGTACCTCAAAAAACTTGTGTTAGGTCTGTTTATTGATACTTACAATAACAGAAAATAAAGTTCACAAAAAGTTCAAATATATATATAAATGTATTTAAAAATAACTATAAAAGTGATAAAACCCACTCTATATATAGACATAAATAATATGATTTTGTGAAAATAGTGAGCAGAGTGGTAGTGTTTCACATTTTTTTCATATCTCTCTGATGTCTGGCTTCATAGAGAAGAGTTGAATTTTCCTATCTGCTTCTTCATTCAGTCTATTGCAATATCACCTGTCATATAGCTTCTAGAAGACACAACACAGTCATAAAAGAATGAGAGAAAAAAGTCAAGATCTTACTATTATATTGAAACCAGTCTTGAACTCATGGAGCGTCCAGAGAAGACCTTGGGGGCCCTCAGTGTACGCTAGACCACAATTTGAGAACCACTGGAATAAGGGAAGAAAACAAAGGGCAGAGGGTGAGGTAGTCATTTTAGATAGGGGTCAGGAAATACCACTCTGAGGAAGTGAAAGCTGAGCTGAGGTTTGAAGAATGACCCAAAATAACTGCAGGCATAGAAAACAAGGAGCGCAAAGCACCCAGAGTATGGATGAGCTCAAAAGAACTGAGAACCTAAAAGGAGGGTCAATGTGGGAAGTGTGGTGAGCAAGGGAAAAAGTAGCATGAACTGTGGTTGCAGAGCAAGGCAGAGCCAGACTGAGCAGGGCAGAGGTCATACACTAGTGGTCTGTGGTTCTGATCTGGACATCTGTCTTGCAGATGTATTTTGTCTGCACAGTGCCTTTTTCCCCTCTATTCTTATCGAACCAAATATTTTTAAATGAGGATTTCACATAAAAATCTGGATTTCTGGATTCTCTTAAACAGATTAGGACACTAGGAGGGTTACTTCTAAGTAGGGCAATTAGAGCTAAGTAGCCCTCTACTGCATCAGAGGGAGCCACAGTCTCCTCCACTCATTGCTTTTTCAAAGGGGAAGCCATCTCCATTGCAGACAGCCTGGCCTATTTCATTCATTAAAGTCCCCTTCCTCACCTCACAGACATGTTCTACGTGTGAGACCTCTAAGGAGGAACTCATTGGCTTGTGTAGCATTTGTTTTTTGATTCCCAGTGAACTGTTACGTAACATACTCTCATGTATATTTTTTAACACTTTATTAAATTTATTGGAGTGACAATGGTTAATATGAACATATAGGTTTCAGGTGTGTGTTTCTATGTTACAAAATCTGTATATTGCTCTGGGTGTCCATCACCCAAAGTCATATCTTCTCCGGTCACCATATATTAAGACACCATTGACTCCCCACTCCCAACACCCTTCCCTCTGGCAACCACCACACTGCTGTTCGTGTCCATGAATTTCAGTTTTATATCCTATATATGAGTGAAGTCATATGGTTCTCAGCTTTTTCTGTCAGTCATGTATATTTTTAAAGGACAACCAGTTGTGTGAAAAAGTGATTGTACGGAGCAAGAGTAGAAATTCCTGTTAAAATGTTCACCATGCTCTGTCTCTTCCAGCCCTCAAGTGTATCACAAACTTTGTCTTTGCACCTGCCTTTCCCAGTCAGAATGCCCTTTCTCCCACTCACACCTTACCTTAACTTCTCTGCCTATAAGATCTATCTCATAGCCTTTTCTTCAGAGCAGAGACCACGATTGATCCCTGTGGCTCTTATGGTACTGGTTGTTTTGAATTTATAGTTCATGGTTTCAGAACTTTATACATTAAGAATAATCTCATCAATTAGACCTTAAATTCCTTGATGGCCTGAATTCATCTCTCTCCTGGTCTTACTACCTGGACCTGACTGCTTCTGCCAATCCAACAAGAAAAATCACAACTAATAATGACTTTCAAAGCACAATTTCTTAGGTGCTTTCCTTACACAATTTCTAATAAGCTCTCAGTACCCCCTTGCTTGGTGATTGATTGATCAGAATAGGCAGATCTTTGGGAAATTATCAAAATTATGTCTACATTATAAGAAACTGCTTTTACATGATATGTGCTATCTGTTCTATATATTATTTAAAAGACCATGGGTGAGTAATTTAACTTCTCTCTGTTTCTTCATCTGTAAAAATGAAGTTGTAATACACAGCACCTCTCTTATGGGCTGTTGGGAAGATTAAATGAGATAATACATACATAGTGCTGTTCTTAACTATCATCAGCAGCACAGGCTACAGAAGCTTGTCTTCACATTCAAGAGAAATGTCTGTGCTATTCATAAGTCAGGGAAAAAATCATTTTTACAAAGTTCTTCCACTAAAAGGCATATGGAACATATCTCTTTGAGTTATATTACTTTTTTAGTAATAAAAATATTTTCAGCACCTTCAGTATAGGTATTACTTAAGAACACCTTTCTTGGGAGAAATTTATGTTTAATCAATTAATATATTAATAACTTCTCTAATAATGAATTTTTAGTATTTTGGGAATTTTAGATTTTCTTACATCATGTTTTCCTTATCAATCTCCATAATCCATGGTTCTATATTTTAAAGAAACATAGAAGGCATCAGACAGATTAAGAGGAGGGACTATGGAACGAGATGGCTTATTTCAGACCCTGGATCTGCCACTTGTGTTGTGTCATAACTAACTTCTCTGTGCCTCATTCATTTCATCTGTAAATTAAAGCTAATAACAATATCAAACTTACAGGGTTGTTTTAAAATTAAATAGTTTTTGGTGATGATTTACAATTTATGTCCCAAAATATAGGAGAACATTATTAAATAATTTAGCAAACACTGAAATATAAATGATACTGCTTTGAAATCATTAAAAATATTTTCAAATATTTCATCATTGCATAGCTCCTTAGGCAATATAAGTGAAAGCCATTTGATAATATATGTTAGGTCACACTGCAAATGGCACAAATTTTTCAATTCTTTGTCAATTGGATTCTCACATGCAAAATACTTATTCTTAAGCAGTGTGAAAATACTTGTCAGTAAAATGAAAATGCTGCTGGTCTCAAAGAGCTCTCATTTTTTTGCTCTTTCCATCATTGCGTTGCTCCCAGCAGTGCCTGGGGAATTGCTCTCAGGGTCACGCCAAACTGGACCCAAGAGACAGCAACAATTACATCCCAGTGGTGTTGACATTCAGCTTTGTCCCACAAGCTGCTGAGGACAGGCAGGGCGCCATCTGTCATGTTAGATGGCCACATAGCTAGCTATAAGTGGTAGAGATTACTTTTCTGACATGCTATAGTTTGTTTCTGAGCCAACCTTCTGAAGTCTGAAGCAATTCGAGTTATCTTTGGAAAAAGATCATGGCAAGATTATGAGTGTATATTGGTCATATACAGTTACAAAATTTAAATCATACTATCACAGGAAACATGTGTAAGTCACTTTTAATTAAAACTTGTGAATTTTTAATGTTTCCTAATTTATTATGTATTTCCAGTTATGGCAGTTGTTAGTCATGCCCTACTGAATTCTTCAAATTTGGAATGTTTTGCCTCATTGTCCTCCAACTGTCACGCTCTTTGTAACCTAAATTTCTTCCACTTCTGGGAAAACACTCTCCTTTATACTGAAAAAAAATTATTATATTTTAAATCCCTCTAAAGATTCAAGTGTGATTTTAGTTACTATATACTCCGTTACCTTATCTTGTCTCAATGTCTTCATGTCATTTGTTGATAATGGCCACTGATGTTTCAAACAGTATTTTAACTACATTTCCCTTTAAATATGTGTATTAGTTGACAGGTAGAACTAAAATAACATACATTCACCCTGTTGTGTTTCTGTTTTTAAAATTAAATTCTGTCTTTACACAGTTTTAGTGATTGTATAATTTAAGAATATTTTCCCATGTAGTCTTTTGTTCTGCATTAATAAGAAAATTGATTGTAACAAACTATTTTGTACTTTTAACATTTTCCCCAAATTAATTTTGCAAATTTTGAAATGTAGTAGATAATTTATGATGTGTGAGACTGGATGCAGTATAGTTGGAAGCAATATGCCTGAAAGAAGGCAAAATTCCTCTCAATAGATCCTATTTAATGAATTCCCACTAATGGTAGAATTTTTTTCTTTCAACCTAAATCACACCTTTGGTTAGGGTTTTTGTAATGACAAGTTTAAAATTTATATTCTTCATTCAAATTTAATAACTCAATGACTCAAACCTCTTCCATTGCTGTGAATTTTATTTTCACAATGGAATTTATTGTATTTGTTTCAAGTCCTATAGAATACAAATAAATATGTTTTACAAAAATTAACATTGGAATGCTGAGGTAATTTAGAAAATTTCATGTTGTAAGCTACAAAAGAGAAGAGTAATATTTCATATTGCGGGGGGTGGGGGAGGTATTAAGAATGGTGCCTACAAGGGAAAATATTTTGTACGATACTAGAGTGATGAATACATGTCATTATCCATTTGTCCAAACCCATTGGATACATAACATCAAGAGTGAACCCTAATGTAAACTAGAAACTCTGGGTGACAATGATGTATCAATGTAGGTTCATCAGTTGTAATAGATGGATCGCTCTGGTGGGGGGTGTTGATAATGGGGGAGACTATACATGTGTAGAGGCAGGGAGTATAAAGGAAATCTCTGTACCTTACTCTTAATTGTGCTGTGAATCTAAAACTACTTTTAAAAATAATAGAAATAGTGCTCAAATTCCTAGCTTGGGTACTGGGGTATACAGGGCTGCCATTTACTAGATACAGGACTAGGAAGAGAAAGGAGTCTGGAAGGAGTAGGTGGTGTTCAGAGTTAGACAACTTGAGTTTGAGGATGCGCATGAGATATGGATTTTCATATTGGTGTCTAGTACATGGTTGTGTAGGAGAATACTGGATACAGGGGACATCTCAACTGGGGATACTTCTAATAAGGATCATAGAATGAAGATGGGGCTGGAAGCCTCTCCAGGGGATAAGTTCACCCAGAGTGTGGAGTGTTACCCTATGGACACTGATATTTATGGAGTAGGCAGAAATGAAATAATTTGAAAAGATTAGAAAGAAGTTGTCAAAGAGGTAGAAAATGGCTTGAAAGTTACCATTAAAGCTAATGAAAAGTATATTTTCAGGGAGAAAAGTGGTCCAGTAGCATCAAATGTTATAAAGAGGTCAAATCAGATAAAGAATGCAAAGTATTTTAACATAGCAGTGAAGAGGCAGGTGCCTCTTTGATGAGGTAATGGCGGAAGAATCCCAAGTGCAGAGTGTGGAAGACTAATGGGGAGGCGAGGACATGAACAGCAAATATGGAAACACATCTAAAGAGCTCTGACTAGAAGGCAGGCAGGTGCTGCTAGAAAATGGCCCTCGAAAGGAACTTTTAATGATGGCAGACACCTCAGCATGTATTAATAGAAATGGTCATTTAAACAGGATTTGTTGGAGACACAGGGGAGGGATGGTAAGTGATAGAACAAAGTCCTTTTACAAAGGATGTAGAACTCCAGAGCTCAAGGAATCAAATAGCGTTAGGAAGTGGGACACTTGTTTGTTTTTTTCATTCAGGAGGGCAAGAGGCAGAGAGAGATGATTGCAGCCAGATAGCAGGCACCTGATTGTGCTCTTAAAATGCTACAGGAGGAATGGGAGGCATAAGGACAGATTCCAAACATATATAACACTTTGTGAAACCCTCTTTCAGACCATGTATTAAATTATTCAAAAAGTATATATCTGTGTGCGTGTGTGTATGTATATATATATATGAGCTAAAATCATAGTGTCAAACACCAACATGGAGTAAGAATAACAGGAGGCAACCACAGAGAGGTTAGCTGGCATTTAAAATGAGTTTGGACACATAGCCAAACGTAAGTCGGAGTGGCCTTGGGCCAGAAGACTTATAAGTCTTTCCTATCCAGTTTTCAGAACATCCAGTTCTCTTTGCAGGAAGCTAATCATAGTACTTCCCTAACGAGATCTGCACCAACCCCCTTCAACCCAATACCTTTATCACTTTATGACCTATTACTCCATATCTCACTCACTCTACTTCAGCCCCTTCCTCCTAGACTATTCCAGGGATACTCCCGCACACCTTTGACCCTTGCTCTGGGTCTTTCCTCTGTCTGCAATGCTCTTCCCACAGATATTCTCTTGGTTTTCCCTCATCTCCTTCAACTTTCTGCTCAAATCTCACCATCTCAGAGGCCTACCCTGACTACCAGTTCAGTACTACAGCCTTCCCTCCCTGTCCCTGCAGAACACCATTATTCTACTTTCCTTTCCATAGTGTTTATCAGTAAGATATTGATATTTTCTTATTCATCATGTTTTATGATTTTTATCTGTATCCTTCAACAAGAATGGAGACAGATCCATTTAAGGTCCACTAAAATAGGAGCATATGTTCTGTTCAACGATGTATTCAGGTTTTCCTAAGAATATCTGGTACATAATAAGTGCTAAATAATATTTATTAAATAAATGAATGAATTTGGATGATGTGATTTACTATATTTAAAAATCATGGTGACTGATTATATTAGAAATACATGTTACATATTTACAGGAATCTTTCAAAAGATCTATGCCTTTCAGTGTATTTTGGGGGAAATGTAATTGAAATGATCACTCTTATCTCCACTTATAAACGGTAACCTCATCCAAAAGTAGAATATAGTACAGTGAAAAATAAATCAGCATGTCCTCTAGGAAGTCCCTTGCATTGTAAATATTCAATAACTATTCTATGAAATTATAACTTTGACGATAAAAAAAACTAAAGTTAATTTGATCATTAGGAAGTATAGTGGTGTTTCTCTAAATAATGGTCTTCCACTATAAAACTTTGTGCCTGAGTGTTTTGTTGTTGATGTTGTTGCCTTGGAAAGGAAACACACATTACACACATAGTCTCAAGTTATCAATCATTTTACCCAAGAAGGCAACAAGACATGATTATTTTTCTGAAGGAAACTCAAATATTACTCCATTTATACTTTCTTAGTGAATCTTGTACCATTTTAATATATTCAAAAACAACCTGTAAGATATAAGGGAAATATGAAATGTGCTTTATGATGAAGCCATGTTTTGTTTTTTTTACCACTAACACAATAGCATCAGCTTCCAAGAAAATAGATTGATAGTTCATCTGAATGTACTGTTTTATTCACTACTTACAAGAATAATGGACAAGTTCTGGCACCAGTAGAGGAGTTTTGCATATGTAATTCATTAGGAAACTGAATGCTAACATTGCTACATTCTGCCAGAGCTTATCTTATGTAGTATGGAAAAACCAAACACTCTCCTAACATGTGGCGTTTGTCTTAGTAATCATGGAAACAATTATCTGCACTTACAATTGGCTTCACATGAGCAGCAGCAGCAATGAGTTGAAATGAGGTTAGGAATTAGATTCATACTGTTCCTGTGGAGATAACCAATCAGTAGGGCTAAATACCACTAATCAGCCAGTGCATTATCATGAAGACAGTGTGAGGGGAAAACGTCAAGCTACATAAAATTTGCTGAGAATCATATAAGACTATGGATACAAGTATTGTTTATTAGAAACAAATCATGAAATAAACTACTCATGTGATTCTGTTGATTTAATCTAATTCTAAATATTTTGGAATGCATTATATTTAAATAAAGTATAAATGTATCAGCAAGGGGAAAATGTAGCATACAGAAACATTTAGGCACACAAGAAGTGATTGTGTTCTTCTGAAGGTCATGTGTATGGTAAAAATTTACTGTGACCATATGAAGAAGAACCACAATCACAACTGAATTCAGTCATTATTACTGATGATAGTGCAGATTATTACACCTAGTTCCCAAAATGCTGCTGATTTAACACTGTATGGATTGAACCACTGACATGGCTCCCTTAAAATCTCAAATAATCTCAATTTAGTAAATGAGCTGGGCTAATCATGTCTAAGAACACAGTCATCATTTTCTGGGAAGTAATTTATTGGCCTGAAATGCAATACACTTTCTGGCATTTTTACTTTCTCACAGGCTGGACTGTAGCAAGAAATTTGAATCACTGAACAGCATTGGGTGAAACTTCAAAATATGTTCTGGAATTTTAGGAAATCTATTTTTTCTGGTGTTTTACACTGTTAAAGATGACTCATATAATTTACATATTTGCTAAAATACAGTCATATTTTTAAAAGCCATTTTATAGAGGTTCTGACTCATAGTAGGTAGTCAAGGAACATTTGGTGATTTGTTCAGTACTAATGTCAATGAAACATTTCATCTCAAGCAGGCACACTAGAAGCCAGATTAGTATTGGCTTCCCCCTTGAGAAGTCAGGATTAGCTCATGTCTCACTTCAAACAATTTATTTTTCTTGTATGCATGGCTGAGTTCAAGAGTTCTTTCCTTGTTTAAATTGGATATATTCTTTCTTCCTTTTTTTGGGTCCAAGTCCTATAATACACTATAGAAATCCAATAGAACTCTATGAGATTATCTGGAAAACTTTTATATATAAGTGTTTAATTTGGACAGTTTCCACATAAAAATGGATATACACATATGAAAATTTTAAAAAGTGACATTAACCTAAACTCATTTATATAACAGAAGGAATGACGGTAAACACACCTGAAATAAAAGAAAGAGGATTCCTTGGCATGACATTCCATGGCACAGATGCTCAAAGAAAACAAGTAGTTCTCTTCCAAAATTGGTTTAAATGACTTATTTCATGTTTTACTATTATAATACTTTCTCTCAAGTATTTGTTAATATGCCACAATGCACCCTATAGGTACTTCTTCTGGTATTTAACAATCAATACAAAATATATATGTTAATAAATGATCATTCTAACAAACCAACAGCCTCTTTCCAAAATTAAAAGAAAAAGGCCTGGAAAAGTTGATTCTGCCTAAGCACATCACAGCATACATGACATTTAGATTTTGTCCCAAACCTCAGAGGGCAGAAACACACATCTTAGCATGCCCTCTTGGACTCTGCCTGATCTGGGATAGTTTCACACTGAATCAGAGGTAACACACTTGGAATATCAAATAAAAGTAATTGCATAATATGATGGCATAAAAAATTGATTTTACCCTCATTGCATGAACTTTTGGGAACAGGCCACTTACTTCCCCAATCCAATTTTGCATACTCAGACATAAGGTCACCACCCTCTCACTGGAATGAGATTTCGTGTTTTTGTCCTATGACTCATGCATGCTTCTTGCTGTTCCTCCCACCCTTGACACAAAAAAAGGCTCACAATTTGCCCAAAGACATGCTTCAAAAGCAGCTTTACAGTGATTCCCTTCTCTGTACCCTTCACTGTATCAAAGCACATCTTTAAATCCTGAGAAAAAGACCCAGAATGTCAATAAAATTAACTCATGTATCAATTAACCATAATTTGTAAGAATCACTACTCATGCAATTTTCACTTGGTAGTCACTATTTCCTATAAGAAATGTTTTTTAGAGTCACTACTGAGTGTGAGGCACTAAGGTTACTGCAATGGTTTGTACCACAATCTCTAGGGTTAAAGTCAGTATCATGGCCATTTTGTGAGCGGAAATTTCATTTCAGAAAAAAAAACAAACAACAACAAAACATTTTTGGTTAACTTAGTGCTCTTCATTTAAATTGTATTATTAGATTTGAATTTTAATTCTAATCTATTAGTACACCTATTTTCATTTTTTAGTCACAAAAAATTAGAAGCAAAATAAATGTGTCCCTAATTTTACATATACTCAGATGTTCAATACACTGATTTCTCTTAAAAGATATGAAATATTTTAAATACTCGATCCATTTGAATTTCTATATTTCAAAGGCAAGAAAACTGAGATTGGTCCAAGTTCATAAGTTTTTTAGTAAAAGAATCAAGGCAAATTTTTTTGATTCCACCATAGAAGACTTTTAACTATATAACTAGCCTCTATTTGCTATAAAAATTTGAGGCCCCATTAACTAAATTTTCAAACACGAGATATACTGTAAAGATATCTGATTTAAAAAAATACCACTATGCTACAATATGGTCAAGAAATGAATGAAACTGCGTTTTACAAAATTTTGCATGGACAATTTATAGCGAAGATGAGCAGTGATTATTTTGCACCCATCTAAACAGACAGGCCAGGCAGAGAGAAACTGCAGCCTTGGAGGGAAAGTTGACGCGAGAACATAAGCAGTCTGCTCTCACACAGTGGCACTGTTTTTCATGGAGGCTGGTGCAAGGTAACCAAGATGTAAACTGTAACCACATGTTCAGCAGAAATATTGAAGGGACTGTGTTTCTCGGTAGAAGGATTTCTTTATGTGTTTATTACTGCTTTGATGTATGCCATAAATTTCTGCATAAAGGTCACAAGATTGTGATGACACATCACAAACCAAGTTGTTATAACACATTGACCGTATAGGAAAACTGTGTAAAGAACTGCAGAATAATAAACATTAAGGGCAGTGTATGAATTTTAAAAAAATACACAGCTTAGATTCTCTTAAAAAAAAAAAAAGAAAAAAAGCCTGCTAAGGAAATCTTTGGTTCCCACAAGGTATAAGCCAAATATTGTTCTGTTGAGTTGAAGTCCTTCTTTTTATAAAATCATTTCAGTTGGAGGCTTTCACAAGATTACAGTTTTGTGATAACCTTTATCTTTAGAATGAGACAAAGAAACCAATTCTTATAGTTAAATCTGTCAATTCACTAAACATGTTGCAACTATGGATTTTCTCTTACATATTATTTCTAAAGCAGAATATCACCCAATGTCTGAAATAAGATGTATTTTTATGTTTTCAGACATTTGGCAAACAGGTCTTCTTCCATTTTTCCACTTTCATCCCTAAGTCAATTGTGTAAAAGATAATTTCTGCCTTTTTAAAAAACCTGTACATTGGTGAATTCATATAAAAAGTAAAATTGCTTCAAGTAAAAACTTGAACATCTCCTTGATGGATTTTAAATACATGAATCAATTCAAAGTGATTGTTACAGCCATGTAAATGTGTTATGTTTAAAATCTGGTATCAGTACTATGTCGCAGCTTTGGCGCCTGCTCTGGCCCCCACTCCCGTCTCCTTGCCCCCGGAATACTGCATTTATAGATCTGCCTGCTCACTGCCCCAGTGACTCTGCCTGCGCAGCCCTTTCATCTCAACGTGCTCTCACTGCCTAGTAAGCCATCAGTTTACACAAACCTGCTGCGTTAAGCATCTATCACAACAAACCTGCTGGTGATATATTGATTTTTTTGTCAGTTGTCCCCCTTGAGACATTAGAACAGCTGTGTTTTTTTGTAAAATTCCACTGAGTCTAGAGCAAACTCACATTATCTATTCAAACTAATTCAAACAGAGGGATAGGTAATCACTAGTGAGTGCGTCTCCTGTTGAAGATGCTAACACCAATCAGCAAATTAATTCATTATAGCTTTACACATACCAAATCTATTTTGTTTTTACTTTTGTGAGTTTATTGTATTTATAACATTTGAGTAAGTGCTTCTCAGTTGGCACTTGTGCAATAAACTTATATACAGTATACATTCAAACGCCCATGCATATATGAAAAAGGCTCAGCTGAGTGTGTATGTACAGCCAGAAATTAAACTTAAGGATCACTTACATTCTCAAGCTCTCCCATGGCAAATGAATATGAGAAATTCCTTGTGAGCAAAGAGTCAGTATTCTAGGAATTAGTTAAAAGTAATATCTTTTAATTTATTAAACCAGACATGCTAAAATATCACCAGCATACAGTCTAGCCCTTAATGATGAATAATATGGTTGAATTTATGTTAGATTTAAAAATCTAAGTAAGTAAATATTTTCTTATAACAAGACAACAAAAAGGGAATTTGAATATTCCCAGGTAACAAATACTGGTCAATTTTTCTCTTATTCCAACATTGACCACTGAGATCTTTATTTAAATATGTTTTTTAACAACATATGTGAATATGGTTGTCTTAAGACTCTTTTTTTAAATTTTACTTTTCAATTATAATTTACTTTCAATATTATTTTGTATTAGCTTTAGGTGTACAGCATAGTGGTTAGAGAAACTATATTTTACCAAAAAACACTAAGATCTTTACATGTGTCTGTCTATGTGTAAAGTCAGTGACAGATTATGTTAAAGGACAGCATATATTTTTAACCTCTAAATGTTTGGCTTACATATACAGTTCAAATAATTAAACTGAAATATCCCATGAAAAGATTTCTATTTTAAAGTAGCTATCTAATTTTATAGAGCAGTTCTAAATTTAAGGCATGATGCATCAAATAAATTAACATTTTTTCAGATGAAATATTCATTTAAAATGTTCACAAAGTTTTAAAGAGTTATTAATTATCTAAACAGACTGGGCTTACTAATTTTTAGGTAACATACAAAACAATTATTTAAATTTGATATAAGGGACAGTATCAGGAAATAAAAATAAATAGAAAAGAGTGAGTCACTGAAACTTTATAACACTTTTTGAATGCCTCTCACTATGGTTCTATCTTCTGTAAATTTATTGAATTTAGAATAAAGCAGAAAGATTAAACCGATGATCCAATGCCCTAAACCAAGATTAAATGGATGAATCAAATCCCCAAATCAAAGCATCAGTAGAATGTCTAACAAATTAGAGTATTAAACAGTATAGTAGCCTCAAGTCAAAGATTAAACACTATTACCTTCAATCTATAAACCATTTATTGAGATGCTGGTTACAGGTTTTACATTTCTGAGAGGTAATTATAATATAGATTTGTTATATGAATTGGAAGTACTGCCTACCCTAAGTATAAAGAGTAGTGAGATTGGATGCCTATTAGCAATTGCATATCATGGGAAAAAGTCTTGAAAGACTTCAAATATATTCATCTCTATAAAGCCATATTCATGTTTATCACAGTCTAGTGTAGAGGCTTTTTATGTTATCTTAGACATATCAATGAGAGTAATTTTGATTTTAGTTTACTGCTTTAATAGTAGTCTTTATAAAGGTAAACAAATTTATACATTATGAAATAAAGAAGAGATTTTAGAAAGATGTCTTTTGGCATTTTCCTCCTTTAAATCACTTAAACTCAGGGATGGCTCCTGAGGTGACCACTAGGACACTGAGAAGAATTTTATAGTTGACATGAGATATGAGATTATTGACATGAACACTTTATAATACTGATGTAGTGAAGAGACATCTGAAAGAAAGGAGCTATCCAGTGGACATCTATTTATATAGTGATTTACAAAAGATGAGGAAAACCTGGTATCATTCTTACTGGATGAATTTCTGTCTGTGACACTAATTCTGTTTCAAGCCTAAAAAGTATAAAAATCCATGAATTGGTTTTGATTATGCTTAGACGTAAGAAACACTTAAAATATTTATAACCACATTAAAGAAATATATTAAGTCCAATTAAGCAGATAAATTATGCAGTATTTTTCTCATAGTTTAATGCTAAAACTAATTTTGACTTGATCCTATATTTGAAATAAGTTTTGAATTTTATATCACATAAATAAATGTCCTTTTTGTTATTTGATCTCACAATGCCCTGTTTGAGAAAGGGTATTTATTATCACTTTCACTTAGAGATAAGAGAAAAATTGTGAAGTTTAAAGAAATAGGACATACCAAAATTAAAACTGGAATCTGTGTCAGTATTATCAATCTCATATATTTTGTGTTACATATAATCACCTATATATATCACCTTTTAAAGTTATTAATAAATCTGTAATTACTTATTATTCATGATTTCCTTTAAATATAGAAAGTATCATTTTCCTCTTTCTTGTATTACCACACATCCCTGTGACAGACTTAACACACTTGTAATACATGTTTGAAATTATAATTTAGTTTAATCTCTAAAATATATTCTTCTCAAAGAGGTATAGTTACAAATTTATTATGCATTATTAGTAAAAATATATATTATTTTAGATAGCATAAATATAAATCAAAGTAATTCTATACATTTCCACATGGAATGCAATGCTTAAAGGCAGAGATGTAGTTATCTTAAGCATAAATATGGTCATAAAAATATATTGTAGAAAGAAAAAAGGGTTGATTTGTAGCACCCTCCTAAATAATATCCAAAACAATATAAATATTTTTTCATCTATGACAATTGTTAATAACACAATCACAAATTACTGATTTAGTCAAGTCAAGCAGATGGAGTTGGGAGTGAGCAAAACTCATTCAAGCTATACCTCTGGCACCTTTAAGCAAATTCAGCAGCCATATTATTCAGTTTTTCTTTCATGTAGTCTATTGTTCTCCTAATTGGAAAAACTAATAAATGTGCAGAAGTGAATCAGATTAAATGTGTGTTACTAGAAGCCATTTGTTTTCAGAAGTCTAACATATTGAAGGCAATGACATTGTGGCTGAAAAGTCTGTCTGACAATCTGGATACTTGTTTAATTTAATGTATCACATTTTCTTTTCTTTTTTAAAAAAATATGTCTTTATTGATTTCAGAGAGAGGAAGAGAGAGGGAGAGAGAGATAGAAACATCAAGGATGAGAGAGTCATTGATCCGCTGCGTCCTGCATGCCCCCCACCAGGGGTCGAGCCTGCAACCAGGGCGTGGGCCCGGACCGAGAATTGAACTGCAATCTCCTGGATCCTAGGTCGATGCTCAACTGCTGAGCCACGCCGGCCAGGCAAGTATCACATTTTCAATACTTGTATCATTTGTTGCTGTCACTTTTGGATGAAATTTTACCATGGCTCAGTCAAGGGTAAGAAAAAAGAGAACTAGTTTTTATTTTGATCTCTTTAGTTGCTGATATGGAAAATGTTTCCTTCAAGAAGCTGAGGGTCTTCCAAGAGTCCAAAGGTATCTTTCCCTTTACTTGCAGTATTCTTTCAACATAGACCATAAAGCTCAATAAAAAGATTAACGACAAGGTTAAAAGCATATAAGGAAAAATGAAAGTAAGTACAGAAAACAAAATCTTGAAAGGGTACTTGGTAAAATAAACTTTGGAAACCACTTCTAAACAACCAAATCTAAAGGCTCAAAAATGACCAAAGCTGCTTCTCACTTGAGGTTTGGCTGAGTTATTTTATTATATATACTTTCTTTTTAAATCTGGATAAAATACACATGTTCAGTGGTGACTGAACTTTGCCCAACTAGCTTGGCACATAATGAGCTGCACAGTTCATGGGGTTCCAAAAATACCAAAGAACCAAGAGCTCAATGTCAGAGAAACATCGCTACAGAGCAAGTTTAGATTCTGACAAGGTGTTTTTTGTTTTGGTTTTTAAATTCTGTTTTAGACCATATGACATTATTAGCATATTTTCACTTTCTCCAACACTCAAAACAACAATCAAATATCCTATGCATCCAATGGATGCATTATATAGGCACAATGCTATTATTTTATGCCCCTTGTTTGCAGTATGGTATTGTAGAGTGTTTTTTTTGAGAAGCATATGCACATATAACCTGTACATTACCAGAGGCCTCCCTACACTAACAAGATTTAATGAATCTTGCTTCAGGCGCCAGGCCTGATACAATTAAAAGTCGCCCAGCAATGCCATGTCTAACTCCCTTGTGCTTTTCTCTGTTTTACCTCTTGTTTCAGAGCAGTATGCATGCTTCCACCCCATGTGAGATAGGGCTTTGATGTTTCACCCATCTGCTGGTTTCCATAAATATTTTGAACATACTCAGCATTCGGTGATGTTTAGCTCATTTACAGATGGTTCATGAGTGAGACAGGAGAACTCTCATCAGTCACTGAAGCCCTTCTACCATCTTTCCTCTGCATTCCTTTTCAAGCCCAAACTCCTGACGTATGTCCCCCCTCACTGTGCACAACCTGTTGCAGAATGAATCCAAACCCCCTCTCTCCTTAACGCCATTCCCCATGATACCTCCCCCAATCCTGTAGTAGTAAGAGCCTACGGAGCCAGCTTATCTTCTCCAGCCTCCCTTAAACTCTGATAAATGAACTTCATCTGTCACATTACACACACAAAAATCTTCAAATAATTTAGGATCCATAGAGAGGAATGGGAATGAGGAAAAAAAGGAACAAAAAAGTAACACAAAGCAAGAAGAAAGAAGTATATTCCCTTTGGCACATATTTTTCTTGTTTTAAATGATTTATCATTTTAATATATGGGATCGATTGATAAAAATATTTTCAAAAAGGAAATGTCAAATTTCTTTAAAGAACAGACAAAAATATGCAAATTATTTTCTTGAATCCTAGGAAAAATATTTTACTTTTCCTCCTGAATGTAAGAGTCAAAATCAAACCAGAAAATACAAACCTATAAGGATTAGTAATTTTACCCTCTTAACTAAAATACATTCTCCAGATTATTGAACTATTACACTTTCCCTAAATGAAGATTAGTTTTCCATGTTAACTAGAAAATGGTATTACTATGACATTGAATGTAAAAAGCATTAGAAACTATGGAATTCAAACAAGAATGATCAACTAGGAAAAATTATTTTTTTTGATTCTTCTGAAACTTTCATGCTTAGTAACAATCTCCCTGAAAGTCTAAAAATAGTAAATGCCTTTAAGAAGCCATATATTCCTCCATTTATTTTTCTATTAGTTGTAGGCTGCTTCATTTAGAAATACGGTTTTGACCAAAGAACTTATATATATATATATGTATAACCCATGGACACAGACAATAGTGAGGTGAAGACCTGGGGGGGCAGGTGTGGGGTGGAGGGGATCAATGGAGGAACATCTGTAATACTTTCAACAATAAAGGTATATTTAAAATTTTAATTTAATTTAAAAATTAAAAGTTTTGCAATCACTCTTGGAATAATGTTAGAATCTTAGGATCTCCACTTTAACAGTAAATGTGGATATTTTTTATTTTTCTAATACCAAGGTCATCTATATCCTGCAGAGTTAGATAGACTCTTCTCATGAGGGTATATGAACAATATTTCAAAGACCCTCATGATTTTCCCTTCTTAAATATGCACATTCTAAAAAAAAAAGAGACAGAAGTAAACAGATCTCAGACATTATAGGAAAATGATGCACTAAAAAGCTTTGAAACCAAAGGGGGGAAAAAAGAGGAAGACAGAGTATCCTACACATAATAGACTCTATAGACACTCTGCTATTTGTTAAATTGAGAGTATAAGCCTCTAGATCATTTTTCACAAATACAGTCTTCAAAACCATGCTATTTATTGTGCATTAAAAAAAAAAAAAAAAGGTATTTCTAAAGTTTCAGGCTATCTACTCAAGTTCCTAACTAAACTTCCACTCTGAATTACTAAATCCTCTGTTAAAATTTGGAATGTGTAGTTGTATTATGATCTTTTTAAAATCTATTTTTCATTGTTTTAACAAGATATGATTATATTTCTTGTGGTTTTATTCTAAAGAAATACAGGGCATTGATTATTCTTGGAGTATTTTCATATTCTTTAAAAAAGAATGGGAGCTAGGAACGGTGCTTCATTGGATAGCCTAAAGTTGTACTTCAACCTTAAAAAATCTCTTGTCTCTACACCCTTTCATCAGAGGATGAGGGGAAGAGGCAGAAAATGTTATACCCAGAGTTTCTACTAATTTTTTAATCCTAATCACCCCCTTTCACTAGTTTATTTATATTGGCTTCTATGCCTAGCCCTCCTTTTCTCTTAATGTTATACCTTGAACTCCAACATGAACAAATTAGGAAATTGAATGTCAGTATCACTGTTTTATTACAGACACAATTTCTTTTTTCTAGTCTGTATATTCTAAAACCATACTCTTTCTTCAGGTAAAACTCAGGTTTTACACCTCCACTTTCATTCTCCCCTTATCCCTGTAACCTTCAACAGTAATTAACAGTAATCATTAACAGTGTCATTTGTTACACAGTCATTATTCCCTTCATCTCCTTAAAGTGATTGTAAATTCCTGGATACAAGACATCAATCAGTTACTGATATTCTGCTCAATACAGGAAATAATGCATTAAATGTGGTAGGTTCTCAATCAGAACTTTTTAAATAAGAAAATATCTTGAAAGGCTGAGAGGGGTGTCATATTGATATGCACCACTATGTATTTTGTGTTCGTTTTCACCCTGTGTTTATGTAGACACTGGCTCTGAGATTACATGAATAATTCAGGGAACTACATTAAAGATATTTTCAAAGTATATCAATTCCTGAAAAAGAAAGAAAGACTGCCCCATCAAAAAATCAACTTAACTTGTCTTTTAGCCATTAACTTAAATTGTTCCCTGCATCCAACGTGAAACAGACAAATATTTCAAAAATGTAAACAAAACCTGAAAAAGTTACAGGGATTTTAATGTTTTATCATAACTAAAAAGTGAGGACATTTCTCCACTTTGGATACTATTGCTATAACCTACTTGAGTTTTAATCTTTGTCACACATAGTTGCTGAGAAAACTAACCTTATCTCCCAAAGATAACATATTTTTGCCATTGTTATGAAATAAATATATAGTTTATAGTAAAACAAGATAATCCTTCTCTTGGTAGACAATACAAATACTTGAGACAAGTTCCTAAATATTTCCAGTTACAATTTTAATTGTGGCAGATACATAAGAGATTGTGTTAGAATATACTATTTTTTCTTATTTAAATACGGTGGCCTCTATTAATAAAGGATATTAAAAACCACAGCAACTTTGACTTGTGTACAATTTAAACTTTTTGTGCCTCCCTAGTAAAGTAGAATATAAATCGTTCTTCATGTGTTGTACAGTTATTTCACATTGTCATTTAAGTTGAATGTTTATTAGAATTTAACCTTCCATAACTTTTCCCCCACAATAATTATGGAAATTTTTTGGAAATGTAGAAACATGGATGCATGTTTCTGCCAACAGATTTTTTTTTAACCTGTAAAACAAAAATTTATATATTTCCCTAAAGTGCATGCTTCCAAAGTAGAGGAATTTAGACCCTCTCTGATACTGGCCAATTAGCACTTACTGGGATTTTGGAGGCAGTTGACTACAAATGTTTTATTTTCTTTTCTTTATAGATGCTAAATGAAAACAATGGTGCTTTTAAAAATCTACTAATTGTTGGGGTTTTTTGGCCCAAGAACTCTCCCAATTCACAGATCTCAATTTACTTTTTATGCTCATGTCTAAAAGACTGAATGGATTCACTCATATCCTACCCCTTACATCCTTCACACTGCATTTCCAAGCTCTCCACATGCCCATTAATGATAGCGAGAGAAGAGAGATGATGATGTGGGGATGCTGTGGACAAGTGACAAGTATATCCAAGCTCCAGTTATTCTTCCTAGTGGCCAAGACACTTAAGCTCTTTGGGCCTCAGCTATAATACAAAAGGGCAAGATTAAATGATGTCCAATTTTTCTTTCAGCAATAAAATTCTGATTCTAAATATAGGAAAGTGATATATATTCTTTCTGGTTACCAGGATACCACTTAGCATTTTACTACAATTAGACTGAAGTAAGACTGCAACATAAAACATGTCTCAGTCACTAACCCATCCAATCCAGCCACAATAACCTGATGTCTTCCTTACTGATTTATGTACACACACACACACACACACACACACACACACACACACACCCTCCATAAATACACACTCTCTTTGAAAGTACCATTTATTTTACTTAAAACCTTTCCTAAACTAGTTTTTAGTAATGGTGCTTAATCGCTATGTGGCTTACAGTAACAAACCAAGGAGTCTGTGTGTGGTGAGCATGTGGTCATGAACAAGAGGAAATCTGAATTTAAAGGGCAGGCACCAATGGAAAATGGAAGCCAGCCGACTGACTGTTTTTCCAGCTGTTTCACTGGTTTAAAAAATTCTAATAAAACAGATAGTATTTCTTTATTGCCTCATTAGTTTCCCCTATGTAAACTGACAATGCAGGGCAGTGTTCCCCACATCCTATGTTCAGATACAGCAATATTTTAATTTTCAAAGTATATTTCTTGACCAGGCTTAACAAAGAGGCAAACTTTCATAAAGGTGTTAAAATAAAAATCTGCAGAAATTCTAATTCAAATTCTAATTTCTAACATGAACATCAAACTAGACATTAGCACAGAATGATTAAAAAATTAGAGATTATTAAGTTTAAACATAAAAGGGTCTCAGTAATATATCCAATCTACTAATTATAGAGGTAGAAACAATGCTGGACTTTAAAAAACAGAGGGTAGAATGCCTCAGAAAATCTCTTGTTAAATATCCAAACAGTTGTCTTATTTTTAAAAATGTATTTGTGATCAGGAAAAATTAAGGTAATTATTCAATTTAGGGGTGTCAAAGATGAAGTTTAACCTGCAGAAATTATGTTAATTGTTCTAATTTTAAAAGTTTTCTTCTACACCCCACCCTTAGAATTGACCAATCCTTAGGCATATGATTTTAGTATGTGAATGAAGTTTTGTAGACACTAAATTTATGTTTTTCATAACTTCTTAAATGCTATAAATAAAAAGGGCATACAGAGAGTACAGCTACATGAATATAAGTTTTGTGTTTAGTTTAATTCATGTAGATTATAGTCAGTATTCTACAGTATTTTTAGCATAATGACAATATTATTTACATTACAATACGTTTAAATTGCTTTCATTTTTGATTTGCTTAAATGGTAGCTCACTGTCTTTTAAACAGTCCCACGACTATAAACATTGGATTCATTTTTTCAAATCTTGGAAATGCTTGAAGTGGAAAACTTGAAAATGCTTCAAACCTTAATAAAATCAGAATCATAAAGTGATTATTCTAAGGTATCATGATTTGCAGCAAAACAAGGTAACAGTCCAAACTGGAGATGTCTTTCCTTTAGTCACTGCAGCGGCGGGAGTTCTTCCTCATTCACTCTCCCGGACCCTGGTATTCAAGTAGGCCTGGTCATGCGCCCACCATCAAGAACAGGTGTCTCTCAGGTTACCCTTTGTAAAGGGTCTACATTAAAAATAAAAATAAAATTTTAAAAGATAGTATAGAAAGGGAAACAAAAAAGGCACCTTGGTAGCCACCTGGCAAGCCCACTAGCAGCTGGACCCGCAGCTCCTCCACACTGGTAGCGCCGGTGGGTGGACAGGCCCTCTCGTGACCCTCCATCCACCCCGGCGGCTGTTCCTCAGGAGCGGCTGTCACGAGGTTGTCTGTCAGGCCCTCGTCCAGTCTTGACATCCTGTGGCCCACTGGCCTACATCTGAGCCTCTCTTTCTTCTGTGCCAACTCCCTTGCATCCTATTTCTTCTTGCCTCAGGCTCCCGCTAAAGGAAACCTGCCGAGGCTGGGGGGCAGGGCGGCGGCTGAGGGGCACCCCCCGAGGGAGGCGGGGGGCACAGCGCCTGTGGAGCACCCCCCCGAGGGAGGCGGGGGCACAGCGCCTGTGGAGCACCCCCCCGAGGGAGGCGGGGGCACAGCGCCTGTGGAGCACCCCCCCGAGGGAGGCGGGGGCACAGCGCCTGTGGAGCACCCCCCCGAGGGAGGCGGGGGCACAGCGCCTGTGGAGCACCCCCCCGAGGGAGGCGGGGGCACAGCGCCTGTGGAGCACCCCCCCGAGGGAGGCGGGGGCACAGCGCCTGTGGAGCACCCCCCCGAGGGAGGCGGGGGCACAGCGCCTGTGGAGCACCCCCCCGAGGGAGGCGGGGGCACAGCGCCTGTGGAGCACCCCCCCGAGGGAGGCGGGGGCACAGCGCCTGTGGAGCACCCCCCCGAGGGAGGCGGGGGCACAGCGCCTGTGGAGCACCCCCCCGAGGGAGGCGGGGGCACAGCGCCTGTGGAGCACCCCCCCGAGGGAGGCGCCCGGGCCCCCGCGGGACTGCCCAGCGGCCCCGTGGCCTGGCCGATCCACATTCTAGTCACTTCTCCCTCTAATCTCCCTTTTAGTAATTACAGAAATAAAGATCTAAAACGAACTAGAGCTAGACAAAATTATTCACTTTCGTTTCCCGGATCGTGGGGGCAGTGTATAGGGTTGCAGGGCAGTGAATGGAAATATTAAACTTAGGGATTTCCATCAAAACATAAAATATAAAACAAAAACAAAACAGACATTAAAAATTCAATATTATTTTCTTTTTTTCTGTGTGGGATAGGACATTACAGTTAAACAACGTCTTCTTTTTGAAGGGGGCGGGGGGGTGGGACCATAGCGGATGCTTAGGAGTAGAAAGGCTGCTGAGGTCAGCGTTAAACCGCAGCCTTCAGGCCCCGCATGCCCAGGCCGGCTCGGGCCTCCCTCCAAACTCCAGGGGAGAAATCTGAAGGGTAAGTGAAAACGAGGGGGAAACGGCAGCGCACACAGGTAGAAAAGAAGGTCCAAAGGTGAAAAAGGGAAAAATGAGAACCGTGAAAACTGAAAAGTAGAAAGATAGCTAGTTGAGGTAAAACATTGGAAAACAGTGTGAAAGCTGTTTAATTGACTGCAAGATTTGATATTGGGGAAAACAAGGGATTAAATAGAAATTCAGGCTAAGAAGGTTAAGAAGAAGTTTGCACCTACAGTTTAAGATTAAAGCTACTGTGCTACTTTGTTTAACTATAAACTTTGGAATTAACAATTGTTTGAGTTTATTAGGAAGTATCTTTATTAATTGGTAGTATAGTCAGATAATACAGAAAAATAGATCATAAATTTGTTGGAATGAATATATAATGAAACTTTCTTAAATATTCATAAACTTGGAAATTATTTTTCCTTTGTAGTTACACTTGACACACCTCGTTAAAACTGTGGTCAATTATCATAAAGAATAACAGGAGAGAATTTAGACACAGTTTATGTTGACATTTCCAGAAGGTTTATTTTTTAAAATAGTTTTTCAGATTAAAAACTGAAAAATATATAAACCCAAGTACTAAATGTGAAATAATTCTTATTAAAGATGAGTAATATTGAGATCCATGTATAAGAATAAAAACAAAGATGTGTCAAAGAATTATAAAAATAAAACAAGAAGTATTGTATGTATTAGGATATATATGCTCAGGGCAATGTTTTTAATCTGTTAATATTCACCAAAATATGGGCAGAACCAAATCACACCAGTCCTGCAGCTCCAAGGACTTGGGAATCAGGCTTTGTAATAACATTCTATTGAGTAGTGGGAAACTTGTGTAAAAATCTCTTTCCTTGAATAAATCTACAAAAAGCTAGGATATCTGACACTAGATTTTCACTGAAATATTTGCATTAAAAAGCTTTATCAACTTTTTAGGTGCAAAATAATAACCCATGTTATCACATCATTAGCCACAACAGACTACCCATATCTTCTCTGAGAAAAAGAAGAAGAAAAAAAAACTAGACCTGATGATCAGACTGACTAGTGGCTTGATAAATTCTATCACCCAAAATGTCAACAGTGTAAATTATTTTATAGGTGATTTGTCCCTTCATGCAAACCTCAAATTATGCACATGTACCTTCTCATTTATGAAAAATGTGCTATTGACAAAAGTAAATGTATTATTTTGTTCAGTTTGGGTATAATGAGTATTATATATATATGTGTGTATATATTATATATATATAATGTATATATATATATATAATTTTTTTTTTAGGAAGATATGATACAAACCTTGTTTTATGATTTTTACTTCCTCTTTTCTAACTATATTTTTCTTGAAAGAATGAGCTCTATATTTGTCTTTTATGTCCCAATACAACTAGGGAAGCAGCATTCTTATAAAACCTATTGCTTTACCTAGAAATTATTTTTCCATTTGTCACTGTGCCCCACTCTAGATCAAGAGTAGAAAACTCCATGTTGGTGAGGCTCAGGAAGGTAACACAGGAAAACATGACAGAAGGGGATAGCCCTATACAGCCCCCATGTATCCTTCCTAGACCCTCTGACCTTTCAAGAAAAGTGAGAAATATGCATCATCAGTTGAAATCTCCTGCCATTTATATGTTAGCAGGTAATTAGTTTTTAAATATTATGGGAGCCGAGCACATCTTTTTCTAGGCCTGTGACCCACAAGTTTCATCACATCTAGAATAATGTTTCTTAATATAACTGAACAATACATTTCTCAAGGGCATGGAACATATTCTTTTAATTCTCTCAATCTATATACAATTATAATAATAATACCTAACATTTAGTATGTTGTTACTGTGTGTCATGTCTTACTAAGTGTTTTACATGTTACCTCATTTAATATTTACAATAATATTATCAGATAGGAGCTGATTTAACCTTATTTTATAGTCTAGTAAATAAAGTTTAGTAAGTAGAAGAAATTTCCATGAGTTATAAGGCTCATAGTTGGTGGAGCAAAATTTCAAACCCAGGCAATCTGCTCCTGGGCCTGACCTAGGCTTATGCATTTGCCTTTGGGCGGGGGAGGTTGTGCAAAACAAAATCAATTATTTCTAATTTGGTTTAAACCAAGAAAGCAGGAGGACCTAGTCACTATTGTCCTGTAAATTGTCCACTAAAGATAAGTAAAGAAAGCCCCTCTATATAACAAATAAATTTATAAAATATCATTCTTGCAAGACTGATTTATTGCATGTACTATGAATTCTCCATCACCCTTTTCCTCCTCACTCCTGAGACAACTTAAGGACAAGAATGAAGTACAGTATGGAAAACATATAATTTGTGTTCGTGTGTGTGTTTCCTAGAACAGATGATGTCGGATGTATTCTGACATCTGAGTGGCTTAATATCCTGAGTGGCTTAACAATATCTTGGGAAATATTGTGCTATAACGCCTCATTTGTACATTGCACTAAACAGTTCTGGTGTAACTGGGTGGGGGAAACGAATCAGTGTTGCCAGCTGAAAAGGGTGATACAAGAAATGACAGCACATCATTTTGGTGGATAAACTCCAGAAATGAATTAGGAACCTAGATCTTATAAAAAAGTCAAGCAAAATTTTTTCTAATTGTCAAGTTAGACTTCAGTGGTGATTTTGGTTTTATCAACAATACTCTAAAACAAATAAATGTTAAGTAAAATGATCCATGAAAAAGAAAAACTACCTTTGACTCATGATCCTACAATTTACTAATGTGACTATTTTAGTATTTTACAAAAGTAATTTTATTCAACACAGCACTTTTTTTTTTTGCACCATTCAGGGAAGTACGGTTTTGAAATCTGCATTCTGACACCCATGCAAAATATACATCTACTAAGCCAGATACTGGTATTTTACTTCTGAAAATATTTTAAGCACTTAATTCCCACTTGCCAGTTCCTACTTTACTTCACTTTGTCTATATACTTTGCAAGACTTGCTAGCAAGTCCTAAATAATAGCAGCACACTAAATCTAATCATTTCTTTCAAAGGCAATATATAAATCTTTCTATTAAAGACAGATCAATAAAGTTACAGGCGGAAGCTTGGAAACAATGATATTTTAGTTTTATGCGACCGGAATCCTGAAAACACTCAATGTCCTAGAATACCATTTAATAAGATAGTTGTCTGATTATCTTCTTTCAAAACTGCATCCAATGAGCAAAATATGCTTTCCTGAACTTACCCATATTAGGTATATTGTACATTATAAGGTGTTAAACTTACACATTCCAGAAAAACAGAAAATGTTTTTTCTCTAATTAAAAAAAATCATATTGGTACACTGAAACATAAATCATACAGCTCTTGATAACCGCCAAGCAAAATTATTAATTCATGCTGTTTTATTATGCACAAAATATGACTATCCTCCATAGCTAATACTGACACTTTTAAAGGCCCAAAGTACTCAGTATTCTGTTTGTAATTTACCTGCCCATAATATTACTTAGTTTATTTCCACCACATAACCCAGATACATAGTGTTCTCCAGAAATTCTCCTATTGTAACTGTGCACATATGTTTCATAAGCTAATGAAAGCCATTAGCCCACGGCTTCCCTGCCTGCATGACAATAGTAAGATCATAGTAGGAAGGACAGGGACCTAAACCAAGATAATTTGCTAAGAAGAAGGTTAAAGGCATATTAAGAAAGGATTCTCTGAACTATTTATTGGTACTTTATAATCCTGGAACATAGAGCTCAACAGGAATTGATTCACTATTTTTGTGCTTTCTGACCTACTGCTCCCCTCCAACATGCAGATACAATTCATTCATTCTTTCATTTTCAAGTATTTATTAAGCATCTACTGTGTATCATTAAGCAGGCTGGAAAAAACTATGATATATATAAAAGGACCAGAAACTGTTCCCATCACTATAAGTGACATTTTTTGTCAGTGAGAAGCAATCTTTGCTATCTTGTATCTACTCCACCCTCCCTGCTATAGCTATCACACTGTATATAACCTCTTCACCTTCTAAAGAGTGTGTTATCCACAATTAGACACAAAGTGCATACAAATGAAATTGTCTATGAGAGAATATCCTTTGCACAAGCCTTTGTTTAATCCTCTTAGCACCAGGCTTTAGGCTAGGCCTGATGATCTAATCTAAATCAAGACCTAGCTTAGGTTGTCAAGAATCTCACTCAGATGTCGTACATTTCAAAATATAAAGGAAATTGAAAATAGAACATGCTTTTCTAGGCCATGGCTTTGAAATGGATCTCATCATTTCACACAGAATGAAGGGTATCTGTTCACTCTTAAAGAGCTGTCAACACTCAAGCTGCATTTGCCTACACTAATGATGGTTCTCTGGCATTGTTGAGGAGAGGAGCTAAATTTTTATGTTTAGCAAAGTCTTTATCCTGGAAAATGTTAGAGCAATAGACTGAATAGAGTTCTCTTTCATTGTTAAAAGGAGTTACTTGGAGATTTCCTGTTCTCTAGCAGAAACTAAATTTGAAGGATCTGGGGTCAGTGGTTCCTAAACATGACTGCAGATGGAAATCATCTGGGGTAACTTGGAAACACTAGGGATTTAAAAATCCCTAGACATACTGACTAAATTGGTCTGGGAATGGTCTTGGCATCAGGATTTTAAAGCTCCCAGGTGAACCTAATGTGTAGCCAAAATTGATACACTGTTCTAAGATCTTGGACTTAACAATATCAGTCATTCCAAAAACTCAGAATTATTGATTTTTTTCCTGACCTAATTTCTTCTGTCTTATAACCTCATGATGGAGTTGCAAACTGCTGATGGAATGAAAGCCCAGAGAAACATGTCTCTGACCTCTGGTATGGAATTTATTTGGGGGCATGAAAGATGTTTCTGGAGACCTAACTATTTTGAGCCTTCGATATTTAAGACAGGCTCCTTCATGCCTTTGCTCTATTCCTTCAAATATGGCTAAGATTGTGGGTGTGTATGTGTATGTATATATGTATGTGCATATGCATGTGTGGGTGGGTGAATGAGAGAGAGAAAGAGAATAGAAATTCAGATATAAAAGGAATGGAGAGGACTCTAAAAACAGCCCCCATCCCCACTACCACTATAGGCAGTTTAGAATTTTTAATGGGCATTTGAAGACAATCTCGCAAACTGTAGTCAAGCTGTCTGTCAATTGATCAGTCAGACAGTCATAAGGATTCTGCATAGAGGCGCTGCTGGGAATCTGGAGGTAAATAAGAAAACAGAGCAAAACTCAGCAAAAGTGCTTTGCCTCAGAGAACCTTGGTTAAGTGCAGTAATCTCTTCCTTGGCATTCCAACTGAACTCCTCTTTCAATTCAGTTTATAACCATGATTTTTAAAAATGTAATCCCTGCTAGCAGAATGATAAATGTCTACAATGGGTTTAAAGCCAATATTCTAAACTAATTTAAGATAATGTTTTTATTTCAAAACTGGTTCTTCTATGAATTGATTTGTGTCTGATGGCACACATCCTGGTGTGCTGGTAGAATAGTTATTTATATCGTCGGCTTATCCTGCTGACTAGAACAAGTGCTCGCCGAGGAGAAACCTCATACCATATTTCTCTTTGTACTTATAGATGTAGCAGACAACAATTCACAAGGTAGGCACTCGAAAATATTCATGGAATTCAATGCTGTTCTTACATCTTTTTTTTTATTGAATAAATGTATTAAGTAAATCTCTCTAAAGTAGGGTGCAGGAGTGGGGAGCAAAGAGAAAAAAGATGAATGGACATGACAGTCTTTATAAAAGCCAAAAAGATTTTTCTCATATTGACCCATAATTTGCCAACAATCAATTCTAACCAGATTTCCCAGTTTCCACTTTAAGGTGAACATAATTTGTACTGTTAGAGCTTAATTCAGATACTATGTACCCTGAAAAATATCTATGCTAGTAATGGACCTCAGAAAATTTATCTTCAGTTATTAAAAATCTAAGATTTTTTTACCCAGAAGCAATTTTAGAAAAGGTTTTAAAATCCTGCCTTATCAATATTTATTGTAAAATTTGGAAACCAAAGATGGATATTTGTCTTAAAGGTAATTTCACCTAAGTGCTATGGCTCTGAATTTCATTTCCAAAGCACAAATAGATGATGCATCTTAACTCCAGGCCACCTTTAAATCAATTCCTGCTACACATTCCATAAGCACCTGGGTTCCAAGGCTTTTACCATTTCATGAATAATTCTAGGCTACCCTTGATAGTTGTTGTTTTTTCTCTCACTTCAATTAAAAAAGAAGAGGGGATGTGAGGAAAACAAATGCAATTTGATAAACTGCTAGATGATTATATTTTACACATTAAATTTCTAATGTAATGTCTAAAATATTTATTATATAACTATATGTAGAGAAAAGTGTAAAATAAACATCAGAAAATTAGAAAGATGTGAGATAAAGTAAACCAAGGCAGATCATCACAAGATCCCATAAGGACAAACTGTTGAAAATAAACACATTATAAAGGAGACATAGCTATTACAGATACAATAAGGAAGGACAGATGCAATCACTTCCTTTCACCTGAAATCAGAATATTTCATTACTCTGCAGCAAAGCGACATGTGCTTTTTCCTTCAACAAAATATAACCTATTGAATGTGTTTTTCCTTCAGTAATAGAAAACTGCGTATACCACTGTAGTTGACATAATTTACTGAATAATCAGAGTTCATCAAACTAGCATAGAGATCTCTTTGCTTATCTTACTTTAGGTATCAAAATAAAAAAATACAACTGCATAGAACATATGCATTATTAGAAGGCCCTGAAAAAAATTACACATAATTATATTTTCACATAAAGGTTTTAAAACTCCAGTCATATCAGCAGGTTTTGAGGACTAATGGAAAAAGGAATTGATGCAATTAGGTTGAACAGTGGCAGGAAGCATGGCTTTTAAGAGAATCAGCTTAAAGAAAAAATCCCAGTTGCATGTGCATTAAAGCTGTCAAGATGCTAAACTAAAGATCTGCTCTTTGTGCCAGCTAAACCCCTGCCCATCTTTGGAAAGTAACTTTCTGAAGCCATGCCAAGCCCTCTGCTTGAAAATAACATCTTAATCGGTTTCCTCTAATAAAATTCAAAATGCTCTTTAGGTGATGATAATAGACTCATTGTTTTATTCCAGCTTAATGTTCTGGTCTCTTAGAATGTTCTGAGTATTACTATTCAGGGCAAAGAAAAGAAAAAGAAAAAAGTCCCTGAGTCTGAATTTATGGAGAGACAATCTGGCTGGATGGACTAACAAAAGTTGGATGCTTTTAATGCCAGAAAGAATGCTTCTATTTAAACCCAGATTTGTACGTACGAGCAATGAGACTCCAGCCTCTTCCCATTTTCTGCCTGGTTGTTAAATAATAGCATTTAGGTGTGGTAACAGAACTAGGCTGATAATGTTTAAAAAATGCTGAAAGCTCTTATTGGCAACTGACACAAAATAAATTATTCAATAAGTCTTTTCAAATTGAGGGACAATTTAAGTCATGAGGTTTTGTTTTTGCTTGAATTATGACAACTTGTGTATATTTAAGAGTTTGGAAAATTTATAAAAAGAGCACTAAAATAATCACATCTTATTATCAAAACTACTACATGCCTGGCAATCATCTGAAGTATCGTCATTAAAAGTTGTCAATCTAGTCTACTGCATGATTTGTATACATATAGACATAACTCTAATTCCATAATGAAATTCAATAAAAATATTATTTATTTTATATAAGCCAATTTTATAATCACTTTGCAACTATTCACTTACTCATTAAACAAGAGGCCCATGGGTTAAGAATTATAGTTCTGTTAGAATTGTGTTTTTAAATGTTAGTTTCTAACATTTAAAATAAGCTATGGCCACACATACCACTTCTACCTGACCCAACTAAGCAAGATCAGAATACGAGGGTGTTTGACTCCCCTTACTCTGTTTCTAATTTTGTTAGTGCTGTCTTAAAATCTTCAGCCCCGCTGTGTTATCCAATTTCAGTCATGAATAAAGTGCAAACTTGGTGCACCTCACACAGTTTGTATAATTATGTCTATTTACAGAAGAGAAAAGGACTCTTCTAGTCCAAATTTTGTGAAATAATGATTTTAGAAAACAGAAGCATATAATGAAAGATTGTGTTTCATATGCTATAAATGGGACTTTCAATTGATGCTAACTATAGTAATGGTGTCAGCTTGGGTTGCAAGACTTCACTGGCTATAAAAGCAGCAAGTAGAGTGAAATGAATTTAGATACTTATTTACAATTCCTTTACATATTACTTGCCACATTCTCATTCCTGTTATCTGTACTAAAAATGAATTATCTCCCTCTGGAAGGCTGTCATTCAGCAAGTCATTTTGTTCTATTACTAGCCATCAGTAATGGGAGGGAGGCAAGGCACAAACACATAAGTCACCAGAGTTTCCTGTTCTCCAACCTGCTACTGTACACCTAAGTATTAAATAACACTTTAAATACTAAAGTGTTTGAGAAGCTAATTATGTAATTATTATATGATTATAAACTGGTGGTAATTGAAAATTTAAAGAAAACATAAATAATACCAGAAACACAATAGTTTTCCCCCCTGACTTCTCAGTTTCTGTTATATGCATTTACAAGACAGTGTACACTTAGGAAAGACTGAAATCGTATTGAAATATAATGGGGCTTATTCATAGGGTATATGTATGTAGATATGGTATGTATATGTGTGTGTGTGTGTAGATAGTGTATTAATTTTTATCAGATATATATTTCCCTCTCCCTAATTCTGTCTTTAGCAAGTGAAACTCTATACTAAGGAAATGTTTTTCATGAAAGAATTTATCGACTACTTCTTTGCTGCTATTACTCCTAGAGACTCAAGAATTTCTTCTTGTGAGATCAGCAGTCTGATCCTCTTCTTAAAGAAATAGTTACCTTCTATAAACTACACCGCTTTGACTCCTTTGGTCTATCCATTCCATATAGACTAGGGACTTGACATTAGCCATTACACATTGTATATAAAATTAAATATGAGCAATCTTATAGTCAAATTCTAGTACCTGCTCGTTTTTATAAGAAAATAGTTTCAGTGAGGTGATAATTTCAGAATTAATTAGGGTAGAATATTTCATACTTTTATTATCAGTAATCTTAAATGCTGGCAAGCTGTAAATTTGAGAAAGGAAAGAATATTAGGCACTTTTACTGACATTACTTCAAATTAGAACATAAGATTATTTTAATGGTATTTTTCTTCTAAGGCAATACATAAATGAGCAGAGTAGAATACTTTATTCTAGGGGTTGATGAAAGGGAAATCGTGATCCTGATATACATTCCACATCAAATGAAAATCTTAATTACAAGAGCAGTTACTTGGGAAAGACAAGTATGTTCCCTAATTTACATGAATTAGCGACAAATAAAAATATAAATTTTGGTATTTATGAATTTCCTCAATCTTTTCAAAGAGAATTTAGAGGCATTTCTAATGTGGTGTTAAATATATTTAAAGTCTGACATATAATAATCCATAAATTATTGCTAAAATAAGTATTTAATTAAAAATTTAAGGCAAGTTTAAACTATACTGTTGTGTATACTTTGAAAAGCAAAGTTTTAATATTCATATTAATGGCCTAGCATTTCTGCAGATATTGTAATATACATTTTCAGAAGTTTGCTTATTCCCAATAAGCACAATTCATAATTTATTTTCCTCCTCCTATTCCATTTCCCTCTTCTAGTTTTGTCTCTGCCACCATCAAATGGTATGTCCTTAGCCAAGACATTTGGCCCCTCTGGGCCTCCATGCCTACCTACTTTATAGGCATTCTGTAATAAATGAGATATCAAGTGGAAATTCTCCAAAATGTAAAAAACATTCTGTAGAAATAACATCACTATTGAGTGTTCAAGGCATTTAATTTCCACATGAGGAAGGACTGAAAGGAAATCATGCAACTTGGAAATGCAGGCTATAGTTGCCATCTTTTACAGCTCAGCACATTGTTTCATGGCCAGTGCTGCCCTAAAATAGCACATGGCTTAGCACTTTGCTCTGCCTTTTATGTGTTCTGCTTGCCAAGTCATACTCAGCGTTAGAAAACGTCTAACCTTTCTGTTCCCTGCTTTTAAATTTGTTTTCATTAACAACAGAGGTCTTCAAAAACACATAACGGAAAATGCAGAAGCAAAGAAGTGCTGGAATTTGCCCAAAGCTCACGGCTCTTTTTCTCAATACTTTTATTGTTTGACAGTAATGGAACTATAACAAAAATGATAGGTTTTTTTTCATACTCATTATATAAAAGGTATTTAGGAAATGGAAAAATTGGATGTGTCTCAGTTTATATTTAGTTGATGCTGCAGTGGTATCTATAAAAAAGAACACTTGAATCTTTTTTTTTTCTTTAAGAGAAAGTGTAGTCTATATTGAACTTATGAAAACACACCCTGATATATTTGCATAGAGGTGAGGAGAGAGAATACATTTTCCTCTAGTTATCCTGAGCTCAGACTTGCTCCCATAGCCAAAAGGGAGACCTCACCTATAGCAACTCACTAAACATGCTCCAGAGGGGTAATTCCTTCACCCTCACCTTGATGAATCCAAAATTGAAGGGGGAATTAAAGAATGAATTTCATTTCCTTTATTTTCTGGAAGGCTTGATGTTTTAAGAGAAAAGCAAAAGTCTTCTGTGACACCTTTAGCATGATAAAATGAGTTCCCAGAATGCCTTCCTGAGAAAATGTCCATTTAATTGTAACTTCTGTGGACCTTAAAATGTATTCTAGCCTAACCTACAGACATGGTTCCAACTCTGGAGCCTGACTGTGTTTCAATCTTATCCCTTTGCATCCCTGTGGCCTCAGGCAAGTTACTTTCTCTGAATCTCCATTTTATGAAACTAAACATAGTGTATAATTCACAGTGTTGCTAAAGAATTACATGAGATTAATTAACATCTGTAACATATACTTTTTCTCCACATATGTGAACAACATATCATTATGTTTGATCAACATGTGAACACATTTAAAATAAGGTATCTAGCATCACTTAAACCATCTTCATTTGATAGAAAGTTTAATCATAAATGTTTACACATATCTGTGGATAATCGCTGAATGTGATCCATTTTTTCATGAAACTGCTTTGGCTGAATGACTGAATAAACAGCATGTAAGCTCGCTCTTCTAATTTCAGATCACATGAGCGTGTCTTTTCTGTTCCCAACTGCAGGAATCTTGTACCTTTAGAATGGCTTAACACCACAACACCATCTTTTGGCAATGCAATTAAGCTTATTAGAATATGAGAAAATTCACCTAGGGCAAGAATTACTTTTTTATGACAGGGTTTCTCTTTTTTCTTCTAGAAATCTTTTTAAAAAGAGAGAGATTCACAGCATATCCTTGTAAGACATTCTACCCTAATATTTCTCAAGAAACTTTCTTTGCACTACTTAAAACTTCCCTCCTCTAATTTAAGGCTATGAAAAGAGATTTTGTTTTATTTTGACTACTAGAGTCCTATATAAATATATATTATAGGGAAAAATAGATATATAGAATTCCTTGGCAATTTCTTCTCACCTTCTATTCCCACTTGTATTTTGCTCTTTACATTACAAATTTAGTGCCACTCTACTTAAGGCTCTTGATCATTTAGTAATGTCCAACACGCCCTTGATTCATCAGTTCCTTCCTGATTTCAATGACAGTCTCACAGAGGAAAAATGCAGAGAGCTTCTTATTACACAGCACCCCTTATTGAGTTTGGGTTTATCAAAACGTGCAGGTGCTATTTAAGATGTTCAACTGACATTTAACTGAGACCATCAGAAGAAGATTTAAAAGAAACTGCAGTTAACACAAGTTTTCCCAAGAACTAAATATTTCAGAAGATCAGTACAACCAGAGTGAGCTTTCTCCACGATGAATGGAGAAATCAAGAACAATTGGCTTTATTTTCATCTCTGGGGCAACCATAGGACAAACTGTTTTCAGCAAATGTGCCTTGAAAGGTTAATGCTATCAGAGTTCATAAAGAGGTAATTTATTATTTTGAGTTTATTGTCCAATAACAATTCATCAGCTCTTGGGTTTAGCTCACTAGTTCATAGGGGGTCCTTTTATTTGTCATTTAATTAACTAAGCTTCTTGTCAAATGAGGCAGATATTACAAGATAAAAGATGTATAAAGTTCCACCCTCTTTCATTTATATATTATCCATGATCTGGAGACATTTATAACTTTATTAATAAAAATTCAGCACTGAAAGAAGGCAAAAAGAATCACCAAGTAAGTAACTGGAAGAACTGATAAGGCTCTACACTTGATATACTTGTTGCCCATTACAACTCACAGTGACATTTTTATGTTCCTAAAGCACTACCATGCACATGTAAATGTAAATGTAGGACTTAAACTTGGACTGGAAAATTGGCCAAAATGAGCTAAGGGAAAGTGTATCCAAATAGTAGAAACCTTTATGAAATTTTAACTTTTTGACAGTCATTGTCCTTCTGAGTTCTAGGCCGTCATTCACAGGCGGCCACGGGGTGAGGAACAGTTTAGTAGCAGGGCATCTTTACTGTTCTAGTGAACACAAGCAAAGAATGAATAGCGACAAATCACTGACTTTCTGCCATGCATTTAATTATCAATACATTTATTTTTGAGCTTTCAAAGCTTGATAAGTGCTTTAAGATATTTCCATGGGCACCTTAATAACTTATAAGAGCCCTGAACGAAAAGAAAAACTGCAGTGGAGCCAGGCTGCTGCCCACTCAGTAAAATAATATTCACTCAGGCTTTTTGAAGTCTGTAAGATATTGAGTGCACCTTACTCTTATCCAACTTTTTTCTTTTCTTTTTATGACGAGCTTTTTTATTTTTTATTTTATGTTTTGAGAGACTATTAAAAACAGTATACTTATTATTTTAAAATTTTTTTATTGTTGAAAGTATATAGATGCCTCCCTTTTCCCCATTAACCCCTTCTTTATTTCAAGATATTATCTTTCTAGACCTAAAAACATATAAAACATGATAATCCAGTAATCATCAGGATTGCTTAGAAAAGTAATGTGTGATAATTCAGAGGTTTGTACTGGGAAGACAAACATCCACATTACTGAATTATTGCTTCTTTGGTAATAGAGGTGGAGCTACTGCGTAATTTTGGATAAGTTAAATTCTGAACTGCAGTTGATATCCAACCTTAAAACAATAAAAAAAGAAATTTTGCTATTTCAGTAACTTAATACATATCTTCCTTACCATATTAAGATTAACAAATCGAGTAATTAAATCTTGATTAAAGTATTGAACTTAAGGTCTATTTTTTATTCACACACAAAGTATTCCAGAGACCAAATATTCCTGAATAAATTTCAGTGTATTCATCAAAAGCATGGAAAAATCTGATATGTTATTTAACAGCCATTGCTTTAGGTGTGGTATATGACCTATATTTGGTATTTATATGGATAGTTATATTTTATTTATATATCCCTATGGATATATTTACACAGATATATTTCATTTCATGGTACAGAAATAGGTCAGAAGTTATCCCACATGCCCCCTTCCTGAGGTTTTATGGTACTCATAAGTCCGCCAATGTCAAGCCATTCACTATGCCATGACAATCATTAGAAGTAAACCAAATAGACTAGGTTCTTACTAAGTTCAAGCTCATCATAAAAAACTGAACTTCTAAAAAACAGAATCTTCAAAAATTGCTCTCACAAGCTTTTTATATTTTAGTGCTATGCTGAAGAAATGGATATTTGTTGCATTCTACCTGCTGTCATTGTTTTAAATTATCCAAAATTCACTAAAGAATGGTTGCAATGTGTCAAGGCTCTATTGGTTGAGGAGGTATAGTGGTAAGGGGATCAAAATGTATGTTAATTCAACATTTACTGAGCAATATATCAGTCTCTACACTAAGTGGAAGGGTAGTAATTACAGAACAAGTGAAGACCATATTTCTGCCCTAAATGAATTTACAAATACTAACTTTAATGCAAGCCCCCATGCACATATTGCATTGTAATGGGATGTACTCTATATACCACCCAACACACTTTCCAAACTTAATTCATTTAATTTTCAAAACAATTACATGAAGTGTTATTCCCATTTTACAGATGATAAAATTCCGATTAGGGAGATTAAGTGATTACCTCAATGTAGCATACCCAGAAAGTAGCAGACAATCATGATTTAAAACCAGTTTTGTTTGACTCCCAAATCCCTGAATTTTTGAAAATTGTTTGTTTAGTTTTGTTCATTCCTCTTGCTCAGGTTATTTACACAAAATGTTTTTGAGAGCATTAAAGACATTATTATAGACGACTTTCTTGAAGGAGGTGATATTTATAAAATAGAACTAAGCTTAAATATCACATAATTATAGGACAACAAGGGATGTTAGAAATAATTTTGTCCAGTTTTTTTAACTGGTCAGGAAACTGAGGTCCTGATAAAGTTTCAGAATTAATTAGTGAAAAATCAAAGATTAAAAACCCTGATAGTTTGGTTCCTCTGTAAATACTCTTGTCACTATGCCAAATTGCCAATGACACATTCACACATTTATGCATATCAAAAATGTCTGTTTTAAATATATTTTCTAATATTTTAATAAAAATATTTTGTAGAGGCCAGTCAAATCATGGTAAACATTTCCCCACTTTATTATAACTAAAATGTTGGTGCTTTTTTTCATTATACAAAAAATATAAAAGTATTATGCACATACAAAATACATTTCAGATTATTACCAGGAATAATTAGAGATATTTTATAATAAAAAAGAGGTCAATTCACCAGGAGGCATAACACTCCTCAATATGTCAGTATCTAGTAACAAAAATTCAAAAACATGAAGCAAAAACTGATAGAACTGAAACAGAGAAATAGACAAATCCATAATTATTGTTGGGGAGTTCAACTTCTTCTGTCACTAACTGAAAGAACAAGTAGACCAAAAATCAGTAAGGATATAGAAAACATTAACAATCCATCAACTGATGGAACCTAATTAGCATTAATAGAATACTATGTGGCAAAAGCAGAATACAGGTTTTTTTCTATATAGACTATATTCTATGATATAAAATAAATTTAAATAAATTTTAAAGAATTTAAAACACACGATACCAAAAGTTAGAGGTCTATAACAGAGAGATATATCAAAAATATATACAAATATTTATGAGTTATACAAAATATTTCTAAATAACCCATGAGTAAAAGAAAACATAAAGGGAGAATTAGAAGACATATTGAACTGACTGAAAATCAAAACACATTTTGTCAAAATATGTGGGACACTGCTAAAGCACTCTTTCGAGGGAAATTTATAGCATAACAGCATAACTGGTTATACTAGAAAAAAAAATTCTCAAATCAGTAATTTAAGTTTCCATGCTAACAAGTTATAAAAGAACAAATTATACATAAGCAAGAATAAATAAGATAATTAAATTTTGGAGCATAAATTAAAAAAAATGTTAAACAGAAAAACAATAGAAAAAACCCAAAAGTTGATTTTTTAAAGAGATCAATAAAATGGAAGAACTGATCTCTACACAGATCAGACAGAACATAAAGGAAGCAGACATACATTATCAATATCAGAAATGAAATAAAGAACATTACTACAGATCCTACAGACATAGTGAGGATAATTCTATGAATAACTTTATGTTAGTAAGTTGAATATCTTAGACTCACAATAAGAACTGCTAGCTGAGAAAGTAATCTTATTATAAGAATTTATCTAATTTTTAAATAGAAACATTTAATACATTTAACTCAGTAATCATATTTTATATATATATCAAAATGTAGAAAATATTTCCATTTTTATGATGCTTAGAATCTTTTCTTAAAATTACATGCAACGGATACCTTTTTTCAAATTATTTTGTGTTTACTCCTGATTTTATAAGATACTACATGCTAAACTCTCTACTGGAGAAATTCAGTGCTTTCTCTTTTTATATTAGCAAGCAAAACAATTTTTGTCTATTGAACATAGGTATCCTTGCCTTTCCATATGAGCTTTATAGATTCTATTGGTTATCTGGGGGGAAAATACAGTGGCAATAATGCTATGAATTATAAATCTGTTAAAACTACTGAATTTCTTTTCAACAAAAATTTAACTTAAAAAACATTTTCATAAAATGTATATTCACTTGAAAACCTATTTGGCATAAAATGAGAATAACAAAAATTACAAAATGTAAACCTGCTAGGAGTCAGTTCTCTTAACATGCAAGATTTAGCTACCACAAATGTAACTAATTAATAACATCTGAAGTACACTCTCCCACAGGACTGATGACCATTTAGCTGACCCTGCGCCATCAACAGAGATGGCAAATCTGTAAATCGTTTCTTAAATGTTATCAGTCCATCATTCCACCATAAGAAGAAAGGACAGAACTTGGATGAGAGGAGGGATCTCTTGTCTCACATACCTTTAAATCACCTGTGATTCTTAATTTGACTGTAAATAAGACAAGATTGAGAGGATTCTCCTCAAGTTCCCCCCAGAAAGAGACAGGCAGAGGACCAAGTTACAGTGAAGACTTCAAGACAAGTGAGCCGGGAAGCAACGTAACTATAAGAAACTACGAAGGTGCAAAAGACCTCTGCCCGATGTAACTTGAAATTGTTTAAACTTCCTCAAAACCATCTTCCAAGTCCTGACTTTTGGTTGTGAAGTAGTTAGAGAAATTTTGAAATATGAAATAAATGGAAGAAAGTATATATATATATATGTATGTATGTAAATTAACATCTATTTGTATAGAGGGTGGGGCAAAAGTAGATGTACAGTTGTTTGTATGGAAAATAATACAATAATTAATAAATAATAATACAAGAATAAACTCTGTGTTTGGCATACTCACAACTGTAAACCGACTTTTGCCCCACCCTGTATATGTCAACTCTGTACAACATTCTGTGTTTTGATGTCAAGACTAAACCACTTTGGAGGAAATTTAGTAACCAATTCAGATAAGTCGTCATAAAATCGATGAGAAACTTAAATAAGAAATTTGGAACAGGCATCTCAAGCAGGTATATTATCAGATCTCTTAAGAAAATGACTATAAATTTATGATTAAAATTTAAACATTTTAACAATTTAACAAGTACCAGTTTTTGCCCAAGGTACTTTTCCTCGATACTTTGCTTAATATATAGTTTAACTTAGGAGTTTTTTTGTTTTGTTTTGTTTTTCTATATCTTTATTGATTTCAGAGAGAGGAAGGGAGACAGAGAGAGAGAAACATCAATGATGAGAGTCATCCTTCATCAGCTGCCTCCTGCACACCCCCAACTGGGGATCAAGCCCACAACTCGGGCATGTGCCCTGACGGGGAATCAAACCATGATCTCCTGGATCCTAGGTTGATGCTCAACTGCTGAGCCACGCCCAGCCGGTCTAGGAGTTTTTTGTATTTAATTTAGAAATTATGGAATTTCCCTGTTGAAATACTTCTTGAAAACAGTCTATATATTAAGTGATACTTTATCTCTCTGATTGTTTCCTATTATGACTAGAGAATAAAATATCAGAAATTATAAACTTTTCAGTTCAAGAGCTTAGTTTAACATACTGTATTCTACATATGTTATAAATTAAGGTAAGTCTTATTTTGCAAGAATCTGTTTTGAGTTTGGGAGCATTTAAAATATTAGAGATGCAGTATTTTTAAAAGCCCATCATGACTTCTAGTCACTGTATACAGAGCAGTTACTGTCCTACACAGTATTGAAGTTTAGTTTTAAAAGATTTTATTACTGAACTTCCTTAAAAGACACATTTTAATTGTCTCTTAAAATACTGACTTGATGAAATATCTCTGGTGACATACTTGTCTTTAATATTTACCTATTTTGGATTAAGTTCAGGTTAAAAAAAGTTTGGTTAATTTTGATTAAATAGTGAGAACATGTTTAGAGACCTAATCTGTGAGGCTACTCCATCTTCCTATATACCGAGAGAAATGGAGAAAATAGGGGAGAAATTGTACTGCTCTGTAATGCTTTTCTTTTTTATTTTATTACATATTTCGTAGTTCTTAACTTAGGAGAAAAGGTGTAAGCAGTCTGTGAGATGCTTTAGTTAGTAATTATTTTTTTTAAGGACACTTCAAAGGGTCTGTTTTCCTTCACAACTTAACTGGACAGTCATGGTTTTAAGGGGAATTCCTGGCTCAGAAGCTAAGGAAGCAATCAAAAGCTGACACACTCCAAGTTCATAAGTCTCCTCCCGGGCTTATGATAACCTTGAAGAAAGCACTTGGTGACTTAGGAAAGAAAAAAGAAAAGAGGGAGGGAGGGAGGGAAGGAGGGAGGGAGGGAGGGAGGGGGGGAGGCCATTTGACTGATAAGTGTCAGTCATACTGCTATTTAAAATTCACGATAATAGTGTTTCAAAGACAACCTGCCATAGGAAGGTCTTAGAGTATATCGTTCCTCAAATGAAAATGAAAATATTCCCATTGACACTGAGGTTTATGCAGAGACAGAGTTGAAAGAAGTAATAAAAATATAAATAACCCTGACTGGCAGAATAACCCTGATCCATTTCTCATTCCACCTGTCCAATTAGTATGGGTTATGTGACTGACTGAAATCATCCATCTCTAAGTCCTTTGAACAATATACATTAAAGCTCATGTACACATTTGGCAAACCATTTCCGCATAGGACTTTACAACTTTTATGTTTGTGAAAATGTGAAGTCACACTCATTTCCCTAAGCTCCTGAAGAAAACATCTGTACACAACAACAATTGAAAGCACATTCTGAACTATTCCTTTAGTTCCTTTTCAATTAATTAGGAGACTTTGCCAACCTCGGGAAGTCCTTGTGGAAACAGAGGAAACATCATTACATGGAAAGGCGAATTTCAAAGCTAATGGTCAAAAGCTATCAGGAACATTTTTCAGTAATTAAACCTGCATAGCTCTTTCTGTTGATGAGGCTTAGACAGAGAAGGTGTTTCTCAACCAAACCAGGTGAATATTAAGATCAGAGATTTTAGGGTTTGGGTTCTTCCTCATCACTCCAGTGCAAACACAGAAGAAACTTAAAAAGGGGCAGAATATACATCAAGCATTTTCATAAACAAATGCAATAGAGGGCTTTTGTCTATTAACCAATCATTTAAAATAGCCATGTCATCCAAAAACCAGTCCCATAAATAATTCTAAAATTAATCAATACTAAATATTACTTTACTATCTTTAATTTTTTAATCTGGATAAGAAAAAAATGTTAAATAACATTTTTCCAGAGTATTTATCAACTTTCTTACCATCAAATGTTAAATAAACTCTTGCTTGGGGCTGAGAAGATCCTTTTACACAGATAGAACAAACAAATACTCCAACCAACATGCAAATTGCCTGGAATGCCATTTCTTCAGATTTTCAAGTTAATGTCCAAGGGAAATACCTTTAAAAAAGAGATAACAAGTTTCTTACATGTCATTTCACATTTTAGGAGCACACCCACACCCATACCAACATAACCAGCAATCCAGACAGAACACTTTATTCACAAGACATGTCTGAACTTTTATAGTCATGCAAACAGTAGGAGGTGCTGTGACTTTGCTTCTTAGATATGAAAATTTGGATTTGATTCATTTAGTCTGGAAGTCTTTGCAAAAGAGAAACTATTTCATCTTCTAAAACATAATGCTAATATTAGAACAGTCAGGAAAAAGTTAATGATTCCCAAAGGAAACCCAATATTTAAACTTGATCTTCTCTCTAAAAATCACATTCTGTTTAAATGACTTGAGAATAGGTATTAGTGGATCAAAACACTCCTTTCTGCCACAAATACAGTAGTAGTAGGAAAATCCCACATGAACATTCATGTGTACCCAATCATTTCCATACTCATTAGTTCCTGGCTGTTAAATGGTGTTTCTATACATAAATCCACATGTGCTCAATCCTTGATCACTAAAATCACTTGAATCAGTTATCAGCCAATTTATACAGATGACCATGCAGCTGTTAATGATGCAGATGAGGTAACCATGGACTGGTGCCAAATTCAAACCAATGACCTAGTGGTGAGCAATCCAGTGAACCATGTATCCCTCAATGCATACAGTATTTAAAGTAAATCAACCAGAAAGTGGCTGTCAAAATTCCAAAAGATAAATCAGAGAGACAAGTACTGTTTGAAACTGTAGCTATTAACTAATGTCTGAATACCAAGGAAGATCAGGTAATGTGTTAACTACAGAGCTATAAAAGCTCCAGTGACCACACCAAGCAAAATAATCTCAGGACCACAAAAATATCCCATCATTTTGAGTCTAGCATAATTATACACTAAAATGACATGACACAGCTTAATCTAGAAATTAATTTTTATAGGCTACAATTCTGATCTTCAATATCATGTGGCTTTTAAAATTAAAATCTTATCACTGATTTTATTCAATAAAAATGCCACTGAAAGTTGTAAACACTGCTTGATTAGTACAGATGAAAGAGAACAATTAAACTGAACGTGCCATTCAAAACAAAAATTGTAAATTGATTTCCTAGGTGGTACACAGGTTATGAGAGTTAGAAACCAAATCTATGCCTCTCTTACCACACAGATGGAGAAAAGCCTAGAGATGTTTGTGTTGGTAATTTTCAAAAGAAACAGTTTCTTCCTGCTTCCACAACCTCTTCACCCTGTCATCCCTAAATTAACTTAGAAGAAAATTGATTTTATGGAGTGACTTTCCCTTAGTCATCTGCTCCCTGGTAAAAAGCCATAAATATGCCTAACCTTTGTCTCTTTATTAAGGAGGCTGATGGTATTTACACATTTTTACATATTGCTATTATCAGTATTTTATCTGGTATGTTTCCCCAAAAGAGACACAAGCCACAAATTGCAAAAAGTAAGAGTGGAGATGAAATGACCGGTCAAATGAAGAGACTATACAGTGCAGAGTGAGCTCAAGCCTACTAGAGAAAAGTGACTCAAAGCAAGTGTCTTACACACGCCTCACACCCCCTATTTCAGAACTTCCTCCCTTTAACTCAGGCACTTGGGCTGCCTGTTTTCACTTCTGACCGAAACACCAGTAACATGTAAGCAAAAGCCTCTTTTACGTCCTCCCAGCAATTCTGCCTTAGAAGTCACTGAAATACTCAACTTTAACTCTCCGCAGGTGTCACAGCCTAAAGAAACAACTCAAGCCGGGCTCTCAGCAAGGGAGACGGTGCCCTGACCAGCTGCGTCTGCCCTTAAGAAAATACTCAGGCTTGAGCACAGCGGTGTGTGAAAAGTCCAGACACACACCCAAAAGTTAGATTTTGCTAAATTTGTAACGCTGAAAATAAGGAACGCAGCTTACCGAGATGGGAAGCGATCAGCACGGAAAAAGCAACGCGCTGCCGGTCTGGCTCCGCGCGCGTCTCTAGCCCTTTTCCCAGAAGACCTGAATTTCTAGGACGTCCTAGGGGTGAAATTCTCTCTTCGCGGGCCCCCGAGTTTCTTTGTAAAGGACTCCCCCGCGCCGCAGCGCCGTGGCACCCGGAGCCCGCTCCGCGCCGCTCCGCCGAGCGCCCGGCAGTGAATGGAAACTGGCGGGCGCGGGGGGGCGCGCTCGGTGTCCGGTTACAGCGACGCGGCGCGCGGCTCCCGCGGCCCCGGCGCGCCGCCCAGCCGGCTCGCAGCAGCCCGCGCGCCCGGCCGCCCCGCCGCGCCGCGCCGCGCCGCGCCGCGAGGCCCCACCCGGGGCGCGCCCGCGGGGCGGCGGGGAGCCGGGGGCGGCGGACACCGCGCAGCCCCGACGTGCGGGAGCGCGCGGCAGCCGCGAGAGCCCCGGCGCGCAGCCCGCTCAGCCCCGCTCCGCCGGCCGCGCGGCGGGGAGCGGCGCAGAGGGCGTGCTCCCGGGTTCCGGGGGGCCCGGCAGCTCCTGGGAGGCAGACGGCTTTACTTGGCCACACAAATCAAAGTGCAAAACAGTTTTTTTTCTCTCCCCCCAGAGAAGGATCCCTGCATCCTTTTAAGGCAAAGAGGTGCCTCTTTAAAATAGCATGAGTCTTGTCTTTTTCCTGCAGCAAAATCGGCCCTCATAAAGCAACAATCTCATCAACAGAAGTGTATTCTGTTTAATGGGTATTGTTTTCTATTGTGTTTACTTAATGTACTGAGGGCAGTAACTCTGTTGACCGCTCCACACCGGCTCATTTCCAGTATCTTTCCCTCCAGGATACTCCCAAAACATAATTACAAGAAATTACTTCACAATTTTGTGGAGGAAGGCTGGTTTGAATTATGCCAGCAGCTAGAGGTTTACAGTTCGAGACATCAGCGGTGTACTTCTAGCTCTACTTTCAGGTAAACTACTTAAACTCTGGAAATGGCTTTGATGTTTAAGTGAAATTATTTCTCCAGAACAGCAGGAGAAATGAGCTTCCACCCCAGTATCATAGAAGGTACTTGCTTAAAAATCACTATGGGCTACAGCCCAGCAGGTGTCACTATACAAAGGGACTACGAGTGCAATCTCTTCCTCTTGTTCCTTATAATTTTCTTTACGAAGTAAAGCACATGACTTCTTATAAATTGCGTCATAGAAAATACTCTTGTGAGTGCAAAATCATTGCTGGAGTGGGACAGCTGAATTAAATCTCAGGTAGGAGGAGGCGAAGAGGTGATCGGGACACATCTTTCGTGATTCTAAGCACCACCTGTTAAGTTGAGTCTATAAAAACCGTCTGGAACTCTTTCTGCATAGCTGAGATAGGGAGGGATCACATCAAGTAAGAATACGAGTTTAAGAGTTAAAAGATTATATTCCAGGGCCAATATTATCTTTAAATATCTAAGTTGATGGAAGAAACTTCTCATCTAATAGATGTATTATTTTTAAAAAATTAATACAGTTAAACTATCTTTTGTGATGATTAATACAATGAAAATGTAAGAAGCTCCTTGACAAAGTTTGTAATAATGAATTCTACCCATCAAACATCTGACAATATTAAAAAAACAGATGCAAACCTGTAAGCACTATGTACATTTCTCTGAAATATTTCTGAAACTGATTAAGACCCAAGTTATATAATGACCACTTTTGTCTTCCTACTGATGTCTGATTCAGCATTAACTTAAGGAGAGAGAAGAACAAATCGTTAGAAAGGAGATTGCTGTGAGCATTAACAAATTGTATAATTATTAATTTGGAAATTTGGAGGCATTAGACAGTGACTCATCTGTAAATCCATGTCAGGTAGAATATATTATACATTTTATTTTTAAGTTTCAGGAACCAAGATAAAGACATTTAAGGTGAGCCCAGCCCATGTAGCTTAGTGGTTGAGCATCCACCTGCAATTCCGGGCCCACGCACATGCTGGGATCTCGGGCTCGAGCCCCAGCAGGGAGTGTGCAGGAGGCAGCTGATCAATGACTCTCTCATCATGGATGTTTCTTTCTCTCTCCTCTCTCTCTGTCGCTCTCTCTCTCTCTCTAGGAAATCAATAAAGATATATTTTTTTAAAAAAAGTAAGGTGACACACATGTCGAACTGTGTATCTACAAGGGAATTTACACAGTTTTCAAAAGCCCAAAGAATTAGCTCAGTCTCTCACAAGGCTTTTGAGACTATGAAAAATGGCTTAATTCAATCACAGCCTATGAAACTTGTGCTGTAAATCCCATCTTGCCTGAATAAACTTCTTTCCAATGTATTTAAATGAATGGTATTTTAGTACTGAGCCATTTAATGGTATTTGCTTAGTATGGAGACATTTACCATAGGCCATGCCTCAGAATGAGTCATGAAAATATTGCTAGGCATTAGCCAAGGCGGATTCAAGCAAAGGGACACAATTACTGTTCATGGTTGCCTGAAACCTGGGCTATATAGTGAAATTTTAAAAGTGGCAAAAGGTTCCCCTAATAAAGTTTATCTCAGCCTCTATTTCTCCAAACTGGCTTAGAAACCTAAAACACTTTTTAAAAAATCAGAACTTGTATAAGAAACATTGGTGGCCCATGCCATTTTTCTAGGATGTAGCTTTTGACTCTATCCTTACAGGTGGAAAACAATATTAGCTAATTGAATGAGCTAGTTCAGGAAAGAGGGACACTAAATAGATCTATAAGATTAATGACACAATTAAAATTTAAAGGCCACTAATTACAAAGTTTGCCCTCATCAAAATGTCTTGGGGGGAAAAACAAGTTAAAATACTTAGAATTGCTCTCATTAAGATGTTAAAGAAACGGTACAACATCTTTACACTGAAGTTTCTCTGCTGAAGTAGAGCGGCCTTATTTTTAATTTTGATATTTTTGGTGGTCCTAAAAAAGTCATTTAACTCAACTCAAACTGATTTTGTGCAGCTAAAAATTCTATTTCAAATGTAAAGAAAATAGATTGTTTTCAGATTTTTCTCCATCCTACAGATGAACTATATGAATAAACTTTAACTAGAGAATCTCAATCCTGCAGAGATTGAAAATTGTCTTCTTATTAGTCATAATTAGTCATAACAAATAAAATATTTGCCATGGAAGAACTTACATCATACATATTCCAGGCACTTTGTATATTATATGCACAGCATTTTTAATGAAGTTACTTTTACTAATGGGAACATTGAAGGCTTTCCCAAAGTCATATGGATAGTAAATATTGCAATAGAAAAAGAAACTTAAACGTGGCTGATTTACCATCTGACATTTTTCAATATCAATCTGAGCAATTGTTACACTTGTTTCCTCCCCTCTCCTCTTCTCTTTAACTCTCCCCTGTCCTATCTTCCCCCTTTCCTCAATTTCTATATGCCAGCCCTTTACATTTCCTGAATTGTGTCTTTAGAAAGTCTGTACTTCAAATGGTTATTTACTTTGTTTACAGGAGTTTTACTTCTTGGGTTCTCTTAGCTCCTCTGAGACCAAACCGGTCAAACAGGTCTGGGCTAGAAATGTGTGTGTGGAGTTGCTATCTGCTCAGTTGATAGGCTTTAGTATTTGCTCCATTAAAATCATTCTTTATTTTTCAACAAGGTGAGTGTATCTCTTTTTTCATTGTTAACCATTGCTAATCTATATCCCTGACCCTTGATCTCTTTCTTTACTAGTATGAGACTACGATTCTCAAATTGTAGGTTCTCCGGCTTTGAACAAAATAAGTTGGTGACAGTGGTTTCCTCTGGAGAGGGAAACTGGCCAGAAGGAGAATTTTCTATGTTTGTCTCTTTATACCTCATTAGTTGTAAACCAAGTGAATATATAAGATTTTACAAAATTCAAAGTTTAAGTCTTCAACATTTCTTTCAATACCTTTAAACATCTCAAACACAATAAAGTACGTATTTCCCAACTCAACCAAAATAAGAGCCTGTTGCAAAATTTCAGATGTAAAAATAGGATAGTAAGGGATTTCATAGTGATCGTTTGTTAGTGATTTTAGTTCTTTAGAATGTGCATGTGACAGATTAAAAAAGAGTGTTGTGATCACACATACTTTTATCACAGGGGTAAATGTAAACTCTGCACTTGTTTTTTCCTTATTGGAATATTTCACATGAAAACTCAATGAGAAGACTATACATAATCTTTGAGATTATATACAATAGCAGTTGCAAAATAACCAACAGCATTTAATAAATAATATTTGTTAGTTGAATACATGCATACACACCCACAGTAAAACTTTTAAGAAAGGCAAGCTGCTTTTATGGATCTATCATATCTAAAGGTCTCTTTCTTTTCACCTGTTCACAAAATGCTTTTCCATATCTATTCTCATAGGGGAGCCCTGAGAAACCTGTGTAAAGTGCCTCTGATGGTCAGATGTGTGTAATGAAGCTCAAAAATAATAACCAGCTGGAGCAAAGAATTTGAGACTGTTACGGCTAATTGACTCCCCTCTAAGCCCTTCAACATGGCCAAAGGCCTTTTCCATGTAACCTTCAGATTTTACTATTTTTCTCCTTCTCATGGACTTTAAATAGTTGACTAGAAAGTTGAGTACTATTAAATTGTGTAAACAACTTTCATACCCTAGCAGAGGCATTCTCATAATGAAAATCATATGGCAAACTCAATTTTCTTCTACACCAGTGATTTCCAGATAGAGAGGGCTGTGTAGTAAATTTGAAAAGCATCAACTACTTATGCTTATTTACTTTCGTACTTTATTTTTATCCTAATTATTCATGATGATACCATTATAATTAACCCTAGTTATGCTTAACAGGAAAGGAACAAAAGGAAGGCCAAATATTATAGTCATTTGTGCAGCTTTGCCAGGAAACTGCAGTTTAGATACATGCCCAGTAAAGTCTGGGTGACATAGGGAAGGTAAATGTCTGTCAGTCAGACCTGGGAACAGGTCATTGGCCAGAGTAGGCATGGCCACTGCAAGCCTGGGATGATTTAAGATACTTAAGCTCCTAAACAAAGGAGTTTGCTCTCTTGCTCACTTGTGCCCTTGGGACTCTTATTGCAGGGGGTGGGCTCTCCTGGCTCCCTTGAACTCTCCCACGTGGCTCACAGCCATGGATTACAACTAGCCTGATGCTAAACTGGACAAAGCTCCACCATAGAAAGGAAACTTTGGACACTGGCTCTGCTTCAGCTCTATTGAATCCCTGGCTGCTACATATCTTCCAGGACTGGGTTAAGGGAAATGTGACTTTGGAAACCAAGGGATATAATTCCACTCAAATAAAACTTTCTACCACATCTCATCCTCCCATGGGGCCTCTGGAAATTCTTATTCTACTGATACCCCAAGAACCCCACTTCCACTAGCAAAAAAGAAAGGCAATCCATGCTTTTCTCCGATAACAATGATACTTAATGCTTTGAAATTTCAATTTACATTTAATAACTTTAAAGAATATACAATTTTAATTTTTTAAACAAATGTGGCATAAGTTAAAATATGCAACTCTCAGAGTACATTTCCATGAAGTATTTTCCTTGATAGATTGTGTCCATTGCAATGGGCTCATTGAACTTTAGAGCAGACATGTACCAGAAGGCAGTATGATTTAAAGAGCATGTGGTATTTAATATTTTTACAAATAGTTTATATTTTCATCTCCATAACAGTTCTAAAGAGAAGATCTAAGTATCTCCATTATGCAAACAAGAAAGTCAATTTAGAAATCCGAGGCACCTTCTCCTAGGCAATGAGTTCAGATCTGCGTGTTCCAGAGTGATGCACTTCTTGCTCCCCATTGCTCTTGGGCGTTAATCTAATAGTTCAGTAAATAGGAAAGGGGAGTGAGACTTTCACCTTCCCTTCTAGGCTAGTTAAGACCTGGAGAAGGTTTTTTGTTATTTGGGGGTATTTAATATTTTATCTCACAGATCTGAATTATAAATGCAGACAGCTTATCTTCATCATGAGATTATGAACAGTTTGAGAGGATAGTGTAATCTCCTTTGTATCTTTTAGATTAGCTAGAAATAAGATGATTAATGAACAATCTTGACATATGGATGGTGGAGGATTTCAGAAAATGTGAGTGGAACATTGGCCAGATAAAAGATCACACATTTATAAAACAAAACTTCATACAGATTCTTTGATCATCTATCCAGGTACATTTAAAGTTTTATAAATTGGTTCTATTCCCTTCAAATGTCGTTTGTTACTTATGTAAATCTAGTAAATGTCAATCCAGAAATAAATTTTTATAGTGGATTCGAGCCTAGTAACATGAAGTCCATCAATAGCAAGAAAGGCCAAGTCTGATTTTATTATATTATTTTATTTTATTGATTGATTTTTAGAGAGAGTGAGATAGAGAGACAGAGACAGATGATAGATAGATGATAGATAGATTGACAGATAAGTAGATAGATGATAGATGATAGATAGATGATAGATAGATAGATAGATGATAGATAGATGATAGATAGATAGATGATAGATAGATAGATAGATGATAGATATAGATAGATAGATGATAGATAGATGATAGATAGATAGATAGAAATACATTTATTTGCTGTTCCACTTATTTATGCATTCATTGGTTGATTCTTACATGTGCCCTGACTGGGGATTGAACCCACAACCTTGGTGTATTCCGACATCACTTTAACCTGCTGAGCTAGTGGACCAGGGCCAGGTCAAGTCTGATTTTAAAATTACAAGTAACAGGTTACGTGTTATGCTGATTGTTACCAGGGTTACTGAAAAACCTTTTGTTTATTCATTGAATGATAACATTACAATTTATTTTCATGGCTCATACATTCTCTTTCACTGTCTGATCAGGGTTAATCCCTCATCTCTTCGCACCTGTTCCTTCCTCTGGTACCTCCACGTCAGATGTGTCAACTGCTTTGCCTTAGCAGTCCTGGATCACACCATGGGTTCTCATGCTTCGTGGTTCTGCACATGCTATTTCTTCTGCGTTTTTTGTTACTGTCTTTGTTGTTTCAGTCTCCATCTCACCCAACTGGTAAAGTCTCTCTTATTCATTGAGACTCGCCTCGAAGAAATCCTACAATCCAAGGCAAAATCAGTCAAGTGCTGGATGTTATATTTAGACTGGTAAATTCGTCAGTTTTGATGTGAAGTATATTTGGAGTTAAATCTCTGATACCTAACTAACTATATCATTTTGAGTATTGCTTGATTTCCAGTTTTAGTTTTATTTACAAAATCAGAATTATAACAACAACCACCAGGTCGATTGGTTAACTAGATACTATAATGTGTGTTAACACTTTCTCCCTCACTCTTGTATTCCCATAAATTTGTTTTATCTCTCTGCTGTATCACTTATTGTTACAATTGTGTGAAACTTTTCTCCATTGAATCTCAACTGCTACAGAACAGGAACAGATAGGAAACTTTGATGTTTTGTAGCCAGCGGCAAGGCCAAGTTTTTGTACATAGTTACTGCTGGATAAATGGCTGCTCAATTAATTAAACTAAATGTTTGTTCAATGATGTTTTGTAGACATTAAAGGCCTAAATAAAATATTTTATTGTCACTGATGACATTGCATTCAAACATATGCAATTTCTTACAGGCTTCTTAAGTAACCACTTTCCAAGGTTCATAACTTTACTCTCTAAGGTAATTATGTTTGATTTTCCCCTTCAGGCCATATTTGAATTTGAATTTGAGTTTGTAAAAACTGTGGGAACATTTGAACTAGCTTGATTCCTGATAATAAACTACTTTAGGAACAGGTGGTATGAATTAATTTTAAATTCTTTTTTCATTTTAGTTTTAAAATTAAAATTCAGGAAATATGTTTTGAGTTCTCTGTTTAAAATTTAAAACAAGATTCTCTGAAAATCTTATCACATTAAAATAAAAATAAAAACATGATGAAAAGAAACTAGGGACAGCAATTCTTGGCTTGGAAAGGGAAAAATTATCTACTTCTAGGCATTAAATATAATTTTGTTTCTTCTCATGTTTCTCTTTAGAATTTTTTCATTCTAGCTTTCTTCTACCAAGGTTTTAACTTGAAGCAACAAAAACTTAATGTTTTAAGAACTAAACTTTTTACTAATTGTATTTTCATATTTTGTTAATTGTGTAGATTTCCATCACAATTTTTCTTTATTTTTAATGTATATATCATTTAAAATAATCTCATATGTTAAAAGCCTGGAGTTAGTAATAAAAACATGGTTTTTAAAAAACTTACTTTGCTAAAAATTATTTAATTTATCAGATTCCTTTAGTTAGCAAGTTCCCCTAATGCATTCAAATAAAAAAATATATATATATATGTATGTATATGTATATGTATGTATACCTCCATTTTCAGGAAATATCTATGGTTTAAATGAAGAAAGATATAAAAATATCATCAATAATCTCAATTATTTAGTTTTAAAATGCTATGATGAATAGATTAGTGCCAAACTTTTATAATTATGAGCATATTACTTAAAGAATATATGGTATACTTTTTGTATTTATATACAGAAAATCCATATTAATGAGGAAAAAGGGCATTTGTACTTCATGATTATAGACTATATGAACATTTTACAAAAGTAAACTTTGTTAAGAAGCATTGAGCATTGGCCATAGAATCAAGTGCCACTGTTAAGTATTTTTCTTATTGCTCACTTAGACAGTATTAATGGGCTCCCATACTCCAGAAGATTCACTACACATGTAAGGTTTTATTTAAAGAACTTCTTTTCAAAATGAACTATTTCCTTTCCTGGCCTTAAACAGCCTATTCTTCCCACCCTCATACACATGCATATATTTTGAAGAAGGGTCCTATTAAAAGTTGTTAGGTATATTCTGACCCTGGGTCTACAAATTTTTTTTTTTTTAATTTTTTTAAATCCTCTCCCTAGGATATTTTTCCCATTGGTTTTCAGAGTGGAAGGGAGAGAGAGAGAGAAACGTCGATGTGAGAGAGACACATCTATTCATTGCCTCCTGCATGTGCCCCATCTGGGGCCAGGGATCGAGCCTGCAACCGAGGTACATGCCCTTGACTGGAATCAAATCCTGAACCCTTCAGTCTGCGGGCTGATGCTCTAACCATTGAGCAAAACTGGCCAGGGCCAGGTTCTACAAATTTTAAGAACAAACACTAAAATATACCACGATTTATTTACAATATAGATATACTGAAAGCATGACCTCAATTTTGACAGTAAAATTAGAGTTGTGCATCCATTTATTGATGTTGTTATTTGTCTATGTGTATATATATATAGACCAGATTGGAAAGGTTTATAAAGTGCAGCAGCCTTCATGAATTAAGAAATATTTCATTATTTGACTTCCATCAAAGTCTCATGCACTCACATAAGCTCTTTGATCACAACACGTTGTTTCTCCATGGGATTTAGGTTCTTTATATACTATACACACATATCCTAGGGTATGATTTGGTTATATGACATATTTTTACAAAATATGTATATTTGATGCTTTTAGTCTTTCATTTCCATTTAAGGCTCTGTAACCCCATAATCATCTGTTGATTTTATTCTTTTTTACACTTCCTCCCTTATCAACCTTTTAAAAAATATTAGGATAATTATTTGAGTGAAACCAAGATGTGGTCCTCGTATCTGCAAACTGAAACACAAGAAATTGCTTTTAATGAAAAGAGTAAATTTTGGTTATATTTTGAACAATGAGTGGTTAAATGATGCACTGGTTAACAGAGTAAAGCTTTGCATGTGCCATGCTTTAATCAGATTTTGAAAGGCAAACAAATTTTCTTTCCTTTTAAAGTTTAACTTGTTCTCCATATTTACACTTGGGAAAAATAATCTCTTTACTGCTCAGTTTCACCATTTTTAAGTTAAATTCTTTTTTAAAAATCACAGATTCACGTAAGCTTAAGTGTAAATATACTTTCCTCGAGGCATCACAACCTGGTGATTAACTAATCAGGTCACACTGATGATCCCTATTTTACTGAACATGACAATTTATACAAAAGTTTAACCAAAGCAAAGCCCTCCCCTAGTATAATAACATTTCTAAAAATGTTTCATACATGCTCTTGCAAGCAAGTACAGTCAGCTGCCCTGGTGCCTACGGTCTCTTTCCTCTACTCCTGATCTTCACCTCTGAGTCAAAAACCTATGCCCACTGCTAAAATAAGGATGTCTTTAAATTTAATTTTACTCTACAATGCCAAAGAGGACTGAAAATTAAGAGAAATACTTTATTCCCATTTCAGATACTTTTTAACAGAAAGCTATTAGTTCAGTTTGCATCTTATGTCCTAAGAAATTTTTCAAGAAATAGCTGTTAGCATTTACAGCTTGTATTTTTAAGCATGTTCTATATTCCACCTCCCACCCAAGATTTGAAAACAAGGAAAGCTAGGTAAGAAAATAAATCTGAATGAAAAATAGGAAAGACAGAATACTGTTCTTATAATCTCCATCCTTCCCCACCTCTTTTAAGTTATCACCATCTAGCTTTTCTTTTACATATTCTGGGAGATGTATTCTCTCCATGCAGGTCATGGCCTCATTGTCTTGACTAGTTTCAATGGCTTTCTGAATTATATCAGCATCACTCAGGAGGAATTGTAGACTGAATTGTGTCCTTCAAAAAGATATGTTGAAATTCTAATTAACTCCACCCCCCACCCCATACCTATGATTGTGACCTTATTGGTAAATAGGGTTCTTAACAGAGATAATCAAGTTAGAAGGAGATCATTAGAGTGGGCCTTTAATCCAATATGACTGGTGTCATTAAAAGGACAATGACACCTGAATAAGGTGGCAGAGATTGGAATTATGCTCCCATAAAACAAGTAGCATCTAGGGTTACCAGAAGCTAGAGAGACAAAAAAAGATTCTCCACAGAAGGTTAAGAGAGAGCATGGCCCTTTGGACACCTTGATTGTGAACTTCTAACCTCAACACTGTGAGACAAAAAAATCTTATTGTTTTAAGCCAGCAGTGTGTGGCACTTCATTACAGCAGTCTAGGAACTTAGTGTTAATTAATTTTCTGTTCCTGCTCCCTGCACTGTGGTACCTTCTTTTCTCTGGATCATACTACTTGTTATAAATTAAAATTCTACGAAAACTTGGACAAGTTCTCTAATCTCTCTGAGCTCCAGATTCTTGATGCACCCAATGTTATGATGTTTCCTCTCACAACGGTGTAGCTTTAGTCAAGTAAAAAATATGAAATATCTGACATGTATTAGGAATCATTGATTATATCCCTGCTTCACATTTTATGATTATATATAATTTAAAAATTTCAATTTCATATTTATTAATGAAAGTCAAGTTTTGTGTCTTAAAATATTTAATTGAAAAATGAAGACAGTTATTGACAAAAATAGTATTAAGACTGGATTAGAGTTGGAGATATCGGTATGAACTGATATTTAGCTTAATATATAAATATCTATGGAAATAAATGGTTATAGATGTGAATGTGTTATGCTTAATTTTATGTGTCAACTTGGGTGGGGCACAGTGCTCAGGCATTTGGTCTAATGTTATTCTGGATATTTCTGTGAGAATGTTTTTGGTGAGATTAACATTTAAATCAATGGACTTTGAGTAAAGTGGATTGCTCTCCAAATGTGGGTGGAACTCATCTAATCAGATGAAAGCCCAAATAGAATAAAAAGACTAACCTCCCTTGAACAAGAAGAAATTTTTCAGCAGATAACCTTGGACATGAATTGCTACATGAACTGCTTTCCCCTGGGTCTCCTTCCTGCTGGCCCATCTTGCAGATTTTGTACATGCTAGCCTACATAACTGCATGGGCCAATTCCTTAAAATAAATCTCTTTCTGTAATGCACATATCCTGTTAGTTCTGTTTTTCTGGAGAATCCTAATACAGTATGAATACATGGGTTAGTATACATATATGTGTTACTTATACATTGAGAAGTCCTAAAAGTAATGACACTGCAGTAGCAACAAGCATATCTAATACATAGATCTTGGTTTCTAAATTCTTTCATCCAATAAAAAGGAACCAAGGATGTTTGGAAAAATGGCTGATTCTAGTACCATGGAAGAAAAAGCAAAAGGGGACCCTAGGTTACCTTGTAATTCCAAAAAGTAATAAATGCTCATAAAATGAAAGGATAGAGACACTTCAAAGGGACACAACTAACTTAAAAGAGTTCCGCATGGCCAAAGCTGGAACAATTTGAGCAACAAAATAACAGAGTACTGGGTTATAACCTAAAGAATAAAATAAGTCTATATGAGTAAATTTGAATATATAATTGGGGGAGAAAGACAAATTTTTCTTCCCAGAAGAATTTTAAACAAGATGTGTAGAAACTCCCCACTAGAGAAGGTGAAGATTAATACCTGCCCCCACCCAGCTGGAGGGTGGCCTAGACTTAATGACTCACTTCCAAAGACTAGAAACAAAAAGGGAATAGTAATGACATAGTGCAAAAATATGGAAAACAATACCAAGTAATTAAGATTAATATCATGAATGATTCAATCCAAATAGCATGTACTTCTGATATGATTTGAAGAGAAGGGCACTTCACCTGTGTTGCATTCTTTCCAAAACCCATAACCACAGTCTAATAGTGAGAAAACAACAGACAAACAAACCAAGATTAGAAACCATTATGCAGTATACTTGCCCAATACTCCTCAAGATTGTCAAGGTCGCAAAAAAACAAGGAAAGACAGAGAAACTGCCATAGACCAGAGAAGACCGGGGACCGGGGTGTGCAGGGGGGCACAGGACCTGACAACTAAATTACAATCTGCTACCCTGGCTTAAATCTAGAACATAAAGTAGATATTAGTGAAAAACTTACTGAAATCCAAGTAGAGTCTGAAGTTCAATTAATAGTTATGTGCTAGTATCAGTTTCTGAGTTCTGATAAGTATACAATGCTAATGTAAAATGTTACATTTTACAATGGAAGGAACTGAATGAGGTTATATAAGAACTCTGCACATTTGCCACTTTTATGTAAATCTAAAATTATTACAAGATAGAAAATTTATTTTTTTTAAATAGCCTCAAATTTTAAAAGTAAATAGTAGAGATGGATTTTCAATGACAAATAACAATTCTTTGGCCGATTCCTCTCTTCCTTTAGTCTGTCCCACTCTTCCTTTTTAAACAGTATAAGGGCCTATGCTAATATGTTTTACTTAATTTTTGAGATGATCTTTTTATTCATGGAATGATAGGTGGAAGTAGACTTCATACAATAACTAATTTACTTTCAATCTTCTCTCCCTGTAAAAGTGAGATTGTTATTATCTTTAATTACTCTTTTAATTTTGTTTCTGTTATGTATTCTTATACTTTTATTCCTTATTTCATTAACAATAGCCAATATCTCTTGAAACCCCATTTTGTAAGCTATACTTTCTTCCAGCTCTTCTCTAACACCTTCTCTTTAGTCACTTGAGCATTTTCTGTTATGTTGTCAAAGTTGGTTACATTTTCTCCTCTTCTATAACAATAATTAACTCTTCTGGTCTTTATAGTTTTTAAAATAAAAAAACAATATGAGCTTTTTTTTATTCATGTCCACTTAAACAGTGTTTACCAGAGAACCATGCTATTCTGTGATAACATTTTTTTCTATCTAGTTCATTCATTCATTCATCTCATCATTTACATCTTTTCTGGAGTTTACAATGACTTTTTAGCGGGGGTTCCATTTTTCAGGTTTTATGTTCCTCAAGTTTCTCAAATAACAAACCTATGAGATACCCTCTCTTTTTTTTTTCCTCATGAAATAATTTTCTTCTCTAACCTTTTATTCTCCTGCTCCAATCTGGGCTGATCAATTTATAAAACATTCTGGTACGTATCTCTATGTTTTTTGAGGGCTGAATTCTCTATTTTCTATATTCCACATGCCTATCTTCCTCTTTTTTGTGTTTGTTTGTTTATTCCTTCTTTTTTTCTGAAGCTCACACTAAAAGAAATTTCTCAAAAAGACTATGTGGGAAGTAACATCCTGACACCGTAATTATGTGGCAATGACTTTATTCTGTCCACCATTCTGTCCATATGATCCAGGATGAAGATTGGTTAACTATGCAGACATTATACCACATTCTTCCAGGATCCAATTTTGTTGTTAAGAAGTCTGATGCCAGTTCTTTGTAGTTAACCAGCTTAGTCTTTTAGGAACTCCTCTTAGTCCTTGCTATACTGAAATGGTACAATACGTTTTTAAATGTCTTTTTCACATATGCTGGTAAGCACTCAATTAGCTCTTTTAATTTGTAGACTTATGCTCACCTATCTCAGAGGCGATTGCTTACTAATTTCCTTTTAATTCTGTTTCTTGTACTTTCTCTCCTCATGCTTTCTAGAAATATTTATTAGTTTGATTTTCAGCCCCCAGGATTGATTTTCTATGTCTTTTATCTTTTGTTTCTTCTTGAGAAATTTCCTTAACTTTATCTTCTAAACTTAATGAATTATTTTGAGGGCAATAAATTATTAGTTGCTAAGAGATCTTCTTTTTGTTCTCTGATTATTCCTATTATAGAACCCTACTCTTATGGATACAGTGTATTCTTTACAAAAGTTTAATGACCCTACTATATTTTTTCATGTTTTATTCTCTTTGGTGAATTACCTGCTTCCTTTGGATCACTTATTTGTTTGTTTACTTTGGCTTTTGCATATTTTATACTTTTCAATCTTGCCTGTAAACTTTAGTTATCCACGTATGCAGACACAACTATGAGGTTTCTTGACTTGTGAGGCATTTGCTGATTGCCAGGCTGCTTGGGATAGGGTCAGGCATTTGGATTGTGATACATTTGGATCCCTAAATATCAGACTATAGATGGTCTTATTATAGGGTAGCTATTTCCACATATGCAAAGGCTCTTAAAATATTAATTTTAAACCTTAAAATTAAAAGCTGGTTGCCAAGTGTTCTATATTCAATTGTAAGAAGCAGAGTAGATCAATTATTCCATCTATCTACTTTAAATTAATCTTCCACCTTATATTGTAACTGGTACTTCCAGTTCTGAAACTTCCTATAGGTTTGCTGCATATATTGACTCTCTCCTAACCAGCTGCCACCTTGTCCTATTTTATAAGCCACAGATTTTTCTACACTTTACCACCTGCTTTCTGTCCTCTAGAAATGTGTCAAAAGATCATGAATAGTCCCATTCTGCTTACCTTGTCAAGTATTCCTTTAGAATCCCTTTAATGTAAAGTTAAGGGGGAAAGGATATAAATATAAATGTTCCCTGTACCATTTTGAAGAAAACTTCCCCTCTCCCACCCCGCTTTTGGTTTGGCATTACCATTTCTCCATCTCACCACAACATTGGTAAAACTTTGTTTTGGACTGGCAAGATTTATGCACTAAGAAAAACAGAATGCCCATACAATTGCTTTTCATGCCTTGCTGGTAAGATATTGGCTGTTCTAAAAATTTACCACATACTAGCTAGAAAGTAGATAATTTTAAGATTGAAATGCATTATGTGTGGTATAGAGAAGACTATCTTCTCTCATTTAATTCCTGACCTCAGTTCCTCATCTACTGAATTAAAAAAATATATATCTGTGCTCCCTTCTGAGTTGAATATTTTAAAATTTTATATATAAAGACTCTGTTAGAGAGATTCTTTTTCATAATTTTAATAACATCTCAATAGTATAACCAACCAATAATATTTTTAGCACTTTCAAGATATTCTATAAAATATTCACAGAAATAGTTTTGGTCTATGAAAGAAAAAAATATCTTGGAATTTTTCCCCATAAGTCTTTCTATATGTTTGCATATAAACTTAAATAGGGCTTCACTATACACTATGCCTTCTAATTTAATAAGTTAATACATAATTAATAAATATGTGAGAATATATATACTAAACACATTCATGTAAAATGCTTCATGCATTCTCTAGTCTTGAAGACTGAAAGTCTCTATACCTCCTTGTTAGGGTATTTTTCTTTATCACCAGATAATACAATTACCTTCTCATGTGGAGTGGAGTGGTGACTTCAATGGCATTTTAATGGATTTTAAGTGGATCCTGACCATGACCTTATCTTATTTGTATGTAACTTTCTGTAAACCATTAGGCCTCTGTCTTTTATTCAGTTAAATTCTGTGAAACAACACTGGTGCATTCCTTAGTTGCCACTAGTTTTTGTTATGTAATAAAACAATATTTGTAGATCACTTTTAGTCATAGGATGAATTTGTGATAAAATTAGATCATTTATTTTAATTATGGCATAAAAAGAGTAAGGTGAACCAGTTTTGGATTGGTGCACTTGAGCTGAACATTCCATATGATGTCATTTCTAATGTCAGCAATGGTCTCTGACTAATTTATGGCCATTTCAATGATGTCTAGGCCACCTTGTCTTTCTCCACTGGCAGTAGGTATTTATAGAATTTCCTTATGTGATGCCCTGGTATATTTGAACCATTTACGGTAAAATACTTTGCCATCTTTATTTCTGTATGTAAAGTTAAGGTTAAAAGAAAATGCATTAAAACAGAGAGTTTATAATCATTGTATTTTGGTTACTATATTTAATATACCTTTATACAAATTATCAATAGACACTTTCCTTAATTCAAGATTTCTTTAGCCCCCCCACCCCAGGATAAACCAGTATTATTGTCTAAAAACCAGCTTCATGCTTGATTAAACTAAAATCTAGTCAAACCATCTTTTATTCCTAAGTTATCTATAATATTTAGAATCCTAGAAATAGAAGGGATATTTGAGATCATGCCGTCTAATTCACTCTTTATAGCTATGGAAACCGAAGCTTGGGTGGCTGGTGAATTGCTATAATAATGAAACTAATATACAGCTCTGGGTCTTAGGTAGAATCAATATCTGTTGGTCACCAATGTAAAGCTTTTTCCATTGCCAATTTGTCCACCATACTCTCATACCACTGCAAATCAGATATTCATTCTCATGGTTCAGAGAACTCATATGAAAGGGTTAATATGCCAAAAGCTATTTGTCATTTACCATTTTACAGGAATTCATAGAGTTCTTGCAGCACAGGATATGAAAGATCTTAGAGGTCATATAATATATTATAATCACATCTTCCATTCCCCTGAGAATGTGTGTGTTATGTGTAGTATTACATAGGCTTAATATACATATATTTTGTATCCATTTTATATCCTATGTATATATTTAAATCTTAATTTTTTTATTCAATTAAAACTATTTAGTGATTACTTACCATGTAAGAGGATAATACTTAGAACTTTACCTATATTATCTAATTTAATCTTTACAATAATCCTGAGATGTTTTCTTATCCTGTTACAGATGAAGAAGCAATGTTAAAGAATTAGTCTTTGAAAGAGTGAACATCTCAGTTCATATCTCAAAGAGCAGGAATTCAAATTCAAGTCCATCTTTCTCCATGGTCTGTATTGTTAACCATACTCCTTTGGCTCTTTACACTCATGCTCTGCAAAACTGCCAACCTTGTTCTTTCTCACTTCAGGATTTTCAATCTAATGGGTACCTCTGGCTGAAAATGCTCTCCCTTCTGTCCTTTGCATGAGTCACAACTTCCAGTCATTGAGATCTCAGTTAAAAAGTCAGCTCTTCAGAAACTGTTTCTTGTTTATTTATTCATGCTTATTCATTGTATTTGTTATTCATTACTTTAATTATTCAGATGCTTATTTACATTCTTATTTTTATGATACATTTCCATAAATTTTTATCAATCTATCATCTATCTATCATTTACTATCTATTTAATCTATCATCTATCTGTATCTATCTATATCATCTATCATTATCATCTATTGTCCTTTCTCCCCAGAGTGTAAATTATTAAAAACAATACATTTGTATCTTTCATAACTACATTCTCCCTAATCCAATGCCTGGCATGGAGGAGCTCTCAAAAATTATCACTTAATAAAAAAATTAACTTTCATGATTTACAGACTCAGCATTTTTTATGTTATTATAATCTTTTCATAGGAGTCAATGAATATTTTTAATAAAATAATTTACTTTCAGTTATAGATTACAACCTGGGAAATGCATTATAATTTTCTTAAACAATTCTCTACTTTTAGTTTTTAAAAATATTTAGTTTGTTTTCAACATTTTTGTTCTAATTTGAAGTTTCTCAACCTTGGCACTTTTGACAATTTGGTCCAAATATTTTTTTGTCAGGTTTGGAAGAGGGATGCTGCCTCTTGCATGGTGGGATGCACAGCGGTATCCTTGGCCTTTGCTTACCAGTAATTAGTAATTTCACCATTCCCAAGATGTAAAAACAAAAATGTTTCCAGATATGGCCAAATGTGCCCTGGGGCACACGATCACCCCAGTTGGGCACTACAACTCCAAATTATGCTGCAATAAATACCTTTGGGTATAAAGCTTCCTTTCATATGTAAAAGTATTTCTAAGGGTTAACATCTCAGATTAGTTTTATAGTGAAAAAGTAGAAGTTTAGGGAGTAAATTACCTTGCCAAAGATTACACAGTCATAAAGCGGCAAAGATGGAATTTTATCCCCAACAAACATGATTCGGGGCTTTGTGTTTAACCACCATGTTTCAGGCCCCCTCAAGGAGGGACCCCTAGAAGGTGGTCGCAGACTACAGTATCTTGCTTTTTGATCCCCCCCCCTCACCCTGCTCCTACTCCTTTCCTAGTTTATCGTGTTCTCTCTCATCCTGGCTTCTGGCAATCTATTTTCCTATCTCACACATGGAGGGTCCTAGCCGTGCTGTTTCTCCCCTTTCACTCACCTCTCCCTTTGTCTTGGTCAGGTTCCAAAGAAGCAGACCCTGAGCCAAGGCCATATGTGTAAGTGATTTATTAAGGAAGTGCCCATAGGGGATACTGGTTAGGGTGTTGAGGGAAGCAGGAGAGAGAAGGGAAGGAAGCCAAGCAACAGTGCAGATGCTCTCTCAGGCATAAGTTCTGCAGAAGGTATCTTCAGCCTGATTCTGCAAGGAGCTCTGAAGTATATGTTATGCTTTAGAGTTACTTGGGCTGGAGGCAAGAGAGCTGGTTTCCATAGCATCTGACAGTCTTCTGTGATTGTTAAAGGATAAGAGATAGGTTGTTGAATACACACCAAACCATTAACACCCCATCACCGCTACACATAATGGTAAAAAGAATCTAAATGGATCCGTGATGAGCCTCCACACTATCCACTACATACTTCTCAGGTATTAAGTCAACTTTACCATAAAATTTACCATCTGCTCAGTTTTCTGTTGCTGTGACCACTCTACTTGGTCCTGGCTAATAAACCAGAAATACTGAAGCTGGCTGTGAGCAATGGTTCTAAGACAGGGAGTTCTGGGAGAGCCTACTCTAGGAATCTTCCATCTTAACACAAAAGAAAAAAAATGAGTGTGTTCATGTGTGTTGAAATTCATTGACACACTGACAAGATATCCCTGGGTCAAAGTGGCCTTTTTGGGGACTTCCATTTGGAGGCTCTGTCTTCGGCAGAACTGGAATTTTTGGCCTGAGAAAAATAGCAATTATCTTACTTAGGGACAGCTGCTCCCATAATGAGGGCTTAAATTTAACTATGTAGCTATAAACTAGTCATCTTTCAATTCATAAATATGAACTCACTGTTGTAAAAGTAGCCAAGGGCAGGTAGAAGGGACACAGCAAAGAAAATTACAGTTTTATTTCAGTGCCATGAAGAAATTGTCACATGAGTCTCGATACACAAATTTTTACAAACTAAGGATTATGCAACTATTGCCCAATAAAGTGAAATAGAACGATTGCACTTGGCCATAATTGCCCAGTTTCTGTCATAAAAATAAGATATTGGAAAACATAACTGTGCAAAATAAAGAGAAAAAATTTTGAATTTCTTCATATCAGAGCCTGCGAACATAACTATGAAAACCCCAATGCAATATCAGTTGCAAAGAAAATTTACACAATTGATATCATGTAAGTGCCATTAGACACTGCTGCTCTACAGAATCTTTTCTCTTCTCTGCTGTTGTTTGGTCGCCTTTCTTCTCTCTTCTCTGTCCTCTCCCCTTTCCTTCATCTACAGTTTAGTGTTTATTTCTTAAGAAACAAGTTTGCATATCCCTTATTTATCTCTTGCCAAGAGACTTTTCTCACTTTTCAACTGCAGACATCAAGGTATTTCTTTTGATGAATCCATTCCAAAGAGTTCCAACATCCACTGATTAAATATTATTGCTTTCAGTGAGTTTCAAATACAAAGATAATATTTTAGAAATGTATTATAAGAAAATAAAGACTTCTCTTCTTAATATTGTAATGCTGATTAAAAAAACTTAAGTAGTTTGTATAATCAGGTTGCTATTTGGAAGGCCTAATTGTGAATAAAAGGCTCAGTTTTCTCTTCTACATCCAGGAAACACTGGCTGGACTATGGCTCTTGCCAATAGTCTCATAGCCGAGCAGACAGTCAGTTGCAGAAACTCTGGCTGAGTCATGTCTCCGCATAGCTACTCAGTAATGAGCCATCTCTAGGGACATTCCTGAGATGTGCTGAAGATATATTTCTGGTCTCTACCTGTTTCTTTGCCATGCCCCAGACCATGCCCACATTAATGGAATTTCCAGTGTATTGCCTGCTCAGGATAAAGGGAATGTCTCCAGCATTGCTACTTCATATTACTCAATAAATCAGTAACAGAAGCAATGAATGGAATGGAATGCAAAATTCTTGGCTGTCAGCCCCAGATGGAACCACTTCCTTCCTATAAGCAAATAGTGGTTAATAGGTTGGCTTGAAGGGCGGTGGGAAAGGGATAGTGTCTAAGTAGTTAATTTTACTCTGAAAATATAGAAAGCACTTACCCTTTTCAAAGGGAGGGACTTCTTTTTCTATTCCTTTTTTTTCCTTCTCTTGGAGTAATAAGTATGTACCCAGGTAATAAAGAGTCAGTGAACAAATGTTTGCTGATTTTCATAATTAAACAAATGATTCAAAAGAGTTACTGAACAAACATTTGCTGATTTAATGAATAATATTATGATCCACATGTGAAATACATTAGTGAGGTCCCAGAAATTCTATATTCTTTCCTTTCAAACCATATTCTATTTGTGTCTTAGGAGAGCCTCCAAAAGAAAATTGACGCTGACTATATAGAAAGACAGCTATCTGAAAATAAAAGGTAATAAGTTAATAAAATATAATAAGATGTTGGAGACAGTGAAACATAAAGAGAATGCAGAAGCAACTCTTCTTTTCTCCCCTATTTTATTAACAGTCCCATCTGTACTGAAACCACAGGGTAGGAATGAACACATTTTCTTTCAGACTCAAGAAACCTGCTTCTTATCACTGTTTCCTAATTATCTTTTTCACGATGCCTTACTGCTGTTAACTTCTAAAATACCTCTTTAGTGTAAGCACTACGTTCAGTCCCCACTGGAAATCTCTCAGGGCTACTGAATCTACTTCCTCCTGAACCTCACCCTTTACCCAGTGCTGATGTTCCTGTACTCACGCACCACACCCTTCCCTCCACACAGCAGACATCACTATTGGATCATTTTCTGCAGAAATTTCAGTTTGAGACATGTATTGAGATGACTGTGATTAACAGGAATGGACAAAAAAAAAGATAAAATACACTTGTTCTAGTGACTGTAGTTATTCGTCCTTTTAGTCCATGTTTCAAAACACCACCACGATTTTTTTTTTTAAAAAAAAAACCAATAAATCTGATTATTCCACCTCTCTGGTTAAATCTTTCACGGCACACAATTTCCAAAAAGATAAAATGTAAACTCTTTAGCATGGTAAAGGGCTCTCCGATGTGACCTTAACCAGCCTCTTCCACTCCCTGTCACGTTATGAGTTCCGAGCTCAGTGTGTCTACATCACTCACTGTTACTAATAGTTGGTTCCCTTTCAAGACTATGTCTTTGCATTTGCTCTTCCTTTTATCTAGGAGACTTCCTCTCTCATGTTACCTTTTAAGATTTGGTTCGAATGCCATCACATCTATGAAGTCTTCCTCAGTTCTCCCAGACAAAGATAACTGTTTATTCCTTTAACTCTTCAAAAGCCCACAAAAGTCAGTGTTTAAACTGTGTTAGGTTGCTGTGCTGAGGATAAGACATGGTTCCTATTAAAGATCATAGACTAGAGGGTCTATGAAAATATTTCAATTATAACTTTTGTGTTTACTTTTTATTTCACTTACTTTTATATAATCCTCACTGAAATCTGTGTTCTTTGAATAACTCTTTGTCAACCCCCATTGTGAAGTGTAAGCAGAAGTACTGGGAGCCATAAGCAAATTGGTGTCAAGAGGGAGGCAGGATGGACAGAAGAGCATTACAGGACCTTCCCATTATTAGTTGAGTATTGGTCAGCGCACTCGAGATAAACATTTCCTGTTACACCAAAGCTTTCCAAACAGGCTTTAGCTTTTAAATTTACTGGGATGTAGTGACAGCTGCAGATCTGCCTGGGGATGAGCTGTAAGGGAAGTGGATTATGGATATAATTTTAGAAGAAAGCCAACCAATTAGAGTTAGTCCCTTAATAAAGCAACTTCTCTTAGAAGGGGTAACACATTAAGTAGTCCCTTAGTGTGCATTTATTAGGCATCTCTTTAACAAATGTTTATTGAAGATATTCTCAGTGTAAAAGGTTTGCTAGGTAGAGGTAACACAAGAGATAGACATAATCTCATATGGAATTTACATTCTGAAGGTGAAGAAAGACAATAAATAACATGTGTAGTAACTAAAATGACAAATAATCAGTTAACTATTTCACTATAACTTTGTGACTGGGGTGAAGAAAGCATAGAATAGAATAATACAATCTCACCTTTTGGGTCAGACAAATTTTCTACGAGGAGCTGATGCTTAATCCATGCTCTTATGAATGGCAGGAGTTAGGTGAAAAGGGGAGGGCGGAGCACTCCTGTGCAAATTGCCAGTGCTTGTACGGTAGAGAATTCTTTCAAGGATATGAAGAAACCAGAAACCCCAAAACAACATTCATTAAACTGAGCCTGAGCTTAGGGAGCAATCAGAGTTTTGTAGCCATATTCAAGGTTTTTAAAATTTTGTTATAAAAGCATCTGATAGGCACTTTTTTTTTTTAAAGGGAAGGGATTTGAGCAGAACATTGATTTAATCAGATTTCCTGGCTAAAGAATCATAGCCTGGAGATGGACAGTGTTGATGTGGGGATAATTATCAAGTCAGAATATTTGAAAATATTTGATATGGACTTGACAGAACTCGATGCTAGATTGGAAATAAATTTAAGGGAAGGGAAAGTATCAAAGATGACTGTCTGCTTTCTGGCTTTAGCAGCTAGTGGGAAGCTGACTTCACTCTCTACCAGCGGAACACAGGAGGGACCCTGCCTGCCATGAGCTAAACCTGCATTCAGGTATGGATGCAGTTCATGTGGGGTAGCTACAGTGAATCTGGCTGGAGACATCCAAAGGGCAAATGGTGGAGCTCAAAGGTCAGGAACAAGGTTGGGATTTCTATTCTAGAATCTTTCTCATAGAAAGGGGAAATGAATTCATTGTCGAAGACAGTAAAGCTCAGGGAAACTGTGTAGACTAGTAATGGAGGAAGGCCTAGGAGAGGGCCTTGAGGGACTTCAGCATTTGAAGGTTTGATAAGCAAGGAGGGGTGAGCAAACCAGACTGAAAGCATGTGCGAAGAGGCTTACCAATCATTAGCAAGCTAATGGTTTTAGAGGGCAAAGTAGTTTTACTAAGAGGTTTGCAAAAAGCTTGGGTAATTTCTTGCCAAAACAAATTTTGCTTAAGTCCAAAAAGTATTGTTTCACTTTCAAGTAATTTAAGTTCAGAAGAAAATTATTAAGGGATATTTAATAGTTGTAACAACAATATGATCCAAATAGTATAAAATCTAATATGGATGGATTGTGTTTTATTATGATTTTTTAAGAGAAACAAAACCATTTTCTACTGAATTATTCATGTGAATATTAGTATTGCGTTATCATGAAAGTAATATAATCACAAGTGCTAAGATTATTAGAAGAACTGAAAAGTATAGAAAGTTAACCTTGAAAGAAAGTGAAGTATTTTATCCCATGGATAGAACTTCTAGGCTAAAAATCAAACCTCTATGATATATGTCACCATCTTGACACTTTCCATTGTTTTTAGATAATTCAATTGATTTTGTTTTAGTGAATATCAACTTCATAAATCATCTAATTTGCCGAAAAGTAACAGTTGGCTTTTAAATTTGTCTCCCTATAATGAGATAACTCTTTTTTTTCTAAGAACATAATAATGTGTTGGTCTTGGAACTCCCTGCCAGAGCAGTGAACTGACATTGATAAGTGTATTTAAAACAAATATCATTTCATACAAAAATAATATATGATGATGCCTATGCCAGGATATTCTCTTTTAGACTTTTATGTCAGAATTTAATCATTTAATTTAGAAAGTAATTCTTGGTAAAAATCAAAAATTTTAAATCCATACTTTTTTTTCTTATAAAATAATACCTTAGAGGATTACTTTTTTCCTTTGCAAAGACAAGTGAAATAGCCTGAAGGTGTGGCATTGTCATCATTATCTATTAATGCCATAGGAAAAGAGATTTGGGGTAGTAAGTAAACTTGGCACTCATAAATCTTTGTAAAGCACAACCAAATATCTTGCACTTTTGGAAAGAATTAGCAATACTTCTTGAAGATAATGCAAGAACTGAACAGACAAGTACAAATGATTTGTTCCAAGTCAAGAGTTAAGAGGTCTTCTGAAATATTCAAGCAATGAGAAAGATTAATAAATGCTCTCAGAATCATGACAATATTATATTATTGTTAAACCTTTCATACAGAGGTAAGTGGTTTGAATGTCTGAGAGCCAGGCAGTTCAAGAAGTGCACTTCTCAAAGAATTAGCATTTGGGGTATATTTAGAAAAATGAGGATTTCTATAGGAAGAACATGACTGGAAAGCTGTAGTATTTGAGAGAAGATATTAAGGGCTGTATGAAAATATGTTACAGGAACCAGCTAGTAATACGGTGTGTCTAGAGTGCCTGGTGCTTAGAAAGAAGTAACAAGAATTTAGGGTGACATGGCAGCAAACTAGACAATCGTTGTTTGGTCTGCCTAGCACATTTCCCCCCTCAGAAAATCCATTTCTTCTTTGAATCATATGTTTGTTTGGTTTTTTATCTTACTCAAAATATGTGATTCTATTTGGGTCCACCAATTATGATATAGTGCCTGACTTCCAATCTCATCCTTAGCATAAGAATGGCAGGTGGCCCTTGGAATTCTCTTCTTAGATTTTTTTTTTTTAAAGTTGAAATGAAGGACACTATGTCTGTGTCTTCTCTGCAGTTTGGTCATTGTGGTGGGCTAAGCTATGCCCCTCCCCCCAAAGAGGTCCCTGTCCTATTCTATGGAGTCTACGAATACATTAGGTTACATGACAAAAGTGAATTAAGGTTGGGGATGTAGTTAAGGTTACTAATACGCTGACTTTAAAATAATGAGACTGTCCTGGAGTATCCAGTTAAGTCTAATATAATCACAGGTCTTTAAATGTAGAAGAGGAAGGCAGAAGAGGAGGTAAAATAAATAAATACCAGTGTATTATGAAAATTTGAGAAACTGTATGGTCTTCAAGTAATTTAGAATTTCAGTTTCCCATTCTCTCTTATATTTTGTGTTTCCTGGTTCAGATTTTCTTCCTTTAGAGTCCTTGTTAATACAAAGGTTAATGTACCATGTTTCTTTGGTCCTGTGACATAAGCTTTTTATTTTAAAATTTTTATTAATTTGGGATGCATAGTGTAATCAATATGACCTTTAAAGTAGTATATATCATGCTCCTATTTTTCCTTAAATGCTGTTCTCAAATCAATAGTGTGTCTGTGATTGATAATTTCTTAGAATTGAAATGAAGTGTGTTAATGAACACATTAGATGAAATGTGTTAATGTCTAGTTGCCATGAGGATTCAGTAAGTTAGTACACGTGAAGCATTCAGAAGAGTACTTAGTATATGAGTTTCACTCAATGATTGCCAGTCATTATTACCATAAACGTCATCATGATTATTGTAGCTAGGACAATGAAATCATTAGCAGTATAGTTTCTGAAGCTTGAGTTCAAATTTTACTACTGGCAAGTTATATAATTTCTCTAAGCCTTGGTTTACTCACATTAAAAATGAAAACATAAGACTTCATTTAAAAAATAGCAAGATCAAATGAGAACATCTATTTTAGGAGCCTGTTATAGTGACTGCTACAGAACAAAATCATAGCTGAGGAACTATCAATCTGCTCCCAATTAGCTTTGGCCAATCATTAGAGCATTTAGCCTTCTGAAACTTGGGCTCTGTTCACAGGACCACCCTTTGACAGCAGGTGTTTTTAGGAAATGGAGAGGCAGGAGAGAGCAGATGTATCTGATGTGACAGATTTTGGCTTGCATCATTTTTCCTAGATTCCATGATTACTTTTGGATTTAAACTTGATATCTCTGGGTCTAAAATGACAGGTGATAATAGCTTTGTTGCTGTTGTTTGTAGAAAGGGATAGAAAATATCATGGGATATCCTGATAGTGACCTTAGGTACAAGTTTTTTAGATTCATGCAATGACCCTTTGGCTTCTCTCTGTGTAGAAGTCTCTCAGTTTGATGTGTGATTGCAAGTGTTTCCATTGCTGTAATATAATTGACGAGGGGGTTGGGGGCAGTAAAAGTTAATGGAATGCTCAGTGGGCTTGAATTGGCCTTGTAGAACTGATTGTTAAATTTCAGGAGCTTTGCAAACTTTGATTAACATTGCAGGTTAGTCAAACAGTCATTATTAAAAATTAAATTATGTAAATTTAAAATTAAATTATATTAAGAACAAAGGTAGTGAACACCCAAAGCTCATCAGTTCCTAATTATTTCACTACATATCACTATTATTTATGCTTTTGAGGCTATTTAAATATATTGTCTTTGTATGGTGAAATGCTATCTAACGATATGCTATACTGTGCATCACTTTTCAACTCTGATCATTGACAGCACATTGGTAGTTTTAAATTGGCCATGATGGTAGCATATCCTACAGAAGAGGGCCCACCTCCTCAAGATGGTTCTTAAATGTTTACTCTGACACCACTTGGGTTATCACAGAAGTGGACACATTAGAACAGAGTGGAAATGTTGTTAAGCAATCATCAGGCACAAGGGCTCATCACTAGATTTCCATGAATTCACTTTATGTCAAAATAGTGGTAGTTTTAAAACTGTGTGTGTGTGTGTGTGTGTGTGTGTGTGTGTGTGTGTCCTTTTTTCAAAAGATAAACTAGTGAGTTCAGGGGGACACAGCTTATGCCCAGTAGGACATAATTGTTAAATATTCAGGAATTTTGATAGTTAGTTGATAAATGGTTGGAAGTTTGAAACTGTCTATGATGTGAGAATATTTGCACTACAACTCAGGTGGTTTAGTTGTTTTTAAGTCCTGGTTTATCAATGCCACACCAAAATTCCCTATTTATTCTAGAGTCCCAACAAAATGTTATCTGTTTTATCATTGTGCTCATTTTATGGTCATTCTTATTCAGACCTTGCACGGTATGTAGTCACAATCTATGAATGATATAAGGATAAACTCTATCAAACATTCAGAAAGTACATTAAAACTGAACCAATAAAAACCAGAAAAATTATGGATTGACACAATACATGTATTGAATATAGTACAATTTTATATAGTTTCCTGTTTAAAAATGTTGTTCTCTGAAACCCTCTAGCATTTATTTCATTTGAATTCTGTCCCCTATTATGCAAAGAAAAATCTACTGGAATTACTTTCCCCTCGTTAATTATTTTAGTCAATAATAGGTAACTTTCTTTAGTAGGAATAAAAAAATACAATAAAAACCTTTTTTGCTCAATTTTCTAGACACCACTACTAAATCTACATTTTAAGGAGTGTTAAGTAGAACTATTTTCAGTTCAATGTATATAAAACAAGGGTTAAATTCTAGAAAATAATTATAAAAGCAAGTGCTCATATATTTATTGATAACATTTTTTGCTTGACTTGGGTGATTAACTAGTGATTTATTAATTTTTAGAGACCTAAACATTCACTCATGGCTAGCCTAGAGCTGAAAGGTAGCACCCTTCTTTAATTACTTTTTCTTTTATAACACTGAAAATGCTAAAATGAGTTATCATAGATACATTGTTAATTCCAATTAGTTTTAATTTACCTGATATAAAGTAGTTAATTAAAAATGTCATTTACCAAAAAGTATTTTTCCAGAGATATTTTTCCAGGGATTTGTAGAAAACTGTCTCTTAAAGTAGATAACAGAAGAAAGATATCATTTGATAATACAAAATATCACCTGGACTCTAGTATTGTTCTCTCTCAAAGAATCCAGTATAACTGCTTCTGCCACTCCTATTTAGAGTGTGGTGCATCATTGCCAGAAATTGCCTGAGCATGCCTGAGGCTTTTGAAACTTTATCCTTAAATTCCAGAGGGTCTATCACATCATGAAACTCTCTTTGACTTTGTAGATCTATTAATCCAGTGCCAGCCCAGATGATGTTCTCAAGGATAGAATCAGGGGCCCCATAGATTGGCACTCAGTTCATATGACATGACATAAAGAATCATACAAGAGGACAGAGTTATATATTATCACCTATGAGAAGTAACTAAACTTATTTCAGTGACAAGGTGGATGTGATTTCTATATTGTAGACATTTCATATAATTTTAGAATTTACTCCATTTTTGAGATCAAATTCTATTTTAAGGGCCAAGAGTCAGTGCCTACCTGAGTAGCTGAGCTAATTTTAAGTGATAAAGCAAACCTATGCAAAATTATGAAAATACTAATTTATTTTTTATGCAATCCTATTTATTTTGTATCTGTTGTTCATGTACCTAGAATGTGCTGTGTATAGAATAGACTCTAAGGGAACAGTGATTTTTTAAAAAGAGACATATTTCTTGTTCTGAGGGAACTATGGAGCACTGTGGAGAAGACCCGCATTAAAGAACAGTTCTAAATGCATTATAAGTGTTACAAGAAGCACAAGGGTAAGGCAGGAATCAATAACACAGGATTTGACATAGTTTTCAGAAGTCAAGGGATGCTGTCCAGAGAAAGCAATGTTTCCACTCAAGTTGAAAGGAATCAAAGGAATTAATTAACCAAAGAAGTGGGGTGGCATTACTAAACTTACAGGCATCTCTCTTTCTCATTTGTATTCTAGGAAGTTGTCCTCTTACCATTTGTCTTAATCTGTTCAAACTGCTGTAACAAAATATTATAAACGAGGTGGCCTACAAACAACAAACATTTATTTCTCACAGTTCTGGAGGCTTAGAAGTCCAAGAGCAAGGCACAGGCAGATTTGGTGTCTGATTAGGGCCTACTTCCCTGTCAATAGGCAGCCAGTCTTTCCTGTGTCCTCACATGGCAGAAGGCAGAAGGGAGCTCTCTGGGTCTCATTTACAAGGGCTCCACTCACATCTATGAGGGCCCCATCCTCATGACATAATCACCTCCCAAAGACCCCACCTCCTAATACCATCACATCCAGGGACAGAATTTTACTGTAAAAATTTTGGGAGGACACATTCAGTCTATAGTACCACTTTTGGAACTCTTCTGAATTACATGGTCATTGAGAGGAGTGGTTTATGAAGGGAAGAGAACCTACATGGACACCTAACATTCCTCTTTCCCCTCCCCCACCGCTTCATAACCATACCTTCCTACATTCTATGATCCCAAAACCTAGGCAGGATTCCATTTAATTCAGGAATCTCATGGGACTACCTAAAAGAAAATTGTACTCCTGCTGGATGGAATGAAAGCAGTCACACATGATTTACTATTTCTCTTTTTCCTCTACTCCTTTATCCCCTCCTCAATATTTATGAGTTATCTGTAATTATATGCAGGATGTTGTATGTATGCACAATATATGTTTCCCTTTCTCCTGCAGAGAGAGGCTTCATAATTATTCACTTAATTTTCAAATAGATCTGGCCCAAAAATAAAAGAATTGTCAAAAAAAAAAATGTCCTAACTCACTAACATCAGTCAAATATCTACCTGTATTTTTTTCTTATTATTTTGTGGTTTAATTTTAAATTTAATTATTTAAATACATATAATTTAATTTGGTATGTAGCAAAAGGTAAAAACTCAATTTTTTCTATACCATCTGTTGAATAGTAAATGCCCTCATCATCAATTTACAAGGCATCTTTTATTACATATTATGATCCCATATGTTATAAGGTCTATTTCAGCACTGTTCATAATCTTGCAATCTATGTCCTGCCTTTTTATACAAACCCATTGTTGTTTTAATTCTTGTAATTTCATACTAAAATTTCATACTAAATTTGCATGTCTGAACTAATTTATTTTATATTTTCTCTATTTTAAATGTACACTTTGAAAGTATTTTGTCAAGTTACCAAAAACATTGAGGTAGTGATTTGGAGGACATTAAATCTATACAGTCATCAAGGTAACTAATTGCTGACCTAGCCGGCTTTGCTCAGTGATTAGAGCATCAGTTCGAAGACCGAAGGGTCCCAGTTTTGATTCTGGCCAAGGGCACGTACCTTGGTTGCAGGCTCGAGTCCCAGACCCGGTTGGGGTGTGTCCGGGAGGCAACCGATTGATGTGTCTCTCTCACAGTGATGTTTCTCTCTCTCTCTCTTCCACTCTCTTTGAAAAGCAATGGGAAAAAATATCCTCAGATGCTGATAAAAAAAAAAAAAAAAAGGTAACTAATTGCTTTACAAAATCAGTCTTCTCATTCAGTGAGCTAGCATCTTTTTCTCTTTATATATATATACATTATATATATATATATTATATGTATTCTGTACATTTCTTTTAAAGTTATTCCTAACACTATTATTTAGAACGAACATGTTAAGATGCTAACATATTTAAATGCTATTACAAATGCAGTTTTTCCTGATTATCATTCTAACAGATTAGTGTTGGCTATTTTTTTTCTTTCTCCAATTTGCCAAACTCTCTTATTCATTATAAAATATATAAAGTTGATTCCTTTGGGTTTTCTGTATAACATACAAATGATGCAAACATAGATAATCTTTCTCTAAATCTCTTATTGTTTTGTTTTGCTTTACTGTTTATCCCAGGTTTTCTACATCTAGTGTAATAGTAACAGTCCTGCTAACAGTGGGCATCCTGGCTTTTGTCCTCATTTTAAAGGAAACTAATCCGTCAGTGTTTGAATAATTGTGAATAGTCCTCTACTTGTAATTCAAGGAAAGTGATTTCCCATTTGAAAGAGAACACTTCCTTTAGGATCATCTAACGATCTGTGTATATTCTCAAGATTAAAATATTCATTTCAGCATAGAATCAAATCCTGTACTCTTTAATAACAAAGTTATCCAGTGTATTTAATGACCCCCAATACATTTGCATTTATTCTTATTCAAATTTTGCTTTTTATGTATTTCCAAGAAATGATGCATCTTACCTAAAACATTTCAACTCATGAATAATTGTTATGCATGCTTTAAATAAGGCGGTTTGAATGTGTGTGTGTGTGTGTGGGGGGGGGTGCACAAATTACCATGCACAATATTGGCAACAGCCCAGAAATAGAGCTAAAATTTCACTTCCTTTATGAAACCTCTCTTGGGCTTTTGGATATAAATAATTCTTCCCTCTTAAACTTGTAAAATATTTTGTTTCCAACACTCCTGTGGCACTTATCACATACAATTAGAGTATATTTTACTTTCATCCCTTTTTAGTAAATTATGATCTCATTCACAGGGTCAGAAATTAGTTTCAAACAAGTTAGTTTCAATTCTCAGCTCTGCTTCTTATCTTGATATGTGAAGTTCATAAGCTTTCTAGAGCAAATCATTTGACCTTTTTACTACAATTTCCTCAACTGCAAAGTAACTAAGTAATATTTGTAATTTACTTAAAACTTTATTTTAGAGTGTTCTTTTGAAAATTAAACACATATATTAAAGCTCTTAGAATAGTTCTTGGCACATAAAAGATATACAATTAATTACAATGAGTAGATAATGACAGTAGCTATGTAAGGTTACCTTTGTGTTAGATACTCTTGTTAATGTTTATATATATATATATATATATATATATATATATATATATATATATTACATCTGTCAACATAAGAAACATTTAAACCTGTAGAGAATTTTTATGAGTTAATTTGAGCCAAACTGATGACAATTACTAGGAAGCAACATCTCAACAGACTGAAAAAATGCTCCAGAGAATGGCAGTTTTGCATCAAAGGAGAAGACATAAGGGAGTTACAAGAAATTCATTGGTGATAGACTAGGGAGGTGGAATAAAACAAAGCAGGGTGATGTCTGGGATTGGATATAAAGTAAAAGGGATAGACTCATACTTCTTTTACATAGGTGTGTATAGGATAGTTACCAGTTAACAATTAACATGATAACAATAACAGTTAGGGGCTCTGTGGTCTCCTGTTCCAGTGGGAGATTATGCTCTGGGGGTTCTGAAAAAAGAAAATTACTCTGACATTCCAAAGGAATGCTATCTAAATACAAAGATGCAAAAAGACAATAGACAGTCATAGTTAAGCTAAAGGTTGACCTTTGTCAAGGCAAATACTGGCCCAGGACATGACTACAGGGCCATGACTCATTTTCAGTTAGAAAGTGTTGATATCAGATCATCCTATGTGGGTACTTTCGGTCTCTGAGTTTGTAAGGCCCACCAGGTAGACATCCTTGAGATAGTCAGGTTTAGTATGTGACCCATTTTTGTCCACACATCTCATTTTCCAATAAATTTGTGAGAAAGTTAAAGATTGCAGAGATTAAATTTCTTGCCCAAAGGCACATCCTTAGTAAGTCAGGAAGTTGCTATTTCAATTCAGTGGGTCTCGGTAAAGCCTCTGCTCTTTAGCAGTACACACTTCAGCTCTCCAACCAGTACTATGAAAGCAGGGGCCTCTCTTCTGTACAAATATACAGTTTCACATAGATTAAGGGTGAAGCCCTATATGGACAACTCAAATACTGCAACTAACACATATATCAGTGGTGCTCTAACTTTGCTGAACTTTAGAATTATAACAGGAACCCAGGTTTCTACTGCCTGCTGCCACTAAAGCCAGACTTGTGAGAAAGATCCTGGTGAAAAAGGAAAGAGGTTTATTCAAGTGCTGGTAACCTGAGAAGAAGGGGGACTCTTGTCACAAAGCACATTGTAATATCTCTGTGCAGGCAGAGGTTTTTATAAGGACAGAGAGAGAAAGCAGAAGAAAGAAATCGGGGAAAGGGTTGAAAAGGCCTCTACGTGCAGACCAGCACAGTCCATTCTGAGAAGGATCTTGAAACTGGTCAAGTGATGGTCTAATGTGAGTCATCCTGGTCTCTGTTATCCTGATTTTGCAATTGAAGTTCAGCAAATTTCCTGGAACTGGGATGACGGAAGGTCGTAATATGTATCTTCTGAAGTTAGTTCCTAGGATTCTTTTTTTTTTTTTTTTTAATCCTCACCTGAGGATATTTTTCCCATTGCTTTTCAGAGAGCATGGAAGGGAGAAAGAGAGAGAGAGAGAGAAACATAGATATGAGAGAGACACATTAATTGGTTGCATCCTGCAGGCACCCCAACCTGGGCCAGGGATCAGGCTTGCAAACAAGGTATGTGCCCTTGGCTAGAATCTAACCCAGGACCCCTTATTCCCCAGGCCAGTGCTCTAACCACTGAGCCAAACCATCTAGGGCAGTTCCTAGAATTCTTATACAAGCATGCTGTTCATCTACAAGCTATATATTAGTCAGAGTTAGCATTTATAGAAACAATGTCAAAAAAATTGTGGGGTTGTTACTGATTGGGGTTACTGGCTGGGACTTCAGTTCTTCTCATCAATGCAGAAAATATTTTAAGGTCAACGAAAATGAGAGTAAAGAAAAGTGGGATTTATCAAAAGTACACTCCAAGTGAGGAGTGGGCCAGCTGAGAGAGACAATGGCAAAAAACTCCTGAGTTATAAGGTTTAAATGAGGAATTTTCTGGGTGGAGACTTTGATTTGCACTCAGGAATGATTGACAGAAAAGGGTTATATAACTAAATTTCTTCTCTGCATGCCCTTTCCCATAATACATACAGAAAAACCCACAGGGGAGTCAAAAGCACAATGCAAATTTTATTATCATTAGTCCAGGGCCCTAGCAAGGTTGCACTGAGCTCATGTCATTTTCCTCTAAACTTGCGCCAAGAACCAGCTGGTTCTGAACCTGTGCACTGGCAGTCTGCTGAATGCTGGGCCACCCATAGAGGGGAGGTCTGAAGGCAATGTTGGTCTGACCCCTGTCACAACCCTAGGGCAGGCCCCACCCCAGCCACTCATGTCTAACTTCCTACCTAACAGGATGTATCATAATTCCCCACTGTTACAGATTTACTTGGTATTGGAGTGTTTGTTTTTTTAGCTTCTTGCTTTTTAATTCCAATGCCCAGAGTGCTCCTATACCACTTAAATATGAGTCTCTTGGTGTTGAGTCATGGCATCAATACATTCAAACCTCCATAGATGATTCCAATCTGTAACCGAGATTAAGAACCAGTTGTTTATAACAGTGGTCCTAATTGGAATCAATTAGTATTTAGAGGAATAAACTTCCAGGTCTTTCAAGTGGGTCAGTTAGGGCTTCATAGAAGAGGTCATTCTTGACAGGACATTTAAGAAAGGAAAAGTTTACAGGGAATTATGGGCCCAAGTCTGCCTTGGGCTGGCTGGTAGTCTGGGTTCTTGACTTCATGCAGGAAAGACTTCACAACACAAGTCTAGGTGATTTTAAGAATGCATTTGTTAAAGCTGGGGACAGTGAGAACTTACGAGAAGGAAAATGAAAAGTTTACTCCTGAGATAAGGCATGGGAATGCTCCAGAGAGAGCCCCATGCTGGCTTCCTTTATCTTGAGGTTTTTTTCCTGCTTTCTAAAGGTGGGGATTATTAGAAGAGGTCTCAGGGGAGGATCTCAATAGGATATCATCAATTTTTGCAGGTGTGTCCTTTCAGGGTTGTGGTCTCCACTGATTGGCCAGCACCAAGGCAGGGGGTCATTAGTCATTACAGCTGGTCTGCTTTTCTGGGCCTGGAGCTGGAATACAATTGAGGCCTAGATGTTATAGATATGGCAGAAAGGTCCAGGGGAAGGGGGAGTTCTAAACCACAAAACCAGTAATAAAAAAGGTCACCCTGGAGGTGAGGTCCAGCACCAGCTTTGGCCATTGCTAGGCACCCAGGGCTTTCTGCCCTGGTAAATTTCTGTATCTGGCTGTAAATTGCTCAGCCACTTTGTTCAGCTATCTGTCTCAGTTTCCTCATTCCACTTGCCAAAGAATTTTCTTAGTTTCTTACTATCTTGCTCAGGGAAAGGGTATAAATATGAATGAACAGAATTTCAAATACACAGCAGAAGAGAAACAGTGCATGTACACTGGGGCGATTGCCAGAATTCTGGATTCCTGATCATCTTGTACCATCCCCTAATCTTAAGGAATAATGTTTTTAATTCATAATTTATAATCTCCGTCTTTTATTCTAAAAACGTCTTTCTTAGTTTCTGCCTTCCCACCCCCTCTCTGGCAAACCATTCATGTTATATTTTCTTTGACTATCCCAACAGATTTTATTCTGATTACTTACTTACACTCTGCTTATCATTTACTTGTATCCAGTTTTAACTTAAGTGTTTACTACAACATATAGATTTTGCATGTTTCAAATATAGGGCCATTTTTTTCAGTTATATGTCCTATAATTCTATATGTAGTATATGCACATCAAATTATTTTTCCTTAAAATAATGTTTCTCTATTGTGTAATTTGTTGCAAATAGCCCCACTACTTTTTTTTACTTTTGAATAATTTAATTATTATATTTCATGTTACTATAATTATTAATAAGTATATTTTATTAAAAAAACAATAAACAACTTAATGATTTAAAATTAGAGTAAATATGCATATAAATAAGTATAAGATGAAGTGCTAAGCTGGAAAATGACTGGCATTTTGAAAATACATTAAAATTCAAGTCTATGATAAGAAGACAGTTTAAATAATTCATTTATGTAGCTCAAGCTGCCTTATTAATAAAAGTATCAGAGATTTTAAAAAATGATTACAGATGGGATAACAAGTTGGGTATAACAGGGATTTTTGTAAAACATATTATTTTGCTTCAAATCATGTGCAAATGATATCCAGGAATTAATTGGTCAGGATGTGACTTGAGTCATAACTTAAAATTCCAAAGAAGACAATAATAAAAACAAGTCTAAGTGGGGAAAAAAAATCTGTTTACTACAAATCTGAAGTAGAAAATACAAATGTCAAGTATTAAGATATTTCCTTTTCAATGGAATTGGTAGCAAACTGCAACATATGGCTTGAAATCACATTGCTGACAGTTTTTTTAAACTACTCAGTGGTTTCCAAGATGAAACCAAAAAATAAATAACATACTGTCTTTAAAATGTAATAAACTAGTATGTGTCTGAGCCATTTAATGAAATCTTGAAGTGTTAACTGACTCTGTGAGAGAGACACAGTGTATAAGTGAAATGGATAGATTAGAAAGTTAATAGAATATTTGAACTGGTATCTTTGTAGTCCTGTGGCCACTGACTGTTGACATGACACTTCAGATAATAAGAGAAATTTTATAGCCCCAAGTGTGGCAGGATAGTAAGAAGCTAGGAAATTCCTTGACAAGTGGAATAAGGGAAACTGAGACAAAATAATTAAACAAGGCCAAGTGATTTGAACAATTTACAGCCAGCTAATAAATCACAAGGTTTTATTTTTCCTAACAAAGGACACTTAGGAGCAAATGGTTTACACATTCCAGACCATCCGGGACAGAACAGCCTGAGTCCTGGTCCCTCCTCAATGATGTACTTGATGATCTTTGAAAATAAAAGTAACCAGAAAATAAGCCCAACCCCTCTATATGCACATTTTGATGAATCAACATATTGAAGGACACACCTGAAAAGCTAATGAATATTCTGTTAAAACCCTCCCCTGAGACCTCCTCTAAGATTCAGGCTGGTTAAAGAAAGATAAAAAGCCTGAAGACAAAGGACCCATGGCCCACTCACTAAAACATGCCCATGCTTTGTATCTCTGTTCTCTTTCTCTAAGGGGCTCCATGAGACTTGCAACCAGGGGAGCAGCAGGAAGCATCATGGGCTTACCTCCTGAGCCTGTCTCCAAGGTCCCCTTTTTCTCTGACTTTCCGGTGAGCGCACCTCTGTCACTGTAACTTTAATTCTAGGGAGCCAAACAGTCCTGCTTATGCTCTCGCCTGTTGTTTCTTCTATCATAAGCCCTTCCTTTGTTTCACTGTCACCAGCTTTAATAAATGTACTCTCAAAATCACCTGGACTCATGTCATGAAATCTTTCCTGCAAAAAGTCAAGAACCCACATACTACTGGCCAGAGGCAGACCAGCCCTGGGCCCAGACCCCATTCAGTAACATAATGAAATGCACATGAAGCTTTGGGGTCATCCTTTGGATGAAGTTATTGGAGTATTTGTGAAACAATTGCTCTAAAACAGTATTCCCTGGGACCATAGCTAGTAGTTGCCAAATCCATTGGAGCACAGATATCCTGTTCTGCACAAAAACACAATTAAAGCAATCAATTGTGATTTTACCCCCAGAATATGGTTTCCTATATAGGTCAAAGACTAAAAATTAGGATATGACAAAGATATTTGTCATTTACAATGGTCCTCACCAATGGAAAACATGATTTGTTAAGACTTCCAAAATCATGTCACTTTCACAAATAGCTCTCCAGCATTTTACCACATTATAGTGACATTAAGAGATGACTCATCTACTGGAAAAAGCAAAGATCTGGGGATCAGATTTGTGTATGCTTTCCCTCAAAATCTCTGTGACCTCAGGTTAGCCATTACATTTTTCTGAACCTCTTGTACTTCTGCAAACTGGCAATTACCCTAGTTTAGTGGTTTTCCATTTCAGGGGGTTGTTGTTTATATGTGGTGAAAGGCTCGTGTTATATGAAGTCAGATGTGGAACGTTAGATTTTTAGAACATGTCAGTATGTTTGTCCACTTGCTTATCTATTATGCACCAGACAGGGAGTGACATTTGGAGCTCATGTAAATGGGGAGAAGAGATAAGATAATTTTAGCAATTTTTGAATCATATAATATTATCTCTGAAGTTGTCCAAAAAGAATTTTGAGAAAAGTAAGGTTCAGTCAATGGTTGTGAAAAAGAAAACAGTGTATACTGAAGCATTTTAGTAGTTCTATAGGCATAAAATTAAAATTTTGTTTCTTATGGCATAATTTTAACTTTTTAAAACTGTTATGAAAGATTACTTTTATTTACCGATTATTAAGTGTCTGATGCTTTCCTAAGCATTCTACAGTTAATGATTCATTTTGACCTCCTATCAACCTGAATTATGGATGAGAAAACCAAGGCATCAAAGAAGTTAGGTTACTTGCCTATGATGACACAGGGATTAGGTGCTGGAACTGGAATTTGAACCTAGGCAATTTGGCTCCATAATCTGTGCTTCTCTTATTCTAGTTTGTTATAAAATAAATTGATACCTACAAGAAGTGATCATGGTACTAAGCTATGTTATAACTCATTAAGTACACCATGGAATAATGCAGCTTCTGCATTCACTGTGCATCTTCCTCAACTTTCTGTAAAATTCCATCATTTATTTAAAATATCCAGTTTTATGCATAACTATCTTCTAATATAAAACTCTAAGAGCGAGTGTATTGCTTAAACACTTGCATGTGTGTTAGTAGCCTTTACGTATGGCTCAGTTAGTTGCGTGTTGCCCCGTGCACCTTTAGGTTTGATTCCAGGTTAGGGGAACACAGGAGGCAGCTGATCAATGTTTCTCTTCCTCTCTCCCTCTCCCTTCCTCTATGTCTAAAAATCAATTTAAAAAATCTTAAAAAAAAAAAAAATAAATCACATACAAAACTTTTACTTATTTAATGTATGTCAGTGAGAAAAATTTCAGTTGTCTTAAAGATGTTAAAAACTAACATCAAGGGCTAGAAAACAGAGTTGCAGGTAATATCCATTATTTCGCTATTTTGGTTTGTTATATCATATATGGACCATCTTTTTTTTAAAATTTTTTTTTATTGTTCAAAATATTACAAATGTCCCCTTTTGACCCCTTCCATCCTGCACCCACTCCCCTCCCCAGGCCTTCACCACACTATTGTCTGTGTCCAAGGGTTGTGCATTTATGCATATAAATTCTTTGATTAATGTCTCCCCACTCACTCCCACCTTCCCTCTGAGATTCGTCAGTCTGATCCATGCTTGCATGTCACTGAATCTATTTTGTTCATCAGTTTATTATGTTCTTTTTTTTTTTTTTAATGTATCTTTATTGATTTCAGAGACAGGAAAGGAGAGGGAGAGGGAGAGAGAGAGAGAGAAACATCAATGATGAGAGAGTCATTGATTGGCTGCCTCCTGCACGCCCCCAACTGGGGATGGAGCTCAAAACCCGGGCGTGTGCCCTGACTGGGAATGGAACCCTGATAGCCTGGATCCTAGGTCAATGCTCGACCGCTGAGCCACGGCTGGCTGGGCAAAATTTGAAATAATCTGGATTTACTTGACCCATTTCTATTGTGATCAGAATTCATTCTGAGGGCATGCAGGAGGCAGCTGATCAGTGAAAACTCTCTCGTCATTAATGTTTCTATCTCTCTCTCTCCCTCTTCCTTTCTCTGTCTGAAATAAAGAAAGATATGTTTTTTTAAAAAAAAAAACAACACAAAAAACTCATTCTGAGTATAAAATGCTCAACCAATGTAAAATTGTCTTTCTTTCATTCTTAAAAATGTTTGAAGTCTTATGTGTATGTGAGCACAAAGAATATCAGTGGGGTCCTTTGCACAGTCAAAAACTAAAAGTGCTAAAAGTATGAGCTGGGGTTGGGGGTGGGAAGAGATTAACAAAAGTACTTATATGCATATCATATGCATATTTGCATAACCGTTGGACACAGACAATAGTGTGGTGAAAGCCTGGGCAGGGCGGGTGGAAAGTGGAGGGGGTCAAGGGGAAAAAATGGAACATCTGTTATACTTTCAACAATAAAGATAAATTTAAAAAAATAAATAAATTTTAAAAAATAGTATAAAATAAGAAGCAGGTTGGCTAAGACTAATAGCTTCTTTCTTTTGGATGTGTTTATAAAGAAGTTAACCTTTTAATAAGCCTTAGGACATATTTCATTTGACCCTTTTTCTCTCTTTTAACTATGTGTGTTATCAACTTCGAAAATTATCCCTTCAAAATGTCTTATATATCCACCCCTATGTTCATTCCCACTGTAAGGTACATAGTCCTGGTTATCTGTTTGCATTATTGCAAAATACGGTGTTTGTGTTTCCAGTAATTTTGCCTCTTTTCTCTAGATTAATCATTATGAACACAATTTTATATTGTCAACCCTTTTAACAAAAATAATAGAGATTCCACATTCCTACCATGAAAAATTCAAAGCACCTTTGTGTGAAATTTACAAAACACACACACACACACACACACACACACACACACAGCTTTCCTACCTAACTCATTAGTATTGTCAGTGTCGCCTTACTGCTGCATGTATGTCAGTCTCCTCACTGTATGTTTCATCTATCCTCTCCTCTTATTTAAAAATTATTGAGTTTTGCTTAAGATTGTGAAAGAGCTATTGTCCCCATTTCAATAGAATTTATTCTTAATAGTAAAGGGGATTCTCATTTCATTGTCCTATCATTTTATTTTCTATTTATTTACTCATTTTATTTCTTCTTTGAGGGTATGGTTACACCTGAAAAGTAACTTTAGCTTTGTTGTTTGCTTCCGTGTGCATTTCCCCCCCAAAACTTACTGCACTTTTATTTCATGACACAGGGAATACAGTTGCCCATATACAACCAGTGACAGAACATAAACCAAATGATGCGAGAGAAATTGAAGTTAGAAATGTTGGTTTGAAGTTATCGTAAATGATGGCTTTGTAAACATCAAACTCAAGTGCAGTTTAGTCACACATACCATATCCTTTCTGTAATGACATTCAATTGCTTACTTCCCTGGGACTCATTTGTTCAACAAATGTGTATTGTGCACTGTTCTGGGTGCTAACAACATAGTGGTGAACAGAGAAGAGCCAGTCCCCTGCTCTCCCAGATTTTAGATTTTAGTGGTGCAGAAAGGCAATAATCCACAATAGCCCACGTGACTAGGACGGTGGATAAAGAGGGCCTGTAAGAGCTTACAATAGGGTGTTGACCTAGGGAAGGGTCCCAGAGAACTTCCCCTGAGGGAGCGCTCTTGCACTGAACTCTGGACGAGGGCAGACGTTAATTTGTGAAGGAAGGAAGAGAGGAATGTTCCAGCAGAGGCAACAGCAAGGTTAAAGATCTTTTGGTAGAAAGAAACATGACTGGCTCAGGACTTTAAAGAAGAACAAAGTGGTTGAAAAAGAGCAGGTATGGGGAATGTGCTGGAAGACGAGGCTGGAGAAAGAGATGGAGGCCATAGCTAGCCTGCTGCTAATCTCTTCTAATGAGTTTTTTTGTTTGTTTGTTTGTTTATCACATTAAGAGTATAAGGAAGCCAAAGAGAGGTTTTCAATAGAGGGACTGATATATGTAGAAAAAGACCCAATTCTAATTGGCAGCTAAGAATATAGGATACTGTAGGTTTTAAGCATTCACAATAAGAGTAAACAGGAATTGTTGAAAGGCACATTAAATACTATTTACACAAAGCACTTTAAGTTACAATTCGAAAGCATATTGTTTGTGCAGATGTTTAGAGTTTGTATGATGTGACTAATACAGTGGCAACGCAGAGCCCCTTTATAAATACTCTATTTAAATTACCCACTAGTATAACCCAGTGTTTTTAAACTAAAACACCCGAACTGAAGAAGTGAGCAAAATGTTTATGTAATATATCTGTAGATTCTTAAGCAATTTTACCCCTATGCCCCTGGTTTGCTTCCAGCTTAGGTAAAAAATGACTTGAAATTGTTACCATCTGACAGCTGCTGACAGCTTTGAAATTAATCGAGTATTGATTTAGCTCCTAACAGGTGTCTGTCCACCTGATATAGCCAACAGTCCCAATTGCTACCAACTGGCTTCTTCTTCACAAAGTTAGTAAAAAGGCCAGGATCGAGTTGTTTAATCACATCAGTAAGAAATGAAAAAGACCACAAGGTTACTCTTCCTCTTTCCTTGAGACCACAACAAATCTGCTTCTTATCATTTCTCTTCAAGTGTTTTGCCCAGTCACATTGAAATGTACCAAATGAATGAATTCTCTGCTTCCCTTATAGAAGAACTTCTAAACACTTTGCTCCCCTTCCCCAGTTATTATACCCTTTGCTTACTTAGTAAACATTTTAAAGAATCCCTGCCTTTTCTCTGTATTCCCAGAATTCAATTGTAAACTAAAATGTTCACTTAAGTCATGAAGAAGGAATGAGCTGGAAAACCGAATTGCCTAATTACCTCATTGGGTGATCCTTGAATTTGGGAATAAAATACATCTGAAGGGAGGGACTGTAGTAACTATGAGTGATCCACGATTCAAGAAATAAACCTAATGTTTATTTAATGTTAAAATCAAACATAGACCAAGAAAGGAAATCCCTGTAAATTCAAAAAAAATTAAATATGTTAAAGGCTCAAATGACAAATGAGAATCTGTGATTTAGAATATTCTATTTGTTTTATTTTTAAGACTGAGTAGAATGTAACAAATGTTCATTTTCAACAACACTTTAAAGTGCAATAGTGAGAAGTAGTATTGCAAGGAGTTATTAAAGTTGCTATAGACTGAATGTTTGTGTCCCCTCCCACCAAATGCATATGTTAAATCCTAACTCCCAATGAGATGGTATTTGGAGGTGGGGCTTTTGGTGGTAATTAGGCTGAGAGCAGAGCCCTCAAGAAGTGGGACTACTCTCCTCATAAAAGAGACCCCAGAGAGCTACCTCTTCCCTTCCCATTCTACCATGTGAGGACAGAGAGAAGACAGCTATCTGTAAACTAGGAAGCAAGTTCTTCACAGACACTGAATGTGCGGGTGCCTTGATGTTAGGCTTCCCAGCTTCCAGAACTGTTAGAAACAAATTCCTGTTGCTTTTAAACCACCCAGTCTATGGTATTCTATTATAGCAGGGGAATAGACTAAGGCATGTTGAAATTATCAGAGAAAGTATTTCTCTTAGTTAGTGTAGGTTCTTTTTATATTATGAAATACATTTTAAAGGTGTTCTTTTTATATTCTTATGATATGGCCTTATAAGGTTTCTTGTTTCACAATGTAGGGAGTTGAAATTCTGTAGAGTAGTAAATGAGAAGCAAATCTAGAATAGAATTCAGGCTTATTTTTCAAAGCCTACTTATTTTCCCATTACCATCTGTTAAGTTTTCCTTTTATAGTAGGTTTTTATCATATATTAGGGTCAAAATGGAATGCTTCTGAGCTATGACAAAAAATCTTGTAGTTATGGGGATAGTGATGAAGAGAGGAAAAAAAACTTGTGTTGATGAACAAAGCATTTAACATTTTGGTGTATCACTCATGGAGAAACAATCTTGAGATCATTTAACACCTGTTTTTTGGTGTGTGTGTTTTTTTTCCAGGTTCTGATACATATGGCTTACAAAAACACCTTTATTTTCCTTCTTAGGTAAAGGATTATACTGCTTTTTAGCTATGGGAAAACGGAATGCCAATAGCAGAAATAATGTGGGAAATTTCTAAAACTCATCAAGTTTGATCCCATATATTTATCTTCTAACTTCTTTAAAGAATTTAATACTAATTCTAAACAGATATTAATTGTGAATCTTCCAGAAAAAGGAGAGAGAATCAATACTTTTCCTACAGAAATTGCTCACAGACATTGGGGCTTCTCCAGTGTTCACTTGTTGGATGAACATTAAAAAACAGTCAGTCAACTTTATAAATACGCCATAATACAGAAAGTCTAGATTATTCCTATTTTAATTTGGGCTTTATCAAAGTGGATCTACCAAAATTTCTCCTCCATAGAACACCTGGCACATGGCATGACCTCTATTTGTTTGAGGAATTACTTATTTGAAGGCCAAACTTTAAGTTAAGCAATGGAAACATCAGGTCACCTAAATCTAAGGGTAACTGGAAAGCATATCAACAATAATGTGAATGATTAGTTCTTTCTTTGTGATAATGATCTTTAGTAAATGTATCACTTGTCTTGTATTACTGGGAGCATCATGACTTTCATTTCGTTAGCTAATACCCTCATTTGAATTTCATAGTATTTTTTCTCAAAGCTTGATTTTTTTTTCTTTTCTTTTTAAATTTATCTTTATTGTTGAAAGTATTACAGGTGTCCCCTTTCTTCCCCTCACTGATTCCCTGCACCTGGCACCCACCCCTGCCCCCTCCCCAGGCCTCCTCCTCACTATTGCCTGTGTCCATAGGTCATGCATATATGCATCTAAGTTCTTTGATTCATCCCCACCCCCACCTTCCCTCTGAAATTCGTTGGACTGCTCCATGGCTCTATATCTCTGTATCTATTTTGTTCATCAATTTATTTTGTTCATGAGATTCCACATATATGTACACATAGATATTGAATTTTTTCTTGGCAGAGAAAAAGTCTTAATAAAATTAAGTAGCAAGTTATATGTAAGTAAAAATGAGTGACTATTTGGTTCTTTATTCACAGAATGTTGTTAGTTCCCTTGTGAGAATTGGTTAAATAATTATTATAAGGCAAATAAGTATGCTAAGTATTAGCGAAAGGGCTGCATTTTCTAAGCATTTGCTGAACACTTAAACAAATAATAATGTTCATAACATCACCATTTTTAAAATAATTTAATGGAATTCTTGCTGTACCCTCAGGGGAAAATTTCCCTCACTTTGGGAACCAGGACTTGGAAATCTGCAATGTGTAGAACTGCAAGGACAAGTAGCATAAATTCCAAGTGGGTCACTCAAAATGATAGTAGGTGCGGCTTTTCCTTCTACTACAGTTTTGTTTCTGACCTATTCTTTCTATTGGGAGTAGAGTGCCACATAAAGGCTTTTGATTTAAAGTGTACACAACTTTACTGCATCCCAGAGGGTGGCCCCCATTCTCTCTAGTAATGTATCATCTTCAAGCTGCCACCTCAGCTATGAATTTAACAGGCTGTTACACTGCTCTGTTGGGCCAGCAGTTTTTGGATGGTATGGAATGTGACCTTTTACCTTGCTTGTGGTCCCACTCTGGAGTCCTTTTTGCTCTAAATTATGTCCCCTGCCCTGATGTCATATTCATGTAAGGTCCCATGCAAGTGAACCCTGCAGCCAAGAAAGACAAAAATGTATCAGCGTGCCTGTCTATTTCTGTCAGAGTGAACTTCTCATTGTCTCACCTAGGGCAGAAGAGGTCCAATGTAGTCGATTTGCCTACACTGTCCATTTGTATAATCCTTAGGAAAGTGTGCTGTATAAGGAAATTAACATTAGGGTCTGTTTCTGGAAGGTTGAATTCTGGGGCCCATGTATAAGCTTCATCTCCACCTCCATGGCCACTTTACCCAGGTGTCAATTGTGCCAGCGTAAGTAATCAATGACAAAGGCTTGGCTAACTACCACTGGACAAATCATCCTGCCTGCTGAATAGTTTAGTGTTGCTTCTCTGGTGGATGCTCTCTGGTGGGTGTGAGTGTGTGATGCACAGGTCTTCACACGTTCATTCCCATTTCTATGCATACATTTAAATGTCTCTGTTCCAGAACTTCTTGTCTCTGATATTGTTCTTTCTCCTTCTAGGTCCATAATCAGCCTGGCAAGCCATTGTCCCTGCCTGTGGTTTCATGTATATTCTTATCTAGAGCATTTCACACAAAGTAGATGACCAGATGCACTGCCCAAATAGCTGTCCATTGAGAGGATCCCCAACTGCCTTACATGCTTTAAGCCCATTTGAATATAATAGTTAATAGGAACCCAGAAATAAAGCTACTTATCAGAATGGATCACTTAGAGAGCTTTCTCTTGTTCTGAGTCTTTTGTTTTTAGCATTTAGTTTTATTCAGGGTGGGCCCCACTGAGTTCTGCTTTCAGCCATCAAACTAAGAATACAATTTAATCACTCCCAATCCTGTTAGCACACTGAATCTTATACTTGCTAAGGGCACCCATATCAAAAATCTAGTCTAACTTAAAATTAGAATCTTCTGTATTCATTCTAGCTCCTTTAGGATTAAGTTCTACCCAGATTCCACCAGCATTTGTTAGTATAGTATAAAATTGAGACTATTTGTAGAAGTAAGCATAAAGTTATGGCCCATGCCAAGTCAGCTTGCAATTCCAGAATTGCCATACCATAGTTCTCAATCAGGGACAGCTTTGCCTGACTCCCTTCTTTGGGATTGTCAATGTCTGGAGAAATTTTGTTTGTCACAACTAGAGTGGTGCTAGTGGTATTTACTGGGCAGAAGTCAAGGATCCCACTTAACATCTTACAGTGCACTCAATACCCTCAACACACAGATAAAATTATCTGACCAAAACATCAGTAGTGCAGAGGTTGAGAAACTTGCTAAACTCAGAAAAGTGGTTATGTGGAGTAGAGAAAACCCACTATAGGAGGGGCTGGAGGAAGTACCTTTACCAACAGATGGATTAAGTGATGGCTCTGTAAGCTAAGAACCACATAAAAAGAAACCATTGCAGAACTAGGCTCACTGATGGCAATGAGGATGAGCCCACCTAATGGCTATGACTCAGTCCCTGAATATAATTAGAATAGAATAGAAATAATTGGCACAACCTCACATTGGGCCCTTGGTCTGTGGAGTAAGAGCTATTATTGTCCTGTGTTTCACAGCCATCTAATTCCTCATACAAATCACTTTGCTTCCTGCAAAATCTATATGATTAAAAAAATATAAAAATGTTCTTAGTTAAAGAAAGGCCAACATTCAGCAGCTATCATAGAAACTCAAGTAACTAAAGTTTCCCACTTAAAAAAATTTCAGAAAGGTTTCCTTCACATAGTAGAAATCATCAGTAATCATATAGTTTCACCATTTTTCCTTGTTCATATGATGTGGGTTTCTCATTTACATGAATTCAGGAAAATAGAGTTTATTTTGTTTTAGATGCAAGTTTGTCAAAATAACACAAAGAAACAACGATAACAAACAGAACAATAACAAAAATAAACACGGGCCTCGCTTATTCACCTATGTACCAAGCATGCAATATTATTCCTTTGCTTTCTCTCTGTAGGTACAGACTGAAAACACAAACATATATCCCCAATCTAAAATACTTAGCTGCCACCTAAAGAGTTAAGAGTTCAGAACTTTATATCTAAAAGAGAATCATAATCTCATGGATGGTAAGACAAATTTGACTTAATTAAAAATGATGCTATACAATTTTATTTTAAATAAACTTTATTTACTTGGACATTACTACCTGAAAATTAAGACATCCATATTAAATATATGTTATATGCTTTATTAAATTGAACAATTTATTTTATACTCCTAAAAGACTCCTTTTGTTTCTAATGGATTTTCTACTTTCAGCAGAAGAGCAGGAGAATCCAGGAATCGAGAAGCCTATATCTAGGCTTTACAAGGTCTTGATAAATCGCTCTGTTCTTTGTGCTTCTGTTTTGACACTAATAACTCAGCCTTTGTTCTCCACCTTATCACAGTGGAGTGCAGATGGAGAAAAGCACCAGAGAGTTGTTGTTATTGAGAAGACAAAGTGGTAAGTGATAATGGTTTTAAATAGGATTTTCCTGGTGTATAATTCAAGAAGACAAAGTAAAGGGAGAATAGAGAACAATAAATAGAGTGTGTTAGAGAATTTCTCTGTCTGAAAAGTTTATGATATAATTATTTTTTCCTATTTATCAAATAATGATAATTACTTTTTTGTGTAATCATTTGTCCTAAAGTCTTTGATTCTTATCTAACTCAGTAAAGACAAAGAATTATTCCCTGAATCTTATGATACAAAGTAAAACAAGACCTGAATGCTAAAAATGTAATTTTATAGATACTGTGTAAAATCCAACTTCATACTATAAATTTAAATATAAGTAAAAGAAATACTATTATTTTTATTATAAACCTTTTTCTAATACCACCCAAAATCCTGCAGAAGGGATCTTCAAATGAGATGAAGAACCCGAGAAAAGCCTATTATTTCATTTAATGAAATGGTGTATGTCAAAAGCTTTCTCTGTTCTAACTAATGTAGTTTTTCCCTTATACCTTACATCTTATATTATATTAGCTCTAAATTTCTTACTGTGTTTGTTGTGTTTCATTTTATTTTGATAAATGTTTATCATTTTCTGAACTAAAGATATAGCCATTTACTCAACGAGTATTTGTTAAGCGCCTTCAAACCACAGAACTAACTGCTAAGGATCAGAAGAGAATGACCCCTGCCCTTGAGGATCTTACTATATATATATATATATATATATATATATATATATATATATATATATTTAATTTTATTTTTGTTTAAAATATTACAGATGTCCATTTTCTCCCCAATGACCCGCTCCACCCAGCCTCTTCCCCCTCCCCAGTCCCTCTCCCCACCATTGTCCATGTCCTTGGGTTGTGCATATATGCATATAGATTCTTTGGTTACTCTCTCCCCCTCCACCCACCTGCCTCCTCCATCCCTCTGACATTTGTCAGTCTCATTTATGCTTCCATGTCATTGAATCTATTCTGCTCATCAGTTTATTAAGTTCTTTAGATTCCACGTATAAGCGAGATCATGTGATATTTGTCTTTCGCTGCCTGGCTTATTTCACTTAGCATAATATTCTCCAGGTCCATCCATACTGTCCCAAAGGGTACAAGATTCTTCTTCTTTACAGCTGTGTAGTATTCCATGGTGTAAAAGTCCCACAGCTTTTTTATCCACTCATCTACTGATGGGCACTTGGGCTGTTTCCAGATCTTAGCTATTGTAAACTGTGCTGCTATGAACATGGGGTTCATATATTCTTCCTGATTAATGTTTTAGGAATCTTAGGATACATTCCTAGGAGTGGAATCACTGGATCAAACGGCAGCTCCATTTCTAATTTTTTGAGGAACGAGGATCTTACAATATTAAATAGTAAAATTAAATTAAATGTGTAACTTGGTTTAGGAGCCCTAATGGTTTAGGAGCAATAATGTGGTTGAGTGGAAACTCAAAACCATTTACTGTATTTTGAATTTTCAAATAACCAATCACTTTATCTAAAGAAAATATTTCATTCAAATTATTTAAAAGCAGAGTGACAAAGCATCACTGAAAAGAATTATGTATTTTTAATTTCCACATAAAATATAAATCCTGAATATTTATTCAGTTTTAAAAGTATTAATCCCATTCCTCAAATAAATTAAAATGAACTCTTATTTGATCTTTCACATTTGTATGAAATGATTTATTTATTAGTTTAGAAATCATTTGTGTGATTTTGTACTTATCTTATTGGGACTGATTTAATTTTATTGAAGTGGAAGAAAATACTTTGTGAGATTTAAATATTCTTCAGTTTATGGAAACATTTTATGGTTGAACATATTGTCTATTTTAGGGAACACTTCATGTGAACCTAAAAGAATGTTTATTCTGCAACTTAGAAAGACTGTCAAAGTGATTGATGGCATTGTTAAAATATTGCCCATTCTTATTCCTTTCCTCCCTCCCTCCCTCCCTCCCTCCCTCCCTCCCTCCCTCCCTCCCTCCCTCCCTCCCTCCCTCCCTCCCTCCCTCCTTCCTTCCTTCCTTCCTTCCTTCCTTCCTTCCTTCCTTCCTTCCTTCCTTCCTTCCTTCCTTCCTTCCACTTAGTTAGGTAGTTACTGAGCAATCATTTTCTCAGAGATGGATGCTAAAATCTTCACGTATGGTCTTAGATTTGTCAACTTCTACTTTTAGTTCTGTAAAATGTTGCTTTATCTCTGGAAAAAATGAACCTTTCTATCATTTTACATTCAATCTCTCTATGTAAACAGATCTTTTGTACACATAAAACAGTTGAGTTCTTTATTTTAAAAAAATCTTGGTTCTTACTGTTTTATCCAATCTAACAATCTCTGCCTATTAATTGAAATATTTAGTCCACTTTTATTTAGTGTACTTCTTGAAATGTTTTAGTTTTGATCTTCCCTGCTTTATTATTTTTTACTTATTTGTCCCACTTGTTATTTTGGGTTAATCTAGTATTCTTTGTATTATATTTTAATATCTCAAGTGGCTTATTACTGTAACTTTTCATATTATCAGTGGTTACTCTAGAACACACGATATACATTTTTATCAGTCTCCTTAGAGCTAATATTAAACCATACCACATAGATTGTAAGAAATGTGCACCAGTATTATTCAGAAAAGGGTTAACATAGCATGTCTCACTACTATTTTTGAAAGGCTTGCTTATAAGTTTGACACTTGACTGGACCTGGGAACTTAATTTTGGGGATGGTTGCAACAATTAACTGATAAGCATAGCCTCCTGTACCTCAACCATTTGTACAAAAAATATAGTTTGTGCTGAACACCTGCTTTTCTTATGGGAGCCTGGAATTGAGGTACATGCCAGGCAAAGAGTGCCTATATGATTAACTCCCAATACAAACCCTGGGCACTGGGGCTTTAATTAGTGTCCCAGGTTGGCAGCATTTTATGTATGTTGTCACAACCCATTGCTCAGGGAATTAAATGTTTCATGTGTGACTCCATTGGGAGAGAATTGTTGGAAGCTTGTGCCTGATTTCCTTCAGATTTTGCTCTACTCACCTTTTCCCTTTTCTTACCTTACTTTGCATTCCGTCACTGAAGGAAATCATAGCAATGAATATGACTATATGCTGGGGACAAAAATGACTAAATTTATCCACATAAATTAATTTTTGGTGCTCATCATACCTTCTTTAGATAGATTTCCTATTTATGCTTCTTTTTTTTTAGCTCAAAGAACTTATTTTACTATATCTTGTACTGGAGGTCTACAGACAACAAATTCTTTCAGCTTTTGTTTATCCGAAAATGTCTTTATATTGCTTTTATTTCTAACGTCTGTATTTGCCATATGTAGGCACTGAAGTATCTGTTTTATAAGCTTAGTGGTCAACTAGTGATTTGTTAGAGATTTCCTTAAATGTCTGACCCCCCCCCCCCCCAAAAAAAAACAACAATATAAAAACAACAAGGAAACAAGCAAACAACTCTCTTGGTCTTTAAAAATTGGCTGTTTTAAGAAATCCCTTTAATGCATGCCCAGGAACTTTATAATTCTAATTTAGCCTTCATTCCCTGTTTGTGTGAACTTGAAGGTCAGCCAGAAATGAGAGCTTGGGATCTTCTCAGGTCTCTTCTGTGCATGTATCCAGCTTGGGCATGCATGTGATCATCTAAATTCCCTGAAATATATGAAAGTTTCTCCAAGCACTTATTATATCAAGTATCTTCTTCCTCAGGCTCTTCTTTTTCAGGCTTATTGGTCTATCTATTACTTCTCCTGATTGTTACTTCTTACCCTGATAGCAGTGGCTAATAAATTGCCTTTAAATCATACCCAAAAATGTCACCTGGGAAGTTACCTCTGGCACTGGGAAGTTCCAAGGCAGGTAAAACCAGTTCAAGCCCTTCAGGGAACTAGATATAGGTGAAAACACATAACCATGATTTGTTGAGAATTAGACCTGCATTATTTCTTCTTGTCCCAGCAACCCATACAAGAAATGCAGAAGCTGGGGACTTGCAGATGGTAATAGGGTAGGTTAAATGCCGCAGATGTCTTTTAACAAAATTCAGTAGTTTTTTGTTTGTTTGTTCTTCCTTCATTAAGCACTTTCCTGGTTGTAAATTTTTAAATTCTGGAATCTAAAAAAAGTTGATCTTTACATTTTTTGCTAACTTGTTCATTGCTGTGTGATAGGAACAAAGTTTTAATTTCTTTGGCTTGGCCATTTCCATTGATGTCACTCTTGCCTTCATTTTTGAAGGACATTTTCCTTGAATATAGAACTCAGAGTTGGCCTTTTCTCCCCCCTCTCAATATTTTAATAATGTGCTTCCATTGTCTTCTGGCCTCCATTACTTCTGAGAAATTAATCATTCTTATCATTGCTTCTCTCTATATAAGATAAGATGCCTTCCTCCACCTCTGGTTGCTTGCAGTTTGTTTTGTTTTGTTTTATTTTTTAGCAGTTTGATTGAGATGGAAATTTGATTGAGATGGCAGTTTTTTAGCAGTTTGATTGAGATGCATGCTTTTCTTTGTATTTATCTGTACTGGATTTTGTTTGCTAAGCTTCCTGGATCTCTAAGGTAGATATTTTCATCAACTTTGGAAAAGTTTCAATCAGTTTTTCAAATATTTTTCTTTCCTATTCTCTCTATCCACTATTTTTTTTTGGACTTCATGTAGAAGTATACTAGATAAAATTATATTGCCCAACAGATCAGTTACTGTGTTCATTTAATTTTTAAATACTTTTCCCCAATTTCTGTTCTTCATATTACATAGTTGCTACTGATTGTTACTTAAGTTTACGGACATTGCCTTCTGCTGTCTCCAATATAATATTAATATTATATGATGGATTTTAAGTTTCAGATACTATAATTTTTAATTTTTATTTTGATTCCTTTAAAACAATTTTCATTTATTTTCTTAGATTCTTCTCTGGTTCACTACTTATGATAATTCCTTTAGTTCAGTCACTGAACGTACCTAGTAGCTGTTTTAAAGTCTAAGTCGGCTAATTCTAATATCGGACTAATATGATATTGAATGCTTTTATCTCAATTGTGAATCAATTTTTCCTGCTTCTTTCGTATTTAATATTTTTTTAATTGCATATTGAACATTGTGAATGATACATTGTATAGACATTGGATTTTGTTATATTCTTCCAAAAAGTAGTAATTTATCTTTTGGCATGTAGTTAAATTATTGACTGGCACCTTGAACTTGTAGAAGCTTCATTTTACACATTGTTAAAAAGGGTTTTGTCCTTAGTCTTAAAAAAAAATTCTTAGTTCTAAGACATAAAACTATGTGAGGGTGTGAGCCCTCCTAATTCCAATGGAAATCCCTCTAACCTAATACATTTCAAATTTCAAATTCCAGTCCCTCTACAGTGACCAGCAATTGAAGTCACATTTACATTTTCTGCTTTTCAGCTTTTGCTTTCTGCTGTATTTCTTATCATCTCTTCTGCTCATTCACAGGTAAAAGGTCAGCTAAGGATGTGAGGAGACAATGTGGCTCCCTCCTTCCTGAATTGATCTTCTCAGTTTCCAGCCCTCTGGTAATCCCAAACTCTGTCCTCTGACTCCACATCTCAGTCCAATAATACTGCAGCTTTCTGCTTGACAGTTTGTTTTCCCTGAACGTTGTGGACTGGGTTTTTCTCAGGAAAAAAGCCGCACAAACATAGACCTCACCCAGTGAAGTTCCTTTTTAAATTGGTTAGTTTTCTTCAAATTTCTGCCTGGCTTGTGTCAGTCTTCACTGCTTTCAATTACTTTATTATCATTATTTTGAATGTATGTGTCCATATTTCTTAATTGTTTTTTGCAGTAAAGTTCATTTCATTTAAGCCAGTATGACATTACTGAAATTGAGAAGTGACTTTTGGAACTGCATTTCTTGGAGACCTATTGGGTTCCACATATGGTTTACACATAGCTGCAAAGGGTGATGAAAAAGTTAGGCTGGTTCCAGAGTCTCATTGTCTTCCTACTGTTGCTTGAGAAAGAGCTGATCTCTTTTTTAAATGTTTTATTTTATTCATAATTGTTGCCCATTGCAAGATTTTATTTAAAAAATAAAATCTGCTAAGAGTAATTTGAAAAATTTCTTAAGCAGACCATTTATTCAACAGATTTTGAGTAATATCATGACACATGTTATGCCAGACTTTCAATTTTAATTTCAATCAATGACCAATGATGAGGTTTATGGTAAATTTTTGAATAACTTATTCTGTTTTATTTTTCATTTGCCCAGCCTTCTGTATTCATACATCTAGAATACTGAAATGAGCAGCACTGTCAGAAACAACAACAAAAATTCCCCAAACTTTCTATTTCAACATTTTACTAAGGTATACAATTTATATGTAATTTCTGGCCACCAAATATTTTGACTGAAGTCATTAAATAGGGTTCTCTAGTTCCAGATTCCTAGTAATAGGAACAATTGAAGTACTTTAAGTTTTCTGAAGTTGAGAAATCAACATCAAAAAACAATTAGGAACAAGGTCACTATGGAATAAGGTCAATAAATATTTTATTATATGATCAACTTAAACATAGTTTTATAAGACAGCAGTAAATACTATATAGGAAAATTTTACTGCTAAATTTAAATAGTGGCACATATAAGTATATCTAAAAACTTTACCGCTTCTTTCCAAAAATTTGTCCAAGCAGCATAATTGCTTTTGAGACAAAGCACTCCAATACCTTTTATCAGGAAAGAGTTTCCACCAATGAAAAAGACATAGACTATTTCCAAATAAATATGATTTTAATTTTTCAGTTGTAAAAAGTATAAAAATTGAATGTCAATTTTATAATTCTTGTTTGGGTGGGAATACCTCCTTGTTTTCTTGTTGAGTTTTGCATTTCACCTGGAGAGAAAAAATATGAAGGGAGACAACTTAGAAAAGATTCTGTCCTATCTTTTAAGGAATGCTGGAAAGTATCCCTCTCTGCTCTGTTTCACCAAATTGTATAAAAATCTCTATTAGCAGAGTTACTTTTATTGGGTAAAGTTTTTTAATTGTTTTACATTGACAACAGCCTAAAAGTGATACTATATAATTATTTATACCTTTATGAGTCAGATTATCACACCCTTCACTTATTTATTTTTAATCCTCACCTGAGGATGTTATTTATTTGAGAGAGAGAGAGAGATGAATGTGCCTCCTATAGACACCCCAACCAGGATTGAACCTACAGCCTAAGTATGTGCTCTGATAAAAATTGGAACCCGGATCTTTCAGTGCTCAGGATGATGCTCCAATGAACTGAGCCACACCAGCCAGGCAGATTATCACACCTTCTGGATAATGAGAATAAAAGTTGAGATCGAAAAACAGGCTAGAGATAGATCTCAAAAATAAACTTTATAAAGGTTTTAGCTGGATAGAAGGTTGAAACTGGGTATTGTAGGCCTAGATAGAGAGGAAAGTGAAGGGCTGAACAAGCAGAAAAAGAAAGAGAAGAGAAGGGACTCTGAAAAATTGGGGGGTGGATTGGAAAAAAGTCAGAAGGTAGCCTAGTTCTATATTTGAAAGTTGCAAAGAGAGTAGATCTTAAAAGTTTTCATCACAAGAAAAAACTTGTATGTATGCTGATGGGTGTTAACTAGACTTACTATGGTGATTATTTTACAATATATACAAATATTGAATTCTTACATTTTATACCTGAAACTAATATAATGTTATATGTAAGGTATACCTCAATAAAAAAGAAAATAGTCTAATTCTGACAAATATAAGCTCATCTAAGCATACAGAGAGAATATTTCATCTAACTCCTTCAACTTATAGACAACTTAATTTCTCTCAGAGAGTTCGCATGAATCTTCTCATATTGAAATAGCTGGATCTCAAATTGAAATAGCGAGAAACAGGCCCAGGCCCAGGTACCAGACTCCACTTGTTCCCATTTCATTTCACTTCACTCTATTACAAAGTAATGTCAACTTGATTTTCTTTAAATACACTTTTTTTAAAAAAATTCAATTTATACCAGTATTGACTGCAAATTTGTTGTTATGAAGAACTCATTGCAATTGTCCAAATGAGGCTGAACAAAAAAACTCAGCATAGTTGTGTTACCGGGCAGGGGCGGGCAGAGCAGGGCTGCCTCAGGCGGGGCTGTTTCTTCCTGTGGGAAAGATTTCACAGCACACATCCAGATGGGTTTGAGAGCGTGTTTATTAATTCTGGGGACAATGAAACAAAGGAAATTAGGGTAGGAGAAAAAACTGGGATCGCTGAGGCAGTGCTCTGCTTTGGTTCCCTAGAAATGCCATAGGAAAGAGGTGCGCCAAGGCTGGGCTGCTTCAGTTCACTGGGAAGTCAGAGGAAAAGGGGCCTTGAAGACAGGAGCACGGGGTGAGCCACTGCCCACCACCCCCTGGCTGCAAGTCTCATGGGGACCCTCAGAAATTAGGAAGAAATAAAAAGTTAATGTGCGGGAAGGGACTTGGGCATGCTCTAGAATGAGCCCGAGGGCTTTTATCCATTTTTTTTTTCTCTGTAGTCGAGAATCTTAGGAGAGGGTTTCAGCAGAATATTCATCAGCTTTCCACGTGTATTTTTAATATGCTGATGCATTAAAATGAGTGTATAAGGGAATTTTGGATAATTCTTTGCTCTGTTTTATCGTTTACTTTTATCTTAGGTCTGGCTTTAATGAGGTTTTTGTTATTTGTTCCCCAACTTCATCTGTCCTTGGTTTAGCTGGCACAAATGGCATTAATTGAGTCTTTGTTCTTTATTTTCCCAGGCAGGGAGATTTAAGCTATGCATTTCTGGTTAGGGAGGAGAGTATAAACCATTTGCTCTCAAGTGGCCTTGGTTAGGTAAGATACAGTCTTTCAATCCACAAGCTGGTTGCAAGCCGCCCAAGCTGTTGGGCCTTGTTTAATTTTCTTGTCTCAATTTCCCATTCCGCTTGCCCAGGGATTTTCCTAGCTTCTTACTATCCTGCTACAGTTGGCTTATGGTGAATTCAATTATCCAGAATATTAAATAGTTGCAACTTAATGCACTCACAGGAAATCACAAAAAAGATTAAAAAAATAGCTAGGATTTGTATGAACATTTCTCAGTTTCCCTTGGAATTATCTTGTCCTCAATGGAACAGTGTCTTATTCCCTTTCATTTTGTTTCTCTAGTGCTTATTCAGCATAAAAACAGGAATTACGTTTGTGTAGTAATATATCATCAAGATCAATGGATACACATTTATTTAAACTTATATAAACACATACCTACACACATACACTTTTCCAATTTTAAATTCTATAACTGCTTCCCTTAAGGGATCTATCATGGTGCAGAATTACTCAGAGTCCACACCTAGATTAAACTGCAAACCACACATTCCATAAAGTCTAAATCTGAGTGTCTCATAGTAATATCACTCCTGAATGTTGTTTTAGAAACGTCTGCCAGATCCCACGTCTGGAACTTGTTACACATACAAGCATGATAAATAGGAAAAAAATAAACAAGGGAGTTGAATTTTTAACCAAGGCAAGGAACAAAAACTGCCAGCATGATTTCAATCTCCAAAGCACTGAAAGGGTCGTCTGTGTCTAACTACCATTTGCGGGAAGGGAGGCAGAGGTATAGGATGGAATAAATGCATCTTTGGATCAGTTGCAAATATAAATTTTTTTGAATAACATGCTTTTTGTGGTGATGTGACCTGAGAAAACATATTGGCTGTAAAGTCTGTAACCAAATAGTCCTTTTCTTGTGGAATATAGTGCTTATTCTATAGGAACGATCTTCCTTCATTTTTTAATTGAACTAATTTTTATCTCATGATCATCAATGATAAAAAAATATGCTCATAGGTGTAGCCAGGAAAAGTAAATTGTCAGTTTAAAGGCTAGTGACAGAATTATTCAGGGAGGGCTCTGTCTTTTCCTGAACACTACTTCTATGAGCTATGTTTAGTTAGGCAAAGATATGTCTTAGGATTCTCACAAAGCTGAGATGTGTTAGGACTGATATAAGAAAACTAAATTTCTCTCCATAATGAAGTTAGACTAACTCAGGGTTTCCCCAGGTTGCTATAAAGAGAAGGACATTGCCCAGGGACCTGAAGTTATTGGAGTTGGTAAGGAGGGCAGGTTAAAAAAAAAAAAAAGGTCCAGCAAGATGGTCGGGATGTTGGGCCCAAGAAAGCGTCAGCTGTAAGATAATCTCAATTGTGGTTATGGTCCAAATATTTTGAACACAGGTATCCAATTTTTAATGGAAGTATGTAGGTAGTTGTGATGTACTATGCTCTCTGTATACTGTAAAGTAACCTCCCACTCCACTGTATGCTTTGACCTCTACTCCTGGTTTTTTAGTAAAATACTTCTGCCCAAAATATCTTATGTAAATATGATTTGAGAAATATAAGAAAATGTTCCATGATTGGGTCCACATAGCATAGAGAAAAGGAAAGGCTGCTAAGACTATTTCAGACAAAGCAAAGAATGAGAGTAAGACATGTCTAGAAGAACCTAAAAACCACTTAGTGGGATTGAGGGCAGTGTTTCTTCCTGTTGGTAGAAGGAAGTTTTGATATCCCCTTCTTAAAATTAATACAGGAAAATAAAAAATAAAATGGGATATGAAAAGTGCCAGAATGGGAGTAGGGTGCTTCTTTATGCAGGGTGGCCTGGCAAAGCCTCCTGGAGGAGCTCATATCTGAGCTGAAGTATAGAGGATGAGCACGAGGCGACCAGATAAAGGTGCAGGGGAGGAGTGACAGAGGGAGAAGAAATCACTCCAGAACAGAAATAAGCCAGTACAGCTAGAGTACAATGGATCAGGAAGGTCAGGGAGAAAAGAAAGGACAGGTAGACTGTGCTCGATCACGTTGCCTTCCATGCTGCCATAGTCTTGTTTCCTTAGGGAACAGAGCCTGAGGCAAGCTTACATGCTAGCGCTGCATTAGGATGAGTGTAATCTTAGGGCGGCAAATATGAGGCAGGGGGAAGAGTCAGCAAAGGGATAAAAGCAAGTGCATGTAAGGGTTTACTGAGCTAACCACAGATTGTGCTCAGTCAAGAAGTTGATCTCTGTAGGGTCCACATGGAACTTCTTAACAGTCACTTTGGGTAGATGGAAGAAAGCAACATCTGTCTCTCAGCTCCTTCCACATTCTGCATCTCATTGGTGAAAGGTTGCCATATGGGATTTTCTCCCCCTTATCTTCCTTGCCTTATGTAGGCACCTGCTAGAGGAACCAGAGGCCTTGTGTATATATGGTTGGGTGAACACTAAGCAGGTTGTTGCAGTGACCTTTGCCACAAATCATGATGGACATCATACAGAATCCAGACTCTAAGCAGAGGGGAAACTGAGTTAGCCACAGGAATTAGGAGATGATGCTGCGGACAAGTGGCTGGGGTTTTTCAAAGATTTAGAATTTTATTCTAATTTCAGAGTCAAGGCATTGTTTTAAGCAAGTAAGCAATATTGTCTCACTTATGGATTTAAAAAATCACTGCTATTTGGGGGAAAAGAGCTTCATAGTGGGAGATAGAGATTTCAGAATTATCAACATGAAGCTTTTTGTTGTTTTTTTTTTAACTGGCCACCTCCACTGAAAATTTAAAAAGATGAGAAAAGAGAAATTATACTTTCTCTCAGTGTGAAATCTTTGATGGCCTTTATCTGAATCATTGTGGCGAATGATTAGATTGAGTTGAAAATAAAATAAAGGTTATAAAGAGAAACCACTAAATTGAGAACCCTTTGGAGAAGTCGTAAGGTAATTTTTGTCAAAGACAATATTTTATTTTTAAAGGGTTGGTTTTAAGATATATCTATGTATTGGGAATGATCCCATCATGATATAGAAATCTATGAAATAGGATTAAGTAGGTATAATTGCAGGGCAACGTATTAAAGTGAGATGATAGCTGGGTTGGGACAGAAGTGTGGGGGGGTGGCCTTAAAGAAGCAGGAATGCTTCTTTAAGCACAACATTAAAACCCTAATCACCAGTTATTTTATATCTATGTGTACTATTAAAATGCCCATTCCATCACTAATCAGCTAATAATTGGCTATCACTTTTAGAAATCTATCAGCTAAAGTTTTAGAATGCAGGTCCAAGTTCCAAATGTATCTCAATATTCTTTGCCACCAAAGAAAAACTGAGGAATATTACATTTAAAAAAATTCATCTGTTGCTATTATTTAAAATAATTAATTACTTGGGAAACCATATATTCTTTCAAAAGAATATCGTGTGAATATTACGTTCTGGATTTTGTTATCAGTGAATTCAAGCCAATTTCTTTCCTGTCCATAACAATTTACTCTATGAGGATGTAGTGAAATTAGCATTTTTATACATTTCTGTTGGGAGATGAAACTGGTAGAACCTCATGAAAAGAAAGTCAATCATTATGATATCAATAGCATCAAATATGTACATGCTTTTTGAATCCAATATGTTTCTTCTCAGAAACTAATCTATGACAACAGACTTTAAAATACTGGGGGAGGGGGGAAGAATGTGTGTAGTATAAACTGTTTATTACAGTAGTGTTTGCAAAATATAAGTGTGAATGCAGACATCTAATAATATCCTGTTTTCATATTAAAGATATAAAAAATGAAATATTATGAAGCTATTAAAAAGTAGTTTCCTTATGGCTATGTAAGTATATCAAAGTACTTTGTTAGAATTCTAAGTAAGAAATAAGAAGTAGGCATGTACTATCATTAAACATGCCTAAAATATATAGAAAAATGGCTGAAAGAAAATGCACACAGATGCAGAAAGACATATGACACACACTGTTACAACTCCACTGCCATTTATTATTAAATATTCTATGAGGTTTTTTTAAGGAATTTTCAAATCCTGTATGTATATGCCAACAATATTTGCATTAAAGCAATTAGATCCTTTTAGCTGAAGTACAATGAAAGGTCTCAGTGTTAACAAAAAAAGTATGGCCTAAAATAGTAGTACTACATGTGGATTTGATCTACACATTAATGAATTCTAATTTAACACAGAGAAGCTACGGTGTCTTTTCCACTTACTACTGAGGGTTTCTTTGTTTCTGAGTACACTTTGTTTGCTATCCAGTCATGCGGCAGCCCTTCTCATATTCTTGCCATCTCCCCACTAGAATCTCTAACTATGGGATTGAAAAGCTTTTCTTGGATTCATGTTTACTATTTTAATCCAGAACTTCTCTTCCAAATGATTGTTTTGGATGCTGCCATAAGGACCTATGAAGGCAGTTAGAATGCAGTTTCTCAGGAATCGTACAATTTCTGCATCAGTTCCCTCTCTCTCTTTTTAAGGAACATTGAATTTTAGAGTTTAATTTAAGCAACCAGGCTAGTTAGGAAAAAAATACCTTAAACAGACAAAAAAATGCATGACTCCCTTTCCCCAGTTACATTTGGAAATGACTATTATCCATTACAAGCTTTACTTGTATTCCTGGCAAGTAGTAGAGAACAGTGAATTTGTTTTACTACTGACATAATTTGGAAATGGAATCTTTGCAATATTTCCTGAGGTATCTTTCTTCTTCTGCCCCTATATGCGTTCAGTTTTTCTAATTGTCTATAAATAAGGAGGCCACAACAATGAGGGGTTTTATTACACACATACAGTTATTCGAATGCTATTATCCTTCTACCATATTTCAATTACCACCACTGCTAGCTCATGCCAAGCTACCACATTGGATATTCTAAGGAGTGCTAAGGTTTGCCCTAGGATGCTTTTGAGGATGTGGAAAAGAAGAGTAATTGAGACAACAATTACCAAGGATACATTTTCCAGAGGATATTGAGATATTAATGGGTAAACATTAATATCTCAAAGATAACTCCTTATAGCTCTTCAAAATGATAATATATCAACTTTTATTTATAACAATATGAAGTGATGACAAAGTCAAGCACTAAGCACTTTAAAGCCATGATATTAAAAATTCCTTTGCTGGGTGGGAATAAACCATGGTTATGCCTTGCTTTACTGGCTGAGTCTTCAGGGGTTTCCGAGGCAATATACATGTAAAACCCAAGAAATATAATTGTGCAGTAAGAGGGAAAGTAAAAATTACCAACCAATCAATAAAATGTAGAACAACCTCTGTTTTGAACTGTTGTTAATTGTTGTGTAAGCACCAGTAAATAAAAAGAGCAAAAGAAACATCCTATGTTTATTTTAATCTCACAAGAACTGGATTTTTAGGTTAATTGTCCTGGGAAGTGAGTGAAGACATTATTAGATAAATGTACTTGAATATTCTGTACCAATATGTGTTGTTATTGCTAATGATCCTTTAAAAATGCAGCAATTTAAGGTGTATGAGATTTTAAAATTACATAAATTACAAGAAAGTACTGCTTCCACAAGGATAAGTTAGCTACTAAAAAAAAAGAAGGTCTCATCAATTATTATCTGGTCTTATCAATTATTATCTTGTTTCAACTAATTATCACCTTTTCTCCTAAAAAATGAACCTAAACCCTGATCTATATTGTGATTACATACAATTTGCATGTTTGAATGAACTGCGTTTCAGAATAAGATGTATAGAATTAAAACTGATGTTATTTATTAACTAGCCCATTTTATGTTGCAATATGTAATATATCACAATTTTTATAGCTAAGTAGCTACAAAGCCCTAATGCAAAGGGTTAGCTCATTATTCTATATAAGTCTCTATTTCTGTTAAACATACATTTTAGCATATTTAAGGCAACATACATGGTTTTACTCTTTCAGTTTATGAGGCCTTGCCTCTCAATTCACCTCTGCTTTAAGTAGTCCACAGGGAAGGCATTTATCTGAGAATGGGAATTTAAGGTCAACCCAACATTTGAGATTATTCATAAAAGTACTAATAAGAAACATATACTTTAGATTTATGGGTTTAACTCAATGCCAAACTAAAAAGTGAGATAACATTGGGCAGTGTTTCTCCATCTCCTGCTCCCAGTTTCTTTTGTGCACCTAACTCAAGTAACATACCTTATTTCTTTGGTTTGTTTGTTTATATTTTTAATACTCATAATTACATTTGCACTAAGCAAAGAAAGCATAACTATCTTGTTCATAAATCTGTTTAATTTTATGATTTAAATTTTGAAATCTATACTAAATTCAGTTGGAAAGAAGAAAAAGCTCAGAAAAAATAAATATTTGTGTGTGTGTGTGTGTTAGTCAAATATTATTGTGTGATGTGTCTGTATATATATATTGCTTAAATTCTTTGTAAATGTTGAAAGAATAATTGAAAATTTTTTATTTTTTATATATAGTGTTATTTATTGTCACTTTCTTCAGGACCAAGTTTTTTCAAATTCTTTATAATTATTTTATTATTTAACTTCTTTTACTGGACAAAGGAAAAAAGTTAAATGGTTCAAAAGAAGTATGAAAAAACCTCAATATACCTCAATAATATTACTTTTTGGCACCAATAAAAAATTCTATTATATCTTATTCTTAATACTGTTCTCAAGATAACAATATTGCTCTTTGGAATGTTCTAAAGTATCAGTAAAAATTCCTCTTAAAAATTATTGTATCATTTATTTCATTAAAGCAAAGAATATTCTCATTTAAAGGCACATTTTCCTTGTTTTAAGTTCTCTTACAAAATAAATGTACTTTCAAGTATTATTTTCTAGATCAGTTTTTTTTCCCCCTGAGGCCACACATCCCAAAGTTTTTTTCTTTCTTCTTTTCTCTGTCTAGTTTATATTCCTTTCATCATTTGTCTTTGTATCTTCCTTTGAATGTACTCAACTCAATTTGAAAGTTTTGTACATGTATACGTAAAAAAGAAAGCTGCTGATTTTTTTAATGTTTGCATCTATGCCGAAAAACATGCAGTGCTATGTAGGATGTTGTATTTATCAGATCATATTCAATCCATATTCAAACCATAATTAGTAAATTGGGAGTTCATAATTTTCTTAAATTGAGTGTGGAATATAAAACCCTGCTCAAAGTCTAAGTAACTCTAGGATATTAGCACAATAACAACTTGAAACTCATTTTTAAAACGGCTTCACATATGAACTTTAAATAATTTTTAATATCATTTATATATAATTGTGTGTTTTTTCCATTTAGATGCTGTATGATGTTTAAAAACTTATCTGCATGAAAATATCAATATATTTCAGTTTTTAAAAGCAAATGTTATTTATATATTTTTATCAATGACATCCAAATAGTCACCCGATATGTTTTTCACTTTGTGGATATCATTTCACCCTTAGGGGGTCCATAAATATTTACAAGTATGTAGTTTAGGACCATGAGTTGTATTATGGATTCAAATAAATTGGTACAACACAGATGATGCATATTTAATGATCGATTAAGTTCAACTACTTTATGTAATACCTAAACTGGTCCTTTATGCCAAAATTGGTTTATATCACAGTCTTACATACAATTTTAAAGTTTACCTATTACTGGGTTTTTCAACCTTGGTCATATAAATTTTAGTATGCTTAACAGTATTCCTGACCCCTGGATGCTAGAAGTCAAGGGTTTCTCTGTAGTATGACAACCAAATATGTCTCCAAAAGTTCCTAAGTGTCCCTAGGTGGGCAAAATTGCTATGGTTTAGAAACAGTCATCTATTCCCATTAGCCACATTATGCTTAAACTCCTCTTTATTCATACTGGTTATACAGAATAATTTTTTCTGTATAGAAAAATGATTTATGAGACAAGTTAGACTGAAAAAAAATGATGAGAAAAATCTTATCGAATTTTTCATCTTGAGTGCATCTTTAATAGTTTGCATGATTGCCATCATTTTGAGAAAATTTGTAGTGATACAGTTATTTTATTTTAATTTGAAAACACATTAGTTGATTTTTGTATACTTTGGTGTTGAATATTATCTATATAAGCATCTTGTAATCATTTAGACATTTAAATCAGTCATCAAATTTTATGATAATCAACATAAAATTCCCTCAAATAGTCGTTTCAAAATATTTATAAAAGTTTAATGACAAGTTTAGTTTTTATCTTTAATTTTTTTTCTACTATAAGTGCCAATGAATAAGCAATTAACCCTTTCTCTCACAATAATGAACTCTGAGGACTCATTCATAGGGGTTAACATTTCATTGGCCACAATAGTGAAATAACCGTTCCTCACTGTTTATGAATGAATTAAAACATTAAAATCAAGTTTTAGTGAAAAGTTATTTTTCACATGCCTAGAAAATCTGACTCCTGAGAAAGAGGCCAGGGAAGGAAATGGGGTAGATGCCTGAGCAAGACTGATTTTGGTTAATGGAACTTTCCCCAGGATATGGAGTGATTCAAAGGACAGGCTAAAGTAGAATCTGCCAATAGTGGTAGAATAAATATGGATAGAATTTGCTGTGCTTCTTTTTCTCATGAAAAAATTCCAGGCACTGTTCCTTACTTCCTCAGTGCCATGATTAAGTCAACTACACTCCTGAGAGAGGTTGAGGGTGAAACTGCAAGAGTGGGAAAGAGAAATTGTATTACACTCAGTCCTTCATCCACTTGACCTTAGAAACTTCTCCATCTTTGCAGCATAGTCTGATATATCCCATGATGATTACTTTAATGAGTATTCCATTTATTTGGACCCTCTCCTCTGAGAAAATTGAGAAAAAGAACAATAAATCCTGCAAGCAGTTTTCCATTGAGCATGATTCATCTGGGGGGAAAAATGGAACAAGTATTGGAAAAGTAGTGGCATCAAGAAGCAGGGTAATGGCAACAAGAAGTGGGATGACCAAACCAGGACAGTCTTACAGGACACCCCATGAAGCAATGGAAGAAAGTGTATCTGTCAGTGGGGAGGGGAGTAACACTGGCAGAAGGGGAACCTCAGTCCTTGAGCAGAAGACAGTCCCCAGGGGTATGGCAGAGCTGTGAACAAACATCACTAGGAATGATGGGAAAGGCTGTCGCTGGAGCATAGAGACAGCAGAGACAGGTTCCAGAGTTGAAACACACAAAGGTTAAAAGCACCCTTCAGCAGCTCTAGTATGACAGGTGAGGAAAAACCAAGGAGCTGGAGGGTCATTGTTTGGGCAATGACAATGCCTGCCCGTATTCAACCTAAGATGCTCATGTGAGGGATTTGGGATACTGCAGGCTGCACGTACCCTATTTCTGTGCTGGGGAAATCTATGGAGTAGCGAGAGAAGGATGGAAGGGGAACCAAACCTGAGCATTAATTTGAAATAAACTCCTGTGACTGCTAATACACTTGAAAAGACATAAAGGTTTTGATTTGATGTTCCATGAGATGCCAGTGAAGAACTTTACTCTTTGTAACCCTTAAGTTCTGTATAATAAATTTCCTGACTGCTATGATTCCGTGAGAAAATCATTTCAAAGTTTTTTCATTAATGGTTAGAAACATGCAAACTCACTTATAGTAAATCTAGGATTCACTAGGCTCCAAAGGAGAGAAAGAGAAACCTAACACTAAACTATCCTGTAGAGTCTACAGTGTAGACTAACATATTTAGAGCTTTGAATAATGTACCTTTGATTATAACTCATATGTAAGCTCAAGCCATGTGAGAAATCAGAGATAGCCAAGTATTTGGAAGCAGAAAAGAGATGACCTAGGAACACAACATTTTCTCACTGGATGTGGCCAGTTGCCTACCATTTGCGTGTGCAGCAGATGGCAAAAGACAGTGAGGGTGGGACTGGCTGGCACTTCATAGACTGCCAGGCTTCGTCTGGGCTCTTGATAAATATTAATTAATGAATTGAATCCATTGAAGAGTGCTGTCCATGCTGCCAATTATGACAACCAATCTTTGTTTTATGTATTATTATCCTCATGTTAGCATGACAGGGAATCTTTGGTATGTCTTTATAAAGACTGAATGGACTACACAGATAACCCAACAAAGGTGAAACTCAAAGGCACACTGTTTTTAGATCTTACTTTATCAACATATTATTAAAATCATATTCTAGTGATATCTTGATTAGTAATTCAATCAAAATAATGTTATAATATTTTAGCAAAATCAATCTGTGTGTGATAGAGACTGGGAGAGTGTCAAGTTTTTTCTTTGCCTGGGGCTATCGTGAACAAGGAGGGAAAATAAGCCAGACAGCATTCATTCACAAAGAGGGCTTATATTCCCGGGGTACACAATCCATGTAATTTTGGAGTGTGAAAGTGTAAACTGGGCTCCTGAATTGAAAACCATTCAGAGGGATCTGTGTCCCTCCCTTAGGAGAGAGGGGGTTATAGAGATACAGCCCTGATGAAATGAAGGTGATCTGAAGATTAGCAGTCCCTCTGAGGGATTAGAGTTGAGGAACCATAAAGAAATTTAGATGTTCAAAAGCATTCCTAAATTAAGATGTGTTAATTCTAGTTTTTCTGAAGTAATTTCCAAATGTAAAGCGTCGTGGCAATACATGTTCTTTGTTATAGCAAGTTACCCAGAATGTCTGCCTGCCTTGACAGCCTGTGAGTTCAGATAAGGACTCATTAATATTAATGCCCTGATTGATTCCACAGACTCTCTTTTATGGCAAGATATCACCCTCCCTCCTAGTGTGAAATGTCTGCAAATGTTGGCCACTTGTTTCTGGGAGTCCTCCTGTGCTGTCTCAGAAGTACTCAGTTCCCTTTACTCCAGCCTTCTTGTCAACGATACTGCCAGGCGATGTCCTAAGGCAGTGATTTTCAACCTTTTTCATCTCATGTCACATAAACTAATTACTAAAATTCTGTAGCACACCAAAAAGTATATAATATTTTTTGCTAATCTGACAAACAAAAAATAGGTGTAATTATGATTCATTCAGACCAGATGGCTATTGTTGTGTTGGCTCTTGTCATTTCTTTTACTTGACAATCTGAGGGAAAAGAGGTCAGTGTCCCTGACAAAATAAAAATTGCATGTTTTAAAAATACTTGCTGCACACTGGTTGAAAACAGCCGTCCTAAGGGGAGGTAACTGGTCACTGGCAATTTCCCAAGGTTTATAAAAGGATATTGTTAGGCTCCAGAGTTACCATATGGGAATGAAGTCTCCCTTCCTCCTTTGTGCCCTGTCATTTGTGCTCTACAGTAGCAAAATTAGTGTCTCAAGCCCCTCCTGAATACAGCTCCCTCTAGTTTTGGTTTGTTAGACCTAGCCCTAGGCACAGATAAGAAACATTCAGGCCCTGGCTGCTGTCTTTGAGTGGCTGGAGCATCAGCCCAAGTACCCAAAGGTCACAGGTTCAATTCCCAGTCAAGGACACATACCTGGGCTACAGGTTCAATCCTCGCCCCATTTGTGGCTTGTGCAGGAGGCAACCAATTGGTGTGTCTCACATCGATGTTTCTCTCTCTCTCTCCCTTTACCTCACTCTCTCTCTCTCTCTCTCCCTTTCTCTCTCCCCCTCCCTCCTTCTCTTCCACTCTCTCTAAAAACCAATGGGAAAAATATCCTCTGGTTAGGATTAACAAAACAAAGAAGCAAACAAACAAAAGAGAACAAGCAAACAAAAGGGTAACATTCAGGCATTCAGGCTATCCCTACTTGTCCTTCAGGAAGGAAGATACACATTGCTTCTCCAGGGAAGCATTTTCTGACTTCTAGAATGTGTTAGGATTCCCATCTTTATGTTCTCATAGTTCTCTATACTTCTATCATTTTCATGATTTGTTTTGTCTGCTTTCCCTTTCTAAATTCTTTACTTATAAATGCAAAAGCTGTGTACATTTAGAGAATATTGTTCCTTGGCAGGGACACTACTGCACCAGTCTAATAGGAACTACTGACATAGGATTCTCTAAGTTGGGGAGAAGAGGCTCTGGTCCTCAGCATTAATAAAACATGGCAGATGCTTAATAAATATTTTTTCTTTATTTATTAAGTTTATTGGGGTGATATTGGCTAATAACATTACATAAGTTTCAAGTGTATGATTCTATAATAAATGTTTTCAAATTTTTCAAGTAAATACCCAGAAGAGTGATTGCTGGATCACATGGTAACTCTATTCTTAATTTTCTTAGGAGCTTCCATACTGCTTTCCACAGTGAATGTACCAATTTACATTCCCACCAGCAGGCAGTACATGAGGCTTCTTTTTTCTCTACACCCTCTCCAGCAGCTGTTATTTCTTGTCTTTTTGATAACAGCCATTTTAACAGGTGTGGGGTGGTATCTCATTGTGGTTTTTATTTTCACTGCCCTTATAGCTAGTGAAGTTGGTCTTCAGCAGTAATAAAACATGGCAGATGCTTAATAAATATTTTTATTTATTTAGATCTGTTGGCCATTTGTATGTCTTCTTGGGAGAAGTGTCTGTTCAGGTCCTCTACCCATTTTTAACTAGGATTGTTTGCGTTTTTTCTTGATGTTGAGTTATATGAGTTCTTTATATATTTTGGATATTAACTCCTTATCAGAGGTATTGCTTGCAAATATCTTATCCCAATAAGTAATTTTAAATGAGTAAATCTTATAATGTATTTCTATGTCCTATACAACTTTACTTAAAATCCATGTATAAACTATATTTTCAAGAATACCAAACAATGCAAATATGCCTGGGTGGTGCAGCTCCCCAGTTAAGCAGACACTTAAATTCTAAATCCCAAATTATACTTAAGTGAAATACTTGAAATTTGTTATATAAAAAAATCTAAATAAAGTCCTGCATATATAAAAATATATGAAATATAACTAATATAAAATCATGTAATGTAATATAATATAATACAATATTACATAACCTTTTTCGTGTTTGGAAAACTAATGATGAGGCGAGTGCCATACAGAAGAGGCTGAGATTTCCATCACCAATTCAGATGTCCATACGGGAAGAAAATGTGGTAATGATGTCAGCAGCAATGAGCATACAGGATTTGGGGTGGAAGAAACAACAAAAGGACACGGACATGTATGTATTCATTCAGTTATTCTACAAATATTCATTGATCACTAGTTCCATAGTAAGTGCTATTACAGATCTGGGGAACATAATGATAAATAAAATGAGGAAAACATACAATAAATGAGTTAATAAATAAATGACAAATAACATTAACATATGATGAAGAAAATTCCGTAAAGCCATAGGATAGAGCATGTGGTTATTTAATACAATTTGGTCATGGACCGACCTATCTGAATAAAGAGAAGTGAGCATATAAAGATCCTGAAAACAGCATTGCAGGAAAGTAAACAGCACTCGGAAACAAATCAGGCAATACTGACAGGTAAAGAACCTATGAGGTTATTTTAAAAAAGTCAATGAGAAAAGTATACAAATGGGATTTATGGCAACACCTAATTCATTGATATTCATCTTCGGAATATTTGTGCTTTACAGACAGTACAAATCAGATGTTCCATGCACTTGCTAAACACTTTACATTTAACCATCTCAAAAAACCCATGATGTAAGTAGTAATATTACCCCTATTTTACATATGAGGGTATAAAGTAAAAAAGTTAGGAAACTTTCCCAAGGCCACAAAATCAACAAACGTCAGTTCTGAGATTTGAATCCAGAAAGCCTAGCTACAGAATATATGGTATTAATCAGATTCAGTATATGGTCTCTAATGCATTTCTAATTTTAATGTCATTTGTGCTAATCTAGATACATGGGGAAATGTATATTTTAATATTTGAATTATTTAAATAATCACTTTTTTCCCAATTATTGTCAATAATTTGGTTTTCTTCATTGAAAAACATTAATATAATTAATTAATATAAGTAATTAATATAATTACTTTGTGTTCTTTACCTTATTGTGTGCTGTGCAATTGTAATGTTTGTGGCAGAAATAGCTATAAAATAGTATCATCAGTGCAATAATTTATATTGTCTTCACAGTTATTGGCATCATTTGGCATCAAAAAACAATAAAGTTAGCAACAGTAGTTGATGTCAACCATGGAGGCACTTAAATGAGTGGGTTACCTTCACTTTGGTAAATAAATAATAGTTTTTGAATTTACATCAGCTATAACTTTAGTGTTTGCTAAACCTTCTTTCCTGGTGAGAGAAGAAACAATAAAAATATTAATTTAAGGTTTTCATGTACATTTATGTTATGTTGGATTCTAAATATGATTTAATATCATATTTCTAAAGGATTAATGGAAATTGTATTATTTTAAAAAATCCTAAAAGATAATACTAAAAATAGAATCAGCATATGGTACAGCCACTTAAGATGGTTCAAAATGAATTACACATAATTTCTGTCAGTGGTTCTGGATACTTCTTGGAATTCTTCCTTTGAGCAATGTTAAAAATAAAATATCAACATTATTATTATGAAAGTATCCATGGTGATTAGCAAATAGATAAATAGAGTCAACTCATGGAACATTTATATTAATTTTATTTATTAAAAAATGTGTTTGCTAGTATTATTAATCACCCATTGCTTCATAGCTCAGTGAATGGAAAGCTGGAGCCAAACTGCTATTTTTGCCCAGATATATTTTTTAAAAATTATACCAATTTTGTTTATTTAAATATGCCAGCAAGAATGGCCTCTGCTGGCCATTCATCTGCTGCTGGCACATTCTTTGCTATGTACAATTCATTGTGTCTAAGTGCTTTGCCTCCTATCAAACAAAGCTCCAGTAGTAGGGATAATGGATTTAACAGATATGCTTTGTAATGGCTGGAAAAACACTGACTTGAGATCACAACTGGGAGAGAATGTTAGAGCTAGAAGCCAGTCTGAATGTTCCAGTGGGCAGTGCCAAACACAGACACAGTAGATGGCAGATGGTAAATATATTCTCCCCAACTGACAATTGCAATTCCCATGGCCAGACAGTTCCTACGTCATGCAGTTCCCAGGTCAAATAGACTTCATTCTATAGCTATGCTCAACAGACTTATGTAATTATCTTTAAAAAACACATAATTTGAACTACAGAAGTACTTGATATGTACAATAAAAATATAAATACTTTTTACAAATTTAGAACACTGAAAAACCTATTTGATCATGCATATTGTGCTATATTATTCTGGAATGCTTTGAAGTATTACAGAGTACTCAGTTAACACCTTTAGTTTTTTGGGGGGAAAAAATGTTTCCACAGTGGAAACTAAAACAGAAAATAATTCAAAAATTTTGCCAAGTTACATGCTTTTATGGGTATTGAAATTAGGAAAATGATTAGAACTGCTGTATAAGAGGTAATTTTTAAAAAAATACACATTTATTGATTTCAGAGAGAGGAAGGGAGAGGGAGAGGGAGATAGAAACATCAATGATGAGAGAGTCATTGATTGCCTCCTGCATGTCCCCTACTGGGGATGGAGCCCGCAACCTGGGCATGTGCCCTGATCAGGAATTGAACTGCAATCTCCTGGATCATAGGTTGATGCTCAACCACTGAGACAGCCCTAGCCGTGCTAGGAGGTAATTTTTATATCAGGCTTTTGCTGTGTGCAGTTGATGTTTCAGAAAAAAAAATTATTTGGTCCAGAGTTTCTCCAGATTAGTATGAATTAGATTAGTTAAAATGAAAGCTACTGGGTTTTATTTTGATATCGTTATGTTAAGTAGAATTATTTCTTCTAACATTCGTAAAAATGATCAGCTGTTAACCTAGAAAAATATGGTCATTTGTTGGTCTTCAAATATATAACAGATTAGAAATGCTGATAATATTGGCTAGTTCAACACAAAGATCTTTCTAGATTTCAATTATGCTACTACATGGAAGTCACATTTCAGTCTGTAGTAATCCCTCTGAATATTGGGATATATATAAAAGAAGGCGACACACCCTATACCCAGTGTTGAGATTGTCATATGGAAAAGCATCCACTCTCCCAGATTGGCAGAATTCTCTATATCTTTTTCCCCCCTCTTTCACTCTGAGAATACAACTAAGAATTTTGCAGATAAAATCTTGCTGGAATTTGCAAGCTACAGTTTTCAGGTGCTGATTTACATTAAGGTCTAGTTGTGCCAGCTTCAAAAATGAGACTGGGCACAAAGCCAGATGACCTTAAATAACTCCAGAAATGAGCAGTCACCTGTGCATTAATAATTTGCATATGACAGACTCCCATGTAGTGCCAAAGTATATAATGCAGATCAGAATACAGATCTGAGTTCCTCAATATCTATCCCTGACATCATATTAATGCGATAATTGCCAAATTTCCACAACATGGGCTGAACTTAGCGGGCAGCTTTTTCCCAGGTCTCAGCTATTCTCATTCATGCATCAGGACTCACCTGGGGACTGATTGGGCTGACTGGCCTGGCATGACCCCGCTCACAGCCCTGGGGCATGGCTGGCAGATGGCTAGGGCAACAGGAGAGACTAGGTGACAGGTCTCTCTTCATCCAGCAGGACAGCCCGGGGCAGTGCATTTACATGGTGGTTGCAGAGTTCCGTGAGCTGCAAGAAAGGGACAAACCCCAGAACACAGCATTTTCTAGTTCTCAGCTTGTCTCATGTTTGCTCTTACCCCACTGGCCCAAACAAGTCACAGGGCCAAGCCCATCATCGAGTGGGTGGGCACTTCGAATTACAAGGGAAGGCTACATGGATAGGGGAGGCCGATGATTTGTGGCTATTTTTGCAATCTGCCATACTTGTTAAACACAGTCAGTTTAACATGCATAACTGAGCACCCACTGGGTTTACAGCTTCAGCTATGATTGATAGAAAACAAGGCCAAAACTACCACAGGGTTCAGTTTTCAATAGGTCAAAATTGGGTAAATTCTCTAATCTACAAATTTAACATTGATTTAAATTCATTGAGCTTTGGCTGCATGCAAATATCAGCATTTTAGTTACATTATTTCATTTGACTAAAAACGCTCAATGAGGCAGCTCAGTGTATTAATTATGAGTATAGACTTGAAGTGAGACCGCATCTGTTCAGTCTTAATGCATCACTTAAATGTTTCCTGTGGTACTTTGCTTAAATAATCTGCCTCCCAGGGTTCTTGTGTTTGCCTGTATTACTATATACAGAGGCTCTGTGTGTCTAAGATATCATGAGTACTATGTAAATTATCACTATTACTATAAATTATGTATATATCATCTCTGTTTCAGTAATCATACAGCCAAGAGAAATTAATTAACTCACTAAAATAACACAGTCTGCAATTAAGTTGAAGATAGTATGATTCAAAATTCCATAGTTCATCTACTGAACCCTGTTTTTACACATAAGTAATATTTTTAACCTATAAATACCCACTGTATTAAAGTCTTTTTTAAAATTTTTAAATTTTATTTTTGTTTAAAATATTACAGATGTCCCTTTTTCTCCCCAATGTCCCATTCCACTCTATCCCATCCCCCTCCCCAGTCCTTCTCCCCACCACTGTCTGTGTCCTTGGGTTGTGCATATATGCATATAAATTCCTTGGTTACTCTCTACCCCTCCACCCACCTGCTCTCCTCCATCCCTCTGACATTCATCAGTCTGAAAGTCTTTAACAATTGAAACCATGGTTTTCTTTTTCTTACTAACATGACAAATATTTTGACTTGAATAATTTTAAACAATTGTCTCTAATATAGAAATTCATAATTAACAATTCCCAGGTTATACTGAATTATATTGCTATCTCAAAAAATGATACATAGTCTTTACTTTCTTTCTGATAGTTTATATACTTTGCCAACTTGCAATATTAAGGATTGATGAGCCTATTGAAAAAAATGTTAAACATAACATAGTGGCCAAAAACATCTGGATTTCAATTCCAAATCTTCCAGTTATACAGGGTAGGGCAAAAGTAGGTTTACAGTTGTGAGTATGAGAAACACTAAGTTTAGTCATGTATTATTATTAATTTATTTTCATATTATTTTCCATAGGAACATCTGTAAACCTACTTTTACCCCACCTTGTATAAAGCCTAGGCACATTATTGCCTTCTTTGATTCTTAGTCACATACATGAATATAAAATTATGACCTATATCATAGAGAATTAAATGAGATAAAGTACTTTCAAAAGATAGAACAGAGGGTAGAGTATAGTGAAAGTTTAATGTATGCTGTGATTAAAAATTGAAATCCTAATTGTTTTAGTAATATAAAAAACTTTTTTGAGTGAACTTTATGTAAATTAAATGTACATTTTAGTATTAGAATATCTTATTAGGATTCTATTATGACATAATAGCTCTAATAGATGTATTATGAAAACACTTTTTAGGAAATAGTTTAAACTTATTTATTTAAATAAAATGGCAACTTCTAAGGATGTATTAGTAATGAAGAGCAGTTTTGCAGTGCCTATACATATAATAAGCATCAAATTTCTGGTATTGATTTACTACATGAGATGCTTAATAGTTTGGAATTGGATGCTGGATACATAATAGTTAGGGACATGGACTCTAGAAACAAACCACCTAGATTCAAACATCACCTCTATCACTTTCCCTGACTATTATGTTGGACAAAGGCTTACCCTGAATCTTAGTTTCCTCACATATAAGATGGAATTGATACTCAACATGCAGATGTATTGTAAGAATAAAATGAGATCACTTATATTAAGGTGAAAACATGAAATTCTTACATGTTTTAATTTTTTATTTTCCCACTGCTTCTCAGAGAGAGTGGAAGGAGGAGAGAGAGAGAGAGATCTTTATTGGTTGCCTCCTGCACCCACCCTGACTGGAGCCAGGTATCTAGCCTGCAACTGAGGTACATGCCTTAGGTCAGAATTGAACCTGGGACCCTTCACTACAAAGGCTGACGTGCTGACCACTGAGCCAAACCAGCTAAGGCTGGCACCATATTTCAATGCTAGCAGATAGAGGCTCTCTCCATAATTTGAAAGACCTACTGAGGGCCATACTCTGAAATAGAAGCAACGTGGGTTTAGTATATGACCTATTTCTATTTACCAAGTTGTGTGTCACATAGAAGTATTGTTTTCTTCATTAGAGCAGAGATATTGCTCATCTGCTTTAAGGTCCAAAGGTAGTTTCCAAATTCTCTCTGGAGTGGCATATTTCCAACTTCAGTGGCTCCTAGGTGATGGCAGTGATCTTAGAAGGTGTCCTGGAAACCATGAGCATTGCAATTTTGAGAACTGGACTGGCTGCACAGTTTTGGGTCAGCCATCTGAGCAATCACTGAAAAAAAATTTTTTTAATAATTCTTGAAATATATTTTATCTTAAGCAAGCTTCTGCTGGATTCCAAAATGGGCATGACATGGAAAAATATGCTCCTTTTTATTTTGTAAGAACAGGAAGAAGGCAGAAGATGGTACCCAAGGCTTACCTATTGGCATGACCTTAGAGAAGCACTGTATTTGTGGGTCTCTAGGGGAATTGGGCCACCAAATGTCAGCTCTTCTGTCCCCAGGGAGAAGTTACAATTCAAAGTGATTCATGGGTACCAACATCCTTTTAGGAAAGCAAGGTGGTTCTTGGAGCATGGGCATTTGAGTACTAATGTCTATACCCTACATATACAGTGATTGGATAGTGAGGCCAGAGCTGGTGTTCTACAGCGATTAAGAAAGTGGGACCCGTGTCAGTCCAAAATTAAAAATAATATTCGTAAAATTAGCTAACATTCTTAGGGATAGGTCTAAACATTAGTGTAAATTGTTACCAGATTTTTCTTCTTTCTACCTGGAAGAATTAACATAAAATATGCTTTTTAAATGCATACATGGTTTCATAACTTTTGATTTTTGCTCCACTCTTTCTCCTTCCTTTCCCTCTTGGCTGACCTCACGGAGGAATGGAGCCGCTCCCTTCATTTTCCAGCAGAGAAAGTATTCACTCTTCTAGCTAATGTAATGGTAGCCTGATGTCTCTAATCAAATATAAGGACTTGAGATTTAGTTTGAAAGCATCAGCATAACACATTTAAGTATAGATATATTACTACAAGTGTAACTCTCTGGTTCTTAGAATACATTAATAATACTTGAGAATATTTTTCTCCCAATTCAGATTGTGTTAGTAGTTTTGACTTATTTAATCAAACACTATTTTTTAAATTAAGGTTATTTTTTCTTTTACTTTATCCCTCTATTTTTTAATTAGCATGTACGTAGGTGAAACTCCTTCCTGATGACATACATTCAATTGAATTTGTTGAACAAATATGGAGACTCTATTTTAGAGAAGACTGTGTCAAGCAGCAGAAAGAATCAATTGTGCTTTCTCTTGCCTTGCATAGAGTGTCTTTTACATAACAGATGACCAGTAAACAGTTATTGAATTAAACAAAGTGTATTTTTTGTTTATGCTTTTAAAAAAGGTTTAGATAGGCTGACAATTTATATAACGATCATTCAGGTTTCAAAGGAAGTACCATAGTAGAGGCTCAGTGGCTGCAAAAGAAGAAATGATTTCAGGACTCTTCTATTGTCAGACAAGAGAAAGCACATGCTAGATATAGAGAAACAGCCAGTAATTCATTGCTCTGATGATGGATGCATGGAGTAAAAAGTATAAATCTCAGACCATATGAGTCCCAAAGAACAGTACAGGTGATATTGAAATTTTGTTAGCCATATTAGTCAATATTTTATTAAATAATAAATTAATATTTAATATTTAAATTAATATTAAATTAAACATTAAATTAATATTTAATATATAATATTAAATATTGGTGGATTTGGAGGTGACCATCAGAAGTGGACAAGTTAATGGTACCAGGAGGCTAGGAGGCTGTGAAACTGATAAACAAGGGTCGGTGATTCAGCTATTATAAGGTTATGAGGGAAAAATCAGACTGTCATAGCTAACAATGACCAGTTGTAAGAATCACAAAAAAGTGAAAATCTAAACATAAAAATGGGTAGATACCAAAGACCCTGAGCATTGGAATTAGACCTGACATGCAATTTCTGTCTGAGGCTTTCAGCACATTAATTAATGCACTTAAGTCTCCATTTATCCTGAAAATGGGGATAATATTACATAATGTGGACTAACTAGCATTGTGCCGTGGCAGAGGCTAAATAAATGCTAATATATGTTCCTTGGTGGTTGCAAGATGGAGATATATAAGCTGTGACACTGTTCCACAGAGAATCAAGGTGAAAAGAAAGTGTTCTTTAGCACTGAGGTGCAGACCACTCTGTGATATGTTGCACCAGGACTCCCTAGAGTTCTGAGGAACCAGCTAAGCAAGCCTTAACTACTGAGACGGAGATCAATTGTCATCTTGGACAGTTTCGGATGGTATATGACTGTCTCTGTTTTTTCAGTTAAATAATAATTTATTCCTTATTATAAATAACAGTAACAATTATTTACTTTTATATCTTTAACAGCCTATACAATATATATTATTATTTTTATCTCCTGCAGAGGAAGGTAAAGCTCAAAGAATCTAACTTTTCTAAGTATTCCCGTAATACGCCCACGTGTCTGTTTTTATTGTCAATAGCCTCCTCGAGATCGCTCTCATCACTTGCCTTTAAAGCATACACATCATCAATCATGACCCCTCCAAACCCACATCTGACCCTCAGTCACCATGCCCCAGCCACACTGTTCCTCTTTCAATTTCCTCCTACAGGGACTTCATTCGTGTTCGTCCTTTTGAGAACAATCTAAACACCCCATTCTTTGACTTCTCGTTCTTAGGGTATCAACCTAAACTCACTTCCTCAGAAAGAACTTCCTTTACTGTTCAATTTAAATTGGATCTCCCTGGCTGTCTTTTTGACAATCTATTTGTTTCAATTTTAGATCTTTCACTTTCAGTTTGCAATTATCTGTTTATTTGTGTGATTACTACTTATTGTGTGTCTTATCCTCTAGACTTTAAGTGCTGCACAATTAATGACCATTTCCATATTCTTCACAACTGTCCATCGGCCCAGTGGTTAGCATATTTTGGAATGAATGAATAAATAAAGATCACTGTTAAGTGAATAGAAAGACTAAATTCTGAAAATCATGTTACACGTATATGTGAGACCATATAATAATTAGTATTTCTGGAAAAACCAAAACGCTAACATGTTTCTTCAGATAACAATATATTGGCTCCAGTAACTTAGAGAGTAAAGCTACACATATCTTCTTTGGAGTTACCATGTGAATGTTGGGCTTGTTTCCCCCACATAGGCTATGAAGTTCAGATTCTTTTTTATTTTTTAGCCATTAATATTTTTATTTTTAAATTATTTAATTTTTATTTATTTTTAAAGTTTCTTTATCTTTATTGTTGAAAATATTACAGATGCCTCCTTTTTACCACCAATGATCCCCTCCACCCCCATCCACCCCACCCCCAGGCCTTCCCCAGACCAATGTCTATGTCCATGAGTTATACTTATAAACATATAAGTTCTTTGATTAATCTCTCCCTACCCACGCTCCAATTCCAACCTTCCCTCTGAGATCCCTCAGTCTGTTTCATGCTTCTATTTCTCTGGATCCATTTTGTTCATCAGTTTATTTTGTTTATTACATTCCAATGAATGTAAGTGAGATCATGTGGTACTTGTCTTTCTCTTATTTCACTTAGCGTAATACTTTCTAGTTCCCTCCCTGTTGTCCCAAAAGATAAAAGATCCTTCTTTATTATAGCTGTATAGTATTCCACAGTGTAAATGTAGCTTACAGCTGCATAGTATTTACAGCTGCATAGTATTCCAAAGCTTTTTTATCCACTCATCTACTGATGGGCATTGGAGCTGTTTCCGGATCTTAGCTATTGTAAATTGTGCTGCTGTGAACATAGGGGTGCGTAAGTTCTTTGTGATGGTGTTTTGGGTTTTTTAGGATATATTCCTAGAAGTGGGATCACTGGGTCAAATGGCAGGTCAATTTTTAATCTTTTGAGAAACCTCCATACTGCTTTCCACAGTGGCTGCACCAGTCTGCATTCCCACCAGCAGTGTACCAGGGTGGCCTTTTCTCCACACCCTCGCCAGCACTTGACTTGATGGCAGCCATTCTGACAGGTGTGAAGTGATAACTCATTGTGTTTTTATTTGCATGTCTCTGATGGTTAGCGACATTGAGCATTTTTTCATATGTCTCTTAGCCATCTATATGTCCTCTTTGGAGAAGTGTCTATTTAGGTCCTTTGCCCATTTTTTGATTGGATTGTTTGTCTTTCTTTTAAGTTGTATGAGTTCCTTATGTATTTTGGATATTAACCCTTTATCAGGTATGTTATTGGCAAATATGTTCTCCCATACAGTGGGCTTCCTTTTCGTTCTGTTGATGGTTTCCTTTGCTGTGCAGAAGCTTTTTATTTTGATGCAGTCCTATTTGTTTATTTTCTCCTTAGTTTCTCTTGCCCAAGGAGATGTATTGGCAAACATAGTGCTACGAGAGATGTCTGAGATTTTGCTGCCTATGTTTTCCTCCAGGATTTTTATGGTTTCACATCTTACATTGTCTTTTATCCATTTTGAGATTCTTAATTCAATCTTTTTTAAAAAATTATGGATTGCATTACTCTTAAATTTATTTCAAGAATATGTTGTTTCAAATTTTTATTATGGTTGAACTATAATTTTTCCTCCCATAATTCATTTGAAGTCATTATGGAAAAGAAAATTAACTTTAAATATTTAACTAAAACTCAAAGATATCTTTACTTCATTAAAATGCAGGGTTTTTTTTTTTTTACATTTCTCATAATGCTGCTTAGAAATGCTATTTTAAATATATCAATGAGCTTATATATTTTAACAAGAGTTAAGAATAGTCACATAAAGCTCTTCTTATGTTGCTTACATTTCAAAAAGAAATTGACATTCAAAATAGATTATACAGGATCCTCTAAACTTTTATTAAAATGTAACATAGACTTACAAAAGTACACAGATCATAGTTATGCAGCCCATTGAATTATTACAAAGTGAATATACGTATGTAGCTACCAGCACTTCTCAATTAATACTGCCCCCAGCAAAGATTACCACTCTTCTGACTTCTATCAATATAAAATGGTTTTGTCGAATTTTGAACTTTGGTTCTGGCTTATTTCATTCAACATACAATAGACTCTGTCCTGCTCTTGGGTGTAACATGAGTTTTGTTCTTTCTCACTGCTGTGCAGTATTCTAAGTATTTACCACAGTTTATCAATTATATTATTGACGTACTTTTCACCTCTTCTGGGGGGTCTCATGAATAATATTTTCATTAAAATCCTTGGATGTGCCTGGCCGGGTGTGGCACAGTGGTTGAGCGTCGACCTAGGATCCAGGCGTTGGGGGTTCGATTCCCGGTCAGGGCACATGCCCGGGTTGCAGGCTGCAGCCGATCAGTGACTCTCTCATCATTGATGTTTCTGTCTCTCTCTCTCCCTCTCCCTTCCTCTCTCTGAGATCAATAAAGATATATTTAAAAAAAAAAAAAAAGCCTTGCGCGTGTTTTGTGGTGCACAAATGTGCTCAGTTCTGTTGGCTATACATCTAGGAAGAGGAGTTGCTGGGTATGCAGGGTTTTTGGTGGGTTTTTTTAAAAGCTATTAGCTTTTAAACATTGTTTTTGCCTTATGTTCTGTCCTCTGCTTTCCGTGCAGAAAACATACGGTGGGTTTTTTCTTTTGACAATGCCCCATATTCTCCAATGTCCCTTTATTTCCCTTTCCCCTCCTCTTCCTTCTCCTTCATCTCTGTGCTTCACTTTGAATATTTTCTATGGGTCTACATGTCAGTTTACTAATCCCATTAGAGTGTTAAAATCAACAATTAAGTTCTTCATTTTAATTACTGTCAATTTTAATTCTAGACTTTCCATTTGATTCTTTTCTCAGATATTCCATTTACAGAACGAAATTTCCATCCATTATTTTTAACATATTAATAAAATCTGTTGCTGCCAATTTGAATAACTGGATGATCTGTGAGTCTGCTTCTGACTGAAAGCTGGAGCTTTTTAATGAAAATGTTCTAAAAGCTCTGGGTGGTGTTTTTATCTCCAGAAACGAATTACCCTATCCTCTAGTGGAGACCACAAGTTGGGAAGATCATAGTAAATCACAGCTTAATTGTTGTAGCCGGCTTGTAATTTTTATATGGCCCAGTTTATTTCTGTTTCATTTATTTCTCATAGGGTGTTATTCTTTGGGGCACTGACTCAGAGCCTAGAATACATAGTAGGGTCCTTCTTCCTCAAAAGGTCCTTATTTCCTGTTCTTATCTCTGTGGCACTAAGAAACTTCCAAATATTCCTGTCAGCTTTTAAATGGAGTATTTCTACTTTCTACTCAGGGGTTTTAGACTTTTCCTCATTGCATAGAATGGAACAAATACTTCAATGAAGAACACCGCTGAGTGTAAGTAATGTAAGCAAGGCCAATTCTCTCTGCCTCCTTCACTCTAGATTCTTAAATTCTGGATGCCTCACTTCAATGTTGGTCTCTCAGTCCAACCACCTTTCCTCTACACACCCCACGTTTTAACTAAAGCTTTCCATCTCTTAGCTGTTGTCTTCTGCCTTTCTCAGTCTCACCATTCCAAGAATCAGCAAGCGCTCTGAGAATGAAAGCTGCTCCTGGCATTGCAGCTCACCTCCTCCTTGTGCTTCACTTCTCTGTGGAATTGTGACCCTCAAGTTCTGATACCTCAGCAACTTTCCAATGACCTCAAACAAATCCCCTCCCTGCTTCGTAGCTTTAGCTGCCTGTTCTAGTTATTTTCAGTAGGAGTGCTAGTCAATCAAAGCTACTCTAATAGCCACTGGGAAATACCTCAAAAGTTGGTTTTGATAATTTAAGTGTTACAATGTTTTGAGTGTCTGAATCTGAGTGATTTAACAAGCATTTTATAATCTTAAATAAAGTCCATAAAAACATGAAAATCTGTTTGCCATAATATGTGTGAAATAGGAAACCCAAAGGCACTATGATAATGGAATGGCTCTCTTTATTTCTGAAAGAAAAAAGTTGTTCTCATAATCTGAGAACAGGTTGTACATACGAAATATAAGGTAGTAAAAAAAATCAATATATAGTTGCTTAGTATTTAGAATGGAAATAATATGCTGATTGCAGTACACAAGAATTTCCTTTGCAATCCATGGGAAATATGAACTTATTAGTCACTAGTTTTCCAGCTAAGGCAGAGGCAAAAAATAGGTTTGTGCTGTAGTCAAATGAATAGTGAAAGTTTCATTGGCAATAAGAGATTTCCAGACATTTAGGTGTTGCAGAGCATGGGGCTCAGAAACTGTTACCACTAGACAGTTTCACTTTTATTCTGCCAAAAGACATTAATAAACATCTGACTGTTGCCAAAAACATTAGGACAGTGAAAAGAAACTTATTGAAATGCTTTTAAAATCCTGTAAATCCCTTTTAGCTGAAATTATATTTTGGATGTAAATTTTAAAAAATCAAACTTATATTCTCTCTTTATTTTATATACTAATACTTTAGGGCTAAGCTTAATAGCAAATTAAATGTAAGTGAAACTAGTGACTCAAATTTAGAGTTGGACAGGACAGTATTCAGATGCTTTAGAGAGTAAGAGAGAATTTATCTATGCTTCTATTTTATGTATCAGGGCTTAATTTTCCTATAAAATAGTGTGTAATTTTTTAAAAGTTTGTTCCATAAGCATTAAGTATTTTCAATGAGAAATATATTATTTTGAGATTGTGAAGTAAACATTTTAATACTAAAAATGCCTAGTATATAAAATTTCATATTTCTATAATATGTTATTTATTCATACTTAATAATAACTAAATGTTAGCCACAAATTCCTCTCTATTTTAGAGACATTGAAAACTTCGTTAGCACAGTAGAAATTCATAAATGTGTCTCAAATAAAAGCACTACATCTATAAATAGCAAAGACTGGAGAGTCAGGAGGAGAGGGGGGATTATATTTCCAGACATAATAACTTGTTTACAATTATGGTTTGTATATATGGAGACTGCTGACTCACTGGTAACTTACACACTCATGATTCAATCATTCCATTTCTCATTCACCCTTGTTGATAACTTTGTATTACTTCATCAAATCATTACTTTACACAGCTTATAAGCACTCTTCTTCAAGTCTTCCATGAAAGTAATCTATTCTTTTTATCAGCTTCTATATATTTGTTTCCTGTACCATGCATTTGAAGCTTCCTAATGTGCCAGACTGTTATTTATCTGTGTTATTCCATGATTTACCCTCCAATGGATGTTGTGTTGTGACAAGAGTCTGCATTGGAATTAGAAAACTCAAAATCTATCGTTGCTGTCCTATTATTACCAGGTTTGGGTTAAGTAAGACACTTTCTATTCATTGATTTGTTCTTAGAATGAGGGAATTGTTATATATGGTCTCTGATTTTTAATTTAAATTATTTTATTTGATCTCATTGTTCCCATTAATTTAGTGTAAATTCAAATTATAACTTCTATTATCTTCAAATGAATAAAGTTTAACATTTATTTCACTTGTTTTCCTTATATCTAAAACTGTTCTAACCCTCTAACCCTATTTTGTAGCTTTTGACATTTGCGTTGCCTTCATCTCTCATGTGTATTTCAGGTGAACTGACTATGCAATTTAAAAACAAACAAACAAACAAACAAGAAAACTCTTCTGAGAAATAACTTACTGTCAAAGATTTTACTAACATATGGATCACCAATAATTTTCCCAGCACCATTTACTGAAAAATGTATCTGCAGTGATCTGTAACTTTGCCTCTTTAAAAATCAAATTTTTATATTTGTGTTCATCTGTGATAGGGCACAATATTTTGTTCTATTATTTACACTGCTTCACTGTCTTATTATTATAATTTAAAATTAAGTCTTCGTCTTTGGTAAGGGAATTCCAGCAACATTTTTCTTCTGTTACAACCTTGTCTTGACTTTCCTTGACCCTTTGAATTTCCATATTAGAATTTACACTTAAGTTCCACCAAAAAACTTTTTAAAATCTTGATAGGCATTGCACTGAATTTATAGATCTAACTAGGGAAAATGATATATTTATAATATTGAGTCTTCCAATCCATGAATATGTTATATTTCTTCATTTATTTAGGTCCCTCAAATATTTTACTATGGCTTTATACAATGTTCCCATAAATATTGTGCACATATTTTGCTAGGATTAATTCTAGGTTCATAATACTTATTTGTGATATTGTAAATTATATACATACATTATTTAATTCAACTGTCTATGTTTTTCTACTGGTTCATGCTCATAATGTATTATATCTTTGTATGCACTGTGATTTTTTTTAATACAATCTGCTAATTGAAACCCTTGCTTATGGTAATAATTTGAGCCTGGGATGAAGTTGGGTTCTTTCAGAGAGAATTACTTCTGTCAGTCATCGGGGAGCACAGGATCTAGGGTATTTTAAACTAAATTCTTGGTTTGAGGGTTATTTGGACCACCTTATAATGTGAATTCAGCCTGTCAACCTGTATGGTTACAAATTATGGTTACAAATCAAATTCTCAGAAGCGACATTTCGAGACAGTTAATTGCCTAGCAGTACCCAGTTTGAAAAAAGATTTCTAGCTCATCTTTACAAATCAGGTGAAACCTTTTGGTTGGTTACCAGCTTTATAGAAGATTTCAATTATATCCATCAACTCATGCTCTAAAATTAAATCATCTCAAGTTCTTGATATTTACAAAAACTGAGTTCAGAATAATTCTTCAAGAAAGGCCAAGTTTAGTTCCCCTTTATTTTATATCTGAGCCCTTACTTATTTTCCAGCTGGATGAATTTAAGAATATTTTTATAAAATATTTAACAGTGGGTCAGCTTGGGTACTTAGACTGCCATATTACCTGAAGCAGAGTTTCCACATGTATTTATTAAATGTTATTTAATTATATGTAAATATTTTCTGAATTAAAATCAATATTTGAATTTCTAAATTAGTACTGGAAAATAATAATTGTAATATATAATTATATAACTATTATTTCCAAGATCTGTTCATAGAAAACACAAACAATGACAATCCAATAGGAATAAACTCTGCTCATCCATGTAATGGCTCTCCAATATAATTCCCCATTAAAAGTAAATAGGACTTTTTAAGAAAATACTAATTTCAGTTACGAGACAGAAATATGTAATGAACCTGGAGAATTTCAGCGAGCCAACAATCAAGCATTTATCAACCCTGTCATTCTGTGTAAAAGGACATGGAGATCAACATAAAAGAGCTCACATTTTTCAAATATTGGATAATCTGAACATCAAATAGAATGATTAATGGTAATTGTATAAAACACATTAAAATTGTATTCTGAGTTTATAATGTAGAGAGAGAGTGTGAAAGAAAATCAAAAGAGAAAAAAAAGAGAGAAAGAGAAATCTGAAAGAGTAAAGAAACTCCTTGAACCCCACTGGAAGTAACTTGATACCAATTCCTTACTCTTAAAGTCAACTAAATGAGAGAATCAAGCATTTATTCTGGACTTACTGTATGATTTTTAATTTATGCTACCCACATAACTTTGGGTGATGAGAGAGAGAAAGTTATTCTTTAAATAAAGTAAATGAGAGGCAAATATTTTTAAAAAAATTGAATTATTAATTTACAAGTAGATAGATCCTTCTTCCCCTGAGTTTATGTGAGAAACCCAAACTTTCTGAAATTTGGAATTGTTAATACAGAAATAGAACAAGGGAGTTATGCTTGTGATCAGAATTTTAAATGTTTAATGTTACAGCTACCTTTTATGAGGTATTTTTTAGAAAAGTAACCTTATTACCTCAAATGTGTTGAGAATTTTCAGTGTTTTCTACTCTGACTTTCCTTTTTTTTTTTTTTTTTTTAATTTCTGTAGATGTTTACAATCCTCTGATCCTTTCCTTTTTATTTTTAAAAAAGTTTTAAAAATTAATTTATTGGGGTGATGTTAGTTAATAAAATTATATAGGTTTCAAGCATACAGTTCTATGATACATCATCTGTATATTGCATTGTGTGCCTACCACCTGTGATACTTTTCTGAATTTCACTGTGCCTAATGCAGTGTAGATGTTCAATAAATGTTCATTTAAAATGAATAGCCACTCCAAAGCTATGAAAGTATTTAGTGAAAAAAGAAAATATATCTATACAAAAATCATAAGGAACACATTATATATGCTAGGTATGATGACAGAAAAGGAAACCCTTTCACGTTCTTAATACACTCACTATTTCTCTGTCAACTCTCTCTCACACTCTCTTATACAAGCACATGCATGTATATATTGTATTTCCTTAAATCTCTCCTTTTAAATATATAAAGTTAATTAGGGCACTTAAAATTCATTTAAATACTTATTGAACACCTACTATGTGCCTGGCACAATACTAGCCATGTGTATAGTGATAAGCAAAACAGAATCCATGCCTTCAAAGTGGGTAATTACAAAGTGATAAATACTAAAAAGAAAAATAGCAAGTTTGCTGGGAGAACTTATAACAATATGTTTTATCTTTTTTCACCTAATTTTTATTTTATTTTTCATTTACAGTTTACATTCATTATTCAGTATTAATTTCAAATGTATAGTATAGTGGTAGAAAATTATGTACTTTACAGAATGGTCCCCTGATGTGTTATCACCTTTAGGTGAGAACAGAGTTTGGCAAACTTCAGCCCTAGTCTGCTGATTGTTTTTGTAAATAAAGTCTTATTGGGAAACACATAAAAATGTTCATTTAATAAATAACTTATTTATACACTGGGTGTCCCAAAAAAATGTATATACACTTAACAAGTGATAGCACAATTGATGTTTCTTTCTTTTCATATTTAACCCATTTGAAATAATTATTCAAAGTGTGTATACATTTTTTGAGACATCCTGTATATTCCATCAGGTTATACTTTAGACTTGGATGACTGTGAACCTTTCAGGTAATGCGGCATACCTTCTTTTGATCTATGTGTCTTTGTCATATACATTAATGTGATCAGATTTCCAAGGTGTGTATAGCATCTCAGATTTACCCTATTTATGCTAATTAATGAGAGAACAAAAGATGAGACATTGTAAAGCAGATCAAGTTCTTCTGAATTTCACTCATTCACTCATTTTATTCTCCAAATGTTAGTTGAACTTCTGAAATGTAGCAGATCCTCTACACTCTAAGGATGCTCTTTCAAATAGCTATGTAAGTTATTTCAAAATATCCTTTTACAATTTTTGAGAAATTTTATTGACCAGATTTTTTTTTTGGGGGGGGGGGAGTTATCATTATTAGTGAGATTGCTTTCTTTTTTATATTCCACCAAAGTTAATTTCAAATTTTATCTTAATTGCTTTACATCAGAAGAGAAAAATATGTTTTCTAACTGAAAACCATTTTTTAAAATTTTATGTTCGGAAATTGAACTTAATTTTTATCATGACATTAGTGAACATCAAGATGTGCATGGCTTTTCAAGTGCAATTTTTGGTTTCTTTGATGTATGTCTAAAAACCCAAGGACATAAGCTCTCTATTTTGCTTTCATATGTTGTGAGGACTTGGAAAGCTAGACAAAGTAAGTACAATCTACTACTCAGTAACTGTAGCTTCAGTAATAGGTAATAAAACTCATACCCAGTGTATTACATTTTTAAAGAAATTCCCAAGTGCATCATAATTTATACCCTAAGTCAACAAGTTCTGCTACACGTAAGTAAATCTGTGTAAAATTCTGAATGTCAGTGGTTTTACATGATGCCAAACATTTGGATAAAAGAGAAAACTAAATCATCCATTTATTTTCAAATATTCAGCTGTCATTCACATCAAATGTCCAGATGTGTGATAAAATTTACTTTTTCTTTGTTTCATACTAGATAGATATGTCTAAATTCAACTAATTAGATCTATATGCTTGAAAATCCATAAATTGTAAAAATATTGCTATTGGAATAGAAGAAAATATTTTAAACTTTGTAGTAAAGCAGATGTAGAACAAATCACTAAAATTAGCATTTCCTTTTTCATTTTTTACACTTTTTTTTCCTTTTTAAATTGTTTTATTTCATTTTATTTTTTCCATCACCATTTTCCCCCCATACTCTTTTCCCATCCCCTTTGCCCCCATAATCACCACATTGCTGTTTATGTCCATGAGTTCTTTCTCTTTTCTTTCCTTTTCAATCATATGATTTCAATCAACTAAATACTTTGATCTGGATCCTATTAATGTATATTTGAAGGTACAAAATAATAGATATGCATCATTAGAGTTTAATCCTCAATTCATCAACATATGTTAAACAGAAGTTATATCCTTATTAGTTTTACCAAATACAGATCAAAAAGGTTATATTTATAAATTAAAATATTATTTTAGTTTATTCAAATGATATTTTGTTGATTCCCACATGAATAAAAAACTAAGTAAAAGCATGTGCTATCAAATTCAAATTCTTTACACTCATTTACTTCATTCTCATTCTCCTCACCACTCTTTATATTGAAAATGAAGTAACTAAATATTTGTTATTAAAATGCAAACAAAGATGCAACTAGGAAATAAAATAATCCCCCTGCCAACAGTTTAACTTCTGGTTAGAGCTTGCAAAGATTTGCACATTCCTAACTCTTCCTACTTCACATTAACCTAACACGAAATGTTAGTACTCCTGATAAATGGATACAGCAGCTCTCCACCCAGAATCAGTAAAGACAGATTGAAAACAGAAACTTGTACATTGGTGATAAGATTGCAGAATTTATTAAACAATGGATTTTAGTTTAGTTAATTTATTAAACAATGGATCAAAAGAGAAAGGATTAACTTGTATAAATCATCTGTTGCTGTCCAAATCATCTTTATACTATATTTATTTGGAATTCATGAGTGAGACTGATGTATTTTTCTTGGAAGTAATTAGTTAATTCTCCAAAGACAAGGGTTGTTGTTATTTATCTAAAAAGACTGTCTGGCTTTCATTTATTAAAAGGCTTTGGCTTAGCAATTGTCCTGTTATTCTCAAATGCAGACTCGCCCTATCACCACACCTTTTACCACCAAGACTCCAGTCAGATTAAAAATAAACATCAAATTGCTTTCTTTTTAAAATTTTTTCTCAGTATTGTTTAACTTATATTATATACCAGATGAATATTCAATTTTTATATTTCTCAGGCTCTAGTTTCATACTTCTTATTCGAAAAAAAGTAAACCAGATATATAAGAAAAAATTAAATAAGTGAATTCAAATTCAGATTAATGTCTGATAAAATGTTTAAGGCTAAACAATATTAAAATCTACAGTCAAATTCAAATTTGAAGACCACTTTTCATTGTATTCAGGATTTATATTTACTACATGGACAAGCATGGATTTTGATGGTGACAAGTCAATTGCAGTTCTTGAACCAATTACAGTCTTTGGTTTGATTCAGAAATTGTATAGGTTTTAGTGATTTGCTTCACTATTTTTCTTCTTTGATTTCCCTAGATAACAAACCATATCAGATTGTTTAAAGAAATAATCCTAAAAGATAGAATGATTTATTCATTTATTCACAGAACAAATATTTACTAATTGCTTATTATGTGCAAAACACAATTTTAAATACTGGAAATATAGCAACAAAATAAAGCAAAAAGAAGCTGCTGTCTCATCGATCATACCAACTAATGACAAGGGACAGACAATGGCAAATAATAATATATTGTGTTTTAAATTTAAATTAGTAAAAGAAAGATAAAGTGGGCAAGGAAATAGGAAATATTGAGGCATATTGCAATATTATACACAGTAGAAAGTGAAGGCCTCTGTAAAAGATGATACTTTAAGAAATATTTAAAGTAAGTTTTGGGATGATCAGTACACGTAGCTCTTCAGGAAACAGCGTATGGGAGGAAGGGGACAGGATATTCATGGACCATGATAAAGGCCCATGTATGTGAAGGAGTCCTGAGTGGCAGAGGGAGAAAGGGATGAATAATAAGAGACACAACCATTGAGATAACACTTGGGGAAGATTGAGTAGGGATCTGTGGGTATTTTAAAGGTTTTGAAGGTTCTCTATAAATTTTATTCATAGTAAATATAGTGATTTTCAAACTGTTTGAATTGTATTCAATGAAGTTAATTAATGCTTAAGTATTAACTGGGTAAATGAGTATTATTTCTATTCTTTCACCCAAGTTATCTTTTCCAGCTTAATGAAAATTCTAAGCAGTGAAATAACACAGTGCTCTGTTCTTGTTCCTATCTTATCAAAAAATGTATTGATAATTTGAGAAAAAGCATAAAACTAACACTTAATTCACTTAAATTTTAAATAAAGCAAGAAAATTGCTAATATGAAACACTGAATCAGAAACACTACAATAAAATTTGGAAGGATAAGTATAATAAAATTGACACTTAATTTCAAAATAATAAATTACATAATTTAGGAAGCTTTTGTTAACAAATTCAATAAAATTATCAGAGGATTTAATTTGATTAAAACTTTCAAAAGATGCTACTAAGGAAAAACATCTATTAAACTCTTAAAATGTAGCATTAGAAGCATAGTGTTCATATCCTGAGTAGTAATTGTCCTATGTACCTCTCTTTTCACATCATCTGGGGTATTACATTCTATTCTTGGTGTCACATTTTAAGAGGGACACTAATAAACTGGATCATGCCAAGTGTAGAATACAATGGAAATTCAGGATGACAACGGGCCAGGAAATAATTTTATAAACCATACAAAGTAATAAATATAACTCCATTCTTTTACCCTTACACTTTGTCCCATCCCCTGCATTGAGTTTATTCTCAACACTACAGCAGAATTGTGCTCTTAAAAAACAGAATGGTGATTACCAGAAGGAAAGGGGGTTGGAGGAGGTAGAAGAGGGTAAAGGAGTGATAAATGGTGATGAAAAGAGTCTTAACTTGGGATGGTCAAAACACAGTACAATATATAGTGATGTATTAGAGAATTGTACACTTGAAACCTATAAAATTTTATTAATCAATGTAACCCCAATAAATTCAATTTAAAAAAGAAAAAATATATGACAAAAAAGTTCACTAATCTTCTCAAAACTTTACAATGGCTGCACAGTACTTAGAAGGGTCTACAAAGCTCTGCACAACCCTCCTCCACATTGCTCTGATCTACTCCTCTCCTATTATACTCCTCCTTGCTCACTCTGCTCCAGTCATACTGGCTACTTTGCTGTGCCCTTGCCCTGGCTATTCTTTCTACCTGGCACACTCTCCCCTTAAATAGTCTCATGGCTAACTCCCTTATCTCCTTTAAGTCCTTGATCAAATATCATCTCAAGCCCACTGTGATCACTCTTTTTAAAATTGCAAAACACTCCTATTCCTGAATCCCTAGTGCTTTACCCTGCATTTCTTGTTTCCACAGAATTTATCAAAGTTTACAAACTACATATTTTACTTATTTATTATGGCTATTGTTTTGTTTGGTTTTGGCTATTTCTTTCTGCTAAAGTGAAAGCTCAATGGGAGCAAGAGTGTTTTTTTCTATCATAAATTCTGAAAATAGAGCTTGAAATATAGTAAGATGTATATATTTTTAATTGAATTACAGTGATTTTTAACCTGATCTCTCAAAAACAAAACAAAACCAAAAAAACCCCACAAACACACACAAAAAGACAAAGCCTTACATTAGAAGGCAATTAATGATAATTGTAATAGATTTAATTTTATTTGCTCTAGATATACTATTGTCAAAAAGAACTGTAAATGGCAGTGTTAGATCTTGGTTCTTGAGTTTGGCAAAGAAAGAATTTAGAGCCAAAAACTCTAGTCAAGAAGTTTATTTAGCCTTTTAGAAAGAAATTCATAAAGGCAGAAGAAGCAAGCCAACTGGGCTACATGAACTTAGAAAATAAGTTATAGAGGCAAAAAAAATGGCCCTTGGAGCTTAGGGGAAAGAAAGCAAAGGGTAGATGCCTAAGGAAAGGAAAGGGGAAAGGTGCAGCATGCTCTAGAGAGACAGAGCACGCCCTGGGTCCATTGCCTTAAGAGTTTTTATCTATTTCTAAAGGCTGGGATTTTAGGGTGGGTCTCAGGGGAGGATCTCAATAGAATATCCATCAGCTTTCCAGGTGTGTCCTTTCAGGGTCCTGGAGTCTACTGATTTGTGAGCACTATGGTAGGGGGTAATTAGTCATTGTGTCTGTTCCTGATGTCAGCCATGGCATCACTTCATCTGGTTTTACTGCTTTTCTGGGCCTGGAGCTGAAATACAACTGAAGCCTAGATGTTATCTCTAGTTTGACCAAAACTCTCTGCATGGTCAACAGACCTAAGGCTTTGTTCCTAAAATTATCTGATGCTGATCAGAGTCTCATTTTCCTGAGGGATTAATGCTTAAAAAAGTGGCCCTGCAAAGGAGGAGGCAGGTGGGGCAGGGTGCTGGATGGGGCCAGTTTGAGTCAGCTATCTGTCTCAGTTTCCTCACTCAACTTGCCAAGGAATTTTCCTAACTTCTTACTACCCTGCCTATTAACTTTGTGCAATAATAAAAATGTTCTCCACAGTGTCCAGTATTGTAGCCACTAGTCACCTATAACTATTGAGCCCTTAAAATAAGCTCATAGTGTGACTGAAGAACTGAATTTTCAATGCAAAAATCTTAATTAGTTGAAATTTAAATTTATATAGCCATGTGAGTGGCAACTATATAGGACAGAACAGCTCTAAAAGGCTTAAACTAAAGCTACTGAGCAAATGCTAATGGGAAAAGATTTTTTTGTTTAATTAGGGAAGAATATTTCAATTAGAGGCATCCAACAGTGGCATGGGCTGCCTAAGAATGCAGTGTGTTATACCTCATGAAGTAATACTTCAACAATAGCTAGGGGGTCACTTACCAGAATTATTATAGCAGAGATTCTTGCCTGAATAGGATAATTGAACTACTAAGTCAACATAATTTCCAAATTAAATATCCTATTATTATATCCTTGCTACCTGAAATTCATGTCAGTTATAACTTATTTAGGATTCCTATTGTTGGGCTGAAATTCAGTATTCCAAAAGTAATTGAAGGGTGTACTAAAAACAGGTAACTTTTCTCCTTAAGCCCTAGATTAGTAAAGAGCTATTAGGAAAAAATTATACTTATAAAGGTAATAAAACAAGATACATTTCTTCCCATATATTTAGATATGTGACCAGGCTCTATATTGTAATGTAAGGAGCATGGGCTTTGGAGTCATACAGGCTCCAGAGACTCTGGGAAACAGGATTCTCTGGTGGTTAAAGGCCACAGATGTCCATCAGTATCATTCTTCTCTACTTCCATAGTAACAGAATTTATGCTGGGTCATGGCTGCCCACCCAGGAAGAACATGTCCCTAAGCCACTGTAGTAGTTATAGATATATGACTAAGCCCTTTGTCCTGAAGTATGAGCAGAAGTGATGTGTATCTTCTGTCATGATTACTTAAGAAAGAACCTCTGGCTCTGGACACTTGCTCTTTCCCTCTCTTCACTGGCTGAAATGGCAATGATCAAGTGACTTTAGATTTTTTTAAAAATCCTCATCCAAGGCTCTTTTCTCCATTGATTTTCAGAGAGAGTGCAGGGAAAGAGGGAGAAGGAGAGAGAGAGAGAGAGAAACAAAGATGGGATAGAGACACATTGACTCGTTGCCTCCCACATGTACCTGGACCAGGGCTGGGAGCAAACCTGAAACCCAGGTATGTGCCCTTGACTAGAAATTGAACCTGCGACCCTTTGGTGCATGGGCCAATGCTCTAACCACTGAGCCACACCAGCCAGGGCAAGTGACTTTATATTTTTGAACAAGGCTAATATATTATGCACTGAATAAATTAAAAGCAGATCTATTAGCGTGAATCTATGGAAACACTAGCTAATAAGCTAAAAAAACATAAGGTGTATCCTCAAAAGGAATATGAGGAATTTTCCGGGTATGTTTTTCACAAATCTGATTTCTTTCCCTATGGGTTAACACTAGATTTACAAATGCAAAGTTTGGGAACAGTCATGAAACAATAAACCTTTATGAGTGCTACTAGAGCTGGTGACTTTACATTTTCATCTGAAACACTTATTTTGAAAAAGGGAAAGGCTATTTAAAGCAATGACAAAGATACTGGTGGGCAGGCACCTTTCCTCTTACTCCTACGTGATACTTCGTGTTTGACAACAAATACACGTAGGTTTTAGGCTTTAATTTTGGATGGCTTTCAGAGGATGTGAATCAGCTTCCTGACACAAACATGTAATTAAAATCAAACAATGAAAATGGTTAAACATGGCATTGCCCAACAGGTTGTTTAATGATGAACTTCCTTTTGCCCCTAGTTGAAAGGTAAGGGTTCATTGCAACTATTCAGTAGTCCAAACACAATTTGTCTCTTAAAATACTTGTTGACAAAAGCTGTAATCCTCTGAATGTATATTTTCTCATGGACAAGTGTCAGGTTTAATAGATACTTTATAAGCAATACTGTTCTCCCTACCAAGGTTTGCCAGAAGTCAAAATTTAACTAAGAACTCACTGTTTGACTCCTTATTTCTGATATAATGAGCTGTAATTAGGGTGCCTGATGTATACCATAATAAATAGAACATTCAGTTTATAGTACAAGCAGATGGAAAAGCTTAGCCAACTTACATCATTAGGTAGTGTTAAGTTTTAAAACAAGAAATTTAGCTGTTACTATTTTCTCTTGTTAGACATAGTCTCTAAGTTTCAGCAATATATTTAATTCCAGTATTCGTCAGAAGTTCAAGTTTAAGCAAGTTATTGAAATGATGTATAATCGGGTCTGTTTTGAAAAGTAGAGTGCTGAGATCCTTCAGGTTTTCTCACAGGTTAAAATAAAAGCCTATTCCAAGTGGTACTGGGGTAACACTTAAAATATTTAACAAGCATTACATTACAATGCTGTAAATGAGCATACTACAATATGTGAGTACACCAAAATTCAACTTTCTGTACTGTATTGTTAGGGTGATTTCTACCTACCACAAAATGTCAGTCATTTTGTGCTGCAAATGAGTACCAATGAAACCAGAACAACCTATATCTGACAAACTTAATAGGATTTCTTGCTCTAAACATAAATGAGAAGAGGCAATTCTGAAGACATACATATATTAAGTGCCTGTGGTATTTCAGGTGCTGAGTTAGGTGCCTTATATGTGTTGTTTCCATCTCCCAACAACCCTATGATGTGTCCAGTATTGCCTGAATTTGAAAGATGATGAATCAAGACATCACATTAAATACCTTTCTTCAGGTCACACACTTCGATAGCAGTTGAGCCTGGAATAAAACACAATTCCACTTCCACCCACAGTCCATTCTCGATGAACTCCATGATGTTATCTCAAAGTATTGCTCAGTGTGGTTTTGTTCAGAGTTTAGGTGAAGACTGAGGAGAGCTTTTATCCACACAGCTGAATGCTACTGTGCTCGGATTCAGATCTTAGCTGCCTCCTTTCTCACTGTATATTCATTCAATATCAAAGGGTAAAGCTGAGAAGAAAGTGTTGACAACTCACGGTTTAGACACTGTGTGTGCACAGCAGTACTCCTTGTCAAAAGGCTGGAGACAAAAGTAAGGAAATATTTCTGGTCACAACCCAGTTGTTTACCTAACTGCTTTTCTTCATTTCCAGCTGCTCCAGCCTTTCACTCGGCAGCAGGAATTTAATGGCAGCTGTTGCAAGGATTATGATGAGAGATTTCCTACTTGAACTGATCGTGCGGACAAGCTAATAGCTTTGATCTGTCATTGTTAGGTATAACCTAGAGCTGGCAACAGAAAATTAGTCTTTTTACCATTTATCTAAAAGCCGATCTAAAATTAGATATGGAAATAGAATTATATTGCTCCATTGTATTTTAAATTACAGTGCAGTCTAAAAGGACTAAGTTAATAAGATTGTCCATAAATGGAATTTTATTTATTGTCTTAGCTTTCCAGGAATGCAAAAGTATGTTTATATAAGAATAACAGCAATTGGTATTATCTTCCCAAATTCTAGAAGTCATTTAACAGCTATAATGAGTCTTAAGTGACAGAAATATTTCTTCAAAAGAACATAAATAATATGAAATATTAAAGATAAAACTCAAAGAGATTTTCAGAAAAAAATGATGTAATCATGAGGATCTGTCAAAAAGCATCATTAGTTTACTCTGAGTTTTGTTGACTGAACTTTTGTACTTCATTTGGATCGGTCAGTGAATCTTAGAATCGCCTTTTCTGGCACTGTTTATTTCTCCACAGGGTTCATGTCAAAAATTTTCTGCTCTAATCACTCTCCCGCCCTTATCCCCATTACTCATTCTCACAGAGTGGCCTGCGTCCTACTTTGTTTGCTGAAAATTTTTATACTTAGAAATTCCTGTATATTCTCTATCCTTTATTACTTAGAGACTGTTTTTATAAGTTTGCCTATACTTTTATCATTTTCCATGGTTTCAGAAAGGGTTTCCTACTTTTTCGCCTAATCTTTACCATTGTGTGAATTTATGCAAAAAACATTTTATCCACTTTTGTTCTGAGCCATAAATTGTGCCAGGAACTAGAAATTCAAAGATGTGTAATGTTGCCCTGAAGGCACTTACTGCCATCTCCTCCACTGGGGTGGGGAGGGGTGGGTGGAGGTGGAAGAGGGCATAGAGGAGATAAATGGTGGTAGAAGAAATAAAATAATCTTTTTTTAAAAAAAAATTACATTATATTACACTTGAATCACCAGGCTTACACTTTCCATTGATGTTTTTCTTTGAATATAAACAAGCACAGTGAGAGAAAATAAAACAAAACAAAACAAACTAAAAAACAACCTCTCCTTATTTAACTACTGTCTTATCTCTTGCTTTGCTCTTACCTCTCAATTTCTTAGTAACATTCATGTCTATGACATTTGTTTCCATTTACTCGGCACCAAGTAATCCCTTAACCTTACACCCTTGCTTCCATCACACTGCTTTTCTGAAAGTTACTTGAAAATAAGTCATCTGTGGTCTCCCAATGGTCTTCCTTGCAGTCCTTTTTCCCTATGACTTATTTTCAACATTTTTGACAGGTTTTGGGATCAGCTTCTTCATTTCTGGCTTCATGGTGCTAATAAATTCTACTACTGTCTCCCTACTTCTTAGACCCTTTCTTTCTGTCTTATTTGCTGACCCTTGGTCTTCTCTTAATTCTTTTTTTAAAATCTTTATTGTTGAAAGTATTATAGGTATCTCATTTCCCCCCCCAATTGACCCCCTCCACTTGGCTCCCACCCCCTCCCCAGGCCTTCACCCCATTATTGACTGTGTCCATGGGTTATGCATATATGCATATAACTTCTTTGATTAATCTCTTCCCACCCTCCACCCCCTTCCCTCTTTCCTCTGAAATATGATCATCTGTTGCCTGTTCAATGTCTCTGGATCTATTTAGTTCATCAGATTGTTTTGTTCATTAGCTTCTTCTTAAAGTAGACCCTTCAACATTTCCTGTAGTGCTTGTTTGGTGGTGATGAACTCCTTTAGCTTTTTCTTATCTGTGAAGCTCTTTATCTGACCTTCAATTCTAAATGATAGCTTTGCTGGGTAGAGCAATCTTGGTTGTAGTTCCATGTTTTTCATCACTTTGAATATTTCTTGCCACTCCCTTCTGGCCTGCAAAGTTTCTGTTGAGAAATCAGCTCACAGTCGTATGGGGGCTCCCTTGTAGGTAACTAACTGCTTTTCTCTTGCTGCTTTTAAGATTTTCTCTTTGTCTTTAACCTTTGGCATTTTAATTATGATGTGTCTTGCTGTGGGCCTCTTTGTGTTCCTCTTGTTTGGGACCTTCTGTGCTTCCTGGACTTGTAAGTCTATTTCTTTCCCCAGGTAGGGGAAGTATTCTGTCATTATTTTTTCAAATAGGTTTTCAACTTCTCTCTCTCTTTCTTCCCCTTCTGGCACCCCAATAATATGAATGTTGGGCCTCTTGAAGTTGTCCCAGAGGCTCCATATACTCTCTTCATATTTCTGGATTCTTTTTTCTTTTTGCTCTTCTGGTTGGGTGTTTTTTGTTTTTTCATGTTTCAAATTACTGATTTGATTCTCAGTGTCCCGTACTGTTCATTCTCTGTAAATTACTCTTCATTTCAGTTCGTGTAACCTTCATTTCAAATTGGTACTTTATAATGTTATCGATTTTCTCAGTTATTTCCCTAATAGTCTGCTTAAACATCCTTATAAACAAAATTCTGAACTCTGTATCTGTTAGCTTGCTTGGATCTATTTCATTTAGTTCCTCTTCTAGAGATTCCTCCTGTTCTTTCCTTTGTGACATGTTTCTTTGCCTCCACATTTTGGCTGCTTACAGGTGTTTGTTTCTACATATTAGGTAGAGCTGCTATGTCTCCTGGAATTTGTAGAGTAACTTTGTGTAGTAGGTGTCCTGTAGGGTCCAGTGGCTCAGCCTCCCCAGTCACCTTCTAGGTGTTCCCCTGTGTGGCCTCTAAACTGTTGTAGTTGAGCTTTGGTTGCTGTTGGCGTCCCTGGGAGGAATTCACCCTGAGCCCATCAGCTGTGAGGACCAGCTGCAACTACAGCCAGAGAGCTGCTGTGCTGGAGACACCCCTATGGAGCAGGATTTACTTCAGTGGAGCTCTGGTGTTTACCAAAGCTTCAGTTTGTCATTTGTGATGTGGCAGGGTTGTAATCCAGCATGGTCGAGTCTGACCACCAGGTGCATTGCCTCTGGGGCCTCCTGGAAGGTGCAAAGTCAGCCTCTGCCAGTTCCTTGCCCAGGGCCACCCAGCATGAGCTACACAGCAAACCATAGTTGGCTGCTACTTGCACTGGGCTTTGCATTGTCCAGGAGAGGCCAAGCTATGAGCCAATGCAGGCTGCCATTAGTGCCAGGCCTGGGGTCATTTATCAAGCTGTATGGGGCCTGCTGCTGCTTGTTTGAGAGATTTTAGAAAAGTCCTAAGCTTGAGGCTCGAGAGGCCACTTGCATAGAAAAGCCCCTGGAAATGGCCTGGATGAGCCTGCAGGTGGGAGGGGAGGGGCCTCCAGGAATCATGGGGCAGGGCCAACGGTAGGAGTCAGGTGCTGGCGATTCAAATATGGTGCCTGCCTGCCGGCTGTGTGCGGGGAGGACTCGCCAAAGGAGCCATGGCCTCTGCCAGCCCTTTTGCCTGGGAGGAAGCTGCCCCTCCAGCTCTTGCCCCAATTTTAGGCAGGTTAATTCCTCCCTAAGTGTCCCAGGTCCCTTCAAGGTACTGGCTCAGAGGGAGCGCATCTGAGTGAGTCCGTGCTCGGGCCGTTTAAGAGGAGCTGCTGGGGCTCCCGCAGCCTCCGAGACCCTCAGTGACAGTCCCCGCTGGTTTCACAGCCCGGAGTTGTGGGGATGTCTCCTCCAAGCCCCAGAGCCCTGGGCTGGGGGCTGCTGTGGGGCTGGGACCCCTCACTCTTCCAGGAAACCCCCACCACCAAGATTCCCTCCCAAGTTTAAACCTCAGCACCGGCACCAGGTGTGCCCTGCAGCCCGTCTCCGAGATTCAGCCCTGATCCACCCGCGTACCCACCCCTCCTCCCGGTCTGGGTGCCTCTTCAGGTCCCTGGTTGTGGGGCTTCTGTGCAGCCAGATCTCAGGAGGCTCTGAGTGACAGTGGTTCTGTGTTTTAGTTGTGATTTTGATGTGGTTGCTGGAGGCAGCGGGTCAGCTGTTACCTACGCCGCCATCTTGTTTCTCCCCGGAGTATTTCTCCTCGCTTAATTCTTAACTATAACTATTTCCCAAGGCTCTCTTCTATCTTCCTTGGTTTCTTTTCACAAAACTGTCTACTAGAAAGTTTTCAACTAATGCCTTTGCAAAACTGCCTACTGAAATGTTTTCTTTATCTTTTTTGTGTGTGTAGGGGATGCGGTGTTTATAACTAGCTAGCCTCTATGTGGGGTTGGAATATACTTATGTACTTAAGACATAGTAAGGCAAGGAGAATTGGATAGAATTCTAGCGCTTCATTTTTATTATTTATTTATTTATTTATTTTTATTTATTTTTAGGCCTTCAATGTATCCTAACCTCTTGGCTACATCATCTCAAAGGTATCCAAAACTAACACTAATTCGTAATTAGTGAAAAAATTTATATGCACGATGTATTTATAGAGAAGAAACCATTGGTTGGTAAGTCATGTACCTCCAAAGACAACAATGAGAGGAAGGAGAGTGTGAATTCTGTAGTAAGAGACCATTACCATCAATGATCAAATCACATTTACCCAAAAGATAGGCCCTGCCTGCAGGGTTATTGTTTTATAAACCTCAGACAAGCTGTGTTTATTACTGAAGAAAAATTGCGGAATACATAGATCAGATCTCTTCTATACTCCAGCATGGACTGGTAAAGTTCAAACTTTTCCATAGGATTTTTTCTTTCATATCAAAAGCATAGTAGCTATTTAACCTCTTATTTTAAGATAAGATACTAACATCTGAGTTAGCCATCATTTGCTGGCTGAATGTACAGAGTTTTGGGGTACCCTTTTAAAACTGACAAAGTGCATGTCAAATAGTGTGTTACTTTTACATGTGTTGCTCTTAATATATTTTAAAGTCTTCTTAGTACAATAACTCAAGATTTATCTGATTCTTTCTGAAGATAAGAGGAAAACTTAGTATCTGACTGACTTATATAATTTCAAAAAATCTGTGTCATAAATTTAGAATCTATTTGTCCTATTGTCTCACATAAAGACAACTAGAAATTATAATCCTGTATTATATTTTGTGTGGAATACTGCCATTTAATCATTTTTTATGTTTCTCCCATAAGCATGATCTTATTTTTAATTAACACATAATTGGTATACAATAGCTTATTATTTTCAGATGTACATCATAGTGATTTGATGTTCATATACATTACAAAATGATCACTGCAATAATTCTAGTACCAGCTGTCACCATACAAAGTTATTACAAAATTTTTGACTATCTTCCCCATCTGAATATTACATCCCCCTGACTCACTTGGTCTTCATGAGATGTTTACAAATGCAAGCCCTAAAAGCATACTAAAAAGGAGTATAAGCAAATAAAATTACTACATCAACACTGTGGTTAACTTGTCGATTATAATATTCATAGTTGTGAGTTCCATTCACATAAGAATTTACTACTCTATAATGATCCTCTGCCTAGAAATGTTTTAGTAAATTGTTTAATCAATCTAGCAATGCTGAGTGCAAATATTTCTGCTTTTCATGCATTTTTCCCCAGTCTTACTTAAGATTTTGTGTGAAATAAAAAAAAAATTTACAATTTGTTAGCCGTGGCTATGTAATTTTTACTTGAATATGTGTACACTTCTTCCTGATACTTTTCTTCTGGAATTGCTTGATAAATCTGTAAAAACATGTAAACATGACAGTATTCTCTATTTCCTAGAATTAAAATGTAACTGGTTTGTTACAAAATTGTTTTTTCTTCTAAAAAAACCCTATTTTAATAATTATATATTGTAGATACTTGGGTAACCTTGAAACATTAGGTGACATTGCTGATTTCCTTCTGCTCTCAGATTTTTTTGGAACTTCAACCCTTCAGGTTATCTGATAAGTAATTATCATTTATCAGTAAATAATTTAAAAAAATAATTGTTTTTATCTGTATGTACATAAAAATGTAGAAGATATTTAAATTAAACATTTTCTCCTTAGAATTTCTTAAATGGAAGATGTATTTAAAGACAACCTGCTCTAATACCCTTTCTGTTACTTGCCCTGTGGAAATAACAACAAAAGTAGGAATTTCAGTCTTAGACTGGCATACTAGAGCATGGCCCCATGGTCCTAAAATTATATGAAAAATGCTTACTTTCATTGTGATCAGAATATCCTTTGCTGTAAGGATATACCCAAATCTTAACTTATGATATACTGGAATCTTAATATTCTCTTAATAGCGTCAATAGATGCCTCTATTATGGTTACCAGAGAGGTCACTATAAGAAATGGTTACCAAAGGGGTCACTATAATAATGACCCTCATGTTGCCCAATGATGGAACCAATCTTTTTTTATGTAATTGATTTTGAATTTAGCTTTAAAATATGAAATACAATGATATGTATGGATATAGAAAGGCTACTGTAGGCAGAAAAAAATGTATGTTTGAAAGATAAAATATGATAACATAAATATTTAAAATTTGGATAGTGTTTCAGGTTAACTTAATGTAGATGTAGGAATACAGTGGAAAGTCATATGGAAAGCTAATGTGGCAAAGATTGTGAAGGATCTGAATGTCATGCCACATAAGTTTGTACATTATTTGGTAGGCACAATCTTTGGGAGAAGAGGGACACATAATCCCCCCCCCTCATTTTCAAGAAGGTGATATAAAAATAGCTTTGTTTTTAAGATCAACCAAGCTGTTACTCAAAAAAAAAAGGGGGGGGGCAGGTTATGTACTAGAAGCAGGAGACCAGTTTTAAGAACTTTCCTTTCTTTTTCTGTCTCTTTCCTTCTTCTGTCCCTCCTTCGTCCCTCCCTTCCTTCCTTCTTTCTTTTGTTAAAGGAGTAGGGTAATGATAATCAATATTAGGGTAATTATCATTCCGATGTATAAAAAAGCTAGAGGAAAAGACACTGGTATGAGAACAATAATAACAAAAAAAAATACATGCAAAAATGTAGAAAACATTGAGTATGGGAGAAATGAAGAGGTTTGGACCAAATTTAAAGAGACAACAATGCTGAATACAAACGGGCAAGTCTGGGAGAGGTGTAGGTCAGAGGTGGAGGGCAGAAACTGTGGCTTTGTTTTCAGGCTTGATGATTTAGGGCAAAAGGATAGAAACCAGATGAGAATGTTCAGGGCACATTTGGAAATTCAGGAGGGAGATGGGGGCAAGAGATAGAGATTTGAGAATCATCCACAACAAAGTAAAACAAGCAAACAAAAACAATTCAATGAGGATTTTCATGTTTTAAAGTGGGCGTTTTGCTGAGGGAGTCTGTCTTTTGCTATAAGAGTTCTGGACTTTGATCTCTTTTGCATAAGCGGCCTTCTATGTAATTCAGTGTAATACTTATTGTGTAAATGTCATGGTGTATCATGGGAGCTGTTCTTAGAAATAAGCTAACTTGGAAACTTTCATCTGCTAGTTGTTTAGTATTTTCCATAAACAGCTTTATCTTTACAAGATTTCTGCTTGTGCTTGAACTGCCGTGCTAGTGTTTTCACCATAACAAGCTGAAGAATGTAGATCACTCCTCCAAGTCCTGTTTTGGCAGAAAAATCTTTCTCAGAGTTTTAAGCTTGCACTCAGCTTAGTTTGTGATCTCTCAGGAAAGCATCACATTTGACTAGATTTAATCATTTCTGCTTTGTTTTTTCTTTAATGACCAACAACATAAAATCCAACCAACCTATTAACATAAATACATAGAGATGTAGAGGTAGAATCTATTATAGTAATAGAATTTCTAGGAAATATTTCAGAAAGGTGGGAACCAGGGTTTAGTGCAACTAATTGAGGATTTTGTGAGACTCAACAGTGAAGGTATGCAACAGCTAATAATCATGTTTAATCCTATAAGTTTGGCAAATAACTAAATAAATGCAATTAAAAAATAATAATAGATGTGTTATTGATACCTATTATAGTAGGAAAACATAATCCTCTCCTACATTGTTACAGGGATTGAAAACTAGTCACACTTTACAAGTAAAATTGTATACATAAAAATAAAAAATAACTATATAAATTTCCTTCCAAATTCTCATTTCTAGAAACATGAGAGACAAAGATATAAACAATACAAATATTGGTAAGTTAAAAATTGAAAAAAAACTTAGACTTATAAGAATAGATAAACAAAATTTGAGACAGTCATATAATTAAATAATATTCAGTCATCGAGACTAATAATATAGATATGTAATACAGAAAAAAGCTCACAATGCATTTATTAAGTTAAAAAGCTAATTATAAAAGTATATGGATGATCCTATGTATGTATATATTATATGCATGGTTTTACTTTGAATAGAACAAAAATGGTCAATCTCACACAATACCCATCAAACAATGGAAATTTGTCCTACAAAGTAGGCTTTCTCCTTTCCCCTGAAATCCTGGCCTTCTCACGGGTATATCAGGAAATGGAAGTAGCAGTCATTGAACAGGGAGCTTAGGAGAAGTTCTACATTGAAATGCATGGAGCTCAAGAGAGAAGAAAACAAAGGAGGATAGATCTGTAACAGTGGGAATTGTACCCCACCCCACCATCCTTGTGACGTCATTTCTGTGAATGCTGACTCTAACTAATCTGTAGCTTGTAGATAAACAGCATGTTTGTATAAGAATCCTAGGAGGTAACTTCAAAAGATGCAGAATCTAACCTTCAGTCACCTCAGTTCTGAAAGATTTGCTGACCTTTAACCATAGAACAAGGATGACATAGAACCAGGATGACAAAGGCCAGGATGATGCACACCGGACCATCACTTGACCAGTTTTGAGATCCTTATCAGAATGGATTGTGCTGGCTGCACGTAGAGAACTTTTCAACTCCCTCTCCTTGATCTCTTTGTTCTGCTTTCTCTCTCCTTCCTTATAAAAACCTCTGCCTGCACTAAGATGGAGACGTGGGCTTTGGAGAAGAGTCCCCATCTTCTCAGGATGTCGACTCCTGAATAAACCTCTTTCCATGTTCACTAGCACCTGTCTTACAAGATGGCTTTTGTGGTGGCAGGCAGCCAAACCTGGGTTTTGTTTACAGGTCCATGAAAAATAGTAAGAAAAAGCTTGTGAAAAAATTTTAAAAGTGAGTATTGGGAATTTGAGAGAGGGAGAGAGGGGGGCGGAGTATATTTGTTGTCGGTGTAGAGTTCTGCATGTCCCCACCTGTTGCTAGGGGATGTGGGTTTCTTGCAATGTCATGAGAAAAAGAATTTTCTGAGACTTGCTTGGGAGGATGAGATATTGTAGAAAGCTCTATTTCTGTGGAATGAAACCCCTGAGTTTCTAAGGTCCCATTTCCTTTCGTCCCACCAAGGAAAAAGTCCAGCTGTGCCTTTAGCAGGGCTAGGATTAAAGCTGCTCAGAGTTTCTGTCCCACGTGGGAGACAGTCCAATCCAGTATCAGGCCAGCTTATCTTGTCTCCCATGCTCATCCGTCAGTCCATTGTGTGTAGGGTGGGCATGGCCATGGGCCGTGCAGCTGCTAGGAACATGGGTGAGTATAAGAGAGCCACAATAGCCAAGAAGCCAAGAGCATCAAGAGAGTGAACTTTACCTGGGGGATTATGTATTCCTAAATTTCTGAAGGCTTGCAGTTGTCCTACCCCCCTCTAGCCGGTCTATGGTTCCCAGGCTAGACTGACAGGGAAGTACCCTCCCTACATCACCCCAACGTCACTGCACATGTGTCCATACTCCCTTTTTCTACTCCCTTCCCCCATTGCTTTGCGGGGAATAGACTGGTGATTCTCTGGGGAGTGTAAAGTTGCAGCTTCCTGGTAAAGCGGCCCAGATGGCCATGCTAATAATGTCTGGCTTTCCTTTTGTTCTTTTCCTATGATTAATAACTAGCTAATTACAATGGTATCAGGCTGAGACACTGAGATGGAAAAGAAAAAATGTTAAACAGTATTTCTGTGTATTAAAACTGTGCTCCATCAGCCGTGTATTCTGGAGAAATTTATGTGACTTATTGGATCTCAATCAAAGTCTAACCTTTGTATTACATTGTTTCTTTAAGTGTAATTTACTGTCCATATTAACTCATAAGATTATTCACTTGTATGAATTAGGTAATCGTGTAGGTTAATAAAAAATAATTTTTAAAGTAACTATTTTTTTTCTAAAACAAATGTAAGATTAGATGTAGTTTTACTTTTCTAAAGATATTTAAAACAGAATTTTTTTGCCTGCTATTTTTTTATATATACATATATGAGTATGCATACGAGCTTGTGTACCCCCCCCCCACACCCACAGTTGGTATGGAGAGGTTAGTTTAGCTACACCACAGTATTGCTGCTTCAGCATCCATTTTGTGTGGCCAAGTGACCTGCACGGGGCCTTAGAGTAACGCTAGATCCTTCATGCAAGCTCACAGCCTAGGTAACAGCCTGCAAAGTCACAAGTTAATATAATTTCCTGATACGACTTCCGCAGCAGCCTTTGTAATGAACAGTCTCCCTTGCTCCCCAAGCCTTCCCCTTGTGCATGCCTTAGATAAGACCCACATGGATCTTACAAAAATGCCACTGTTTTTGTTTAAATTGACCAGCCTGGCTTTAGCCTAAGAATCTCAAACCACTCTACCTAGGGACAATTTATAAGGCATGCTCCCAAGTCCTGCCTCTCTCTGCCTATACCCTGCCTTGATCTCTCTGTGTGGCCTCTCCCAGGCTTGCTCTATGCTTCCTCCAGGACCTGTATAACAAGCTTCTCAGTTTCAATTTCTCTGTGGTCTTTTGTTGAACCATGCATGGCTCACTGTACAACACTCCAGGGCTCTACTTAACAGATGTTAATTTAACAAAGTCATAGCAGTTGCTTTCTTTAAATTCATTGTATAAGCAACAATATTTCTAGATTTTTAAAAGTGGAAGAATGAGTTTCCTGATGAAAGTAAGAAAGCCAGAACAGATCCTGGATACCTAACATACCCTCAGAAGGTACATTTCATGTTTGCAGCACTTGACTGACTCACAATTATATTACCCTTTATTCCATCCTTCCATTGGGCTTTAAGAGTTTAAAACAAAGTCCTGCAGGCCAAGGATTAAAACCTCACTTTATAATTCTTTAGCTAAAATGTTACTAAACACTTCTAAACTTGTCTTCTCAAATATAAAAACAAAGGAGAAAAGTGATAGGTCTGCAAATTACATTCTAGCTATCTCTTCCTTTTAAAATACTTTTCTACCGAATTACTTTCATGGATATTTGGCCAGAAAATACATGCCCACTACTGGTTGCAAATGAATCAGAGAAACCTAGTATTTTAAGCGGGGTTCATAGCCACTCAGAATAAAACAACCATTTTTTTTTTTTTAGTAAGGAAGGAAAGAATAGATATTTATAGATACTTAAGCAATTGTATTGAGGTAATAATATCTATCCTACAAATTATTTTCATAAGAACAAAATATAAATATATACACACACACTATCAACTGAACATAATACCTTGTAAAGAGTATACATTCATAAAATATTATATAAAACATCTTCCTCAATTTTCCTGGATTGAAAAAATATATATATATCTATTTACTTTGAAAACAGTTGCTTAGGCATTTTTATATAATATATATAATACGTTTACATTATTATTTTTTCCAACTAGGTCAAAAAACCTTGGTAATAATACCAGCAAAAATTTCCTAAAATATTGTACGTATTTGCTAATTCAGTTACAAATTTTCTTCATTTAGTGTGTTTGGTATAAATAAAAAAAGTAGTAGTGTTATTTATTTCAAATACAATAATTTTAAGTTTTACATTGAACAGTATGCCGTTTGATAACAATGAGGATATGCAGGAAACTACTGAAAATCTAAACAGAAAATTTAATACCATTTGAAAAAGCAAATGTAGGTTTAGCTCTTGGAACTATTCCAGCCTACAGTACAACTTTCAAATTTTAATTGGATTCATTTTACAATTTGTAAACTCAGAGAAGGCTTTTATTCCAGAGTACCTCCCAATCTGTGCCCTGCCTGGCTTGTTGCAAATGGGCTGCAGGAATGATCAGGGGAGGCCCTCCACCATTGATCTTGCGACAGCCCTTGGGCTGGTCTCCTAGTCCTAAAGCAGCTTCACTTTACCCTAGAATCCAATAAAATGTTATAATTTTCTAAATGTACTGGAAATTTTCATTTATTTATGCTTCATCTCCTTAACTAGATTGTATATCTTAATAGCAGGGACTTAGTCTTTGTAAGAACCTACATGGTTGTATGGAATTGGTGCTTACTGAACATTTTTGATTGATAATTAATATAAATACATTTTGTTTTTCTGACATTTATGATTTATGAGTGTGTGTATACACACACACACCCACACACACACATATCTATTCATAAATGTTACCTGTGCTATTTTGTTAAAAAGAAAGGTCTCTCTTGATATCTGCTTTATAATTGCCTCTTCGTGGAATATATAGAATAATTTCATGAGGCAATTATATGTTCAACTTGCACTCATATTAAATTTTCCCCATGATCTAGCCTTTATATCCATTATAGGTATAATTTTATCTTTTGAGATGAGATCAGGACTAATCAACTTTGCCCCCTGCTTAACTATAGAACTTCCAGGTCTCTGAAGGACCTTGGAAATCAAGTGTTCCAGCACACACATTTCACACAGAGGAATCTGAAATCAGCAAGGCTTGAGTTTTCAGCTAAAGCAATATTTGTTGAATGTCTGTCATATGCATAGCCCTAGGCCAAGTCCTAGGGAGAAATAGACAAATTAGAAATAATCACATAAGGATTAAAAGTGATACTGTATGTAATGAATGGAACACGGAGCCTGGTATGCCATACTCATTCATAAAACAATGTTTGAACATATACACTTAATACTGTAGCTCCTAATTTTTCTAAACTGTACAGGGTGAAAAAGGCCTGAAAATTGAGTGACAGATGAGGATTCCTTAAGGATTTCACTTTCATTCTAATAAGACACATTAATATTATGACTGTTCTACAATTACACAGCAACTGACTGAAACGGAAATTTAACTGAGGTACCCTGACTCCTGTTCAATTTTTTTCAACTCCAGTTATTTCTCTTCTTCAAGCTACATTATGACTTATAAATTCTTATTGTTAGATATGAATATTACTATATCAAAAAGTAAAGAGGAAAAAAAAACAATGGAAGAGAAGAGTTTTTCTTAACTCTACATATACAGTATAGAAAACACATTACATTAAGTAAGAAAAAATGTATATTATGGAAATGATCAATTATAGAAAAGAGAATCTTGCTCCAGAAACCTCTCATGCTCTGTGGCCTAAGGGTACTCAATAAGAAGGGAGGCCATCCATAATCTTGTTTGCCAGTTTTTCACGAGAAGATTATTGATCCTAAGGTGATTTGAACTGGTTGCATTTATAATTAGGAACATAGAAATAAATTTATTTAATTTAATAAATTAAAATTAATTTAAAATCAGGGTAATGGTATTATTCGATTGTTAAAAAATTCTACTGATACTACTTCAGAAATAACTTTAGGATCTGACTTGTTTCTCTACCTCCACTTTTCTTGATGTATTTTACCCCTCGTTCACTTTTAAACCACATCCAAATCATTTCTCTTCACTTTTGGAAAACATCTATAAGCTTTTTGTATTGCACAAGGAAAAACCTAAATTTCTGCATAAAATAAACCACTTTCTCCATAAAATTGCAAAAGCTCAACAGCTTAAAGTTCCTTCTTCTCTACCATGCAGCTGGAAAGTTCTGTTGATGTAATTTAAATAATTAAATGTCTTAGTCATCTTGAGCAGCCACTACAAAATAACGCACACTGGGTGGCTTAAACAACTGACATTTATTTTTTCACAGTTCTGGAGGTTGGAAGTCCAAGAACAGGATGTCAGCATGGATGGGTTCTGGTAGGGGTAGGGGCTCTCTTCCTGACATGGGTGCCAACTGCTTGTTACAGCCTCACATGGCAGGTGGAGAGCAAGAGCAAGCACTTTGGCATCTCTTTTTAAAGTTGCACCAATCCCATGATGAGGACCCCACCCTCATGACTTCATCTAAATATACATACATCCTAAAGGTCTCATTGCCAAATACCATCACATTGGGGTTAGGACTTCTGCAAATGATTTTTGTGGGACACAGCTCAGTGTATAGAACTAAACTTTAATAATTCCAAGCTGCTCTTGGTGTCCTCTTGTAACTACTGCAAGGCAAGAATTAACATTGAGTCCATACATAAAAATAGGTATCAATTTTCAGCTGCTTATCTAATCAAACAAAAAATCCAGTCAACACAAATGGATTCAAATATCTTCTCCATCACCACACATAGAATATCAACCCATATAATGAATGTGTTATAGTTTGGGATAGACTTATCTTCTTATCAAGTCTCCCATTTAGATTCTGTGCTAATTAAAAATAGATACATAAGTTAGATAAGGAGGAAAATGTCAATGTAATTGGTGGTAAAATGGATGGCAGGATTGAATTTAGAGTCAAATTGGACTTTCTGTTGTTTTTTCTCCTGAATTAAACTAAACCACAAATTCATGGTCGAGGCTCTAGACAGTGGTGACGTACCACAACAAGGGCAGGGCTTTCTTGGTTAGATGACCTCATGCGAGCAGCCTGGAGAAGAGCAAGTGTGGCCTGTGGGTAAGCTGGTTCTAAGAGAGAATCACAGGTTGGGTCAGATACACCTACCCAGAAAGTCTTTCTAGTTTTCCAGATTAAAGAAGTCATTTCTCCTCCCTTGTGAAAGAACTAATGAGATGCAGATACAAGGAGAGACACTTACCCAACTACTAAAACTTTCCCAATTAAAGAGCCGAGGCAGAAATGTGAAAAAGAGAGAGTTGTTTTATTTTGCTTTGTTTTGTTTTTGTTGCTTATTTGGTTTCCCCTAGAATGTACACACAAAATTCTCAGAGAACAAAGAGCTGAAGCACTATGTAGCTCGGATAACATTTTGCTAATTATATAGGTTAATTACTTATTCCTTCATAGATATCAGTGAGTGAAGCATCAATACCTAAAGATTCTGCATTAAGCAAATTATTAAGACAAGACGAAGATTCATTAACAGTGAAAAGAGAAAATAATCACAGTTGAAGTAAAATATTGTTTTAGAGAGGAACTTCTCTTTATTTAGAAGAACACAGTGATAAGTATTTAGCATGAAAAGGGATATCGTAATAGTGGTGTTTGGAATAGGACCAAAAAATCGGTGCTTTAAACTATTCTGCTTAGAAAATGAGTAAGAATGGAACGGAGGCATCACAGAGGAGAGAGAACCGGAGTGAGGAGACAACAGTCTCACAAAATGGATGTATTGTAGTTTGAAGAAACTTGTTTCTCACAGTTTCTATCATTTAGATTTTGAACTACTTAAGAAATTGATATGGGAGTGAGATAAGAATCAAAATTATCTGGGGTAAAACTGAATTGGAGACTGTGACTTGAAGTGCAGCCAAATGAGACTTTTTACTTTCTCCCTCCGGTATTGAACTGAACCACCAACAAGCCAGGGAACAAAGTATGGGGCTGGATATAGGCAGAGAGAATCTTGGATTTCCCTATCTTTAACTGCTGTTAATACAGAGTGACATTCATCAAGAAGTCTCAGGTACTAAGAGTGCGGTTGTTCATACGGAAACCGAGACAGGAACAGAGAAGTGAGTGTGGTGGGCAACCGTCTGAAGAAAGAACATGCTCTTTGCCAAAGCTCAAGTTGTCTTGGGGTAGTGGTGCTGGTTAATAGCTGGCATCTACTTAGTCATAGAGGCCCTGAAACAAAAATGGGTATCTCAGTCCAAATGTCAGGAGACACTAACCAGCTAACGAGTCTATTGGCCCTTCACATCTCTAAGCCTCTGGCAGGAGAGAAGAGTATGATTTTCGAAGTCTTCATCAGTAGGGAGAAGGGCCCAACTGAGATATGTATATAAATGCCCCAGAGACAGAGATGATGCTAAGTAAGTTTAATTGCTGCTCTAAGTCTAGGAGAGTTGATAAGTGTCTACCCAATTTTAAGGAAAAAGGAAAGGGGAGGTGAAATTTTAATATACTTTCCTCACTACCATGTTTATAGCTGTATTTATCAGCTAATATGAGGAGTCTAGGCTGTGTTGCCAGTATAAAAAACTAAAAAAACATAATGTTTGGTCTCTGTCACCTTGGATGATTTGCAGTTTTGGGAGCACAGGCAGAACAAAGTCTGCCTTATTGGATTCTCTATGACAGTCACCCTTGTAGGAAGTACTGCGATCATGGCAACAGTGAAGTGTCTTCCTCAAGAGTTTTAGAATTCAGGACTATAGATGGGATAACATGGCATACCATGAGAAGACTTAAAAGTGGAGTGATGAGGCCATCTAGCTATGAAAGACAAACTAGGAAAGTCTGGGCAGTAATGCCACTGTAACCTCAATTTGCACCCACCATCTATTATCAGGCTACATTTAACTTTATTAATTCACTTCCTTTTTATCTTCTTCCTGATACTCTTCCCCTATCTTTCATGGCTGTAGAGCTGTGTGGTATTTTAAGATTATACTTTATTCAACTCTTTTTTTAACCCTCATCTGAGGACAGGCTTAGAGAGAGAAAAGGAGAGAAAGAGACAGAGGGGGAGAGAGGGGGAGGAGAGAGGGAGAGGAAGAGAAACATCGATCGGTTGCCTTCTGTATACTCCCCAGACAGGGATCTAACCTGAAATGGGATATTACTTAACCAGATGAGCCACTCTGGCTGGAAACCCTTTATTCATCTTTGGTAGAGACACTGATAATGGGGCCAGATAGTCTAAGGCTGGTGCAACACAGGGTGGAGAAGTGACAGTCTTAGCAGCTGCTATATTTATGTGGTAGCAGTGGCTCATTCATTCCTCGGTGGCGTGCCAATGCAGCCTATGCAGGTAAAAATAAGTGTTCTTAACAATCAGTTCCCTAAGGGTGATAAGGACTCAGTTTCTCTTACACGGAGCATTGCATATTTATATAAATTACCACGTAGGGCCTGAGTACTCAGTCTTGCGGGGGGCGGTGCACGTGTGTGCAGACTAGGTTCTGATATCATTCTTCTATTCTTCTTGACTCAAGTGATTACTGCTGGCTAGCACACATAAGAAAATTGTTCTCATTAATCCTGCCATAGTTTAGAAAACTGTCCTAATTCACTCCTATTAAGCCTGAGAAAGGAAGGAAGGGAATTCTGTTTTCTACATTCTGGTACCAAGTTTCATACAATGTAACTGCAATGCCATCTCTTGTCAATGTTTTCAAAAAATAAATTCATTTTTAGTTAAATTGGAGAAGACATTGTCTTATTAAAAATAGAAATGCCCTTCTGTCCCCAAGTAAAATGTAAACATCTTAAGTTTCCACAAAAGATGTTCAATAATTCCTTTGTGCAATCAGTGTTATTTTGATTATACTACATTGGTTTATTTAGAAATAAAGTTCATCTCTCTCATTACATCAAGATGATCATAGGAAAGAAAATGTAAAAAGGAATACAATGTATGCCGCTATTGAAAAAATAAGGAATATGTTCATTTCAAGAGCAATGCCATATTGAGGATAACATAATAATACTTATAATAATACCAAAAACTGCAAAGCAAAATTAACCACCTCTTTTGCATTTACTCAAAGAGAGCAAAGAAAGTGTTTTCACAGTTGTCAGAAGCCCTAGTCGACAAGGAGTCCAGCTGAGTAAAGCAAAAGAAAAGATGGCCGGTAATATGAGTTGACATCAAAAGTGTTATGGAATTCCAAACTTGAGTAAATATCTTGACAAAGGCAAGTGTAGAAATTAAAATGAAATACAATGTTACAGTGCTTCTTCTTTTGGTCTCAAATAAAGTATATTTTAAAGTTTACATAGAAGTTTTAACCACACAATGAAAAGTCAGCTTGCCCTAAACAAAAAGTTTTAATGTGATTAAAATTTTCTCTTTAATTAAGGAAGCTGTTGTAGCAACAAGTTTCATTGGTAATTAAAACTATGACATCAAAAAATGGCATTTATACGTAACAGTATAAAGTGAAATATAAGACAAGGATCGTTAGGACAAGAATAAAACAAAAGGCAAGAGGATAGTAAAGCAGAATTTTGTGGTCCTCCTTGCTACACATTCAGATACTTATTCTGGTTGAACCGAAAAAGTTTTACTATCATGAGTAGAAGTTTTCTCAAGTTATTTTGGCTAAAGTTTGTCTTAGTCGACCTACTTTTGTATTCATACAATTGGAAAACTTATTTAAATAATGGAAAATAACATTAATATTTCTTAACTATGGCACATAGATTATAGATAATGGATAGATGATGGATATAGATGATAGATGATGATAGATGATAGATGATAGATAAATAGATGATATATAGATTATAGATGATAGATAGATGATAGATATAGATAGATAGATAGATGATAGATAGATAGATAGATGATAGATAGATAGATAGATGATAGATAGATAGATGATAGATGATAGATAGATGATAGATGATAGATAGATGATAGATATAGATAGATAGATAGATAGATAGATAGATAGATAGATAGATAGATAGATAGATAGATAGATATAGATAGATGATAGATGATAGATAGATAGATAGATAGATAGATAGATAGATAGATAGATGATAGATAGATAGATAGATGATAGATGATAGATAGATAGATAGATAGATAGATAGATAGATAGATAGATGATAGATGATAGATAGAGATAGATGATAGATGATAGATAGATAGATGGTAGATAGATGATAGATGATAGATAGATAGAGATAGATAGATGATAGATGATGATAGATAGATAGATGATAGATAGAGATAGATGATAGATGATAGATGATAGATAGATAGATGATAGATAGATAGATAGATAGATAGATAGATAGATGATAGATAGATAGATGATAGATATAGATGATATAGATAGATAGATAGATGATAGATAGATAGATAGATAGATAGATAGATAGATAGATAGATAGATGATAGATAGATAGATAGATAGATGATAGATAGATAGATGATAGATGATAGATGATAGATAGATGATAGATGATAGATAGATGATAGATAGATAGATAGATAGATAGATGATAGATAGATAGATAGATGATAGATAGATAGATTGATAGATAGATGATAGATGATAGATAGATGATAGATAGATGATAGATAGATAGATTGATAGATAGATGATAGATGATAGATAGATGATAGATAGATGATGATAGATAGATAGATGATAGATTAGATAGATGATAGATAGATGATAGATAGATAGATGATAGATTAGATAGATAGATAGATAGATAGATAGATGATAGATAGATAGATAGATAGATAGATAGATAGATAGATAGATGATAGATGATAGATAGATAGATAGATGATAGATAGATAGATAGATAGATAGATAGATAGATAGATAGATAGATGATAGATAGATAGATAGATAGATAGATAGATAGATGATAGATAGATAGATGATAGATAGATAGATAGATAGATAGATATAGATAGATAGATAGATAGATAGATGATAGATAGATAGATGATAGATGATGATAGATAGATAGATAGATAGATAGATAGATAGATAGATAGATAGATAGATAGATATAGATAGATAGATAGATGATAGATAGATGATAGATAGATGATGATAGATAGATAGATAGATAGATAGATAGATAGATAGATGATAGATAGATAGATAGATAGATAGATAGATAGATAGATAGATAGATGATAGATAGATATAGATGATAGATTTTTTTTCTTTAATTTACACCTGCCATAGCACACTTCTGATTTTTGGCGTCCCATGTAGCATGACCCAGAGAAAGAATGCTCTGATAATTTGGACTTCAACTACTCTAATTCATGTCACAATCATTTGCTATCATAAATTAATAAACTCTCACACTTGTACAAGTTCTCTGAAGACCTCTTTATTCTTCATCACTGAAAGCTGTTTTTTTAAAAGGCATATGGCCAGATCCCCAAATTTATGTTTTACTTAGGAAGACTGAGCCAAACTTCAGCAGGCTTCCCTGTAGATACCAATACTGTCATCCATCTGCTTGTTTTCTACATATTTCTTAAATTATATGTGTTATTTTTGGTGACTATAGGCTTTTGACACCTTAAACTGTCACAACACATTTGCCATATTGAAATACTAAACTTATTCCAATATTTTTTCCTCCCCCAAGGGTAACAGTTGAAAGAAAGGACACTTTCAAATGGAACTTGTTTGTATTGTTTCCCTCATTTATTTCTTTATTCAGCACATATAGAGAGTACCTGTTGTGTTGTAGAAATAATGCTAAACATTGGCAATAAAACAGTGACTGAATTAGAAAGGGAGACCAAGGTCTTGGAGTTTATGGCCCCGTGGTAGAGATTATTAAATACACAATTATTGTGATGCTGTGTGATGCCAAGTTTGGTAAGTCAGTAAAATTTTACTAGAGAAAGTAATGTGTCAAAGTTAAGACTAAAATGATAAATAGAATTTCTCTAGGAAAAAACATAAATGGAATGGTAAAGGAATGGTAAAGGGACCTTTATTTCAGCAACAGATTTTTTTTAACATGGCATGTGTCAAACTTAGCCTTGGAAGACACAGCAATAGAGCAAACATACCAAATCCCTGTACTCATGGAATTTGCATTTTGTTTGGGGAGACAAACAAAATTAATTTAAAAACTTATAAATAAATAACTTTAGATGGCAACATTGCTATAAAGAACTCAAACTGGGTTGTAGTGCACATTTGTCTCCCCAGTATTTACTTGCTCTGATTTTTTCCACGTGTAGCTCATATACTGCTGGGAAGCTGATGTCTCCTCTAGTACTAGGTATGAATTCAATTGTTCAAAAAGTAATTGTATTTCCTGGAAGCCAATGTTGGAGCAACCCAAGTCTAAGTAGAGCAATTTTTGCATTCACTTGACCTTAGATGGTAATGTAACACAGTTCTGTCCGATGAAACATGAGGAAAACATTGTTCTAAACCTGTAGGGAAAAAGTTGGCTCACTCTAAGGCAAGGGGGAAAATGACCCCTTTCTTCCTATGGTTGTGATGCCTAGAGCTGCTGCCATATCCCCATGTGGCTGAGAGAATCTCAGCAAAACAGAGCGAAGCTCTTAAATGATGCTGATCTCCACCTGCCTCTGGATATTCAGTTACATGAGTCAGTGATCACAGTTGTATAAATCAATATATTTCTGAATTTCTGTTACTCATCTGAAAATACTGTAAATGAAACCAGATAAATGTTTGATGCATTACAAAGGGGTGGGGGTGAGGAGAACGTGGGATAGTGTAGGTTCTGCTTTAGGCTGGCTGGTCAAGAACTGTTTTTCTGAAGAGGTGATATTTAAGGTGAGGCAAGAAGTTAGCCATGCTAAATCCTGAGAGAAGACTCTTCTGAGAAGCTGAAAGAATAATTCAACACATACAAGTTTCAACCAAGAAAAAAGGGCTGTGACATTAGAGATGAATGATGTTCTAATGATACGAGGCTTGTGAGACATATGGAGAAGCTTAGGATTCAATCTAAGAGCCATTAAAGCCCTTGAAGTTTGGGGATGACAAATTACTGTCTTTTCTCTTCTACGTAATATTAAATATGATGTTTTCTACTACTGTTAAAATGTGTTATATAGTTTGCAGCAACCACATTTCATTTTACAGTGTTGATGAAATTAACATCATTCTTATGGCATATGAACTTGTCTTATTTCAAAGGAATTGATGACAGGAATTTCTCACAAAACTCAATGATGTTCTGTTAGTCAAATCCATTAACAAAAAGTAAAAGATCAAAGACAATGTAATGTTAATTCAAAATAAATGACACCTGCAAAATTTACCTTTTTATTATTGTAGATATAAAAATAAAGTTGTGGGATATAACTGCCAGAGAAAGGTTTTGTTTTTTTCACTCTAAAATAATCCTTTGTCATGACAGCATTGTACTAAGAACAGAGGTAAATGAGATATTTAAGGAGACATACCTTGAAGAGGTCAGAATTTTTAATTTGCTTAAATTATATTTACTGGAATAGTTTTAAATGTGTTGCTAAACTTTCATATTAATACTCTTAAGTTACTCATCTTATTAATATATTTCTTTAATAATGCATATCTTCACTAAAATACTATGGAACCATATTGATTGATGTCTACAAATATTTACTGAATTTCTTTGTGTACAATGCACTATGCTAGGGACTTTAAAGAGAGGAACAAAAAAATAAACAAGATTCTCTTCCTATCTTAAAATATCACACATCTCAGAGAGAAGTACATATAAAATAAAAATCACATAAAGTAGAAGGAGACATAATTTTGAAAGTTGTATAAAAATAATTAGGGAATACTTTTGCTAGAGAATCAAAAAAGGTATCATGGACAGGAATTGCACATAAGCCAGTATTTACAGGCCAGGTAGAAGTGTTCAGAGTAATTTTGAATTAATTAATGGATTTTTTTAATGGGTGTAGTGTCATGACTTTACAATTACTCATGTCTGATTCCACAACTGCTAATCTCAAGAAACAACTTATATTTAATCACCATAGAGAGATATAATTGTCCAAATTGTTCATGTATCCCCATGATACATTGTATGCATGAAGGTTAAATATTAGAAATATATTTCCTGATGTTAAGTAATTAGCAATATGATGAAAGCCCAGAGAAGAAAACCAGAGAATTTTGCTAAATTTTAATGTATTTTTCCCCACAGAAGGTAACAAAGTGGCAGGAAAGGAGATGAAAGAGATCATGAGTAGCCAGAGGAGCTGGGAGATGTATTATGAAAAAACTGCAATTCCAATTCTCCTACTTAATGCCTTTGTAATCTTTCTCGAATCCCCTTGCTACTCTTAGCTTCAGTTTTAACTTTTGTAAAATTTGAAATAATATTTGTGTGTTTGTTCTAAAACATTAAAAAATGTATGAAAATATCTTTAGCTCTAGAATTAAGCTTTCCAACATGGTAGCCCCCAGCTATATTTGGCTATTTAAATTTAAATTAATTGAACTTAAGTAAAATTTTAAAATTAAGTTCCCTTGTCACACTAACCACATTTCAAGTACTAATAGTCAGATGTGGCTAGTGGCTACTATATTGGGCAGAATAGATATAGAATATTTATATCATTACAGAAAGTTTTATTGGACAACATTGCTCTTGAATGCAATAAAAGTATCAACTGCTTTTTCTACTTGTCTTCATGGTCACAGAATAAGATATACTAGTTAATAAATGAACCCTTTTAGGCAGAAAAAATACAGGGTAGGAAAGATAAGAAAAAATAGTACAAAATCTATCTTCATAAGAAAATATATTACTAATTAATTGCTCTCCATACAGTGCTATACTTTAATTTTCTCAAGCACCTCAATTATTTTTGAGTCCATGGAGAAAATAATCACATTTATATATACACTCAAAAAGTGCATTCAGGAATAAAAATCATTCTGTAGTAGCAGAAGTCATATCACATTTTAAAGGATGCTCCAAGCATTGTAAGATGTATTTAAAAAATTTTTAATGTGTAATATACACAACAGTAAAGTGCATAGATGTTAAATCTATAGCTTGGTGAATTTTTACTTATGTACACACCTGAGTAACCACCACACTTCCAGTCCCTAGAAGGCTCCTTTGTGGCCCTCCACTCCTCTCCACAAAATTAACCACTCTTCTGACTTCAGTCACTAAGGTTACTTTTGTTGGTTCTTGTTGCCACATAAATGACACTAGATAGTCTGTACTCCTTTCTGTCTGGCTTCTTTCAGTCAATATTATGTCTGTGACATGAAGCCACATTCTTTCAAGTGACAATGACTAAGCTCTCCTGTTCAGGTGAAGGTGAAGTGAGATCACCACTCAGAGAGGAAGGCATAGTTGCCTGTGTTTTGTGTGTGTGTGTGTGTGTGTTGTTGTTTTTTATACTTTGCAAAGTGTCTTTCTACAATTCTAATATATATTAATTATACATATTGTTATATTATTAAGAATTTCCTTGAGAGAATATATTTATTTTTGTGATGTTCTTTCCCCCTTTACTTTAAGTACAGAAAGTTTCCAAACATTATTGTTCATACCTTTTAAAAACTGCACTTAATGCTTATTCTCCAAGGTGGCCACCATCTTTTCTAAATATGTGAGGCCCTGTAACTTCAAGACTTTGTGAATTTCAAGCTCCCTGAAGCTGAGGGTTTCTCTCCATATAAATAGCACTTGGATATGACAATTAAGGCAAAAGACAAGAGAGGTCTTTCACAAACCTAGGTGTTTCAGACTCTCTTGTCTCTTGTATAAAAGCAACCATTAATAATATTGTTTATATACTCCCTAGATGCATAGCCCTGTTTAAAGATTAAACAATCACATAATTGTCTCTGTGAATATCCAACTATGAAAACATTGGGTTTGCATAGGTTTGAGCTTTAATATTTTCCTGTGTAGAACATGCACATGAGTTACCACTTCTTAATATATACCAAGTACTCTGATACCCTTTAAATAATAATAATTTTGTGTAAAATTCTTCCCACTCCTTTTGCACACTTATGAGATTTTGAGGTAAAAATTGTTTTCCCCACTTACAGATGTATAAACAAAGCTTGGGGAACTTAAATAATCTCCCCCAACGAAGTCAACAATAAAGCCTGGCTTCAAAACCCATCTGACATTAAGTCATGATTGCAAACATCCATTTTTCTTCTTTGTGTTTCCCTAAGAAAGTATGGAAATTGTATAAATTTTAAGGCAATGTTATCTATTCTGTGCATTTTCATACCTGGGTTCATATATAAAACCTGTTCCTCTAAAGCCAGAATCAAACTTTTTAGAGAAGAATTTATCTATTCATAAAAGTTAAAGGCTAATGATGTTAAAATGGGAATGCTCCTAGAAATAGTATAATCAGAACAGATCAAGAATATAATGTTTAGCCCGGGCCTGTGTGGCGCAGTTGGCTGGAGCGTCCTTCCATACACCAAAAGGAGGCGGATTTGATTCTGGATCAGGGCCCATGGCCAGGTTTCTGGTTTGATCCCCAGTCTAGGTGTGTATGTGAGGGAACTGATTGGTTTCTCTTTCACACAGATGTTTCTCTCTCTCCTTCTCCCTTGTTCTCTCTAAAATCAATAAAAACATATCCTTGGGTCAGGATTTTTTAAAAAAAGAATGAAATGTTAAAATGTTGTAGATCCCAAGTGATGTTTATACAATTTGTAATTTGTAAACTATTTATATGGTTAGAAAATGTTAAACTGTATCCTAAAAAGCTATGTATTAATGTAGACTTCCAAGTTTCTTTTGCATTAAACTAGGAAAAAGGTTTCTCTTATTAGCACAAAGAAATAGCAAAGTCATGGAAATGAGTACTTTCATTTTATTCACTAAATGTTGTTCTATTGCATATTGGAGGGTAAAATTTAAGATTAGTATATGTTACTAATTATAATAAGTATTATAATAAGTATTATAATAAGTAATTATAATAAGTATTATTACTATCAGCATAACAGTCTAATCCAAAGGTGGGGAAATGGGTTAAATTGTGTTGGAAAAGTAAAAATAATTAATGCAGAGTATACAAATCAGATGTTGTCAATAAGTTGACACAGTGTAGGCCTCTATTTCAGAAAAAAATCCTTTAAAAATGTTTTAAAAGATAAAGGTATCATGGGTTCTCTTTTTGTCATGTGAGCTTCTCAGCAAATTTAAGAAATATTTGATACATAATGTTGTACATGGTAACTGTAAACGATTGAGGTAACAACTTGGCTATTGTCTTGGTCTCTGGGATTCACTTTATAGCAAAACTCCAGATCAAAATATAGAAGCAGTTAAATTTCAATATTTAATACAAATATATTTCCCTCTGTTTCTAAACTTTTAGCTATTGTCTCTGGTTTTGCTCCTTTAACTAGCTTCTTTTAGATTTATGATATTTCAAGAAACCATTAGGTGAAACTGTTTCATAAATGTTCTGTTGGTTGTGGGGACTGAAATCTGTAAAAACTGTAGAGCTGTTAATGTGGAGCATCTTCCCTGCAAAATACTCACTTTCAATAATCTCAGCAATACTGAATCAATGAATCTGATCCAGAAATCAGTTTTGAATAATCTAAATAGTTGCCTTGATGTTTACATAGTAATTAAACTTTTTTAAAAATTTGCAATGGCAGGGTGGCTCAGTTGGTTGAAGTGCCGTCCCATATATCAAAAGGTTTCAGGTTTGATCCCGTCAGGACACATATGGGAGGAAGCCAAATGAAGTTTCTGTCTTTCTCTTCCTGTCTCCCTTCTTCTCTAAGGATCAGTAAAAATGTAAAAAACAAAAATAACAACAAAAACAAAAACATATCCTCTTGTGAAGATTAAAAAAAATCAGCAAATAATGAATGAAAAGGGGTTCTCCTCTTAAACATTTCAAGAGGAGAAAAAAGGCCATAGCAATGTAGTAAGTTAAGAACCTTTAAATTCCTTCAAATAAATCAGCTGTAGATAATTGCCCTGATAAAGGACTGGATTTCCACTTGTAGGTCTTGTTTGGCTGCCTTGTTTGATTGTGGAAAGGATTTTTATTTCTGAGAATTAGAAAGGCAGATTTTCACAAAGTACAGTTCTTGTGACTTAGCTGATCTCTCACAGGGAGTGTGTCCCAGCTCTGGAGGCCAGCGTGTACTTTCTACTGGATCTCACTGTAAAGTAGACACTTATGGAGCAATTCTTCCATTCTGTTTTCAGCTGCTAGGCTAGCTGGTTGGAGCTTATGCCAGTGAGTCGAAGGTCATGAGTTTGATACTTGAACAGATTACTTTGCTTCACACAGAGAAAGCACTGTAAGAAATAGAGAGATTACAGCCTTGTTCTCACCAGTGCTAACTGAGTTCCAAGTGTGAGGCTATCCCCATAAGAAGGATCAGGCTCACTAAAGACTTAATGGGTCCCCAGTAAACAACACAATTTCTTGTCAGCATCAAATCATTTCTGCCAAAATGTAAAGCAACCAATCACAAAGAAAATTGGATTTGATTGTGTTCAGCATTTTCTGGAAAAATAATTGCTATTAATGCAAGTCAACCTTGAAAAATATTTTAAAATTAACTAGAATACGTATTTTTAGAATTGTGATTTTCTATTAAGTTGACTAGATTTTTTTAAGGCTGACAATGCGGTAAAATATTTTTGGTCAAAGACATTAAAGTTAGGATGCTCAACAAAGAATCAATCACTAGTTTCAGAAGAATATTTTAAAATTATATCCATATGTGGTAAATTTTAGAAATGTGTGACTTATTGCCCAGCCAGTCAGGGCACATGCCCGGGTTGCAGGCTCAATCCCCAGTAGGGGGCGTGCTGGAGGCAGCCGATTAATGACTCTCATCATTGATGTTTCTATTTCTCTCTCCCCCTCTCCCTTCCTCTCTCTGAAATCAATAAAGATATATATATATATATTTTTAAAAAGTGACTTATTTATCCCACAAACTTTAAATGCATTTATCCATTACCATCTTTGAAACTACTTCACTTAATTAAATCAGTATTTTGTCAGTTCTACATAGGAAAATTTTGTTTTTACCTCTTATTGTACATTTTTAATGTACACATAGATAAAATAAAGGGACTCCATAGTACTTGAGATTGGACTTAACTGCCATCCCTCCTGGCACATAATTGGTGACTAAAGTATATTAATTTTATCTCTCAAATATCTCTGGAACCAGACATTTTTGTGTCTACATATACTGCCAATACTTTGGGGCATAATCCTTCACCTGAACTTCATTTCATAATGTTCTCCTATTGGTCTGCTTGCCTCCAAAGTCACTGTCAGCTTTCCAGAGAGATCTTTCTAGAGCACAAGTTTCACCATGTCATTTCCTAGCTCCCTATTTGCTTTAGAATAATGCGAGACTCTCCATGGCCCATGCCCTGTCAGGCTGGGCTTGGACTCTATGAACTAGTTATATTGAATTAGTTGCAGTTTCCCAAAGGTGAATACTCTCTAATGGTTCCATTCACTTACACACTGTCTGAAATTTCTGTTTGACCCTAACAGTCATCCTCACCCTCCCTCCCCTTGCAAAATAAACAACTCATTTTTTTGCTTCCTCCATATATAACATTCCAATACTTGGAGTTAAGCATGGGACACGGGGCCCTTCCACAGCTCCCAGGAATGAACACGACAAGTCTAAGTCCAATACACTGTTAGAATCTTCTCCCAGTCACTCTTCTTGCTAGAGATCACTTTTAGCATAAGTGTGTGGCTCTCTGAGCCAGAAGGGACAGTCTTGCAAAAAGACAAGTCTCTCTGTTCCTGTTGTTGGTTGATGCTTTGGGCGGTAGGTGTGATACTCTAAATATACTTAGAGAAAGAACTCAAGGTCAGAAGCGAACCCTGAGAATAGCAGAGAGGAAAGAGAAGAGAAATTGGTTTCTTGATGATGCCCTAAAGCCACCCAATTAAATCTGCACTGACTCTACCTCCAATCTTGTTATAAGAGATGACAATTTTTACATTATTTAGGAAAATTTTAGATGGATCTTTTGTTCTTTGCCATCAAAAGTATTCAACTTGATACAAATCCCCATAGCTCTCAAGAGGCATGTCTTTGTTAATATTCACTTCCTCTGTGATGACTTCTTTTAATTCCCACTCCTTTAGAATTCACCTTTTTGTGCCTTTAAGATTTATACATATATTTTCTACACATACTTAGATAGCATTGCAATACTTTGCTGACAAATCCAAGACATCTCTTGGTGTGCTTGGCACATATTATATTCTTGCCACCTTTATGCGAATAAAGCTGACAAAATGAATAACTGTTTCAATTAATCAACTTATTTAGGCTCATAAAGTTCCAGAACTAACCTTCATATAAATGATAAGCAAATTATTCTTGTTGATGAAGATAAATGATGGTTCTCTGTGCATACAAGTGTTACTTAACCATAAAATGTCAAAGCCAAAGGGAGATGATCACAGTTTAAGATAGTTTTGATATTACATAACTTTGAGATATTATTATAATATCTTTCCCTGATTTAAAAAACCTTTCCCTTCAAAATTCTGCAGATATGTAATTACATTTTGTTAGTCACATACCTTATTTAATACATTATTAAATGCAGGGGAGAACAGTATTTTTACATACATCTTCCAAATAAAGTTCCCTTAGTTTAGAGGAAAATTCCCTGGCCCAAAAGACTGAACTCCCTGGAGCCTCCTTTTCTGAAAGGGTTTCATTCTTTTCTCAGGTTACTTCTCTTTCCATTTCACTCTATCTGTGTATGTGTCCCATTGATAAATTGCCACTAATGGATGAGACCCACAGCTCTAATAGAGTGCTGCTCTTTTGTGGTCCCTAGACCCCTGCATCAGAATCATCCGGCATTGCTGTTAAAAATGCGACTTCCTTTGCCTCACTCTAGATCTTCTTAGTCGCACTGACTGGGATTGTTTTGAGTTGAAGAAACTCTGCTTTTAAAGATCCAGAGACATAGGAGCATGGAACAGATGATGAATCTCAGTGGGAAGGTAGGGGTGGGTGGGTGGGTGGGTGGGAAGAGATTAATCAAAGAACTTATATATGCACATATGCATAACCCAGGGACACAGACAATAGTGTGCTGAAGGCCTGGGGGAGGGTAAAGGGGATCAAGGGTAAAGGGGATCAATGGGGGGAAAAAGGGCATATCTGTAATACTTTCAACAATAAAAATAAATTTAAAAAAGAAAAGAGGAAAGGAAATGAGAAGGGGAGAGGAGGGGAGGGGAGGGGAGGGGAGGGGAGGGGAGGGGAGGGGAGGGGAGGGGAGGGGAGGGGAGGGGAGGGGAGGGGAGGGGAGGGGAGGGGAGGGGAGGGGAGGGGAGGGGAGGGGAGGGGAGGGGAGAAGTGTATCAGATGATGGAGACATAAGCTTTAGAACCAGGATTCTGTGGCTTCATTTTTACACTTTCTCACAGCTGCTATCACTTACTCTGATCTTCATTTGTTTTTCCAGGCCATGACTGCTCTTAGAGTAAGACTGACTCCTGTCCTTCATGCTGCCTGTTCATCAAAACAGGCTCTCTGAACGGGAGGTGTTTTCTACAGTAACAGCTAAGCTGACAACAAAAATACAAATGTTTTCTGAGAGGTTAAATTCAATCAATCTATATTGAACTATGCAGGGCAAGGTTAACCGCTCACTGTCCACTTTCTATGCATGGGTGCTGTATTGTGAGAATTTAGTTTATGAACTTAAATTCTCCTTACTTGGCAATAAGAGAAAAATTCATTTACCATGTTGTGCTTAAACCTACTTGCTTGGTACACAGTAAGTATCCTACTGTATTCATTTTTTATAACTGCATTAAAAATTACCAGAGACTTAGTGAATCAAAACCACACCAATGTATTTTCTTATCATTTCCATGGGCCAAGAGTCCAGGATAGCTAAACTGGGTCCTCTGCTCAGAGTTGCACAAGGGTGCAATAAATAAAAGCTGCTCTCAAGTTCTGGTCATATAGGCCCCTCATGTCAAGGCAACTTATTTTTTCAAGGCCCTCAAGAATATCTTTATGACCTCTAAACCCTTTTTTAAAGGGCATACCTGGTTAGGTCAGGCCACCCAGTAAATCTCATGTTTTATTAACTTAGTCAACTGATTAGACATTGATTACATCAGCAAAATCCCTTCTCCTTTACTAGATAATATAACCAAATTGCAAGAATGAAATCCATTATGAGATAGGCATTACTTGCACTCAAGGACTGGTGATTATACAGGACATGTACATCAGGAAGCAAGTATCTTGGAGACCATCTTAGAATCCTAGTTACTGCAACAATAAATATTTGCTCATTTTGGATATTTTTGGCATTGGCTATTGTCTTTTATTAAAATACACGTAAATGTATAAAAGGAAGAAGACAAAGAGTATATCCCCATTACCAATGACTTTCAATATCCTTCCCTGTTTGTTGGCAACAATATTTTAAAAGATATTTATATATGTTTCCAGAGTATTCTTTGCACCTGTGTGTTAAAATACTATTTTTCACATTGCTTTGTTTTTCATTTCAAAATCTCCAAAATATATCATTAGCAGCACATACGTATCTACCACATATGCTTGTATATGTTTATATATACACTTGTAATATTATTCCATTGTGCAGATGTACCACAAATTATTTTAGCCCTGTATTGATACAAGTCTATTTGCTCTTTTGTGGCTGTAAATATTTCCCCTATTCATATCATTTTGCATGTGTTCTTATATTATGGAATAAATTCTCAGATGTAAAATTCAAACAGTAAGTGCTCTTAGTGTTCGGATTAATACTGCCAATTTTTTCAAAGCTGTCGTGTAAAGTTACATTCAGCTTTCTTATATTATTGCCAATATTGCATTAGAAAATTTTTAGCTTTCCCGATCTGATGGATGAACAATGACACTTTATTATTGCTATAATTTATGTGTTATTTGATACAATCAAAAGCCATTGTATTTCTTTCTTGATAAATTGCCTGTTTGTGTCCTTTATTAATTTTTATCCTATGACATTTCTTGTCCCCGGCACATAGTGCAATACTCAAAGAGGAGGGCTCACCCCAGTCTGAGAAGCAGAAAGCATATTCTTCCAGGAACTTCAAAGCATAATGAGTCACATGAGCATCCGCATCATCAAGAAAACAGCTCCAAGACTGCTGCTTCCATCCCATGGGATGCCTGCTCTTCAGCCTCCCTCCTCACTCCTTCTTCATCTGAGAACAGTCATGTTAGGTCATTTTGTATCCAAGTTTTTGTAGGTAGGTAGCTTTAAAAATGCTAGTGCTAAAATAAATAACATGCACAGACTCAGAAGATATGCTGTTGAACTCCAGTTGTGATATTTGCTAGCTATCTGTTCTCATTTAAATCATTTAATGTAGCAGAAGCTCAGTGGTTATGAGGTTTAAATGATATAAAATATCTGAGAATGAAATAAGATAAATAAATTATTTTAAAAATAAGTCTTTTCACTTTTTGCCACTGGTTTACTATATGACAACAGCATGTTCTGACAATTTTAATTAATGTTACTCTACAAATGCAACAAGTGAGGTAGCAGAAATAAGCATATACAAATGCTAGTCTCATTTGTTACTTATCCAGAGGCAAAACTTAAGCTATACTGCAAAATAATATTTTGGAATTTTGAAGTCCACAATGCTATTAAAATGCAAGATTTTGGGGGGGAAAATTCTTAAGCTATTCATAACATTCAACAACTTAATCATTCGGGTCTAAAAATACTTATTCTAAAAGGTTTCTAAATAACTAAGTACTCTACAAATATTTGAAAAAGTAATCTTCTGATCTATGAGAACATGATAAATAAAAATAGGTGTTCAAATGGGAGACAACCCCTGATGAGGTAAGTTAGTTGAATAAATTAGTTATCCAATGGTGAGTCTCCTTGAAAAGCTTAAGAAAAATAGGATAAATTTATACTGTCGTTACACTCGTGTGAGACAGGTATCACCTTAAAACTTTCAAAAAATGTTTCTATTGAATATTTCATTTAAATATGTACGTTGTTATAAAAATTCACATTTGTTTAAACTTCTCCATACATGACTTTGGAATGAAGTCTCTAGCAATTAAGACTATACTGGAAAAGTGTAGGGTTATAAATGTAATGACAAGCCTGGCTCCCTGCTCCTCCAAACCTCGAGCCTTCATATCTGGGGGTACTTGAATTCCACCTGAAGCTTCAGTCCTACCTCAGGCCATTCACATTGGAAACACAGATGAGCACAGATTCCTGTCTCAGCATCAAGGTCCCTTCCACTGAAGTGAGGAAAGGTGCCTTGGGTCACTTCATGGAGCTGAGGAGGGGAGTGCAGAGCCCCTGGGAAAGGTTAATAATCCCCAGTGATGTCAGTGATGTCAGTGTGCTACTGTGAGCCTAACTCTTCCTTCCCTTACACCTTGATTTATTCTTTCAGTCCAGTAAGTGAGCAGAGGCTACCATGGCCCTTCCTAAAACTGCCTCAGAAGACGACATGTCTTCTGACTCAGGAGTAAGAAGGGAGTGTCAGATGCTCACACATACCTTATTAAAACACTCTCAGGAAATATACAGAATTTAAGAACTCCCCAGGGTGTATGGCATAGCCAAAATTGCTCTTGCATCTGTTTCTCTAACAGTAAGACTGAAATGGAAGGGCCTATATTCTTCTGTAAAAGCAGCACAGCCTGTTGGAGGGCAGGGGGAGAGGAGAGAAAAGCTGAGAGAATCTCTCTCTGCACTTAGTGTGGGGTACCCTGCCAGAAGAGGACCTCCTTAAAGGTGAAAGTTGAGCCAGGTTTACCCATCCATATTTGTACTCTGAATGAATACAGTGAGAAAAGATGTCAACTTTATATAACACATTTTCTAAAACTTCCTCTGAGAGAGAAAAGGACCAGTGAGGCTGGTTGGCTAGAAAAATAACCTAAGAGATGTTTAGCAGAAAAAGTCTTGGAATTTATAATCTTTCTGTTTCATACGTGGTAACCACATCTACCTCGCACCCTTATACTTGAATCCCTGAGTTGACTGAATGCCGCTCTCCTGGTCACTTCGAATCCTCAACCCAAGGAACCAAACTAAGAAATATAAACCCACTCATTGATTACTTGTGTATTAAGCAAGTTATTTTAATTGCCTGAACCTCAATTTCCTCATCTATAAAATGGAAATAATCACACCAACTTCACTGGTTTTTACTAATTTCAGAATGCCTTGAACATGAATTAGTAAGATAAATTATTGCTATTGTTATTTTTTTGTCAGTGATGGGAACATTGTGTCTGGGCTTCTGCAACTACTTGCTAAAGCCTTCTACCATCTGAGACTTCTATCCGACACCAGGGTCCCATCCAGCAAGACCCTGCATGCCACTGAGGTGTGGGTCTCTCTGACGTAGCATGATTTTCATTTTGAATTTTCTTGTACTTGCCGCTGTTGAAACCTGTCCTAACCACCTGCATCCAACATCAGCTCCCAAGGGATCTATTAATAGCCAGCACCTGGCCACTCCCAGTCTGGCTACCCCACTGACTCAAAGTTCAGTCACTGGTATTACTCAGGAACACATTATTGAATTTAGCAAAAATCAGTGATAAATCCAACGCATACTCTAGTGAAATTCAATACGGCGTACTCTAAGAAATTTCTTCAAATGAGCCACCCTCCTACCCCTAGAAAACTTTAAGCTTCCATGACACAAAACTGAGAATTGTTAAATTGCCAAGGCTTAGGTCACAACAGAATTTAAAAGAAGCTAACCATTTTTATTAACACACCTAGTGTATTATCATGTTCTTGCTTTCAAATTTAATTTGGAGCTTATGTTGAGTTGTGTCACAGAATTGGATTTATTTGTTTGGCAGACTCTCAAAAGATTCTAAATCCCAATTACAGGCACAGTGTTTTCCAAACCCAAGCATACACAGTCACATACACATCATTACCAAAACCTATTTCAAAAATGACTTTTTATTCTTCTATTCTTTAGCAGTTTTGTTAATTAATGGGGCATAATACTATTATTATTATCGATGCAGTGAATATGATTAATTTTTTTCTTATTAGCAAGGAAAGTAAAAAGAAATTGTTACACCCAATTCCATGTACTTGAATCCTGGGCTTTTTTGTCTTAGGTGGAAATTGTCTGTGTTTGTGGCTAAATGGGGGAATAGTTCCTTAAAATAATGTTCCTAGGATCTCTAATTTTGAAGATCTAAGCTTTAGAGGTTGGATTGTTGGATAACCCATGCAGTGGTTGGAGGCCATTTGACTTTAAGGAAAGAAAGAGACTAACCTGATCCCTTGTGGTTACTGAGGTGGTCATGCATTGACTCAGCTGCTCCTAAAGAGTATGGGCCACTGAAGGTGCTTGAGAGGGACCTGAACAGGGTAGTCTCTAAGGGCTCTAGCTTTGGGAATTTCAGCAATGGTCCTTGAGGCGAAGCTTGAGGTCCGAAAAGAGGGACATGACAAGGAAAGCTCTGGCCAGAACAACGTTTGACTAATAGAAGACCATGAGGAGCGATGGTGGTGATGGCAACCAGCGGGGACTGAAAATCAGGCATTTTCTCCATTGTTTTCTCTGAGCAAGACTGTAAGTTACTTATAAAATACAAAGAGAGAGTAAGAAGGCTGTAAACATGAGCTGATATGGACCTCAGGAGGTAAGGTCATAAGTTTTCCCTACCTATAAAAAATACTTGTGGTATAACTTGTTATATGATCTCATGCGTTTCATGGATCTGTGTCCCTGGCCCCCACATGCACATCCAGGACACTTGAGAGGTTTTCCCAGAATTACTCTTTCTGCTTTTGTCTGAATCAAGGCTCAACAATAGACTCTGACTGACTCACTCTATAATGAATACCTGTGACTGTGGAACACCTGCATCTGGCAGGGAATGTAATAAAAAGTAAAATAGCAGCTATTTCGAGCCAACCAACCAATTTAACAGTGCTGGTTTTGTACATTCTAACTATGGAGTTAGAGGCAAGTGTGTCTGACCTGGCTTACAGAGCCTTGCTTAATTGCTATCTCTGACACCTCTTCCAGATAGGCGGATGCAGTCTACAGAGGCACATCTCAGTGACTGCATAGATGCAAAATAGAAAAGTATACACTTTCTCCCACCATGTGGCTGCAACCTCATGGTAATGTTTTAGGGCTTGGTAAGTGTCAGGCAGCCTGAATTTTGGCTACACTTTCCCCTTTTGGCTGGATGCTCTTGTACAGAAGAAGAGCTGCACAACCCTGTGTGGCATCCCTGACACCTTGCTCAGATTTCTGATGGAATCAACCTTAGGAATAAAAAAAGCAATTTTTGATAGACAAGAAAATAATCATTTGAAAGTAGCAGAATGTTGAATGGGGAGATCTGAAAGAGGAAAATATAGATTGGACATAAAATGAAGGGAGAAGAGTAAGTGACATTGGAGTGAAGAAACACTTCAGCTAATGTCTTTAAATATCCTTGATCATGACTAAGCTGTCTGATTATGATCATAAATTTGACAGAAGAGTTTTCACATTTTCAAAAGGATATTACCTTCCCAGAATAGCAGAATAATAGAACACTGTTTAAATTAGAAAACACTGGGCTCAAGCCAGTTTTGCTCAGTGGTTAGAGCTTCAGCCCATGGACTGAAGTGTCCCCAGTTTCATTGCAACCAAAGGCATGTTCCTCATTTGCAAGCTTGATCCCTGGCCCTGGTCGGGGCGAGTGTGGACGTAACCAATCGATGTGTCTGTCTTCCACTGATGTTTCTCTCTTTCTCTCCCTTCACTCTCTCTGAAAAAGCAATAGAAAAAATATCCTTGGGTGAGGATTCAAAATAAATCAATAAATAAATTGGAAAACATTGAAAACATTGACATCAGTTATTATAAAGAAGAAAAGACTAAGAAATGATTACATAACTTCTTCAAGCACTTAAGTGTTTATCCTGAGAATGTTCAATATTCATCTTCCTAGAGAATTTTGACAGAAAAACATGTAAGTAGAAAAAAATTAACTTTCTGTAGTTAAAAGCAAGTAAAATAAATGATAATAATGAAAAAAAATCAAAAGAAGAAAGGATAGTAAGAGTGGGTAAAATATTCATCAGTGGCTCTTTGTGTGCATTATCATTCATTGTTGGCTGGAGCAACAAAAGTTCCCAAATCTCAATGGTCTGTGACACCATTTATTTCTTGCTCAGATCACATGAGAAATGCAGATTGGCTGCAGTGCTTCTGGGCTGAGCTAAGCTTGGCTTCACTTGATTGGTTTGGCTCTGTTTGACTGCTTCACTGAGCTTGAGTCTGAGTGTTTCTTCTTCTGGAACCTATCTGAGATACGTTAATGAAGGAGGTCAGGAGTCACATGAACTGTTAAAGCATGCATTTAAAGTGTCTGCTTGAACATGAAATCTATCATGTCTGTTCATACTTCATTGGCCAAAGCAAGTTACATGACAAAGTCCAAAATCAATGAGATAAATACAGTTTATGTATAGGTTTGCTATAGCTACTGTAACAAATTACCACCAACTGGGTGGCTTAAAATAACTGAAATCTATTTTCTGAAAATCCTGGATTCCTGAAGCCCAAATTTTAGTTACTGGCCTGAAATCAAGACATTAACCAGGCAGTACTCCCTTTAGAAGCTTTGGAGAAGCTATTCCTTATCGCTCCAACTTTTGGTGGCTGCCAGCATTCCTTGACTTGCAGCCATATCATGCTAACTTTTGCTTCTGTTTTCACAATAACTCATATTTTGTATGTATGTATGTATCAAATCCCTTTCTGCTTCTCTCTTATAAGGATACATGACATTTAGAGCCTACACAACCAACCCAGGATAATCTCCCCATCTGAAGATCTTCAATTTAATCACATCTTCAAAGACCTTTTCCCCCCCAAATAATATAAAGTTAAAGGTTCCAGATAATAGGAGCTGACATCTTTGAGGGCCATTATTCAGCCTACTACACTTTACCTATAGAAAAGCATGGCAAGAGAAAAAAATGAGTAGCACTAAACAAATGAACCAACCTACCATATATGCCATATGTTAGGAAAAACTGTCAGCTTTAAGAATAAGTCAACAATGGTATAGTTACCTATAAAAACCTTTAACATAACATAGAGAACTACCCACTTGCTTGGTGTAGGAATGGCTTGCTTTACAAGAGTGGACATTGGTTGTCTGATATAACTTTCAGTTTGCTAATTAGAGGATATTTTGATTCATTTCCTAATTTTAATATAATTTAACATAATTATAGTTACTAACATTCAAGGATCTCCATCTATCATCTATCATCTATCTATCTATCATCTATCTATCTATCTATCTATCTATCTATCTATCTATCTATCATCTATCTATCTATCTATCATCTATCTAATCTATCTATCTATCTATCTATCTATCTATCTATCTATCTATCATCTATCTATCTATCTATCTATCTATCTATCTATCTATCTATCATCTATCTCTATCTATCTATCTATCTATCTATCTATCTATCATCTATCATCTATCTATCTCTATCTATTTATCTATCTATCTATCATCATGTATCATCTATCTATCTATCATCTATCTATCTATCATCTATCTATCTATCTATCTATCTATCTATCTATCTATCTATCTATCTATCATCTATCTATCATCATCTATCTATCTATATCTATCTATCTATCTATCATCTATATCATCTATCTATCTATCTATCTATCTATCATCTATCTATCTATCTATCATCATCTATCTATATCTATCTATCTATCTATCTATCTATCTATCTATCTATCTATCTAATCTATCATCTATCTATATCTATCATCTATCTATCATCTATCTATCTATCATCTATCATCTATCTATCATCTATATCTATATCTATCTATCTATCATCTATCTATCATCTATCTATCTATCATCTATCATCTATCTATCTATCTATCTATCATCTATCATCTATATCTATATCTATCTATCTATCATCTATCTATCATCTATCTATCTATCATCTATCATCTATTTATCTATCTATCCATCATCTATCTATCTATCATCTATCTATCTATCTATCTATCTATCTATCTATCATCTATCTATCTATCATCTATCTATCATCTATCTATCATCTATCTATCATCTATCTATCACCTATCTATCATCTCATCTATCTATATCATCTATTTATCATCATCTATCTATCTATATCTATCTATCATCTATCTATCTATATCTATCTATCTATCTATCTATCTATCTATCATCTATCTATCTATCTATCATCTATCTATCTATATCTATCATCTATCTATCTATCTATCATCTATCTATCTATCTATCATCTATCTATCTATATCTATCATCTATCTATCTATCTATCATCTATCTATCATCTATCTATCTATCTATCATCTATCTATCTATCATCATCTATCTATCATCATCTATCATCTATCATCATCTATCATCTATCTATATCATCTATCTATCTATCTATCTATCATCATCTATCTATCTATCTATCTATCATCTATCTATCTATCTATCTATCATCATCTATCTATCTATCTATCTATCTATCTATCATCTATCTATCTATCTATCTATCTATCTATCTATCTATCTATCATCTATCTATCTATCATCTATCTATATCTATCTATCTATCATCATCTATCTATCATCTATCTATCTATCATCATCTATCTATCTATATCTATCATCATCTATCTATCATCTATCTATCATCTATCTATCTATCATCTATCATGTATCATCTATCATCATCTATCTATATCATCTATCTATCTAGTGCCCCCAGAACCTTGCACAGTGGCTGGTATCTAGTAAGTGTTTAATTCTATTGTTGAATGAAAATAAATGTGATCTCAGCCCCTTTGGCTCACAATCTAAGGGTCATGGAAGCTAACCTTGTCCTACTTACCCTTCCACACCTGGCCATTTTAGAGAAGTGAAAACTGAGACCCCTAAACATGAGGGGATCTGAACAAAGCTTAAAGGAAGAAGCTGTATTGCTCTTCCCAACCTCTCAGAAGGAAATCAAAGTTCTACTTGTCAGAAACATGATGAAACATTAAAAGTAGAACTTTTATATCTATTAATATAAAATAGAACTGTTATATCTATTGTGAACACAAGTCATGGCCTTTTAGTATAGAAATAATAACTAGGGAAACATTTTCATCACAAGAGAAAAAAATTTTTTTCTTATTACACCTTTCTCAGATTCTACATGGTCTTTTTCTTTTTGGTGGGCATATGCAAGAAGAAATTAATGATTAGCCAACATTTGATCTTGTCCAAACATCCATGGAGACATTTGGTGCACACCAAATGGTTCTTAATATTTGGTCCTGTCAAAAAATCCCATGCTTAGAAAACATTCCTGGTTTCAAACAGCCCATAACATTTATTTATACTTTTGATTTATGGGATTACTACATAAAAAAATGCTATCATGTTTTATTGGCTCAATAATTGTGGTGCGGCTATACTGCCAATAATAACCCTTCTTGTCTTAATAGCCTAGCTGGTCATGGCACATGTGGTTAGTAGGTGGATCAGCATGGACCAAACATCACTATGGATGTTTTGGACAGGATCAAATATTAAGGACCTTTTGTTGTGGAAAAAATTTCCCCATAGACATTTTGAATAGGACAAGATGTCCTGCAAAAGAAACTACCATTGTTGCTTTTTAGTTTTGTTTTGTTGTTTTGCTTTTTCAAGAAGTCTTCCTTTCAAGAATTATGAATCAAAGGCTATAATATGACAATGTGTAGAAAACATATGCAAATTTCCAGCTTAATATAAAATGCAAACTAATATACTAATGACATAATTTTTTGTCCACAAATTGTACTTTCATATCTTGCTGATAGTTATAAATTGGAACAAAAGAGGCTTTAAAATGTCTACCCATTGAACTAAGGATCCCATTTCTAGAATATTATTTTAAGGACATAAAAATATGTGAAAAGATTTATTCATAAGTGTTTATCACTACATTCCTTATAATAAAAAATAATCAAAAACATTTATATCCCTCATTAGGAAATTATTTAAATAAATTGTAGCTTATCCAAAGAAACATCAGGCATTACAAATATTCAAAAATCAATAAAGGCCATATATCATATGAACAAAATGAAAGATAAAAATCACACGATCATATCAATAGATGCAGGAAAGCATTCGGTAAAATCCATTGTCCATTTATGATAAAAACTCTCAGCAAAGTAGGAATAGAGGGCTCATACCTCAACATAATAAAGACCATATATGAAAAATCTACAGCCAAGATTTTACTCAATGGACAAAAACTAAAAGTGTTTTCCTTAAGATCAGGAACAAGATAGGGATACCCACTTTTACCACTTTTATTCAACATAGTAGCAGAAGTCCTAGACCTAGCAATCAGAGAAGGAGTAGAAATAAAAGGCATCCAAATTAGAAAGGAGGAAGTAAAACTGTCATTATTCACAGATGGCAAGATATTGTACATTGAAAACTCTAAAGACCCCACCACAAGACTACCAAATCTGATAAATGAATTTGGAAAAGCAGCAGAATACAAAATTTATACACCAATAATGAACTCTCAAAAAGAGAAACTAAAAAAACAACCCCATTTACAATTGCAACAATAGAAAAATAAGCTACCTAGGAATAAACATCCAAGGTGGTTAAAACTTGTACTCAGAAAACTATAAAACATTGAAGAAAGAAATTGAGGAAGATACAAATAAGTGTAAGCATATGCCATGTTAATGGATTAAAGGAATTAACATCATTAAAATGTCCATGTTATCCAAAGCAATCTATAGACTCAATGCAATTCCTATTAAAATAGCAATAGCATATTTCACAGATCTAGATAAAATGTTCCAAAAATTTATATGGAACCAAAAAAGATCCCAAATAGCCTCAGCAATCTTGAGAAAGAACAAAGCTGGAGGTATCACAAATACCTGACATCAAACTATACTACAAGGCCATTGTAATCAAAACTATGTGGTACTGGCATAAGAACAAGTATACTGACTAATGGAACAGAACAGAGAGCCCAGAAATTAATATTTGACAAAGGAGGAAAGAACATACAATGGAGTAAAGACAGTCTCTTCAATAAACGGTGTTGGGAAAACTGGACAAGTACATGCAAAAAAAGAAAAGAAACTAGACAACTAGAAAAGGGAACCTTAATGCACCGACTTACACCATACACAAGAATAAACTCAAATGGCTAAAAGACTTATATGTAATTTGCAAGACCATAAAAATTCTAGAAAACATAGGCAGTAAAATTTCAGACATCTCTCATACCAATATGTGTGCTGATATATCTCCTAGGGCAAGGGAAACAAACAAAATAAATAAATGGGACTTTGTCATGCTAAAAAGTTTCTGCACAGCAAAAGAAATCAACAAAATGAAAAGATAACCCACTGTATGAGAGAACATATTTGCCAATGATACATCTGGTAAGGGGTTAATTTCCAAAACATATAAGAACTTATACAACTTAACACTAGGAAGACAAACACTCCTATTAAAAAATGAGCAAAGGACATGAATAGACACTTCTTCAAAGAGGACATACAGGTGGTCAATAGACATATTTTTAAAATGCTAAAGTCACTAATTATCAGAGAGGTGCAAAATAAAACCACAATGAGATATCACCTCACACTTGCCAGAATGGTCACCATCAATAAATCAACAAACAATAAATGCTGGCAAGGATGTGGGGAAAAGGGAACCCTAATGCACTGTTGGTGGAAATGCAGACTGGTGCAGCCAATGTGGAAAGTAGTATGGAGTTACCTTAAAAAATTAAAAGTGGAACTGCCTTTTGACCCAGTGACCCACTTCTGGGACTATAGCTTAAGACTCCTGAAACACCATTTCAAAAGAATATATTTCACCCCTATGTTCATAGCAGCTTTATTTACAATAACCAAGATCAGGAAACAGCCCAAGTGCCCATCAGTAGATGAGTGGTAAAAAAAAACTATAGTACATTTACACAGTGGAATATTATGCGGCTATAAAAAAGGACCTCTTACCTTTTGCAACAGCATGGATGGACCTTGAGATGATTATGTTAAATGAAATAAGCTTGTCAGAGAAAGACAAATACCATATTATCTCACTTATATGTGAAATCTAATGAACAAAATAAACTGACCAACAAAATAGAAACAGAGGCATGGATACATGGAACAGACTGACAGCAGTCAGAGGGGATGGGGAGAAGGGGACTGGAGGAAAGAAGGTGAAAGGATTAGCCATAGACACAGACAACAGTGTGGAGATGGCCAGAGGGAAGGGTGGGTGGTGACTGGGTGGAGGTGGGCAAAGGGGGGATAGTGGGAGAGTCTGTAATAGGGTCAACAATAACAATAAAGTTAGCCCTGATGGGTGTAGCTCAGTTGGCTGGAGTGTCTTCCCATGTACCAAAGGGTTGAGGTTTGGATTCGGGGCCAGGGCACATATCCAGGTTGCAGGTTCCGTCCTGGTTGGAGTGTATACAGAAGGCAACCACTCAGTGTTTCTCTCTCTTCCTCTCCCTTCCTCTCTCTCTCGAATCAATGAAAACATATCCTCAGGTGAGGATTAAAAAATAAATAAAAAATAACTAAAGTTAAGAAAATGATTATATAGGTTATGGTCTACTGGCTGGCTGCCTGGTTTTTGTTGTTTGTTTGTTTGTTTGTATTATTTAATTACCCCCTTACCCATTTTTTAAGCCATATATATTTTATAAACTTTACAGTTTCATATATTTTCTTTTGAAAAATGAAAATTATTTGTTTTCTTAAAATTAAGTGCTTTTGAGTGTTGAATGGTGCCAGAGGCCAGAGGTGAAACTGCTCAATGAGGTCTGGAAAAATGAATGGAAGATGTAAGGAGTCACTTTTTAATCTAGAGCTTCAAGGGGTTTAAAACTTAAAAATAGACTTGGAAAAATTTTTTACATTTTATTTTATGGGAGAGCTTTTATTTACATAAATGAAAGTGTTTCATCTCCCTTTTATCTTACCCCCAATGCTCTTAGATTATTAAAGTCAAGTCTGTTATTGTTATTATCTTTCTTTTACAAATGAGGAAACTGAAGTATTGTAAGATAAAATTATTTTCCTAACATCATATTGGAAAATGTGTAGTATAGTAAGTCTTAGTTATTATGACTACCAGCCGAGTATTAAGGGGTCTATAAAATAAAAGTCAGAAAAGAAATATCTGAGAATCCTTACATAGGTTTATTTTTAGAATTGTAAGTGTTAGTAAATGAAAGGTAAGAACTACATTTAAAATAGAAAGTAAATTTTAATTGATTAAGTTAAATAAAATTTCTAGGTCAATGAAAGTCAACCCAGTAAAGTTGGAAGCACCTCAGAGTGTCAGAAAACTATCTGAAAAGACACTGCCATTGTTGGTTTAAACCGTTAACTAGTGCCCTTTAGTTTCCCTCCAGCTCTGCAGTTTTCTTACTGAAAAAACTGTCAAAAGATTAATGTTGTTAACATAATACATACCAACATTTTCCAAATTGGCTCTAGCAGTAGCGATGGATTACAATGTATCTGGAATCCATGTTTCCACCATGGTGTTTAATTCCCCTTAAGACGGTGAGGATGTTGTTGCTTGGCAATCATGCTCCACACAATTTGTAAATCTGAGTATCCCGGCTCTGTCTTTATGTGAACTCACTAGAAAAATATGTATATACAACTTGTTCCATTCCACCTCCCAATTCTTGAATTATAGGAAGTAACAAGTGTTATATAGAACACGTGTGGAGAGGATATGGCTGTAGTTAAGCTGAGAACTATACACTCAAGGGAGAAAGAAACAAACCATGACATAATTCTGAATGCTTTTGTAGGTAGTGGTGGTGATAATCTGATTAAAATTTAAAAATGAAAGCTCTTAAAGAAAGTTCAATGGGTCACATTTATATAAAATTATTTTTTCCAAATTATCAGCTATGTAAAATTATTGATTCCTCAAAGACAGGAATATGATTTGTTCTTATGTTTATTTTTATTGCCTAACATAGTGAGATCAATGAATAAAATAAAATATAAACATGTTAGTGCTTAAATTGGATAAAAATGAATTTCAATTCTAAATATGGCAATTTCAATTTATAACTGGACTGGTAGCAGAATAGTAAAAATGACTTTAAATATACAATTTTAATGATGATTTGATCTTACTTTAGTGATCTTTCTGTTAACAAAAGTTGATCCTTTATTATAATTCAATTAGGATTGAAATGATTGTTTTATTCCAATGTGGGTTAAATTCAGCCAAAGAACCAGTTTCGCTGACATTCCATTGAAGCGCATAGTTGCTATTTAAAAAGTGGCTCGGCATTGCGGAGATCAACCACAAACTCGATTTTGACAGTTTCAGTGAAAAAGAGGATTGAGGTGGTGTTTTGGGCCCCAAACTCCAAATAAATCTACAATCAATTTTGCCTGGACTATCCAGATATTTATTATGTGGAGCTGTCTTAAATTTAGTTTTCCACATATGTTCTTGAACAGTAAAACCGTAGAAGCTTAGTTTTTTTTCAGAAACTATAAAGTGGCTATTTAAAAATTTTTTTGTAAAGTTAGATCCATTCCATTGTACTGTGTTTTTGGAAATGAAGCCAAGAAAATATGTCTACTCTAAAAATTACATACAGAATCCTTTGAAAGTAAGGTCGAATATTTCATACAAACGTAAGAATTTAGGGATGTCAGAGCTTCAACACCATAGAGATCTATGATAAAGTAAGCAAGAATAAACAATGGGGGAAAAAGACAGTCTCTTCAATAATTGGTGCTGGGAAAACTGGAGAGATACATGCAAAAAACAAAACAAAACTTGACCACTTTCATACACCATACATAAAAATAAAGTCAAAACGAATTAAAGACTGAAATGTAAGAGCTGATACCATAAAACTCCTAGAAGAAAACATAAACAGTAAATTCTTTGACATCAATCTTAGAAATTTTATTTTTTAGATATATCTTCTTGGGCAAAGGCAACAAAAGCAAAAACTAGCAAATGGGACTATATCAAACTAAAAAGCTTTTGCACATCAAGGAAAACCAACAACAAAATGAAAAAGCAACCTGCTGGATGGGAGAAGATATTGGCAAATGATAATCCAATAAGGGGTTAATATTCAAAATATATTAAGAACTTAAAGAAATTCAATATTAAAAAAATCCAATTAAAAAATGAGCAGCCTGACCGGGCGTGGCTCAGCAGTTGAACATTGACCTAGGATCCAAGAGATTGCTGTTTGATTCCTAGTCAGGGCACATGCCTGGGTTGTGGGCTTGATCCCCAGTTTGAGGCATGCAGGAGGCAGCTGATCAATGACTCTCATCATTGATGCTTCTATCTCTTTCTCCCCCTCTCTCTTCCTCTCTCTGTAATCAATAAAGATATATTTTAAAAAACAAAAACAAAAAATTGGGCAGAGGCTCTAAATAGACATTTCTCCAAAGAAGACACACAGATGGCCAGCAGACATATGAGAAGACGCTCAACATCAATAATCATAAGGAAAATAAAAGTCAAAACCACAAATGAGATACCACCTCATTGATTAGCTACTATTAAAATAAAAAGACAACAAAGAACAAGTGTTGGAAATGTGGAGGAAAGGGAAACCATGTGCATCACTGGTGGGTTTATAAACTAGAGCAGCCACTATGGAAACCAGTATTGAGACTACTAAATGATTTAAAACAGAACTAATATATGACCTCAAATTCCACTTCTGGTTATTTATGGAAAGAAGGCAAAAACACTAATTTGAAAAGATATATGTATTTCTATGTTCACTGCAGCATTGTTTACAATAGCCAAGATATGGAAGCAAACTAGGTGTGTATCGATAGATAAATAAATAAATAAATAAATAAATTGGAATATTACTCAGCCATAAAAAAGAATGAAACCTTGCCATTTGTGACAGCATGCATAAGCCTAGAGGGTATTATGCTAATTAAAAGAAGTTAGGAATTCAAAAACTGTATGATTTTACTTATTTGTGGAAACTAAAAAATAAAACAAGCAAATTCTTAGATACAGAGAATAAACTGTTGCCAGAGGGGAAGGGGGTAGAAAGATGGGCAGAAAAAAAAGAAGCAGATTAAGAAGTACAAACTTCCAATTATAAAATTAATCATAGGGATATAATATGCTGCTCAGGAAATATAGTCAATGCTATTGCAATAACTATTCCAGTCAGAGATGGTACTGGACTTACTGTGGTGATCACTAAGTGAGGTATATAAATGTTAAATCACTATGTGGTACACCTGAAACTAATATAGTATTGTGTCAACTGTTATTTTAAAAAATATTGGTGAAATTAAAGGCCATTTCCTATATATTTTTTATTTTAAACACCTAAAATGTCACAGTATTTCATACACATGTATCATAAATATATATGTTCATATTTATATAATATTTTAATATTTCTGTTATATATTATATGATACATTTTATATTTAGTAAGTAGATCTTTAAAATAAATGAATTTTAGGTGTGGACGCTATCTCAAAAACCAACTTTCATTTAGTAGAGAAATTCCCTGAAAAAGGTCAAAAGATGTCTATTGAATGGAATTTCATGTTATTGTTGAACAGCTGATCTCTTGCATTCATCAAATATTCTGTACTCACGCATTGTGGTTTCTCAATAAATGTATAGCAAAAAATTCAAACTCTAATTCTCAACTTTCATCTATTAAGGTTAGTTCTGCCCTTTTAAGGATACAAAATCAGTCTCATCCTTTGGTCCACAATACTTGAAGATTGCTCTTTTAAGCTTCCAAATCTTCACTTTCCCAGTATAAACACACCAACAAATAACTTTTCCCAGGGCAAAAACTATTTCATAATGGATAATTATAATAGTAATATCTCTATTTTCTTCAAAATATAAAGCACACAATGAAACAGTTGCAATGCAAATAAAACAATTGAAATATACTCTGGGGACATATTTCTATTAATGAAAGCCAAGATTTTATTTATTTTGTGTGTCCCATCAGGCTGTTAACTTTCACTGTGTTTGTGGTTAAAATTATTTCTGCTGTTGTAGTTCTTATTTTTAGTTGTATGTTTGATTGTTCAGGTTTTTTTATTATTTGCTGTTAAGCTAAGTTTTACATATCCTGTACTTCTAAAATCAGGAATAAAAAAACATAACCTGCTACCATCATTGCCCCCTACCAGCCCCTGTAGCAGACATTGACAATTACAGTCCTTTTCCTTGCAAGGTCCAAATGCCAGCTCAGAATTTCCTCCAGTCTTATGGTGTTGAATGGTAATACTATATTCATTCGTCTTCACTTCTAATCTTGACGGCAGGATGTACATTTACAAGGATTACATTTAATCATGTTAGTTTTACTGCTATCTTATTTGAAATATGCTTATTCCCAATTCTGACAAGTAGCCTGTAAGCTATTGTTCCTAATCTTTTTTTGTTTTTTGTCTTTTTTCAGATTGTCCTAATCTGATATTGATCCATATTGTATTGTTTTTAAAATACATATTTGAAAGATAATTATATATCTTGTATTTATTTCTGTTTTTATACTAATAGATCTCATTGTGGGCTTCTTAGTTGTTGGCCCTCTTTTCAACTATTCCTTCCTGGTAAACATTTTTTTTTTCTTGAAAATTGTTTCCTTTCCATAGCTGTGATCACAGGGGAGCAGGCAGGCATGTAAATTTTTATACAGAGGGAAATTTTGGCATCAGGAATTATCATTTTTTTTCATGTTCCTGAGTAATAATATAGCATATGAAAACTTACAGTCCTTAAAATAGTTATTAAGGATTCTAACTTTTATCTTAGGTCAGTTGGCCCCATTTGTTCTACTCTTTATCTGAAGATTATTTACTTAATTGAAGAGATAGTAACCAAAAATAAATCTTGGTGGATAAAATAAATTTATTGATCCCCGTGGTAACTTAGAGGATTGAAAAAAACATTTTGGGTAAGTATTAAATATAATTATGATAGATATTGATTCATTATTTATTGAGTTAAAATATCCTAGATAGATATATTTTAAATATTGTATATGATCTACATGTTTTTATAATGACAGAGTACATTGGATGACAGTTTGTGGTATGTAATCTATAATTTATTTTAATATTATATCTGTTTCATGCCAATCATTGTAGAGTTATAGTCTTCTATTGATAAAATTTTAAATAAAAGAATTAAAGACCTGTTTTCCTGTATGTGTATCCAGGATATCTTGACAAAGCCTATTTCAAAGTATTAATCACAATCATAATTTGGAAGTTATCCATACAGTGAACTATGGGTCTCAAAACAATTTTTCTCCCTCCTCTTCCAGTCTACCACAATGGCATATTTATTCATTTATTTCCTTCTATTTAGATTTTTCAGTTTCCCATTAAAATGCAGAAATCACTGAAATGGTAAAACACTGTTCCATCATACACTTCCTAACTCTGACTATTCCTCCTTAATCTAATTCAAAGGACTCAATCTATTTGCTCCTTGGTTGGTAGAACTCTGGCCCCTTTGACACCACACACCACTGATTTTTAAACTTCTTTTCATGCTAAATACCTGGGGGATGGAGAAAACTTGCATCAGTTATTATGAATCATGCACATATTTCCTTTTAGAGTGGACCCTTTAACAGACATTCTAGAAATTCTTAGAAGCAAAATGCTTGAGGAATGATTGGGAGTTGGAAGTGCAATCGATATCCATTAGAGACAGAGCCAGGGATGCTTAATATCCTTCAGTGGGTAGAAATCAGTATACTACCAAATCAGTATAATCTGCAAATGTGTAACAGAGGAGATGTGAAGCAACTTTCATCGTACTTAGAGAAAATATTATTAAACTAACAATACTCTAAATCAGATCTCATTAATTTTATAAAAATAATTTCAGAGGTATTTCATAATATTGCATAAAAATATTTTTGTAACACCTTGATTATAAATTGAAAAGATGTCTATTTGGATCACCTGAAACATTTCAGGCAGTATTTTGATACTACTACCATTTCTTTTCCTAATCCATTCCTTACTTCAAATTATCAGTGAAATGCAAAGTATTAAAGGTATTTTTAATCACTAGAGATAAAATTAATACTTTGGCATGAGGTATACATAGGAATAAATATACTTAATATAGGATAGTCTATCCTGTCAAATGTCATTAAGGTAGATGATTATTTTGACACTATATTTCTAAGTTGGATCTTGTTTTGAAAATACTGTTTATTTTATTGCCTCTATGATAGTTGACAGTTTGTTTGTATTGATGTGATATGCCTTTTTTGACTAAGTTGATTTTTCTTTATCTTCCATGTACAAACAAGTCTGGTTTTAACTTGTCATATTTTTTATTTTAGGATTTTTTTCCTTTTCATTAATTTTTTTAACTTCATTTTTCAACCATAGTTTACAATCAATACTATTCCACACCATTTTCAGATGTACAGCCAAGTGGCCGGGAAACCATGCACTCTACAGAGGAGACCCCCCTGCCCCAAGCACCCACCTGGCCGCATACCCTGTTAGCTCAACATTATTGACTATATTCTCCATGCCACAATCTGCATCTCTGTGGCTATGCTGCAACTACCAATTTGTACTGCTTAATCCCTTCACTTTTTTCACCCAGCCCCTGACCCCCCTTCCTTCTCACAGCTGTCCATCTGTTCTCTGTAAGTCTGTTTCTATTTTGCTTGTTTGTTTATTTTGTTCATTAGATTCCACAAATAAGTGAAATCATATGTATTTGTCTTTCTCTGACTGGTTTATTTCACTTAGCATAGTACCATCTAGGTCCATCCATTTTGTCATAAATGGTAAGATTTCCTTCTTTTTTATGGCCAATTAGTACTGCATTGTGTAAATGTAACACAGCTTTTTTATCCACTCATCTACTGATGGGCTCTTGGGTTGCTTCCAAATCTCGGCTATTATAAATAACAGTGCAATGAACATGGGGTACATATATACTTTTGAATTAGCGTTTCAATTTTCTTCATATATATTCCCAGAAGTGGAATCGCTGGGTGATAAGGCAATTCTATCTTTAATTTTTTGAGGAAACTCCACACTGTTTTCACAGTGGCTGCACCAGTCTGCATTCACAGCAACAGTGCATTAGGGTTTCCTTTTATCCACATTCTCCCCAACACTTATTTGTTGATTTATTGCTGATAGCCACTCTGACAGGTGTGAAATGGTACCTTATTGTGGTTTTGATTTGCATTTCTCCGATGATTAGTGGCATTGAGCAATGTTTCATATGTCTATTGGAGAAGTTTCTGTCCAGATTTTCTGTTCACTTTTTAAATGGATATTTTGTTTTTCTGCTGTTACGTTTTCTGAGTTCTTTATAAATTTTGGATATTAACTGCTTATCAGATGTATCATTGGTGAATATCTTCTCCCATTCAGTAGGTTGTGTTTTCATTTTGTTGATGGTTTCCTTTTCTATGCAAACACTTTTTAGTTTGATGAAGAAATAAACTCACGTTTATATGACCAATTAATATTTGACAAAGAAGGCAAGATATACAATGAGGTAAAGATAGTCTATTCAATAAGTGGTAATGGGAAAATTAGGTACATGCAAAAAAATGAAACTAGACCACCTTCTTACAGTGTGACCAAGATTAAATGGAAAAAAAAATTAAAGACTTAAATGTTAGACTCAAAAACATAAAAATCCTAGGAAAAGGAAAGCATAGGCGTAAAATCATGAACATTTCTCGAAGCAATATTTTTTCTGATATATCTTCTAGGGCAAGGAAAACAAAAGAAAAACAAATGGAACTACCTCAAACTTATCACTTGCTTACACTCTAATGCCCCCCCCCACCCATAAAGCAACTCTCTCAGTTACCTGCAACTCTTCTATGGAATGGTTTTCTCTTACTTCTCTTAAATCTGAACTTACTTATTTTTAATGAATGTAAGCATCTGGTTACTTCACTATATCATCTAATTTATTTGTAATTAAACATTTATATATTCAAATGCATAATTTAAATCATAAGTTACTCTCTTTTCAGGTTTTTTTTTATATTTCAGTAGAGACATCAGGGGAATTATTTTTAATTATACACATTGGTATATAATCATTTTTATCTATCATTTCATTTATTAGTAATGAGAGGATTAAATGCTATTTGTCATATAGAAGGGATGTTGGGTCTAGTAAGGTTGGAAACCACTGTCTTATAGGGTATGAAAATCTTTGAGTACAGAGGCACACATGCACAGAGCTGGCTTCATGGACATGAGACGTATATATTCACACAGAACCCTCAGCTTAGAAGTACATCATCCTTAATTTAATGATCAGTTGTCACCATATTAAAACTTTTAATACATTTTGAATAAAGGCCCCATATTTTATTTTGCTCTGATTCTTGCAAATTAACTACAATAAACAACTTGAAAATGGCCCACAGAGAACACTAATGTTGGTCTCTATGAGTAGTTTCTACCACGAACTTCAAAAGACATGGTAACTTTCCCAATAATAAATTCTTACCCATAACTTATTCTTTTTTTTGCAGCTCTACACGTGTGTTGGAATGCCCAGTGAACATTTTTCCACACATCAAATCAACTTCTTCCCGAATATCCAACTCTCAGTAATTAGCAACATTAGACACTGATTCACAAGGTGTGCAATTGGGACATTAGCTCATTATGCCTCCTTATGCCACCTCCCCCTTTGTGAACTCATTTATCCTCATCGTATTGATTTTACTTTCTCAACTATTAATATGCAGGCAATGCCTTAGTCCATGCATCACATTTTCATCTATAATCATCATTATATAGGCATGACTAATCTCTTGATTTCTTATTTCAGCACTATAATTCAACCTCAAACCAAGCATTGAAAAACCTTTTCCTATTTAAAACATAATCTTATCATTTAATTATAGCACTACATTAAATTTTTAAAATAGTTCTCCATATATTTTAATTAAATCACAATTATTTGATTATAAGTTGCATTAAGAATAACTTTTCCCTAACTCTTCACTCCCATTTTTGACATATTTTTCAAAATTATTCTTAAGTTTTGACCAAGCTGAATTCCCAGAAGCTTCTTAACAAACCTTGTTCTGTTAAGCTTCTGTTACTGCTATAAATGCTATTTTGACTGGAAGATTCTCAGTCATTATTATTGTGTTAGCGGGGTCCTCGTGACAGTAGATGGTAAGATGGAGCTGAAAGTGCAAGAGATTTATTGGGGATAATTAATGCCTGTGAAAGATAAATGGGGAAAAGAAAGACTTAAATGCAAGACTGGAATGCAAGTATGAACTCTTTTATTCAAAGGAGAAAAGGAAGGAAAGATAATCAGGTACTGTACAACTATGAATAAGCCTTGGAAAGCCCAAAGAGGAGCTCTGACATGAAGATTGCCTTATATAAAGTGTCACATTGGGCAGAAATGGTTGGGCTCTAATTATTCTGTAAAGGAAGAATCAAAAGAAAATAATTTGTCATGAAATAATAGGTATCTTAGTGTTTAGATCTTCCTTCACTATTATACTAGAAGATAGAATGAGGTAGTCAGATACTTTCATCTACAGGTAAAAATCACTGTGAATGCTGACTGATAATTATGTGTTATGCTGTCAACTCAACCTAGTTAGGTAGTTAGGTATCTCTCTCTCTCTCTCTCTCTCTCTCTCCCTCCCTCCTTCCCCCTTTTGCCTCTCCAAACTGACCTAGCCACATTAATTTTAAGAAGAACACATTCCATCTTTCTTGACAAAAGATTTCCTTTTTACATACCAAAAATGAATTTAGAAACCATGATAGAATTCATAACTGATAAGATCACACCTGTGTATTTAGTAGCAATCAAGTAAACACAAAATAAAACACCATGGCTTTAGTGATGGCATTATTTTGTACACAGACAATTTAGACTCACTAGCTTAAAAACACCAGAATTTAGATAGTGCAAACAATTGATGAGGAAAACAAAAAAGAAATATTGCTCTACTGATTCTTTTATTTACTAGAGACTAAAATTTGCTAACTGACACTAGTGCAATGTTGATAACAAAAAAGCTAAAAGCAAATTTCAAGATTTAAAAATTTCAGTACCAAAGAGATAGTTAAAGTATCCAATTGGCTGAAAATAATAAATAATCCAAGAATTGACTTCTTAAAAATTCCAAATAAAATGATCTAACTATGATATCGTACCTCTGTAATATTACAAACATAACCTCTCCAGGAAAAAAATAAAGAGCTGAGACTAATTGAGAGAATATAAACACATGCATTCATTTTATGTTGTAAAGAAGTTCAGAAAGGATTTATAACGCAAAGAAAACATGAGGAATTAAGGAATGATCTTTATTTGTTTCTTTATTTAAACTTTGATGCTGATGGAAGCAATTTTAAGTGAATATTGTTTTGCTAGTCGTCTGAAATCCTAAGAAATTTTATTAGCACTTTTTATTTAGGGCCTATTAGAATTAGTCAGTTTTATAGTTAATTTTTTGTATATCTGTTTGCCTCTTTAGACGTAAAACCCTCTGAAGACAAGAATTGCATCTTGTTTTTCTACACACCAGAAGACTAGCACAATATCTTGAATGTACTACAAATGGAATAAAATTATATATTAAGTCCATTTGTGTACTGAGGATTTTAATATGCATCAAAATAGCATTCTAATTTAACTCTTTTAGAACTTCACACTTACTGTTTTATATGGATGAGATAGATACATGGGTAAAACATTTATTGCTGAAATATTAATGATTGATTCTTGTTAAAGATGTTTGGTATAGCTTCATCATTAGAAAAAATATCAGAGGGATGGGTAAAATAATTTTGCTTTCTGCTTTGAGATTCACAATTAAGAGATTTTCAACAATTACATCCTATATTCTTTTTAAAAAGAATTATCTTTATCATTGAAAGTATTACAGGTGTCCCATTTTTCCCCCCCAATTTACCCCCTTCAATTCGCCCCTACCCCCTCCCCAGGCCTTCACCCCCTCATTGTCTGTGTCCATGGGTTATGCATATATGCATATAACTTCTTTGGTTAATCTATTCCCACCCTCCACCCCCCTTCCCTCTTCCCTCTGAAATATGATCATCTGTTGCCTGTTCAATGTCTCTGGATCTATTTAGTTCATCAGATTGTTTTGTTCATTAGCTTCTTCTTAAAGAAAACCATTCAACATTTCCTGTAGTGCTGGTCTGGTGGTGATGAACTCCTTTAGCTTTTTCTTATCTGTGAAGCTCTTTCTCTGACCTTCAATTCTAAATGATAGCTTTGCTGGGTAGAGCAATCTTGGTTGTAGTTCCTTGTTTTTCATCACTTTGAATATTTCTTGCCACTCCCTTCTGGCCTGCAAAGTTTCTGTTGAGAAATCAGCTGACAGTCTTATGGGTACTCCCTTGTAGGTAACTAATTGCTTTTCTCTTGTTGCTTTGAAGATTCTCTCTTTTTCTTTAACCTTTGGCATTTTAATTATGATGTGTCGTGCTGTGGGCCTCTTTGGGTTCCTCTTGTTTGGGACCCTCTGTGCTTCCTGAACTTGTAAGTCTATTTCTTTCCTCAGGTAAGGGAAGTTTTCTGTCATTATTTTTTCAAATAGGTTTTCAATTTCTTACTCTCTTTCTTCTCCTTCTGGTACCCCAATAATACCAATGTTGGGCCTCTTGAAGTTGTCCCAGAGGCTCCTTATACTATCTTCATATTCCTGGATTCTTTTTGCCCTTCTGGTTGGGTATTTTTTATTTCCACATGTTCCAAATTGCTGATTTGATTCTCAGCATCCTCTACTCTACTGTTAATTCCCTGTAAATTATTCTTCATTTCAGTTCACCTAGCCTTCATTTCAAATTGGTATTTTCTTATGTCATTGATTTTCTCAGTTATTTTTGTCATACTTTTAATAATATGGTTGAGCATCTTTATAAACAAAACTCTGAATTCTGTATCTGTTAGCTTGCTTGAATCTATTTCATTTAGTTCCTCTTCTAGAGATTTCTTCTGTTCTTTTTTTGTAACATGTTTTGTTGCCTCTGAATTTTGGCTGCTTCCAGGTGTTTGTTTCTATGTATTCGGTAGAGCTGCTATGTCTCCTAGAATTTGTAGAGTGGCTTTGTGTAGTAGGTGTCCTATAGGGTCCAGTGGCTCAGCCTCCCCAGTCACCTGAGCTGGGCCTCCTAGGTGCTCCCCTGTGTGGGCTGTGTGCACTGTCCTGTTGTAGTTGAGCCTTGGTTGCTGTTGGCGTCACTGGGAAGAATTGACCTCCAGCCCAATCAGCTGTGAGGACCAATCAGCTGTGAGGACCAGCTGCATCTACAGCCAAAGAGCTGTTGTTCTGGAAACACCGTATGGAGCAGGATTTACTTCAGTGGAGCTCTGGTGTTCACCAAGTGCGCCCCTTGAGTGTGTTACTCATGGATGTGGTAGGGTTGTAATCCAGCGTGGTCAAGTCTGACCACCAGATGCACTATCCCTGGGGCCTCCAAGGAGGTACAAAGTCAGCCTCTGCCAGTGCCTTGCCCAGGGCCACCCAGCATGAGTTACACAGCAAACCATAGTTGGCTGCTGCTTGTGCTGGGCTTGGAGGTGTCCAGGAGAGGCCAAGATATGAGCCAATGCAGGCTGCCACTAGTGCCAGGCCTACGGCCGCTTATCAAGCCATATGGGGCCCGTTGCTGCTTGTTTGAGAGATTTTAGGAAAGTCCTAAGCATAAGGCTTGAGAGGCCACTTGCACAGAAAAGCCCCTGGAAATGGCCTGGATGAGCCTGCAGGTGGGGAGGGGTGGGGCCTCCGGGAATCACAGGGTGGGGCCAAAGCTGTGAGTCAGGAGCAATGACCTCTGCCAGCTCTTATGCCTGGGAGGAAGCTGCCCCTCCAGCTCTCAACCTGATTTCAGGCAGATTAGTTCTTCCTCAAGTGTTCCAGGTCCTTTCAAGCTGCTGCCCGGAGCTGGGCTCAGAGGGAGCGCATCTGAGTGAGTTCATGTGCCGGCCCCTTAAGAGGAGCTGCTGAGGTCCCGCAGCCTCCACAACCCTCAGGCACAGAACCCAATGGTTTCATAGCCCGAAGTTGTGGGGACGTCTCTTCCTGGCCCTGGAGCCCTGGGCTGGGGGCCTGCTGTGGGGCTGGGACCCCTCCCTCCTCTGGGAAACCCTCACTGCCGAGATTCCCTACCGGGTTTAAACCACGGCACCGGGTGTGGGCCCTCGGCTGAGTCTTCATGATTCAGCCCCGACCCACCTGTGTCCCAGCCCCTCCTCCCGGTCTTGGTGCTGCTTCAGCTCCCTGGTTGTGGGGCTTCTGTTCAGCCAGATCTCAGGAGGCTCTGAGTGATGTTGGTTCTGGATTTTAGTTGTGATTGTGATGTGATTGCGGGAGGTGGTGGGTGCAGCTGTTACCTACACTGCCATCCTGTTTCCTGCTCTACGTCCTATATTCTTATGTTCTATATTTTAGATCCTCTGAGGACACAATAAAATTCTTTGATGAAATAAAGTTTAAGTAAATGACTTGTTTACACGACATTTGCTTAGTAACATGAGTTTTCATATCCAACTTACTCTTGCCAGGCTGTAGACATTGAAATGCAATAAATAAGATAAAGACATTTCACCTTTTAAAAGTATGTTTCCATTTTAAACTTATTTTTATGAAAAGCCTTTGGTAAGATGTACTTGGCAGTTGGCCTTGTTTATTCTTCTTCAACTTGAGAATTGAGGATAGGGATGGAAATTTTTAAATTTGATTTAGAAGAAAGATGGAAAGATGAGTTTGACTTAATCCCCATGCTCAATAATTTTATAGTCCACCCGGCCCGGCGTGGCTCAGTGGTTGAACGACCTAGGATCCGGGAGATTGGGGTTCATTTCCCGGTCAGGGCACATGCCCGGGTTGCGGGTTATGCAACCGATCAATGACTCTCTCATCATTGATGTTTCTATCTCTCTCTCTCCCCCTCTTTTCCTCTCTCTGAAATGAATAAAGATATGTTTTTTAAAAAGAAAAAATACTAATTTTATAGTCCACTAAGAGAGACAAAATTAAACAAATTAACACAAATAGATACTTCAAATATTGATAAGATCAGAACAAAGAAGCAATTTCTGGGTAAAATTTCCCAGCTGTAAATTCTCTCTTCCTGAAAAAAAAAAAAAAATACACACATAAATAAAATTATATATTCATATACATATGTATTTACTAATTGTTTGTAGTTATCTCAAATTCATTCACTCCTTTGCAACCAGAGTAAGACTGTCTTTCTTATAAATCTCTCTTTCACTGCATATTTCTACTCACTCTTCTTATTAGCTCATTCTATAAATGTATCCATGAACCACTAGTCCTATGTTTTAAATCACTTTGGGGAGGGTAGCTTGAGAGTGGAGAAGGGCCTCTAACAATATCTGTTGAGATATCCAGGTTTTACACAAACAATTATCTGTTGTGTATTTACAAAGCTTAAGTTAATATGAACTGCAGAAATTATCCTTGCCATGACATTTTGAAGAAAATAGATAGGTGTATTCTTACCTACAATATATAGCCAGAAGAGCAATAACATTCACTAAATATCACAGACACTTTTTAAAAACTCTAAGATACTTGGTAGAGCCATGAAAAGTTTTATTCTAATTCCTTTTCCAATACTCTATTATGTATCTGAATTTTTATAAACTGTAAAGTCCACTGGGACCTATCTCTCTCCATGATGTTATTTATTTTCATGGTTTCTTCTATCATTTGGCTTTTGCTAAATTGTAAGCACCTTGAGAGCAAGGGTTGTATATTTTCTTCATTTTGTAATAACTTATTTCTATTTTATGGACCTCACAGGAGCACCATAAATACTAACAAACTATAAAAGAGTATCTAAAAATAGGGCCCCAGACTCTCCAAAGTTAACAGGGTTTTTATATGAAATTAGGCCATTAGGAATATACAGTTATATTTTCAGGCCATTAAGATTTTTAATAATCTGATTTGTTATTTGTATTACAACTTCTAAGTAATATATGCCCATGAAAGCAAATTTCTATATTTTATTAAATTAACAGTATGAATAGCCATAGAAAAGCTAGAATTCAAATCAATCAAAGAACCATTGTGCTGCCGAAGTTTCAATTCAAAACTTGTTAGGATCATGAAATGTGAGAGGTCAAGCTCATTACAGTCTCTGTAACGTATTAAGTCATCTAAGCAGATGGTGAGTATATTATATTGAATAGTAATGACTAATGTGTAAGAAAATATATTCACTCTTTATAGTAATTTATAAAAATTTTCAATGTAAAAAATAATATTCTTAACTTTACAGAATAAAATTGTAGAGGTTTATCTATAAAACAAAGTATAGATGAACTCCCAAAAAGAAAGATTTTAATATTACCAATGAGATGAAATTGTAGAATTCTGTAAAAGTACAGAGTATAGTCTATTAATCTTACCTGGTGGCATAGAACATGAAAACAATTTCTTCTTTTAATTGAAGGATAAGAGATTTCCAAATGATAATATATTAAACTCTCCATCTTCTAAATTATAGGTCTGAGAAATGGAAGAAATGTCTGAAAAAAACACAACTCCCTATTAATTTCCATGTCCTGTGGCCACATTCTGCAGGGAAAGGAACGCTGTAGCTGTGCAGCCTCTTGTTTATGTGAGGTGCCATGATTTTGATAATGAAACATATAATATTTTTAAGTGTTGAAAAAATGGAAATACCCTTTTTAGAGTTTCTTTAATGATATCTAAGAGATAGTTTCCAATTTTTATATTATAAAAAATGCAAAGTAGCTCTGGCCGGGTAGTTCAGTTGGTTGAAGCATCATCTCGTCTACCAAAAGGTTGCAGGTTAGATTCCTGGGTTGTGGGTTCGTTTTGGTCTGGGCGAGTGGGGGAGGCAACCAGTAGATGTTTCTCACATCTCTCTCTCTCTTTTCCTCACCCCTTCCTCTTTCTCTAAAATCAGTAAAAAACATATCCTCAGGTGAGGATTAAACAAAAGAAATGCAAAGTATACAAAATGTCTACAAAAGTCATAGATCTATATTTACAGTAGACCATTAAACAACACCGGTTTAAATTGCCAGGGTCCATTTAAATGTGATTTTTAAAAAGAAACACCATAAAGGTATTTATGATTTTCTTAATAACATTTTTTACTCTAGCTTACTTTATTGTAAGAATACTGTATATAATACATAGAACATACATAATATGCATTAATCAACTGATTATGTTATTGGTAGGTTTCCAGTCAACAATAGGCTATTTGCAGTTAAGTTTTTGGGGAGTTGAGAGTTATATGTGGATATTCTACTGTGCAGGGGTTTCAGCTTTCTAACTCCTGTATAACTCCTGTATTGTTCAAGGATCTACTGTAGTTTAATTATAGATTTAAAAAAAAGGGAAACAAGTATCCTTCCTTCCATATATTTTTGAAATATATTTCTAAATAACACCCATCTGCTTTTCTATTATATAAAGTTATTTTAGCTTTAGCATTGATAAAAATTCCCAAATTGGGAAACATTTTTATTAAATTTATTGGGGTCATATTGGTTAATAAAATTATATAGGTTTCAAGTGTAAAATTCCATAATACATTATTTGTATATTGCACTGTGTGCCCACCACCCAAAGTCAAATCTTTGGTCACCATATATTTTATCTTCTTTGCTCATTACTACCTCCCTCCCACCACCCTCTCTACTGGTAACCACCATCCTGTTATTTGTGTCTATGAGTTTTTGCTTATTTTTTATTGTTTGTTCATTTGTAGTTTTCAGTTGTATATCCCACATATGAGTAAAATCATATGATTCTTGACTCTTTCTGAATTCAGCATGATTTTCTCAAGATCCATCCATGTAGTTGCAAATGGCAGTATTTTATCTTTTTTATGGCTCAGTAGTATTCCATTATATATATATCTTCTTTATCCATATCTTCTTTATCCAATCTATCGAGGGACACTTCAGTTGTTTTTGTATCTTGGCCACCATGAATAATGCTGCAATGAACATAGGAGTACATATATCTTCGGGAATAAATGTTTTCAAATTTTGAGCAGATACCCCAAAAGAGGATTTGCTGGGTCATAAGGTAACTCTATTCTTAATTCTTTTAGAAACTGCCATAGGTACTAAACTTATGGACCTTGGTCTTAGAGATAATTTTATAAATTTGACCTCAAAGGCAGGAGAAGCAAAAGCAAAAATAAAATTAATGGGACTGTATCAAACTAAAAAGCTTCTGCTCAGCAAAAGAAACTGTCAACAAAACAAAAAGGCAATCAACAACTCGAGTACAGTGTTAATATCCAAAATGTATAAAGAACTCATACAACTTAACAACAATAAAACAAACGATGCAATTTAAAAATTGGCAGAGGACCTGAATAGATACTTCTCCCAAAAAGACACATAAATGGCCAACAGATATATGAAAAGATGCTCAACTTCACTAGCTGTTAGCAAAATGCAAATTGAAACTACAATGAGATACTACCTCACACCCGTTAGAATGGCTATTATCAACAAGACAAGTAACAATAAGTGTTGGAGAGGTTGTGGAAAAAAAGAAACCCTCATTCACTGCTGGTGGGAAAAATATATTTTTTCCTGAAGTATGCAAAGTTGATTTCTGCATATCTTGACATCCAATAAAAATAGATAAATATTACATTTTAATACTTATATAATAAGTCAAACGTATGAGTTATGCACACAGCATCTCAATATTGTAGTTGAAAAGTAATGCTTTAAAAAGTAAGATCTAAGATACACCAGTGATTCCACAGTCTGCCCTTGTGGCCAACCATTGAAGCAGATCACTAAGGCCCAGCCACGGCTCTGCAGAACCTGTAGTTCCAGGAAGACTGGGAGTGAACATGACACTAGTCTTGTGTTCAGAGGCACATACTAGGGTGACTTTCAGAATCGATGATATCAATCCACTCAAAGGCAATTAAAACAGCCTTTCCTCATTTTTCCGAGGGTGCTTACACTTACATCATAGCTGAATGTAAATATGGCTGACACAGGTACCCTTCTCTTTTCAAAAGTATGCATTACCCCACTTCTCTTTTACAAAATACCTACATTATGATATATTTTCCCTAACCAAAAGAACCCAGGAGTCTTGCTTTGGAAAAAAAAAATAGCGTTCAGCTTTTGTTTTTCTGCGAACCATTAGAAAGGTAGTGTGACCCTTAGCAGCGAAGGTGGTGACACATGGATTGTTTGATACCTATTAAAAAAATTAAGATTTTTAAAATGTACATAGCTATAATTACCTAAATATAAAAATTAGGGTTCATACCCAAACAGTATGTGTTAGATTTTTAATCAGATAACAATAAAATATACAACCTTATCATTGAATTTTTAATCAATGTCATGCTTAAAATATTTATATAAATCTTGTCAAATCAAGAAAGATTAAAGTTAGTGTGATAATACAACCTCATCTGTGGATATCTAGAATACAATATTATAACTTGGATTGATTTATACATTAATTTTAATTGATACTTTAGTTTCAAGAACATAGAAACATTCCCTTTTATGCAATATCCATTTGAAGGCTCTCCAGTACAAATATGATTTCAGTATGAACAATTTCTGTTCCTTACTGTTTTCCATGCACACATTCTCTTTTCTTTACTCTGCAAAAGAGCAGTGGTTTTAATTTTAATATTAGATGACCATCATTGCTTTGTGCCTAAAATCTTATAATAATGTTTTCTAACAAAATTATATAACAATTTTATATTCATATTGCAGAATTTGGTAGAGTATTTTGCAGTGCTTTGTGGCATAGAGTGGAATTGTTTTTAAAGTTTTTAAAAATAATTTTAGAAATTTAGAAGTTTCTTAAATTTTTAATATTAATACACTAATAGCCTCCCCAGATCAAAGAATATATTGAAAATATAATTAAGTCAACAATGTAAATCAAATTTAAATCAACTTTCTACTTAACACTTTGTTTCAATTTGGAGGCACGTGGCATAGAGGACAGTAAATAAAGTCACAAATTTCTAGTGAAAATATTGTTGGCACAAATTCATGAAACTCAAGAAACATGAACTGCTTGAATACAAGAAATGTCATAAGATACACTGACATTTACATAATGAACAAATGTGGAACACGCTTTTTAATGATCCTCAACTTTCCAGAATTTACGAATTATTATTCAGGCATTTTGCTTTCATCTTTCTTTGGTCAAATTGATACAATGGTCATTTTACAACATATTCTATCTTCTGTTGAAAGATAAGTAGAAAACAGTAGCTAGGAAGTTAAGTATCATTAATAATAGTTAAAATTATTTTTCGAGGCACATATGAATAGTCATTCATCATTTCTAATAACTATATTATCCTTTTATTCAGAATCTCCTGCATGTAAACTTTCTATAAGCTTTCTGCTAGCTTGAATAATCCTGAGAAAATCTGTCAAATATAGGTAAAGTTGGTACTATTTAAAGAGTGGAATTAGGCAACAAAAGAGAGTCTAGGCAATTCCACTACTAAAAAGGAGAAATATTTATTCCTACTGTCTGCTTGAATCTACTTAACACTCAAGTTTGTTATAGTATGTCGTTGAGAATCACAGATGAAAGACATACTTTCCTCCAGTGAAGCAAAATATTTGGTGAAGCATACTGAAAAGCATCGTACACTATATACTTCACCAAAATTGTTTGACCCAAAAGATGGAGAATCACTTATAGCGTAGAGACTCGGTGGCTACTGGTTTCTAAAGCTGTTGCAGAAACCCTGATAAATCCCCACCTGGTTTGTTATTGACAAAATAACTCCTTTAAAGTAGCCTTTGTTTATTAAATGATTGTTTGGTCTAATATGTCATCAGACATTCTTGGTTTTGAAATCCTACAATCAGGATTTTTCAACATGGGACACATATGGGTTGAAAAATTTGTAGAAAATTATGAAATCATATAGAATTTCAAAATCCTCATCTCTCAAGGGAGATAATTATGTGAACCTTGCAAGTATTTGTCTTTATATACTGAGAAAGCAAATGTGAAATTCTTAGTGAATGGCTGATATATTAATACAATTTCCACATGGGATAGCTAATGCTAATTGTTATTTTTTTTCTAAAATCAGCAGTTCTTGAACTTTTTGCTCTCAAGAACTGTTTGCAGTATTAAAAATTACCGAGCACTAAGAACTGTATTTATGTGGATTATTACTGTTGATATATCTTAAAGTTGAGAAAAAAATTATATTTATTTAATTCATTTGAAATAACAATAAACTGATTAAATAAATATTAACAAATAGTATTTGCTATAAAAGTAACTATATTTCCAAAACAGTTGTAAAAGGACAATTTGCTGTGATACGTTTTATTTCTTGAAAATCTATGAAGAAAATCTGGACTCACATAGAGACATGGTTGAAAAGGATTCAACGTATTAATAACCCTTTTGTAATGGGTAGATATTCTTTTCTCGATGCTACACAAAAACAGAACAGTTTCTAAAATGTTAGTTGCAATCTAGCTAAAGTTTAATTGCATACTAGTGAGGAAACTCAATGGAAGCAATATCAATAAATATTTCATACTCTGTTACATTAAAATCTACTTACCTATCTTACAATGTTATTGGGTTTTACTGCAAAATATCGATTCACTGAGATTTGTAGATCTTCCAAATGTTGGCACATTTCATCATTGTACTAGTTTGCTAGGGCTGCCATAACAAAGTACAACATAACTGTGTGGCTTAAACAACAGAAATGTATTTTCTCACAATTCTGGAGGCTAGAAGTCCAAGATCAAAATAAGGGCAGGAATGGTTTCTTCTGAGACCTCTCTCGGCTTTTTGATGGATGTCTTCCTATGTCTTCACATTTCCTTTTCTCTGTGTGTGTTTGTGTCCTAATTTTGTTTTATAAGGACAACAGATGCCGGGTTGGGGTCCATCCTAGTGACCTCATTTAACTTTACCTCTTTAAAGACCTTATCTCCAAATATAGTCATATTCTGATTTAATGGGGGCTAGGAGCTCAAAATATAAATTTTGGGGGGACACAATTTTGGCCCTTAAAAATTATCCAACATCAAAAATTGCATGTGTTAATACTGCCATAAATTTCATCAGAAAAATCTAAGTATTGGGTAGCCATGGCAGGAGGTACAAGTTTTTCAAAATTCTAATTTTCTTTTGTAAGCTTGAATTTTACCATCAATAACACAGAGTGCTGGTTGTGTACTCTGAAGAGACAAGATTGCTTTGATAAAAAAAAAAAAAAAGTCTGCCAGATACTCAAGTTTGAATAACTGTCCTTTGTCCACCATACTTTCCTTCAATAAAAATGGTGTTCTATGAAATTCGGTGCGTAACTCCATCTCCACCACTTCACTGTGGCTGTCACATTTTGGCAGCAGGAGTGCTTTATGTGAACATCCCTATTTGTCATGAAGCAGGTCAAGGAGATGGGTGCTCCAACACGGAGCCTTACTATAATCAACAATCTTTACCGCTTCGTCTAGGACATTCTTAAGTGAAACTAGTACCTCCTAGTACGGGTTGGTGACACTGCCTTGTTTCATGCCAGGATACCAACAGTTTTATCCACCACAGCTTTTGCTCCAATGATGTAAATGTCAACACTGTGCAAAAAGAAAGTAGCATCTGTGTGCTATTAAGAAAATAGCACTGACACTGCGGATTCCCTCCAGATGTTGTGGGGGCTTCCAGGGTCCTCGGCTGCACACAGTGAGAACCCCTGCCTTTTTTTAATCCTGGTCCTAGGACTTCCCCCGCCCCCCCTGCTTTTCAGAGAGAGTGGGAGGGGGGGAGAGAGAGAGATACACTGATGTGAGAGAGGAACACCAATTGGTTGCCTCCCTCATGCGCCCCGACTGGGCCTGGGGCCAGGGATCCAACGTGCAACTGAGGTGCATGCCCTTGGCCGGAATCAAACCCCGCCCTTCAGTCTGTGGGCCATGCTTTAGCCACTGAGCAAACCGGCTAGTGCGGCAGTGAAGTTTTAGAAAGGAGTTCCTTTATGGGGACTTGGAGGGAGGTGAAAAATTTGTAATAGTGGTTAGTGTAGTGTGTATTAAAGAGATTCTTTCCGTGACAAACTCAATTTCATCTATTTCCTCTTTGCTTTGGCTGTTTTGCTTAGAAAATTGCCAGGCTGAGCATTCGGGAGCTCTCTCTGAGCCCCTAGGTAAACGTGAAGGTGTGTGTTGCTGTTGGCTTTCCAGCAAAATCCAGTGAAGCAGCCTGCCAACAGCACCATTTGGTAAAAGTCTGCTTTGAAGCAAGAACCTTATCGATTTGTAGCTCTTGTGTGTTAATTAGGAGACCGAGTCTATGTTTTATTTTTGTGTTTCACCATCCCAGATCCCTAGCTAAGTTTTAGACATGTTTTCAGTTCCTAGGAAGTTCCTGAAATATTTTTAATGATTAGACATGATATGTGGTTACCAGCATTTCTCTCTCTATTAAGGCTGTTCTATTTCAACGGCAGCTTCAGAAACTCATGGTTGTGGTAATTAAATGTCCAAACCTGACACGCATGCACTTTCTTTCTTTTTCTTTTCTTTCTTTTTTTTTCTCCCCTTCTTTCCTTCCTCTCCCTCCCTTCCCTCCTTCTTCCCTTCCTTTCTTCTTTCCTCCCCTCCCCTCTCTCCCCTCTCCTCTCCTCCCCCTTCCCTCCCTGCCCCTCCCCCCTCCCCCTCCCTCCCTCCCTCCCTCCCTCCCTCCCTCCCTCCCTCCCTCCCTCCCTCCCTCCCTCCCTCCCTCCCTTCCTTCCTTCCTTCCTTCCTTCCTTCCTTCCTTCCTTCCTTCCTTCCTTCCTTCCTTCCTTCCTTCCCTCCTTCCCTATGTATTTATTTTGCTCAGGTTCCATCCATGTTGATAAATTCTATTAATTCCATAAACATATTCACTGAAACAGGTCTTAAAAGGCAGCATGGCATAAAAGGCTTTTGATTGATGAGATTAGGATTAGACAGCTTGCTCTCCTAGTAATTAAGTATCCGCTTTTCAGAGTTACACTCTATTTCAGTTTTCCTATCCTTAAGTAATATCTGTGTTACAATTTCCACTGGGAGACTTGAAACTTGCCATAAAAATTTCCTAGAATTATAAAGGATGAAAGTATTTTTAAAAATACTTTTCTCTGCATGGGAAATAAAGCTAGTCAAGGATAAAATCTATAACCACATATAAGCTTTATACCTTTGAGGAAAACCAATAAAATATTTTATTAGAATATATCTCTCAAATGTATTCTTTTATTATATTAATATAACATTTTAGTTACATTTCAATGTATCCCTATGCCTGCTTATTGTGCCTAACTTGATGGATACACATACCTTCAAGATAGACATTATTAAGAAAAAATTATTCAGACTTATTTTTAAACCTATAGGTTGTTCTTGACCTCCTGAAATATAAGAACCAGTAGTTTATGGTATCGATTATTTTAGTAAAAGCAAAGGAAAATAAATGGTTTTTAGTTAGCATAGTATATCATAATTGAATTCCATCAAATAAGATGGCTCCTGGTTATTTCCATCCTGAAAGAATTATTGAAAGCTTTGTTCTCAAATATTCATGTCCACCTCTGGATCAAATTGTAACCTTCATCAGTCTTTGAGAGTCAACAATTTACTTTTCTTATCTTTTTTTAAATTCTGAGGAACACATACAGCCTTTGCTTAGTGTTGGTCTGAAGGCATTAGATAGTTCTGATAAATGAGTATTTAGAAATTGGTTAAAGACTTACTTTGCTCTTAAGGGGCAATACTGCATAAAAAATGTAAGTTTTTCTTTATGTCTCTTTGCTCCCTATAGCTACTGGGGGGGGTGGGGCGAGAGACAAGTGACCTAATTAGAGCCACTCCCACCCATTTTTATTTTCTCCTTATTTACTTTAGACTGTGTGTGTGGCAGGGGTAGGTAGGTGGGAGTGGAGATTGAACTTTTTGGCAACCAGAACATCTCTCTCATCATAAAACCCCTAGACTGAAATCTGTACCACAATGAGCCTTGTGTCCTGTGAGAAATTCTGGACATTAGCAGCATTTACCTGTCAAAATAGCCAGGTACTGTTTATTTTCTATTTTATTGTGTCATAAAAATGCATCCTTCAACATGTCAAAATTAAAATTTATCTTTTTCTTTATTAACTAATTTGGTGGGGCTGAACAATTTGGAATTCAATTTGCCAAAGTGGTTTCCCAGCTGCCTTTTTATATTTGCAGACAGCTGTGCAGCACTCCATGTCTGCCACCCTTTCCTCTTTAGATGGTACTGATGTATTTGCTGAAAAGATGAGAAAAAGGGACATGATTAAAATTTTGTGTTTCTAAGTGTTTAATCTATTTTTAAAACCAGAGTACAGCATAATACAAAATTTAAATCTAAATCTCTGTTTCTAGTGTTTTTCATTGTAAAAATTATTAATATCCATTCTTTTGACATATTGGCTAGTAAAGAGTCTGTATTAACATTCTCCAGAGAAAATTTTACATAAGAAGGTGTAAATGTGGCGTTTTTCTAAGTACTCACCAGTGGTTTCCATTTATTTTTATACACAGCTCATAGCTGTGATTTGAAGTTACTAAATTCTTAGAATTTACTGTGCATATTTTCAATTCCTGTCTATATCACTATGTTTAATTGTGATTTTTAATTATCATAGAGAATGTACCAAAAAATGACATGAGTCTTATACAGATGAGGTTGCTCTGTGTAAGTTTCTCTAAGATAAGCAAAGCATTCTCAAATGTTTTTGTTTGACCTACTTTATTCATTTGTTCTTTAATTCATTCATCAAACCTACAGCAAATATTTATTGAACAAACTATGTAGAAGTCAAGCTCTGAAAAGAATTTCAATTAGAACTTGCTTTTTGTTTTCTTAAATTGACTTTTTATTTTAATCAGCTAAGACACTGATTTTTTACTAAGTAAACTCTCAAGTTAATTTATGTACTTGAACATAATGAATCATGGAGCTTTTTGAGAAGTGATCGCCATGTTTATATTTAGAAATATGATTTGATTTTCATCTTTTTAAAAGCTATTGCTATTTTAGTGACCTTGAAAACTGAGAAGAGTGCTAATCCACTCTTTATTTAAACTTTGTCAGTTTATTTCATCTCTTTCCGTTTTTAGACATTATGTTAAATTAATACTATATTTTTTATGAACCAGGATGTACTTAACATAACAAAAATATATTAAAATTGTATTTTAAAATTCTGCCCTAAACAGATATTTATTTGAAGCCCCTTGTGTATAAGTCTAAGAGCAGAGAGAATAAAAGTTAAGCTCATGTACTAAGAGATTACATTCCATTATTAATATGAGTGAACTTTATTATCTTGAACAGTCTAACAATCTATGAAGTTGTTCATATTATGTGGGATTTTAATTTTCAGTGTCAACCAATTTTTTTTTTAAATATGGTTTTACTTTGGAGTCTAATTTCCTGATAATTTTTGAATTTGAAATGGCAAGGAAAGGAATATTAAAAAATGCAAAACATCACACTGTGTCACATGAAGAAACAAGTTAGGTGCCATGAAGTCCTCTTGTTAGCAAACTTAGGAGCAAATCTGGTTGAGAATGAAACAATGTTGTGGAAGTAGAGCCAAGAGCATTCTTTAATTACCCCTTATCTTTTTCTTTGATTATTGCCCAAAACATATTAATTATATGAAAAATAATTTGATGCCTCCTGGAGTCAATAGTATATTTTTAACCTTACCCTAATAAATTTTTCATACAATTTATTTGCTTATAATTTATTTGTCTCAAATATTCACTCTCTTACAGAGACTCTCCCATTTTATTAAAGGAGTAGATTTCTCAAAAACCCTTGGCAAAAATCACTTTGATAATTTGGTCAGGCTCTCATATTCCTTCAGGTCAAGTCACTTTTTTTTTTAACTTAAAAAATATTGACATTTTATTCAAGCAATCAAGTTATGTGAATATGATAATAAAGAAAAAAATTGAAGTTTTGACAGGTTGAAGAGTTAACATTTTCTCACATTTCCAAATTGACACATTATTATGTTGAAATATATATATATATTTTTGCTATTACATGATTGAATTCATGACTTGTGCATAATTGAACATGACTGAGGCTGTTTAAGCCTGAAGTAAAAAATGGTAAAGATTGACAATTATTCAATCAAAATGAATAATTAGCAGGGGAGTTACCAAAAAGAACATGTAATACCAGAAAGACTGGAATTGTAAGAAGTTTGATATATTTTATTATATGCATTAAAGACTGGCCCAAAATTCCCATCTTGCCATGCAATTAGCAAATTAAAGAGTAATGATATCTTTTTTATTTTAATTTATCTTTATTGTTGAAAGTATTATAGATGTCCACCCCCACCCCCATTGACCCCCTCCTCCTGGCTCCTGCCCCTCCCCAGGCCTTCATCACACTAATATCTGTCCACAGGCTATGCATATATGCATATAAATTCTTTAATTATTCTCTTCCTGCCCCCTGCCTCCTTCCCTCTGAAATATGTCAATCTGTTGCATGCTTCAGTGTCTCTGGATCTACTATTTTGTTTGTCAGTTTATTTTGTTCATTAGATTCCACATATAAGTGAGATCATGTGGTACTTGTCTTTCTCCTACTGGCTTATTTCACTTAGCATAATCCTCTCCAGGTCCCTCTATGCTGTCCCAAAGGGTAAGAGAGCCGTCTTTTTTAGAGCTGTGTAGTATTCCACTGTGTAAATGTACCTCAGGTTCTTTGTTTTCTTTTTATCCACTCATCTACTGATGAGCACTTGGGCTGTTTCCAGATCTTAGCTATTGTAAATTGCGCTGCTGTGAACATAGGGGTGCATGTATTTTTTCTGATTGGTGTTTTGGGTTTCTTAGGATATATTCCCAGAAGTGGGAACACTGGGTCAAATAGCAGTTCCATTTTAAATTTTTTGAGGAATCTCCGCATTGTTTTCCAAGTCACATCTTTTTGTTTTAAAAGTAGCTTTCAAAAATAAAAATAGAAAGCAAGAAAAAGCAAAAAGGGAGGGTGAGGTGAGGAAGAAAGAAGTCCAAAGCTTATAGTAACTTATTTAGTCTACTACAATGACTTATTTCTTCCTGCAAAAAGACTTTATCTGCTAACACAAGAGAAGTCAATCTAGTAGCAAAAATAAGTAAATTGATACAAAGATGACTGATAGATAGATAATAGATAAATGGCTTGAACAATAAACATTCCACAATAAAAAACAGGAAGAGCAATATTTATAAGCTTAAAAAATCCTTATAAAATAAGTGATAACTTATTATTCTCCAACCAAACCAATACATAAATTAGAAAAATGATTTCGCCAAAAATCACTGAAGGATGTCAGAATTTTATTTTTTTCAGAAACTAAAACATACAGAATAGTTTCACCCAAATATAAAATAATAATCTCTTTCATTGTAAAGTGGGCTTTAAAAATTATACTAATTTGAAAGTTTAATCATTACTATGATAATATCTAAGGCTAGACATTTTAAATAAGTGTCTTATTTTTCTGCTTTTGGCTCCTAGATTGTACTTTTCCCCCATCTTTACAATTATATCTTGACCTACACATCTTATTTGAAAAAATGTGAACTTATCACTGCAACATGTATATTTCCTCATTCTGTACTATGCTTGTTTTTCTGTACTTTTCTCATTACAGATTTAACTCTTACTATGGCCTGTTGTTTTAGGAGTTGGTGTAACTAATTCAGTGTTCAGAAAAAGTAATTTGCGTGCTTGTAGTTAATTAACATAACTAATATATCAGAGAAACTGATTACATTTAAAAACATGCCTCTACTAAAGTGATTTACTCTAAAAGTGCTTCAGTGGATAGATGTTGGCAAATTGAAATGTTGCCCTGAAGGATAAATGATTGATATTAAATAAGTGGTCTTGACAACAATCTCATGAATATGCTAAAATAGTGCCTCTAAAACATTGATGTATATAAAAATCTCCTGGATGGGGCCTGAGATTCTGTATTTCCAACCAGCTTTCAGGTGATGCTGATGCTACTGGTTCCTGGACCACATTTGAGTAGGAAGGATCAAAAGGACTTCTTCATGTGGATACACTACAAACCCAATCCTAATAATATACATATAAAAATAAAATCAATCCCTTGCACTTAGATCAAGCATCGCATTCAAAAGAGATTACATAAACATATAACTTAATCATTTAAAATACAGTCAAAAAGTGACTCGGGGAGTTTAAGTGACTTGTCAAAAGCAACATCTAACAACTAAAGTGCTATATCTGAAATCCAGGGCTCCTAAATGTGAATGTTCCATTCAGCAGTTATAAAATAATTAAGTTCATTTTGAAGCAGCAAATGACTATTACATTTTTGGAAAGGGGAAGTATGAAATAACAGTTTTATTTTTACTTTGTACAAAGGGTGACCTGCATGGACGATCATTTAATTCCACTATTTCTCAGAAACTGCACTATATTTAGTGCAGTTATCTGCTCTAAGCACATAAATCAAATGTTTTCAGTGGTGGTAACAGGTTCACTTTTTATCTTTTACTCTTAAGCAGACATCTTGATCAATCCATAAGGCATCTGACAGCAGTTCTTTGCCTAAACACACTTGTACAATTGCAAACTCCTAAAGATACAATTTGTAAATTCACTCTAGATTTATCATTTGATGAAGGGCCAGTCTTTTACTTCTTGAGTTTGCCATTTCCCGTCTAGACAATTACAGAATGGCATTTTTTTTTGGATAATTTTTGCCTTTCCTTGATTTTGTTTTCAAATTTTACAAAATGATGCTTTGCTTTTTAGCACCATGAAGGTTATGGAGTAGAACGTTTCTAAAATAATTCCAAATATCCCTGTAGAAGTTTGTTTATTCTTCTCTCTGACCCTTACGCCTAACTCCCTTATTCTTCCCACCAGGGTACATCGTTATACATTTCAGATTCTTGTTACAATTTACACTAAGTTTTTGATGATATTTGTATTTAAGAATCAGTCAGACAAATGTTAGATATTTAAAACCAGAATATTTTGGGGGTGCACTACATTATCTTTTCTCCAGTGACATAAAAAATGATTGTATCCTCTAATCCTAATAACTAATGCGTTATACTAAATGTAAAAAAATATACATAGCCTTTGTTTGTGCTCCCTTTCTAACACATTTACAGGTAGTAATACATTTATATGAAATAACCTTAAAAAAAATTACCACATAACCTAAAAAAAGTACTTCACTGTACCAAAAAGTCAGGAATGGCTTGATACCATTATTAGAATCAGCAGCATGGACCAGCAAGGAGTAATTTCCTAGATTGGGGTGGTGACAGAGCATAACTCCAGATAGAAGTCGGTTATCTACTTATATAACACTTTCTTTTATAATTGTATAAATGTGGATATGTTAGCAAGGGGTGATGCTCTTTAATTGCACGACTAATTTAGAATATACGAATAACTTCTTTAGATGGTATATTTGCCATTTCCCTCAGAGACATTTGCAGCTTAGTTCGATTCAGTCTACCTTGGCTACTTATCACTAACCGAAACACATGTTTCTGATATACATTGATTAATAGACATTGATATACATTGATTCTTTCTTCATAGTTAAACTTGATTTTAGACTCTATAGTTAGAGAATTTAATTTTTCATATGAGGATTCTCATAAGTGTACCATTTTTTTCCTTAAAGTTTTGTAATATTATAAAAGAATATCAAAGGAAAAAACATGCAGAATTTTAATAAACCTTTATATAAAATGTTGGTTGCTTTAATAAATATTTTATCTTATGATAAAACAACAGTATTTCATTTTAGAAGACCTGAAAATAGATTAAATACAGTTAAAGGAGAAATCTGAACTTTCCTTGAATGGCAACTCCCCACAGTGAATTGGCTGCTGCACAGTTCTATATTGTAATGCTTGTTGGAGCAACTTCTTTGGATGGTGCTGCTCATGTTATCTATGGAATGCTAATTATGTTTTAAAGAGGAAACCAATTAAACGTAATCTACACATCATTATTCTCAATTTGTGTTTGTATTTTAAAAATTAATCTGTATGTAATCCAGGTTAATATCCCTATAAAAATGAAAAATATAAATTTTATTACTTTATAATAACTAAATTGATTTTGAATCGCAATTAAAATATAATTTACTACTTTCTAAAACATTACTTTATAAGGCTCTAATTAAATGGGAAACATGTATATATCTGTATTTGATTATACAGATAAGTCTTAAGCCCACCTCTCTAGGACTTAAAAACACCTATGTAGTTGAATTTCCATGATATAAATTCAAGGTTTGCTAATTTTTCAAGATAGAATTTTAAAATAAAGAAATATATTTCTTGTTTTCTAGATAGCTGTATTAACATTTCCCATTTTTATTAAAATAAATTTTACTATTTGATAAATGTCCTTATAATAATGTGATATGAAAAATATTCAACCACCAGAATAGTATGAGCTTTTATTAATCAGAACAAACACTAGACTTCTCAGAACAAATTTCAAGAATGAGCAACTTTTTAAGACTGAACAACTTTTCAGGACTGTACAGAGCCGCCTGCAATGGAAAATATATTTTTAGAATGTGATAGCCCATTTCTGGAAGAAGCTAATGGAAAATGAGTTTCTTCATTAATTTATATTCATTGTAATACTCATGAACCAACTGCATGTGTATGCCTGTTCATATTTTTACACTTCCTCTTGGATTTACCCAAATTGCAAAAACCTTATTATATTTGGTTCAAACTTAATGTACAACCTTGAAATTCTTGAGTGTTATTATCTTTTCAAGAAAGTTACTGTTATTGTCATCTCTGTTTCTAATGACCAAACTAATGTACAGAAAGGTTGAGTGACTTGCCTAAGGTCACATGGCTAATAAATAATGAAGCTGGACTTTGACCCTACTTGGTGTGTCTCAAGAGTTATACTCTTAACCATTTTGGGATGTTGACTCTGCCTTTGAATGGGACATTTTCTAATGCCTAGAAATGTGATCGATGCTTCAAAACTGAAAACAATAGGGAATAAGACCTCCACATTATAAATGGAGATTCTACTTGTATCCAAGTTGGATTACTAAAATAGCAAACACAGTTCACCCAAGTCCACAACATATAAAACTAGAAATCTGAATGGGTGACTCAGTGAGGCAGTGAGTAGTCAGTCAGAGTGCTGTAATATTAACTCTTCTTCTCCCAACTGCCACCTAAATACAAATGAAGGAAGTTCCAGAAGGGTATTATGCTACCCACTTCACGTGGGATGCTTTCTGAACAGGAGAAATTCATTAGGCCATCTCTGAGGCTTCCAGGCTAACGCATAAGGAGATACGTCTTGTGTGAGCCTGACATGCATATCCATGATTTGGGGATATTTATGAAGAAATAAACCACTGTCATTTGTCATCTGGGTCCTCAGGTCAGGGTAAGGAACAAAAACCAGGCAGTGCAAGAGCCTTGCACCCTTGGGCCTGACATGTGGCATGAGGTAGGAGTTGCCCATCAGCCTAGTGAAAATGCTGCACAAATGGCCAGGCCCAAACCGTCTTGACAACAAGATATCTTGTTTGGGAAAATAACTCTGAGAATGGAACTCTGTAGAGTATAGTTCCAGGAGGTGGGATCCATCCATGAGGTATGCATGGATCCACAAGAGATGTAGAAGAACCCGTTAATAAAGCTGATGGAAGAATTAGCATTTGGGGCCTGACAGAGTGTTCAGATGATAACAAGCCAATCGCAGAAAACATTTCCCCATCTCTTCTCATAAAACACTGGAGAAGGCCCTGTCCAGGTGGGTCAGTTGGTTGGAGCCTCATCTTGTACACCACAAGGTGGCGGGTTCAATCCCTGGTCAGGGTGCGTACGGAGGCAACTGGTTGATGTTTCTCTCTCACATCGATGCTCCTCTCTCTCTCTCTCTCCCTCCCTCTCTTTCTCCCCCTCCCTCTCTCTCTAATCAGTAAAAACATATGCTTGGATGAAGATTTTAAAAAAACAAAACAAAACAAACACTGGAGAAGGAAATGAGAGGCACGAGCAAAGGGTGAGAAATACAGAAGAAAGAACAGGAGCCCACGTTTGCCCTCCCACTACCCGACCCGGGCGCGGGTCGGAGCCGCGCTGTGCACTCGCTGGCGGGGAGCGCTTGGCACTGCATGTGAGGTTTAAGTTGGAAATTATATTGGACTTTTTAACACCAAAATGAGCCGATCACTAAAATGAGACTTATTCTTACAGCTGAAATTTATAGCAAAAGATTCCACCCACAGCTGGGGAAAATCATAAATGTTTTAAGGTACTAGTCTGGAGGAGGGGGAAACAGCCACTTCTTATCCGCACCCTCACTGGCTTCAGTCTGCTGCGAGCGCGTTTAAAACGCAGAGCGCTCTCCGCAGAGGCTCCCAGTCCGGGGGGACTTGGAGGGCTGTGCCCGTTCACGTGAGAAGTGGAAAGACGCGCGCGCCTTTACTTTAACAGGGCGGCTACGAACCGGGTGAGCTGGGAGGAGACACCGAGGTTTAAATGGAGCCTCCGCGCGGACCCGCTGGCGGTGCCCACGCGGCGGGTGGGTGCCGGGCTGCCATCAGTCCCAGGCGGGGGCGGCTGCTCGGGAAGAGTCCCGTGTAGGGGAACCTGGCCCAGGAACTCAGCCCCACGTGAACCTCGCTTCCGGAGGAAGGAGGCACCCCAGAACGGTCTGCGGGGAGGCGCGCGAGCCCGGGGTGCGGGAGCCAGCCGTCGTTTTAAAGCGCTGTGTTTCCTTTCTTTCTCTTTTCTTTTTTGAATCGCTGCAAAGGCATCTATTAATCATGGATAGGAAAATCAATCAATCGCTCTCAGAAGTCCTTCGGCAGAGGTGACTGAGGGCTGCAGGGGAAGGCACATGTCTGAGGAGAGGGGGGCCGGGCCCTTACGACGTTCGCTTAGGGGCGGGAGGCAGCGCGGGTTCCCCACGGGCGCCGTCGGGCGGGAGCCGCGGTCCGGGCCCGGGCAGCTCTTCCTCCTCCGGCGGCTGCCCCGGGGGCCTGCGGGGGCGCCTCCCGCCCTGCGCCTCGCCTCTCCCCGTGGCCGTCTCTCCGCGTTCGAGGCGTCGCCGCTTCGGCCTGTGAGCGGGCTGCCGCCGAGGCCCAGGGCCCTCAGTTGGTCACTTCTGCTTCCCGCCGGCGCCCCCGGGCACCCGCGGCGGCGGGCCGTCCAGGACGACCTTCCCGGGCCCGCAGGCCCGAGCCGCCGGCGCTTTGCCCGGCCGGCCCTCAGCCGGAGGCCCCGTGTGCCGTGCCCCCCGCGGCGTCACCCCGGGGGAGGGCCGCGACGGCCCCGCGCCCGCCATCCTGCCCCCGGCGAAGGGGCTGCGTCGAAGGAGAGGGTCGTGCGCGTCGCGCAAACCGCCGCTCCCGGTGAGGAGGCGCTGGTCGCTCCGGAGCTTCAGAGCAAAGCCTTAGCTGCGGTCCTGCGCCGTCGCTCCGCGTCGTCCTGCGAGATAGCAGGCGGCGGCGCGTCCCTGGCGGCCACGACCCGCGCGGCCTAGTTGTAGGTGGCGGGCGTCAGCGCGCGGAGGCCGAGCGCCCGCTGTGACGCGCTGAGGCGAGCGCGGCCGCGCCGTCAGCCTCCGGGCCTGGAATCCCCGCCTTCCCTGCGGGCGCTCCAGGCAGCGTGGAGCTGCGGAGCCTCAGCACAGCGCCGCAGGGCGCCGACCCGGGTGGCAGGGCCCCTTCCAGCCATTTCCCACGGAAGCTGGTGGCGGAGAAGCCCGACTTGCGGGAGGAAGGGCACTTCTTGCGCATGGCAGCCATCTTGCAGGGAACGCGATGCCCCACCAGGCGCGGGCTTCCTTGGAGAGGCTCAGCAAATGGGCAGTGCCGAGGCCTAGGCTGACCTCCCCAAACTGCGGGTCATCGCCTAGGAGGGGACCGCGATCTCCGTCACCGTGGCCTTGTCCGGAGACGCCTCCCGCAGCCCAGGGACGCAGCAGCGCGCCCTTCGGAACTTTGGCACCAAACTGAAGGAAGCGCTCCTGGCTCTTCAGATAATCCACAAACTCTTAGAACTCTAGTTTGGCTTCATGCATTGATCCTGCTGTGTCTTTGAAGCTGACTCCTATCCCCATCTTGCTGCCCACAATCATGAAACGAGAATTTTACGCGATTAAACGCGCTGAATTCTCGTTTTCTTCCCGACGTTCCAGTCAGAAGGGAAACAGGTCACAGCCCGAGCTCACTGCTGTCATCCCCGAGTCGGGAAGGGTGTTTCCAAGAAGCTTGTAGGAAACCGGGACCCTGGATCTGCCTTCAGCACTCGGCCCCTTTGGAGCGGCCCAGGCTTCCCTTCAGCTGTGTGGTTACGGCCCCCTGCGTTCACTCAGTGCACCCAGGCCGGCCGAGGCCTCCCCACCGCGCCCGGGCGCAGGCCCCCGCCAGCGCCTCGCTCCCGGCACCACCGGGACGGCTGCACCTCCCCCTCGGCCAAAGCTGACCAGGACCGGGCGCTCCCCTCCCTCACCCCACCTCCCTACCCCCTCATCCGCACCCGCACTTTGCTGAGCGAGTTCAGCAGGCTTTTCAGGAGAGACAGCGAGAGAAGAGGTGAGCTGCGGCTCGTGCATGGGGTCCCCTCTCCTGCGCTTCGGCTCCTGCTCGTGGTCTTCAGGGCCTCCGGCCCAGTTTATCATGTACTTAACCTTCTGTTCCCTACTTTGCTCCTAAGTACCAAGGAAAGTTTCAGGAGTCCTACTGGGCTCTGGGCTAGGTGCTGCATGGACCCCCCATCCCTCAAAGGTAAAGGTTGGCAGTTGCGCTTGCAGGAAGGGCTCCGCACCCAGCCCTAGAGGTCCCCCTGAGGCCCGCGGATGCCAGCCAGGCAGGTAGGGCCTCCTCCTGGCCCAGAGCAGAGGCCTTGGGGCCCGCAGTCGCCCTGCCCCGGCCCTGGCTGAGAGCGCCTTTTGTTTTTGTTTTTGAAGTTTGTTCCTTAGCCACTGTATTTACTTTTGATTGGGAACATGCTTTAGCTCTCTCATAATTTCCTTCAGCCTTCTGCCCTAAAGCACCGCTAAAACGTCATAAAATGTGGTACATTTGCTAATCTAATGAATCAAGAGTCCCCCCCTTTCCAACCAAATAGTCCTCCCTGAGCTTGCCTGTTAGAGACATCCTGGAGCCACTGTGTAAATATTATCAACCTTTAAATTGTATACACACATATATACATATATTTAGAGTATACTAATACAATTTACATTTCTTTGAGTCATAGTGCTTTTGCATATTTTGAAGATTATTTCTGTTTCCTGTTTGGTTTTACAAAAGAACAAGTGCAGTAAAAACAACTTGATAAACCTGGGGAAGTGATTTAAACTAATAAAAGCCTGTAATATGTTTACTAAGAGACCTAAACACCAGATGCTCAGCCTTCCTAGATGTTCATAACAGCAGCTCCTGCATTAGCATCTGTCTTCAAAGCTTATGAATAACAAAATTACCATTTTGTTGACCATATAATACATGGCTCTTGACTCTTCTCCAGGGATTTGTTCAACATGATATAAGTTTTAGAAACACAACCAAAGATTCACATTGTGTGAATACCCAAGGGCATAGGTAAGTCAATACCTAGGTTGAGTTATTATTTGAATAGTTTTAACAAAATTACACTTATGTCACCTGGGAATATTTTGAAGGCTTGGTTTCATATAGAGGACAGCTACTGTAGTTCTACTCACTTCAATTTATTTAAAGGAGACTCAAGCCATATAAGGGGAAAAAATTCTCTGTACTCAGATAACCATCACCACTAACTGATGATACAATTAATCTTTCCTAGGCACTGTTATCAATTTGGAGAGCACAGTTCATTTGTTGCTGTATAAGAAAATGAGATTGTTAAGGGCCTGTGTGTTTTCCACATTTGTAAATTCCATAGGAAAGTATTGGGCCATTGCATTTTATTCAGAGGTAAAAGAGAAGGTATATTCTCCACAGAGTATGCATGTTTTAGCTCAAATTATATTTCAAAATATGTACAGATTTTTAAAATACTAAATGTATTGAGGTAATTTGTATAATAACTAGACATTTTAGTTTTTAAAAACGTAATTACCTCATTTGAGGGTATTACAATATTAACACAATATTACTAGAATATTAATATATTTTTAAGTGTCACATAATACGGAACTGCTCAATAGGACATGTTTTTCTCTTGGAATACTCTATGAATAACCTGCTTTTTCCTTTTTATAGATATTTTGCAGAGATTGATTAGAATTGGAAGAAAGACAGGTAGTATTAAAAATTTCCACCATGTCCTTAGCCAGTTTGCCTCAGTGGTTGGAGCATTGGCCTGGGGACTGAAGGGTCCTGGGTTCGATTCCAGCCCAGGGCAGGTACCTCTGTTGCAGGCTTGCCCCATTGGGGAGTGTGGGAGGCAACCAATCCATTGATGGGTCTCTTTCACATTGATGTTTCTCTCTCCCCTTCCACTCTCTCTGAAAAGCAATGGAAAAAATGTGCTCAAGTGAGGATTAAAAAAGAAATTCCACCATGATATATTTAATTGCTGGGGGGGAAAAATATGGGTGACTATCCTAGTTGTGTTTAAATATAATTAGCTATTGCAAAGAAAACATTTTGCAGTCCCAAATTGTTGGGGAAAAGGCACATTTAGATATATTTATAAAAACTGACATTTTAAAAAAGTCAGTTTTATGAAATATCATTTATGAATATCATTTATGAATATGAATATCATTTATGAAATCTTTAGTAAAACAACTAATGGCTTTATTGTAAACACATTCATAGTCTGTACCCAGTGACTACAGGTGGTATTTGATATCCTAATAGAAAGAAGAAATAATCTGAAACACTGATTGCTGGGTTTTAGGTTGTTTCCATGTCTTGGCTGTTGTAAATAATGCTGCAATGAATTTGGGAATGTACATGCCAAATAGTTTGGCAAGTGCAGCCACTGGCCCATACAGTTGAGATCTGGGAAGGCCATTTCTTTTGGAAGATAAAGGAGTCAAAGGAAAAAAGAAAAGATAGAGAAGAAGATTAGGAGGCATTTAGAACAATACCATGCAGCAGCACAAATTGAGCATATACTATGTAAAGGACTCCCTCTGTGTTGTGAAAGAGGGGACAAAAAAAGAATAAAATACTGCTTCTCCCATCTAGAAGGTGATCTAGGGCTGCATGAGAATGAGGAGCGGCAGTAACGGAAAAACAGCAACGACATGAGTTACACTTTTCTTAAGTGCTCAATGCTTTTCAGGTGCAATTGCTATAATGGCAATAAATGACTTGCCAATATTATAGTGAAGGAAGAGTCAAAGGCCATATTAACTATTCATTCTCAACCTCCCTTTTCCATAAAGAAAGGACTGCTTTTTCATAGGATGTAGGGTTCAAAACTATGTCCCTAAAATTGAATATTGCTAAGTATTCTCATTGTTTTTTGTTTGTTTTTTAATTCTCACCCACAGACATGTTTTACTGATTTTTTAGAAAGAGGGAAAGGGAGAGAAAGAGAAAGAAACAAAGAGACAGACATCAATGTATGAGAGAAACATCAACCGCTTGCCTCCCTGACACACCCCAGGGATCAAACCGGAAACCTGGCTTTGTGCCCTGACCGGAAATCAAACCAGCAACCTTTTGGTGTACAGGACAATGCTCCATCCAACTGAGCCACACTGGTCAGGGCTCATTCTTTTTTTCTTCCAGCAATACAGACATGTTGCAGTTAAAATGTATTTCTAGGAAAAGCTGGTTAGGGTAAATTAGTAAAGATGAACTTGATGACAAAGTACTATTTTGGAGACCACAAAATATATGAATTAGAATGGACATATAAAAAGTTGAAATTATTTTAAATATGATAAATTACTGTCAATGTCCTTTAGTCATTTCTGTGAAATTTTATTTACACAAATGCAGGTTAAAGAATGAAAGGGTTGATATAGCAACATAAATTATACATACTCTTTGCTCTTTAGTAGCTAACAGTCTCCTAAAATAGACACCTATATTACTAAATATAATGCACGTATGATGTGTTCAATTATAGTGGTCAAGCCATTAAGTCTAGTGAGGTGCAAAGAAGGCTTCAGAGGATGACACTTTTGTCTTAGAGTAGTGGATTTTCATCAGGGGTGTGTGTGTGTGTGTGTGTGTGTGTAGCAGCAAGAAATAAAACAGAAAACTCTGAGAATGATGGTAAGAATGGACTTACTGTGACAGTCTATAGTCAGAAAGGCGCTTTTAAAGGTAAAGGATACTGCAAGTGAAAATAATAAGTCTAATTGATGTATTAGACTCAAGTTATTAAAACAAAGTCTTTTTAAGTTTTATAAAGAAACTGGAAATCTAACTTTTGAGTGTTTCCTTATAGTGTGATCACCCCAGACCTCTTCGATTTCACAGACCTTAGAGGCAAATGTCACAGTTATTTTGTTCTCATTTTTGTAAACTATGTTAACCACAGAGCAACGCATATTTATACTAGTCTGTTTCCTGCCACACAAGCCTGCTCTGTTCTCTTTCCTCTACCCCCACCGCTGACATTCAGACGCACATAGGCACACACACACACTAAAGAGAGATTTATGTTTCTGCTAGAAGACTAGCTATTAAATATAGCCTTTGGGCCTTTGGCTATGTGAAGATAACTAAAACACACAGGTAGAACACATTTCTATAAAGTGAAGCAACATCAAGTTCGGGAAGCTAATGATACAAACTAGCCATCAAATAGGATTAGTTTAGCTCCACTGAGATTTTCCCTTAGATATTAAACTTTCTTTTATCTTGTGAAGATTATTATTTTGCACTGTAAATATCCAGCTCTAACTGAACAAAATAACCTACTTGTCTAGACATTGCCTAATAGACCTGGGGAAAGGGGAGGCAGGATGGGGAAGATTTGCAGCACAAGAAATATCTGGACAATCTGTTTAGTGTGTGCATGATAGGATGTTTTTGAATAAAAATATTGATTGGACTTCATATTTACTTCCTGTGGAGGATTAATTGACTAGTGTATCTTCAAAATAGAGTGCATGGCTCTTTAAAAACTTACAAAAATAATCCATTTCTAATTTTGGAGAGACTTGAGTAATTTAGGTATAATTAAGCAAGCAGTGGGCACATGAGAAGATGAATTTAAAGAAAAGTATAAAGAAAGCACTACTTTACTCTGCTGTTGTAGGTGCTCCCCAAGTAGAATAGAATAGAATTTGCAGGGGAGACAAAGGTTCACCAAAACTAACTCCATTTTCCTCTCAGTGTTGTTCAAAAAAGTGTAATGTGATCAAAACTATTTTGAGAATACAGCAAAGTTTGCACGTAGCTCTTTGGATTTTAAATTCCCATGATAAGCCCCTCTGTCCTTGACCCTTAGAGTGCTCTTGCCCTTGACAGCCATAACATAAATTATAACTACTTTCATATTCTATACATTTTCCAAAACTGTTTTTGTCATCTCTATGACGGAATAGTATATAATAATTAATTCATTGGTAGGAATAGCTTTACCACCCCGATTTCAATACAGGAGAATTGTTTACTAGATTAACTGGTGGGCTTTTGTTGTGGAAAACTGTGATAAAAAGTGAGGTGTAGTAGGCTGAGAAACAAAGACCTCATGTTTCAAACACATAGTAAAGTGCAGATAAGAGAAATAACCTGAAAAGAGAGTTAAAGAAAAGTGAGACAAGAAATAATGGATGGGGATAGGAAAATTTGGAGAATGGATGGAGAATTATTTGTGAGGTGATGGTAGTTTCTCTCTCTCTCTCTCTCTCTCTCTCTCTCTCTCTCTCTCTCTCTCTCTCTCTCTCTCCTGCTCTGTGTGTGTGTGTGTGTGTGTGTGTGTGTAAGAAAGAGAAAGTAAACTTTTAAGAAATTTTGCTATGCTGAGTATGATTCTCTTTTGACATTTTCAAGAAAATTCATTAGGAAAAATAATAATAAAATTTTAAAAAAAGAAAAAAAGAAAATTCATTAGAATAACTTGACTTTATGTCGGCCATGTCTGTAAATATTATATTTGGGTCTTGTATTTTTAAAAGATAAACTCATTGCTCTCATACAAATTCAAAATGAACATGTGCAAACTATTCTATTTAACTCATTAATTAATAAAAATACAACTGATTCCAAGGAGAATACTAATACTATACTTATATAGGTAAATCAGAAATGCCAAAATGAATTTACAAATAGACGTAAAATTGGCTTTTTCCCACAAGAAGGAAGGTAAATTAATTGTCCCTTCACTAGGGAGAATTTGTTTGCATATTAAAAAAGTTAATACGTGCAATAATAATAATGCTCTAAATTGGTGGAGATTACCTGGAGGATTAGTTATTCGGGACTGTCACTAATTATTTTTGTACATTTCAAAGTCTTTTACAATTTTTCATGGCTATGTACCAGATTCATATTAGTTTTAAAATTAGAATTTAGAAATCATGTTTTAAAGATGCCATATATTTATAACATGCGAAGGAAAAGAGAGCAAAGCCAAGATGTTTTTTATTCAACTTGCTTTATCAATTTTACAATGGTTGTCTGGAATAATGAATGACTCCTTAGATTCTGCCAGTTACCTAACTTTTCATCTAAATAAATGCTTTAATTGTTACATTGAAACTTACACTGGTAAATCTTCCACTTCCCATTCTTATCACATCAACACTCTCTTCATCTTCTCAACTGATAAATGAAATGTCCTGTAAATGATCTGTTGCTCTTGTCCCATTGGAATGGAGAGAGAAGTGAGAAAAACACAATCCTGATAAAGTCAGAATAGGGAGCATTAATTACAGGTATTTAAAGCTAATTTGTTTAAAGTGAAATTCTTACTTGCAGGTTTTCAGTTTCAAAGAATTAGAAAAAACATATCAATTTGTCCAATGAATGGGTATTGAGCTTTATATGTTAAATAAAAATATTCATCTTAGCACTTGAATGGGCACTAAGTTAAAACTATACAATTACTTTTTTTTTTTCTTTTTTCTGGGAAGGAAGCCCTTTATCAATTTGAAATTTGGATGATAGTTAAAAGTGTTTTGTGGATTCACAAGTATAATACTATAAATACATGGTGTCCCAAAAAAATGCACACACACTTTGAATAATTATAGAGACATTGTTTATTAAAATACATTTCATTTTCAAAACATAACAGCTATCAGCTGTTAAAATGTATACACATTTTTTGGGACACCCTGTATAATTGTGGTGCTATACCATATATACTGATTTTCAATTTTGATGCAAAGGACTTGCAATTTAAAATAAAATAACATTTTAATTAAAGTAGATTATACCTATACCTAAGAAAAGCAAGTGACAAAATATTTTGACATTGTCTGATTAAAGACTCAGTACTGTCTTTTCTAAACATGTACCACACCACATCATGAGAATGGGCTACCAAACTGTTTCTGGTTTGCTTCATTCCTGTTAATAACACTTTCAGCTCAAGTATGATGTATATCCCTATTAAAGTGAAGTAAATGTAGGAAGTTTAGTCTGAGAATAACTTGTGTCATTTTTCTTTTGTATTTGGTGGTATCTAGAAAAGGATTAGTCACATCAAAATAGTTCTTTGTCATTTCTTAGGTGATTTACTGCTTGTAGATATTAAGCTTTAGTTCAGGGTTTGTACCAAATAAATCACTAAGGGTCAACAGGAACAAATTTCCAGAAAATGATTTAGTACACTTAACAAAAACAAAAAATAATTTGAAGTGTTAATTTTAATTAGGTTTCTGGATAAAGCTTACATTATTTAACATTCTTGCTTCAAATTGGCCATGGAGAACATAAATTTTATGACTTGTTAAGAACAAATTACTATGATTTTCACAGCAAACACCAACCATGGCAACACTATATGGGAACAGTTTTAGTAGCTTGTTAACAACAAAATACAATGCTGAGGCCTTTTCTACTTTGTCCTGCATTGAGGGATAAAAAAGCAATAGGATGGTACAAATAATAAATAATATTGCCGCTAAATATCAAATTAGGCTCAAAGAAACATGCAAGCTTATTATTCATCATTAAAGTTATAATCAGACCTAGTGTAGAGGAGCTTGTAGTTTAGAACCTTTGCTTTTAAACTAGGTAGCAATTAAAATCATAGCTACATTATAATGTGGTGGTTCTCATAAAAACTCTCACTTTGAACAAACTTTAGTCAGATTCCTCTTAGCCTTTTTTTAGACTAGCCTTATCCTTGGACTTTGTCCTTAAACCTGCCTAGTTTAGTGTAACAACAATCCTGCTAAGTCAGTTTAGAGATATTCCCTATCAATATCTGTGTACTCAGGACCCTGGCCTGCTTTCACCATGAATCCAGTTAAGTAGGCTTAGCAAAAATCCCCCTTACCTTTGATGTCTCCTCTTAGTAATTTTCTACCCATTCAACCCCCCTCCACCTGTTCAATGGTTGTAAATCCTCACTTGTCCTTGCTGAGTTTAGAGTAAAGCTTGAGCTCTTTCGCCTATTGCAATAATCTTGACACCTATAGCAATAGTCTTGAATAAAGTCTTTCTTACTGTTTAACAAGTGTCAGAATAATTATTTCTTTAACAGTATATAATTGAGCCAGTATACAAATCAAGAAAATACATTAAATGCCTATTTTTTTTGAAAATATACAATTAACTAATCGATTTCCAATTTTCTCATGCACAATTTCAATTTTTATTAACATAACTAATGAACTCTTTATAAAACATATATTAAGAGTTCAAATTTTATATAAATGCATTACTTTAAAATTTTAAAGACAACGATGTTTTTCACCCTTGCTCTCCAAGATAACCTGTATCAATATTTGGTATATTTAAAAAAATATTTCCTTTTGGAATGCTTATTTTTAAAACATTAATTGAAGCCCTCAAATCATCATTGTTTTTCTCTCCATAACTGAGTTATACATGTGTTCATATCTCATATAATATTTAATATATGTAAAATATAAAGGGACAGTAATTCTACTTGTAAAACAAAATAAGCACAAAGCTGTTGCTTTATAAAATCTAAACAACAAAGTCAACTGTGAAGATTCTTGGGGGGTTGCATGTGTGTATTTGGTGGTTGTGGTAGTAAGAGGATTGGATAACATCCATTATTTTATTTTATATAATACCTCATTTGATATTTGCATTTTAAAAATCACTTTTATAATAAAAAATAAAATACAAAGTTTAGTATTTAGAGTGTCTTTGATCAATAATTCACATAATAATGATGGTAAGGTTTATTGTGGATACCATTGTCCTACCCATTATATTATGTTTCTAGAAAAGGCACTTCTGTTGTGTGATAGTTGGGTTGTTCTGAATTAACTGGTTTTCTTCAACTCTGCTGAAAGCATAAATGAAAATATTGTACTAGTTTCTTTCCAGCAGAACTTTTGAGCCAGTGTCCCAAGTTTCCCTTTTATTTTCATTTGAATGCTATGCACTTTAAAGTCTACAACCTTGTTCAAATTATCACTGTTATCATTCAACCCCACACAATTTACTTCCATCTCTGTGGATAACTCCAGTAGATTGTTCACATATATATTTTCCAATCAACTTCAGCTGACCCCATTTTCATGACTTCCAAATTAATGTTGGCTATCAATGTAACTCTTCAAGTTCACATCATCTTATCCCCTCAGTAACACTGACCTAAGTTATTTTCACTCTAGATTGACCACCCAGTATTACAGCCCCACTCTGGACCTCATCAGTGCATACACGTCCAACAACTCAAACTTTGTACTTGGCATGTATAATCAAAACTTCCTGTCTTGTTTTCTTTTCCATTTCCCCACACCCACTAAATCAGTTCTCTAACTTGTCTGGGAATGCCAATTTCTCAGCTTCTCTCTTTCTTTAATTAACTCTCTCCTTTCTTTTAGAGATATATTTGTGTCTGTGTGCAGCTTTGCTCGGGAAACTTGTGGGTTTTTTTTATGATCTTCCTGGATTCTCTGGTACCAATCTAATTATTTCCTATGGTTGGATTCATGGTGGTTCTTTTGAGCATGCCATCCAGATTTGATTCTGTCATTCTAAGCCTCATTGTACAGCCTTCCATTGGGTATATGAACCCAAATATTTATTGGATAATCCTTCTATTTGCTAAAGCTATTATTACATTTTAAAAATTTTTCTTTACCGCCATGAATGCAGCTGATAAAACCCAAGGGCTCAATGAGCATCCTAGCTTACTCAGGTAGAGCACAGCATATATCTGTACCCTTAAAGAAGATAAAGCTTGAAAAGGGGTTTGGGAGCTCTCCTCTCTAAACTAATTTTTTCTTTTCCTTTTTTTCTTATCTAGGCCAGTGATTCTTAACTTAGAGTTCAAAATTACTTAAGGAATCTGTGGATAGAAATATATTTATTGAATTGATTTTCTTGGGAGACAACTAAATGTAATGTACAGTGAACAAATTCAACTCAAAGTCCAAAATCTCCAGTTAATAAGTAGCAATAACCCCACTGGGATTTTGTGTGTCTCCTTTTAGCCTTGAGCCCTCAGAACTAAGAGGACAGGTTATCCCATACACACCAATTTTATGATGGTAGAATAGAGGCAGAAAAGCCATATTCACACAAAAATAGTCCCCTTGGAAAGGAAAGAATGTGAGTTAAAAAACAGTCAGTCCGTAGCTATTCTGAGATTACTGTGAATGCCACTTGCCCAGCAGGTTAGGAGATTCCTTAAATGGGACATAATTCCCCTGGGAGAGCTTTTTGTTCGTCTCCTTTATTTTTCATTATCCTCTTTGAAAAGGGTTTTTTAAATTCAGGCTAATGGTTTCCTTGGCAGTTTACTTCCAGCCCATTCTTGTGTCAGAACCAACTAGAGGCTTCTTAAAAATGTGTATTCCCTTACTCTGCTCAATTACAGTCTCAAAAAGATGGGGTAGGAGGCAGGGTCTGGGGTATGCATTTTAACAAACTTGTTAAATGATTTCAGTTCTCTGCAAATTTGGGTAAATACTAGATTGCACTGAAGGCAGTTCTTTGAGGTGGAATCTTTTTGAGTTTTCAGAGGTAAAAGATAGAGGGCTGAGAGCTTGAATTAAGCTAGTCACAAATACACAAATATAGATTCCAGAATTATTTTGGAGGTAGAATCCACAAAACCCAGAAATGTCAAGAAAATAAAGGAATTAGGATGAACTTCCTATTTTTGCATGGGATAGAGTGCATTGGGATGTTCCTTATCAAGTTACAGGTAGAAAAGAGTTTCTCTTATTGATTTGAAGTTATCTGTGAATAGAGGGCCATCAAAATGAGAAGGTAAAAGAAGCAAGTGTTGTTCTGCTCTAGTGCTGTTCATCTCAGGTTTGATAGGCACACTACATTTTTCTCAGACCCTTATGCTAAAAGGGAACCCATAGTCTTTGTGCATTGGAAAGTGATTATATTTTTTTCTTTTTTCTTTTTTCTTTTAATGTTATGAGAATTCCTTGAAAGTAAGATGTTCCATGATGTATCTGTGACAAAAAAGACTTCTACTTGGCAAATTACTTTTGAACCTGAAATTATTCAATTATATTCCAATAACTATAACCCCAAATTTTATTGACACTCAAAGGATGTATGATTCTGTCTCCTTCTATCTTGTCTGAGATCTTGAAAACATTACCTCTTTTCGGCACTTAGTATTAATACATATAAATCAAAACTAGGTACTTTAATAGGGATTGCATTGAATTTATAGATTGCTTTGGGTAGTATGGACATTTTTATGATGTTAATTCTACCAATCCATGAACAGGTATATTCTTCCAATTGTTTATATCTTCCTCTATCTCTTTTTTCAATGCCCTGTAGTTTCCTGTGTACAGGTCTTTTACCTCCTTGGTTAGGTGTATTCCTAATTATCTTAATTTTTTTTTGCAATGGTAAATGGGATTGCCTTTTTAGTTTCCCTTTCTTTCTATGAGCTTATTATTGGTGTATAAAAATGCCAGGGATTATATCCTGCTACCTTGCCGAATTCATTTATTAAATCTAATAGTTTTTTTTTTGTGGAGTCTTTAGGGTTTTCTATGTACAATATTATGTCATCTGCGAGTAATGACAGTTTTACTTCCTCTTTTCCAGTTTGAATGCCTTTTATTGTTTCTTCTTGTCTGATCACTATGGCAAGGACATCCAGTACTATGTTGAATAAGAGTGGTGAAAGTAGACACCCGTCTTGTTCCTTTTCTTAGGGGAAATGGCTTTAGTTTTTGCCCATTGAGTAGGATGCAACTCCTATTAAAATACCAATAGCATACTTCACAGATCTAGAACAAACATTCCAAAAATTTATATGGAACCACAAGTGACCCCAAAACCCAACAGCAATCTTGAGAAAGAACAAAGTTGGTGGAACCACAATACCAGATATCAAGTTGTACTACAAAGCCACTGTAATCAAAACAGCCTGGTAGTGGCACAAGAACAGACATATAGATCAGTGGAACAGAACAGAGAACTCAGAAATTGAACCAAACCTTTATGCTCAATTAATATTTGACAAAGGAGGCAAGAACATACAATGAAGTAAAGATAGTCTCTTCAACAAATGGTGTTGGGAAAATTGGACAGGTACATGCAAAAAAATGAAACTAGATCACCAACTCACACCTACACAAGAATAAACTCAAAATGGATAAAAGACGTAAATATAAATTGGGGAAACATAAAAATCCTTAAAGAAAATGTAGACAGCAACATCTCAGACATCTTTTGTAGCAATATGTTTGCTGATACATCTTCTAGTGCAAGGAAACAAAGGAGAAAATAAACAAGTGAGACTACATCAAAATAAAAACCTTCTGCACAGTGAAAGAAACAACAAAATGAAAAGGGATCCCACTGTATGGGAGAACATATTTGCCAATGATATATCTGATAAAAGGTTAATTTCCAAAATCTATAAGGCCCTCATACAACTTAACAAAAAGAAAGCAAACAATCCAATTAAAAAATGGGCCAAGGACTTAAATAGACACTTATCCAAAATGGAAATATAGATGGCCAAGAGACATGAAAAAATGCTCAAAGTCATTAATCATCAAAGAGATGAAAATGAAAACCACAATGAGATATCACCTCACACCTGTCAGAATGGCTGCCATCAACAAATCATCAAATGATAGGTACTGGTGAGGATGTGGAGAAAAGGGCATCCTGGTACACTGCTGGTGGGAATGCAGACTGGTGCAGCCACTATGGAAAGCAGTATGCAGTTTTCCCAAAGAAATAAAAAATGGTAGTGCCATTTGACCCAGTGATCTTACTTCTAGGAATATATTTTAAGAAACCTGAAACACCTATCAGAAAGAACTTATGCACCCCTATGTTCATAGCAGCACAATTTACAATAGCTAAGATCTGGAAACAGCCCAAGTGCCCATCAGTAGATGAGCGGATAAAAAAGCTGTGGAACATTTACACCATGGAATACTATGCAGCTGTAAGAAAGAAGGATCTCGTACCCTGTGGGACAGCAGGGATGGACCTGGAGAGGATTATGCTAAGTGAAATAAGCCAGTCAGAGAAAGACAAGTACCACGTGATCTCACTCATATGTGGAATCTAATGAACAAAATAAACTGATGCACAAAATAAATACAGAGATATAGAACCATGGAGTAGTCCGACAAATTTCAGAGGGAAAATGGGGGTGAGGAGTAGAAGGGAGAAGATTAATCAAAGAACCTAGATGTGTATATACATGACCTATGGACACAGACAATAGTATGGGGAAGGCCTGGGGGTGGGGTGGATGCCTGGTGGAGAAGTTCAATGGTGGGGGGAGGGGGACATCTGTAATACTTTCAACAATAAAGAAAAAATTTACATTAAAAAATAAATTAATATTAGGAATGTGTTCAAGACAAATTTTCCCTAGCTTTGGAATAATGTACATCTCTCAACCTTCCAGGTCTCTGGTTAGACAAAAGGAGCGATAAAATCTGTGGCTTCAACAGAGTATCAGCTACCAGTGCCTTTGCTCATTTTTTTTACCACACACAAAAAAATAATAATCAAGAATTTTGATTATACTTTGCCTTAATCTACTGGACATATGTAGATTCACTCTATTTTGGTCTGACTTAAGGCTTTCACTAGGATTTCTCCATTTAATAAAGATAAAAAGAATAGGGGATTCAATAATGTGTCGATGCCATTGGATGATAAATTAAAATTGCCCCTGGAGGGTCTCTCAAATAACTCTGACAATTCCAGCAGGGTGCTCTGGGGACATATCAACGTATCAGTGCTGTCTCCTAGGAGCATTAAATCATCTTCTCTCTCCCAAGTGGGATCATTTTTCCTGACCAGAGTGCTTTGACCTTTACACTACCCCACTGCCAAGGCATCCTTTCTACCATCATTCCACCTTTCCTGGCTGGACTTTAAGGGAACCTCAGATTCTATAAGATACCTGTATTGTCATTCTGGAAAAAGTTTTAAAAATCATTAAAGGTATGTAATGTTAAAATACATATTTTTACTACCTCTACCTACTGAAAATGAATATATTTAGATATTATTCAAAGGTACTCTAGCTTGTCTTCATATTTAAAAAAATTATGATCATTTCTTTTATACATTAGGCAATTATGAGCTTTTCATTTATGCTGCACAAAGTTTTATGTATGTTAAATAGAAAAGGAAACATTTATATGTGGCTCAATAAAAAACACATTTATAGAGTTTTTCTTAGCACAAAACAAGCTTTATTTTTATTTATTTTTTTAATGTTTGTGTGATTGTAGAATGCAATAGCTTCACAAAGGTGAGGCAAATGTTTATTTACTTTTTCAGAACTTTAGGATCCTTTATCTGAGAGGCCCTGTAACCTGAGCTGGTAGTTGAGATTTGTGAGACCCCTCTGCTGTTTCTGACTCCGACATTCCCCACATGGAGAGAGGAAATATCCTGGTTTCTATAACACAGTAAGAGCAAATAGCTTGAAACTGCATTGAATGATATGTAATAAGAACACTGATGTGATTAAAAATGATAAGTTGGTGGAAAATTCTTCTAGAGGAGTAATAGTATTTCTTATTGGGAATGATTTTATCTGAGATAATCTCAGTTCACCAGTATTAGAGATACTTTCTTCGAATACAAATCTCATTAATCTCCTGGAAATAAAATGCTACATTCTGAATCAAAAATGGTATTATTTGTTGTAATAATACATGTATGTCTTTTATATCTTTATAAAGTACAAAATATTTTAAAACTGGAACAATAAAGGTGTTTGGAAATATATTTAAAGAGTAAAATAGTGAAAATAATCTATAGAGACAGAGTTCATTGATGCAAAAGTTTTGATCACTGTTAGAAACTTACAAATATTTATTTGTTCTGCCTAGCAGATCCCAAATTTTCTATTTTTTCAATAATAATAATGATAATAATAAGTTTGACATACTTTAGAGATAAATTAGTAGTTACTAATTAATTGCTACTTTTAAAAAGAAAATGCAGACTGTTTAGATAGTAATTTTAAGAGATAGTATTGGATCATGTACTCTTTTTTTTGTCATTTTCTACTACTACATAGTAATATTTCCTAGAGACATCCTAAATAAGTAAACTAGGTGGTACATTCCTAATAATATATGAGCAAATTTATCAGTCTGCAAACTTCAGAGCAGTTTTAAAAAGCTGGGTTGTTCTTTTTATTTTATCATTTGAAATTGTGAAAAATAATTTTTTCTTTGAACCACACTTTATTTATTTTTTTCTTACAACCAAACATATAATTAACTATACACAATTAATATTTAAAGGATTTTGGCATTGAACTAAATCTTGTGTTTATATCACTTGTGTGTATTGTTAGATGGGACACGTACAGAAACCCAGGTACAGAAACCTGGGTACAGAGTCTCACCAGGGCAGAAAGACCCAGATGCCTAGTAATGGGAAAAACTGGGATAAAAGAACCTTGTCCCCAGGGTAACCTATCCTCTCCTAGCATATCACTGGTCCTGCATTTTAGAACCCCTGAGCATTTCTTCCCTAAAGATAACATCTACCCCTCAATTGTGTTTCAACTCCAGGCTCAGAAAAACAGCAAAACCAGGTAAGTGGAGCTATGACTGCCTCATGACCAGATACATTGACTAATGACCCCCTGCTCTGGCACCAACCAACCAGTGGTGACCAGACCACCAGCCTGAAAGCACATGGAAAGCTGATGAATATTCTATTGAGATACTCCCTTGAGACCTCGCCTAAGATTTCCATCTTCAAGAAAGAGATAAAAACACTCAGGACTGAGGATCCAGTGCACTCTCTCCACCAGGGGAGCGTGCCAGCACCATCTCCACTCCCCTTCTTCTCTCCAAGGGTCCCCAGGAGACTTTCAACCTGGGGAGCAATGAGTAGCTCTTCCCAGGCTTATCCCCTGAGCCTGTCCCAGGGCCCCCTTCTCCCTGACTTCTCAGTGAGCCAAAGGAGCCCAGCCTAGGCTCTCCTGTTGCTTCTATGCTCCTCCTTGTTTCACTGTTCTGACTATATTTTTGCTGCCCTCATGGGCCCAATACCCTTTGACTCAGTGCTGTGTAGCCCTTCCCTTTGGATAGCCCTGCCCCCCAACCCCTTTCCTTAAATAGATTCAGTTTTTCTTTATTCACCGACTGAGATGGCTGTTTAGCCTGCTTGCACACCACCGACCTTAACCTTTCATGTATGAAATTGAGTTTTATAAAATATTCTTAAAGGGAAAGAGTTTCAAATAATTTCCTTAAAAAATAAGTATTGTTTATTTCATCTTTCCATGAGGCCAAAATGCTGATTTAGGCCTAGTATACTTTTTTTGATGCTAATAATAATTTGAATAAACTGACAACAGAAACAAGCTAGATACTTTTTCTAATTTAACAGTGAACAAAGAAAATATAAGTAGTTCTTTCCACATATTTTAGGCAAATAATTTTCCAAAAATAATTATATTTTCTCCCTCTTACATGACCGCTGGTGAATAAGGGAAGATGCTTTGGGGCTCTGACACTACATGTTATTTGGACTGTTCAGCTTAACAGCAAACATCCCCTTGCTCAGTTACATATTTCTTCATGTGTATATTTCTTTCTTTCTTAGCTCATCTTTAAAAGTAAATATATTGAGCAGCTACCGTGTGCCAGACACTTTGTGAGATATTTGAAATATATTTTCTCATGTAATTCTCACAAAAACACTGTTAATTTGGAACTATTCTCAAACTACAGATGAGGAATTAAAGAGTCAGCAAGTGGCTGATCTGAGATATAAACTTTTCTGCATTCTTGAAAGTGAGGAACAACAGGGTTTTATCAGTTCTTGAACACAATTATTTGGTAATAAATAATAATCAATGAATTAATTGATTTAGTCTTTATTTTATTGCTATAATTACCCTTTCATAACATATTCCTCAATACTATTGGTTTGAGTTTTACAAATATGATATATAAATAATATAACTGAATTTTATATTCAGCACTTGTTTTATGAGTTCTCATCCAGGGCAATAACACAGCACCATTCCTCTCCAAACTTTAGAAATGTGTGGGTGGTTTTGGTTGTCAATAATTGAGTGGTACTTCTAATTGTGGTTGAGGGTCATGAGCAGTAAATACCCCACAATGGAGAGGAGACTTGCATACAACAAAGGACAATAATCCTTTGGAATAGCACTGATAGAAAAAACTGCACAAAACTCATGGAAATATTTGCACTGAGGCCACCGTCATTGACATCTTAGTCACTGAAAATCATTTTCATGCATTTTCTTATTTTGATAAATTCATTAGTGAGTTATGAAATCAATGTAATGTTTTGTTACCAAGTTGTTTTTTTTTTTTAAAAAAAATAAACATAACAGAAAATAATCAGATTACATTGCATAATGTTAAGAAAAGTATTATGTAAAATTTTGTTGCAGTTATACATTTAGGTACAAATGTCTGTGTACCTACTTTACTTTAAACAGTTATTTCTTTCTGAGAATTGGCATTAAAAAAATTACTTTAAACAGTTATTTCTTTCTGAGAATTGGCATTAAAAAAATTAAAAACAACTTAACCTACACAGTTTGCTTTTTTATTTCATCACAATACAACCTCACTTGGCGACATTAAGCAATTAAGTCTCTCACAGCTTAGTAAAGCAGGCACCAGTTATCTATGCAAGAAACATATATACGCCCAAACAATGACTCAATATTATTGAGAAAATTTTAGTGAGGAGACAAGACTTCATTAAAAATTAGACAATGAAAAAAATGTATATCTATTGATAGATACACACACACTTCAACACAAATGATCCGGGAATTCTGAAAACAGAACCATAAAGATGGACTTGAATAGTTAGGATTTGAGGCAGGTCTTAGATTACTTATATTTTAAAGAAAGTATGGAATTTTAACTGAGCAAAAGGAATTCAGAGGAAGGAAGTTTTTCCATTGTTAAGGGACTGAGTGGGAGAATGTGAGTACACTGTTCAGTGAGTTTTGAAACTTTCTCCCCTTACATTCCTGCTTCCCCTTCTCCCTCCCTTCCTACTCTTTCCTTCTTTCTTCCTGAAAAATTTAACCTGCCTATCTTTTTTTTTTTTTTTTAAACAAATCAGCTCTTTTTAAAGTTTGAAACTTGAAATTTCATAGACAAATACTTGAAAAAACAATTGGATGCTAACATTCAGGTGACTTTCTCTTAATGACAAAAGAGTCTGAAATAGCAGGTGATACAAATTCCTAAAATAATGTAGGAAACAGAAGTGGCCTACTATGTATGCCAAGTGTGGATTTTGTATTTCCAACATCTTCTCAACACATGCTCAAGAGCTTTGCAGTAGCATTAGCATAATATTTTGAGCTTAGTATAGTGTCAGTAATATATTAGTGGAATAAATAGATGTGTGAATGAAATTTACTAAAGAAATTAAATAATTCTTCATTGTATTATTAATATTTTTATTTACATATATAAATCTTTAGAACTCTTTAAGTACAATAAAAAATAGAAAGTAGATTACTATTTCCTTTTTCATCCTCTTAAACTATATTTACTTTTTATTTGTCAGTCAGTGAACATTTCATCTCTGTTTAAACAATTCTACGTGGTGTTATTTGAAACAAATTCATTTTCATGACTGAAGTATACATATGCATTTTACATGTATACAAAATGTGAAATATTTAATTGTTAGTATTAACTTTTGAGTATATAACTATAATATTTCAATTTATATGCATTTTTCTTTATGAAACAATATTTTGGGAATGACATATATGTTCCAGCTGTCAGAATTCCTACATTATGAGACAGTTAAAATTATCTCATAAACTGTTTTCCCAAAACTGCTGCTTCCATAATTCACATGCAATCATTTTAGAACCAACAGCTGAATTGCATTCTAGTTTTTGTGTTTAAAAATATATAGAAAGAAAATGCACCTAGTCCTTAACTATAAGTCTATGATATATCTATGGAATGGAAGAAATGTATGTCTTTGTAAGTAGTGATTAATGAAAAAATTATGAAAATTACAGATGTTTCCATATTTAATTTGTAGGCTTGGAAAATTACTTTAAGAAATAACTATTTTTTATGCACAGGCTTACACAGAATTATAATTATTCTTGCTAGATTTATATCAGAATATTTATCTTCTAAAAAATTTTATATCATGAAAGATGTCCCAAATAAAAATTTATATATGTCTTAGAATCATATGGTATTAATGTAATTTTGCTCAATTATATTATGTTATCTTTGAGATAAGCAAGAAACATTTACAGGACTTTTATTGTGATTTTTAGATTGAATTTTCACCATTTTTCTTTTATTCAGAATATATTACAGAAATTATAGTTCTAAAATTGTATTTTAATTAGCTATAAGCTCCTCACACTCCAGATTCATTTGTAAAAGCCTGCTATGTATGGTTTTGTCTTCCAGAAATTGTTCAGTTGCTGGTGAACAAGGATTCCACGCCACTGTAGCATGTGTGTTCTTTCACGCCTGCCCAGGTCACCCTTTACTAAAAGAGCGGGTCTGCGTGGTTAGATTTGTACCTTACAGACTTTTATGTGGCCCTAGCTGTTTGGACTGGGGATGAGCACTGACTCAAAGAAACTCATCTAACTAGAGGTGAAATGAATAATTTGTTTCTTTGACAGGAATTTAAATCAATTGGTGGTGAACTATGAAATTGAGTGATCATGAACATTGTCAGCTTGCTGCTCCAGCAAGGGAGAACCAAGGGCAAGCTGGGTTATGGGAATGAGATACTATGAATCAGAAAGAAATCAGAAGGAAAACTCTACTGTTGATAACAGACTGAGAGCATCAGAAATGAAAAATCTGCCCAAAAGAGAGAAAGAGGAAACATGTTATTGTTTCCCATGTTTTCTCTATAAGACATGGTTGTATTTCCTGCAGTTCGACTTCAAGTTGATATCATTTAATACCTTTTGATGTTGTTCTGTGTGGGTTTTAGTTGTTTATAAGGAAGGAGATTTTTAAAAAAAAAAAAAATCTTTATTGATTTCAGAGACAGGAATGGAGAAGGAGAGAGAGTTGAAACATCAATAATGAGAGTCATTGACCAGCTGCCTCTTGCACACCCCCAACCGGGGATCAGAGCCCACAACACTGGCATGTGCCCTGACTGGGAATCAAACCTCGATCTCCTGAATCCTAGGTCAGTGCTCAACTGCTGAGCCATGCCTGGCTGGGCTATAGGGAAAGAGCTTTGACACAGATCGAATTGAGCCTGGTCTGTAAATGTAAAGCAGAATTAATCAATTTTTGCCCATTCCCTTATCAACCTGCTTGGGCTGTAATTTATTTTCTGTTTCTCTCTTAGCAAGCTCCTCCTCCTACTTTTTATCCATCTCCTGCAGACAGGAGTTTATAAGGTATTTCAAAAATTTTAGGACTAAAGAAACATTTTACCCTGACTTTGTTTGATACAATAATTCTCTCTTTAGAAACAAATGGTGAGATTGCTAATTGCAGAATAATGTCACTGCTAAGAGGCATAAGCATGACTAATTTCAGATATTTTTAGGCAGAATGCATGTGGAATACTTATTTATTCTTTCTCTAACTAAGAATGATAAAAGCAGATACCTATGTTCTAGTTAATAGTATATGTATTGAGTACATATTATATATAAATCCCACAAATCTCACCAAAACTTGTTATAGTAGGTGATATTTTGATACCAATTTTACTGCCAAGGAAACTGAAACTGTGAAGTCAAGAAATTAAGTAATATTTTGAAAATGTCATTTAATTAGTAAATGATGAAGCTGGGTCTTGAACTCAAGACTTTTAATTCCTACAACAATGTCATCTTTTAAGGAAAATGCTTTTCCCATGGCTGGGTGTGGCTTAGTGGTTGAGCATCGACCTAGGATCCAGGAGATCACAGTTTGATCCCCAGTCCAGGGTGTGCAGAAGGCAGCCAATCAATGACTACTCATCACAGATGTTTCTATCTCTCTCTCCCTCTCCATTCCTCTCTCTGAAATCAATAAAGATATATATTTTTAAAAACCCCTAAACTCCTATGTAGAATGATATTAAATTCATTTGTTTGTTTATTAATCAGAAAAAAGACATAAAAGGAACAAAATCAAACATACTTCATTTATAGTTTTCTCACATGTGTATCTTTTCTCATAATTTCTCTTGAAGAAAAGGAACCTTTAGTATGTTTAATTATAGTTACATATTGTACTTTTATATTTATGTACATGATTATTACATACTATGAAGTGAAGTTAAATAGCCTTTCGACTTAATTTTTGTTATAGTGAAAAGTTTTTTCACCTTTTCAAAGTTTGTACTTTGAAAATTTTCAAAATATTAAACATTGGTCTTTGTTAATTAAAATTTTTTTAAAATTGTGAAATTTTACTCTCAGGTTAAAAAAATGTGCTATGTAGTCCAAGATGTAGCCACTAATTAGATTACTATTAAATGTAAAATAATTTAAATTAAATAAAAATTAATGATCTTCACTCTCACTAACCACACCTCAAGTCCTCAATAGCCACTTGTGACTAGTGGCTAGCATATGGACAGCACAGATATAAAACACTTTCTTCAAAGTGGAAAGTTTTATCAGAAAGCAGTGTGATATAATCTTAGCATTATGATTTAGAGTAGAGCCTGAGGGCCTAATTGGCCCTCCACTTCTTTTTATAAATCAAGTTTTGTTGGAACATAGCTACATCCATTTGTTTACATTTGTTTATGGCTCTTTTCTCACTACATTGCTCCTAAGGCCTAAAATATTTAGCATTTTACCCTTTACAAAAAAAGGTTTAGCAAACTTTGATCTAGAGCCTCTCTTCTAAGCAGTTGATAATTGTCATCATTTTCTGGCTAAAATACTGTTTTTAACATCAGTATTTGTAATCTTTTGCCCTCTTAACTTTTCTCTTCCTTCTCTGTCCTCTCTTCTCTCTTTTACATTATTTCAATCATATGTATTCCTTTACTTGAATCACAAAACTTGAATACAATTCTCTTCAGGAATTTCTTAATAACTTGACAATTAAAAGGATTATGTAGACCTAGATTCCTGACCTTAGCCATGATGACATTACAGTAAAGTCACAGTAATGTTTTTAATAAAAATCACAGAGAATATCATTATCCTGACATCTGGATCTGGGATGTGGAAAGAAAGTAATCTTCCTGATATACAGGACTGGATAAAAAGAAAATTTTCCTAGACATAAAGTCCCATACATATCTTCTTTTGCTTATTTTTTGTAAGAGAAAGTCCATATTTTCCATATTGATGCTTGCTACTTTTTTTCACTTCAGATACATTTAGTTTCTAAAAAATCTCTAAAGACAAGATAAAAAAAATTGTCCACTTATTTCACTCTTATCTGAAAACATTCCGAGGCTCTCCTCAGTTATTTCATGTAATAACATGACAAAAAATTTTCTTTGACTGATTTCATATGGGATAATTTTATCTACAGAAAATGTAATTTATTTGAAAAGATACCCCCTGCTACTATAGGATAATTGCAGTTAAAATTTGAATTCACCTACAATCTTGAGCTATGTAGTAACTGCAAATAAAAATTTACCTATATTTATTAGAGTAATATCAGCCTGATAAGAAAATCAATTAAGCTGTCTCCACAAGTGAATTGCTTTGACTCTTGGTAGATCAAACAGTTTAGCAAATATTTGGTCAGACTTCTTTACTGTGCCCCATTTTATTTATTTTACCCAATAGTTAAAAAATAACTAAGATGTGATAAAATGGGTTATTTTCCTTATCTAATTCTATTAGTGATGATCACACACATCTATGTGGCATTTACATAGCATTGTATAGGGGAGAATTCAGCTCATAGTGTGTCCAGTTCTGCTTCTTGCTAGCTGTGTAATCGCCCACAAGTTACTTAACTTGTTTCCTCAGATTCCTCATCTTATTATACAGGGTTAAAAGTACCTATCTCATGTTATTGTTGGATAATTAAATGAATTAATACCCACAAGACATTTAAACAAGGCCCTAATAGACTCTCATTAAATGTTTGAGAACTCTGTGTTATTTACAAGTGAAAAGATACTGTGTACCAGGGCCAGCCAGGTCTGTCCTTAAATCCCCATCCTGCACCATTAGTCATGTAAAATTTTCTGAGCCTAAATTTCTTCATCTGTAAAATGAATACAGTCATACATAGTTTTAGTAGCTATAGTAAAGGGTAGTGACAAAATATGTAGGATACTTGGCGTATGACATACATTATAAGTGACAGTCTATATTAACATTATTGTGTAAATATGAAGACTCCAAATTAGCTGACTCATTTAGCCAGCCAATAAATATACATTTATAGGCCCATTTCCTCAGTCTCTGAGACCTGTCAGAGACCTGTCATATAAAATCTGTTGGATAAATGTCTAACTAGTGAACTTTGTGCTTGCCTTTCTAGAAAGCCATACTCTTTGTTTTCTCCAATATATGACTTTCATTCCACTGGAGTTAAGCTGAGAATTACAATTTCATAGACCATGAGAACTAGGAAAAGACTAAAATATATGCAAACTAATCTCCTCAATCAAAGATGTGGCCAGTGAGGCCCAAAAGAGTCAAACTATCCCTCCAGAGTGGTAGAGCTATTTGGCTAAATTTATTCCAGGAAGCTGGACTGACCCAACACTTAACATTTAGTTATATATCCATCCCCTTTGTATAATTGTTTATATAACTTCAGAGTTGTTCTCTAGCTACTTACATGTACACAGAATTTTTCTCCAAGTTCTAAGTTTCTCAAAAACAAAGATCTTGGAATCTTCTTCTTTTAGTTTCCTCCAAGCAAACACATTAATATTATAAAAAATGATGAATGTTTGATCAGTGAAAGAATTGTTATAAGTTCCACAGTAGAGTTAAAATTCTAGTATGTAGGGTGTCTTAGTCTTTGCAAGCTGCCAGAACAAAATGCCATAGACTGGGTGGCTGAAACAACAGAAATTAATTTCTCACAGTTCTGGAGCCTGAGGAGTCTAAGATCAGGGTGCCAGCATGGTTGGGTCTTTGAGGGCTCTAATCTTTGGTTTGTAGACGTCCACCTTTTTGCTGTGTCTTCTGGTGGTGGTGATAACCAGCAAGCTCTCAGGTGTCTCTTCTTAAAAGAACACTAATCCCATAACCGGGGTCTGATCCTTAGGACCTTATCTAAACCTAATTGTACCCCAAAAGCAGCGCCTCCAAATCCTACCACATTAGGAGTTAGGGCTCCAACATATGAATTTTGGGGAACACAATTCAGTCAACAGTATAGGGGCAAGGTATCTAATGTAATTTATGTAAACTCTTCCATTCAAACTCATTTCTTTATATATAGACATTTCCAACATTAGCATACAGCAAACACATGGATACATGTACACAACATTAAAAGTTGGCACCATTTCCGTTGTTCATGTTGTTACTCTTTTTCAGAATGCTTTAGACACAGTGATTTGAATGGTGCAACTGCTTTACAAATAACACATCTACTCCTAAAATGATGACATGTTCTGGAAGGTTTTATTGTCTCCCAATCTCCAATTACCACAATTATGAGCCAAGATATATGTCACCCTGAAAACCTGACATGGCCATTTTCACTAAACACTAAGAAAGATATAAATTTGAAGCTTTTAAAATTACTAAGTAATGTGTGAAATAGATTTTCTCAGTACTTTCCTTAGTCGTACACTCTCTCTGACCTTATGAGTGATTGCCATTTCTTGGAATCACAAATACATTAAGGCTCAGGTTTATGTGGGTTAGAATCCAGAGACAAGGGGGGCCAGAACCAAGGTTAAAGTAATGGAATGAACTAATTCTAGGGTTTTCTGTCCATATGTTAATGGGCAATTTAAAAAATCAATGACTCTACATTGTAACAGATTCATATTAATTGTACCACAAAGACCATGTCAAAGAGACCTCAACAACAAAAAAATCTTACTTTTAGTCAGTCATTATTAATAATAGGTTGCTCATTTACATTGGGTTAGAAAAATGATTGAGAATACTTCAGCCTATTCTCTTGTAGTTTACATCATGTATTCTCAATGACATGCACATAATATTTGCTTAAATTAAGGTTATACACAATATATTCTTTTTTTAAAATTTATTGATTCTAAAAAGAGAGGAAGAGAGAGGGGGAGAGAGGGAAAAAAACATTGATTGGCTATGTGTTGCATGCACCCTAAGTGGGCATCAAACCCACAACCAGGGTATGTGCCCTTACCAGGAATCACACTGCCACCTTTTGGTGTACAGGATGATGCTCCAATCAACTGAGCCACACTGGCCAGGGCTCCCATAAGTTAGTCTTCATTTCAGTTAGTTTATTATTTATTTCTGACTGGTTCTTTTTATGCTCATTTTTTTATGATGTCGATGTTCTCTCTAAGTTAATCTAGTCTTCCCTCAAGTTCATTGAGCATCCTTATAACCAGTGTTTTGAACTCTGCATCTAGTAAATTGCTTGTCTCCATTTTGTTTAACTCTTTTTCTAAAGTTTTGTTCTATTATTTCATTTGGGACATCTTTATACACTTAATATATTCTTTTTTAAAAATGTATTTATTGATTCTAAAAAGGGAGGAAGAGAGAGGGGGAGAGAGAGGCTGCCTCCCTGTGTTTGTTTTTATGTATTAGGTAGAGCTGGCATGTCTTGAAGGCTTGTAGAGTGGCCTAATGTAGTAGGTATCCTATAGGGTCCAGCGGCACAGCCTCTCCATTCATGGAGCTGGGCACTCCAGGTGCCACCTCCCATGTGGGTAGTGTTTACTCTCCTACTGTAAGTTAAGCCTTGATTGCTGTTGGCACCTCAACAGGAGTGATTTACTCCCAGATCAATTGACTGCAAGGACTGGCTGCAACCACCATGGAGGATCAGCTGTGAAGGGGCCAACCCAACGGAGCAAGACTTACCTCAGCAGGGTTCTGGTGCCTGCTGAGTCTGCCCCTTGAGTGTGTCACTTGTGGAAATTTTGGGTAGTGGTGTGAAGCTGTCCTTAAGGTTCACTGGTTCTGGGGCTTCCCAGGAAGTGCAGGCCAAGGTCAGCCACTGCCTTTGTTCTGTCCAGGGGCCACCTGGCATGACTACAGTGATCTGCAGATGGCTGCTATTTGTGCTGGGCTTGGAGATGCCCAGGAGAGGCCAAGCTGCAAACCAAGGCCAGCTGCCACTAGTGCTGGGCCTGGGCCACTTAGCGAGTGGTACAAGAATGCCAGGGCCATATGCTGCTTGTTTGAGAGAATTTAGGAAAATCTGAAGCATGAGCCAAGACAGGCCATTCCTATGAAAAAAAACAACAACACTGGAAACAGCTTGGTGGGCCAGAAAATTGTCTGGGGGGAGGTCTCAGAATTGCCATGGCAGGGTGTACAATGATTGCCAGGTTGATGGAGACTCAGTAATGGTGCCTGCCTGCCAGTTCTGTGTGGGGCCAGCTCAGAAAAGGAACAGTGGCTTCTGCCAGCACTTCTGTCCTGGAGAAAGACATCCCTTTAGCTCTTGCCCTTATGCCAGACACTTCAGTTCCTCCCTGAGTGTTCCAGGTTCCTTTCAAGCTGCTACATCAGCACTAAAACTCAGAGGGAGTGGGTCTCAGTAAGTCCATGTTTGGGCCCTTTTAAAGGAAGCCCTGGGACTCCAACAGCCTTCTCTCTCACTCAGCCACAATCCCCATTGGTTTTTACAGCGAGCAGTTATGGAGACTTCTCCCTGGCACTGGAATCCTGGGCTGGGGGGCCTGGTGTGGGCCTGGGACCCCTCACTTCTTAGGGGAGACCTCATGTAGCCAAGATTTTCCTCCTGATTTTTATTCTTCACATGCCTGTGTAGGATCAACTCGTTATGAATCCCACAGCTTTTTCTTTTTTAATTTATTGATTTGGGAGAGAGAGGGAGAGACAGAGAGAGAGAGAAAATGTACCCTGGCTTAAACCCACAACCTTGGCTAATGACATATTGAGACAAAACTAGAACCAACTGAGCTACCTGGGCAGGGCTTGGATGTGGCTTTTTTATATTCTTATTTGTAGGACTTCATTTCAGCTAGATTTCAAGCAGTTCTAAATGACAGTTTTTCTGTAATTTGGTTATATTTTTTATGTGATTTGGGGAGGATAAGAATACCCAAGTGGCCCAGCTGGGTGTGGCTCAGCGGTTGAGTGTCAACCTAGGATCCAGGTGATCAGGGTTCGATTCCCGGTCAGGGCACATGCCTGGGTTGCGGGCCAGATCCCCAGTTGGGGGCATGCAGGAGGCAGCCAATCAATGACTCTCTCATCATTGATGTTTCTATCTCTCTCTCTCCCTCTCTTTTCCTCTCTCTGAAATCAATAAAGATATATATTTAAAAAAAAAGAAAAGAATACCCAAGTGATATTAATTTCAAACAGTGAAACTACCTTTGGTCAAGTTAACAGAAAAATTATTGGAAGCAAGGTGTGGGTAGGTGGGTGGGAAGAGCTTAACCAAATAATTTATATGCATTTATGCCTAATCCATGGACACAGACAATAGTTGGGTGAAGGCCTTGGGGGACAGAGTAGAAGGGGTCAATGAGGAAAAAAGGGGACATGTGTAATGCTTTCAACAATAAGGATAAATTTTTAAAAAATATTGGAATGGTACCTGGTACCTTCCAGAACTAGCAGATAGGTTGGTGAACTGGGCTGAAAAAACAAATAGCAGGATGAAAGGGAAACCAGATGGCCAAGAACACAGCCACTACTGCCTCCTGCACTCAGCCTGGTTAGACAACTGCCTCCAGTGCCAGGACCACTGGACATGTCCTGCTGAACTGTTGGAATTCAGTGCAGCTGCCTCTGTGGTCATTGGACTCTGGCTATTTTTAATGCCACCACAATGTTCCAGAGGATTTGTAAACTATCAGTTAGTACACAAGTGCCATCTAGGGCAGGCAGATCTGACTGGTAGAGCAGAGATCCCAGCTCAGGCTGAGTCACATGCCTGTATTTGAGCTGCCAAGGGCTTATGAGAACACACATCTGGCCCTTTCAGTTTCAGAAGAAAGACTTTACCAGATCTCACAAAGCATCAGACTGCCTAACCAAAGGAAAACCATTTCAAAGCTAACTAGCTCAAAAGCAAGCAACATGTCTTTCACTGTTTGCTTGTGGTTGATTTTGATTTCTACCTGGATTGTTACTCTAATTTTTGGCCAAATAGAAACTTTAATTATATTTTTCCCAAAATAAATGATCAAACTCTTCTGAACTGTTTATAGCTCCACCTGAATTTCTTAAGCATTGTTGATGGTCTTTATTACCAATAATTTGCAAAATTTGCTTCTTAAACATTCCAAGGTTTCATCTCAGCTTCTTACTTAGCTTTGGTTCTTTATCAATAATAAAGAGTTGAATTACAGCAATATAATGTCTTCTTCATAAGATGATTTTAATATCATTGGATTTAATTAAAATTGTGATGAAGAACTAATCTAATATCTGATTATAGAAAGGCTCTCTATTACTAGGTGTTAGGTATGGTATTTAGTTCTTATGAGTGAATACTGACTAAGGATGTGTTAGTGGTGCACAGACAGAAGAAAATTGCCATTTGTCCTCAGATCTAATTCTCTCCTCTCTACAGTATTAGTACTAGCATATCAGTGAATGTTACACATAATTATTTTCCTTGATCAGTTTCCTAGATAATTGTCTCTAAGTAACTAAATGCATTTGTTCAGCTGTTAATACAGGCACACAAAACACACACACACAGCAGCTAGTTCAACCACACTGTTCATCTGTTAGCTTTAAGCAGAGCTATGTGCAGGTAAACTATAAGCAGTAATAGGCCTGAACTCACCATTTCACAAAAAAAAAAAAAGACAAATTTTATGAATATGAATTATGCATCTGAATGTTAACCCTTAAATAAATTTCTATGCTTTCTCTGTAGTATATATATCAAGATAATGTGCTGACACCCTGACTTAAGACCTAAAAACATTGCAAATTCCTGAGGTAAAAGCTACTCAGAGGATATGATTCTTATCAAACACACCAATGTAGTTTTAAATTTATAAATACAGCTCTATTATTCAACCTCAATAAGAGAAACTATCAAATGTATAATATATCCAAATAGTCTGATTTACCAATGTTTGTTGATCAAGCATGTCATTATTAGTAGAAAAGTAACCTATTGAGTAAATAAAAAAGGTTGAATTTATAAGCATTAACAATTGGTAAGCAAAGGAAAAATTTTAAATAAGATAAATATAAATTGGACCCCCCTGAACCAAACCCCCTGAGTGTTCCTCCCTAAAGATAACATCTAGGCCTCAGGTGTATTTCAGCTCCAGGCCCAGATAAGCAGCAAAACCAGAGGAGTGACACTGTAACAGCCTCAGGACCAGATACATTGACTAATGACCTCCTGCTTTGGCACCAACTTATCACTGGAGACCAAGACCCTGAAGAGCACACCTGGAAAGCTGATGAATATTCTATTGAGACCCTCCCCTGAGACCTCCCCTAAGATTTCCACCTGCAAGAAAGAGATAAATATGCTCAGGACAAAGGACTCCAGGAGTCCTTTCCTCCCAACCCCCAGGGAACACACCAGCACCATTTCCTTCTCCCCACAGAGGGGATCTCATGAGACTTGCAACCAGAGGACAATAAATTCTTGCTTTCTTTCTATACTTTATCTCTTGATTGAAATCTTTCCCTCAAGAAGACAAGAACTGAAGTCTCCTCATCATCTCCCTGGTAACAAAAACAGAATAATCTGGACAGAATAAAATGAGATTATGTAAGTAAATTATGATATAATTATATGGGAAATTCCTTTAACATCATGAAAAATTATGTTTTAAATGTCAGTTTTATTGACTACATATCACTAAGCCTGACCCATCAATCTCATATCTTCTGCCCACTCCTAGGAAACAGTGGTAGGCTCACTTGTTTGTTTGCAGGAAATGTAAAATCTCAGAAAACTTTGCAATTTTTACAGTTTTTCAGAATATTTCTGGTACTATCCCTTTGTCCAGAACTTAGACAAATAGCACAGCTAGCCCCAAAGGAAGCCTGGGAAATGTTATCATTTAGCTTAGCACTAAAACTGGTGTACAATATTGTTACCAGGAACAGGGAATAATAGATTTCAGGGTAGGATACAAAAACTCACTGCCATAGCCAAACAAAGTTTGTTTACAACTTATCTTTATGTGAAACATACTAATCAACAAACAGAAATAAGTCACACATTAAAGAATTTATAACAAATTTTTATAGAGATGATCTCTGGTAAAGTGCTGCTCTACACAGCAAAGTACCAAAACCTAGGTGACTTAAGAAACAGTAATTTATTGACTCATAGTTCTGGAGTCTAGAAGTCTGAGATAAAAAGTGTCAGTAAGGTTGATTCCTTCTGAGAGCTGTGAGAGACAGCTAGGTTCCAGCCCTTTCCCCTTTGCATTTAGAAAGCCATCTTCTTCCTGTGCCTGTTCACATGGTGTTCTTTCTCCCTGTGTGCATGCCCGTTCAAATTCCTTTGTTATACAGACACCAGTAATATTGAATGAGGACCCACTGTAATGTCTTCTCACCTTAAGGAAATACATCTGCAGCAAATTTATTTCCAAGTAAGGTCACAGTCTGAGGTACTGGTACTTATGGCTTCAACACTGAATTTTGGGGGCCCGAACTTAACCCATAACAGAAAGTATAATGATTTTCTGCTTTTTTTAAAACTTTTTTCTTTCCAAGTATTATTATATTGACTTTAAAAATTATTTTGGTAATTTTAAAAAGATACTTTTTTTTTCTAAACAAAAGTTGAAAATGTTTTGTGTATTATGTTTATACAATCTTTTTAATAATCTCAATATGTGGTTCAACGTCACCTCCATATTTTTTGATCTGCGAAAATGTTGTTTAGTAGATGAATCTATAGATGACTGACTTCAGATTTGCCAAAACAGTTTGCTACACCTCTCTCCCAGCACATATTTAGAATGTGTTTTGTTTTGCTTTGCCTGTTTATTGAAATCATTGGGGCTACACATATTCACAAAATTATTTCAAATACATATATTTAGTTCCTGTACTGTATCTTTCAATAGGAGTGGCATCACATCTGGGACATTTAAACCATGCATTATATTTCTGACTTCAGTGCTGAATTGGTGGGAAATCATATCAACTATGCTTCATTCCAAGTGATACAGAGACACTGAGTGGGAGTTTGTGAGTGATGACTCTTGGAGTAGAATGTGAAGGTAATTGTAACAGTTTGACATACAGGGACAGAGTGACTGCTTCAGGCATGAGGACATAGGGAACAAACCAAGATAAAAGGAAAACTTGGAAACAAAGACCGCATTCTGAACCAGTTATTTTCAAACACTTTAGCCTGGAAGAGAACTTGTTAATGAATAACCACTATTGAATAGCTGCTATGAAAGCAAACAGAGAGCTATTCTACTGTTAGTTTCATTTTCATGCAAAGGTTACTCATTTGTTCCTGAAAACTCAAATATCCCATATTGCCCAGAAGTATAGGGTGGGGAGGAATGCTTAGGTAACCAACTTAGACTAAAAGAAGAGGTAGAAAACAGGATTAACGAAGAAAGAAAATGTGACTGCAAATGAAGGAGTCTAAAGCCAAGAAAATGGAAAGAATGTAGGAGATGCAAGCCCACATTTGATATGTGAAAATGTGTGGTTCATTTTACCAACACCAAAATAAAACTTGAGAGCTAATATGTTAGTCAAGGTCATGGAAAGTGGATCATTATATTCTTAGAAGTATTACTTTCATGTAGCAAAAATTGTAATTTTAAATTCCTGTAATCATAAAAGACTAGAACTTTATGCAAGTATTATTATTCTTTGTTTAACATAATATGATGAGAATCTTATACATTTAAGATTTTCAGTTTCATCTTTACAATTGGATACTGTATTTATTGGACTATTTCTTATTTTTTTATTTGAAAACAAATTCTAATTCTATATTTTTCAGTAGAACAGTTGTCATAAGTCTGATTTAATTTCTTATCCTTCAGTCAGTCTCTTGGTTTCTTTGATGCTTCCTACAATATCTTCTAATCATAACCACACCCTCCCCTAAGAGGCCACCCAGAAATAAATCACAGGATTCCACAAGATATGTCATTTTAGTTAATATCGTGCTTGATAAGTAAATTACAATTAACAGTGACATTCATTAAAAGTTAATATTTTAATCCTTTTTATTAGGTTTTCCCTCAACGAATGAGTCCATATCAGTTTTCTAATGGCTCCTCTTAAATTTCAAATAAAAGTCAAATTCCAATAGACACTTCGGCCTCAGAGGTTCTTGTATGGAACTATACATATACAATACGACTTATATTTAAAATATTGAGTACATTGGATGTTATATAGGCAAGGATTTACTTTCTCTTGGCTTCTAAGAAGGATAACTCACACAGATTCTGACTGTGCCCTGCATAGTGTAGTCTAATTGTCAATTTGAACACACTGTTCGATGTTAATAACTCAGCCAGGAGGAATTTATCATTTTCCAAGTCTTACAACAAGTGCATTTGAGAAAAGAAAACATTTAAAATTAAGTCTCATGAATAATAATTTCAGTCCACATAATGTGCTTTAGCCCAGGCTCAATGGTTCAGTGTTGACCTATGAACCAGGAGGTCAGGGTTCAATTCCCTGTCAGAGCACATGCCAGGGTTTTGGGCTCAATCCTCTGTAGGCAGCCAGTCAATGATTCTCATCATTGATGTTTTTATCTCTCTTTCTCTTTCCCTTCCTCTCTCTGAAATCAATAAAAACATATTTTAAATAATGTGCTTTACTCATGAAAAAAAAAACAGGAAAAAGTAACAATTAAAAAAATCCTAAAGAAATGAAATGTTCTGATGTAATAAATGAAAACTGTTAGGAAGTATATCACTTCTACATTTTTCTCCTCAACTTCTTCTCCCCTTTTTATTTGAACAAAAGTATACCTTGCATATCTGATACCTACATTTTTAAATATCCTATTTATTTCTATAACAAAACTATAATTCAGTAATGACTTTGCGACAATTACTAACAATCATTATTGTAAGTCATTCTTTAATTTTAAATCAAACAACAAATTAAAGAACAAATTTCAGCTTTAAATATATTATTCAAATTCAATAAAATATTTATTGTATTATTTAAAATATGTACTTTAATGCCATTCCCAAAACACATTACCTGTTTAATGGTCACAATCTATTTCACTTTTAAAATATTAAATGTAAGTAAAAACTCTAACTGGCCTCATAGAATGGTAGAATTAAAGTTACTCAAGTTATTTCTTTATTCTTACAGTCACTGTGCTTTCACCATTTAGTTTGAATCTACTGTTTAAATACAATACTACATAATACAATGGGAAATAGAGATAAGTGCTATACCCAGAACTTAAATGATTCTGAACCATTAGGAACTTAGTATAGGAACATGCCACTGAGTCTGTGTGTATGTGTGTGTGCGTATTGAAGGATACAAATATATGAGGTAGTTTAAAAACACCAGGAAGAATCTCAGAGTTACTTTTTCAATAAAAATTATTTGTATTCTCATGTGGTATGAAACATTTACACTTAAAGAGACCACTTGATTTGCTATGATTTCATTTTTTTCAGATCTTTCCAACATAAAAAACACAGACATAAAAATTTTTTCTCTTCAACCCTGAAAAAACAATATACCGAATTTGTATTAGGTTAGATGCAAAATTGGATCAGAGGAAGCTAATCCATGAGAAATGTGTCTCCTCCCCCTATTTTTCCCTTCCTTTAAAACCAAGAGATGCGTAAAATTTAACCATGCTTGCTTTGGGTAACAACCAGCATGGGGTTGAAATGCATTGAGTCTGCTTTCTAAGGAAGTACAATACTTCACGTTTTTAATGCATCACTGAACAGAGGTCAAATAGAGTAGTTCTAACATAATACACACATCAAACTATTCACATTAAAGTAACTCAATATACCCTGTGTATATTTCCCCTGCAATAACAAGTGGGTTATCAATCTCTCAGCCAACTTAAGCCCAGCTGAAGACTTATGGTATTATACTTCCCAACACTTTCCTGCTTGGTTTTCATAAATTATCTCTAACATGCAATCACTTGGAAATTTAAAAAAAAATTAAGGTATTTATTTTTGATTGTGAGATTAATCTAAAATGATTTTTATTCCTTATTGAGAATTTTGAGAAGCTAAATAAACTAACAAAAATGATGTTGTTGTTTTTTTACCAACAGAAGAGTTATAATTATCTATTTAGGTTTTTTTAAAATTTTTGTAGTTATTTAACTAAATTAACAGCTGAGACAATCACCTTGAAGAGAAATAATTAGTGCCAGATAGTAGAGTTTACATAATCCTTAAATTTAAAAAAATTAATTGTACAAGAACAAATATGATAATTAGAAATTCTATAATTGAGAAAGTAGACATTGAACTTAATGTGGATGATAAATAACCTAATATAGATATACTAACTCCCTCAACTTAGCATATTTTTCTTGCTGTTTAGTACTTGTTTTTGAAAGTTTTCACACACACACATTTTAAGTAACAAAGAGCAACAATGACATCTTATTTTAACCAAAAGTTGGCTTATTTGAACAATTCTTTAATTATATAGTTATATGATCATATTTTCATAGAGCAGAGTGAAGTTTTAGGTTTAGGGGATTTTTATTCCATGTTTCTTTAAAAAAGAAATTAAGCATTTACCATATGTACATATATTTTTACTTTAAAAATATTTCCACAAGGCATTTATTATTTATTAAATATTTGAGCATTATGCATATTTGGGGGATTTTATATAAATTTCCTGGTTTAAAGAGTTTATAAATCTAGGAGAAAATATATGTATTGTTGGACAAAGTGTTTATTTCTGTCCGAGGTGGCATTAGGAAGCATGCAATTTGGACAACTTACAAACTTACATCCTCAACCAGTGAGGTATGGCTCAGATTGTTTCGACATGTTCTTCTGAAGATTCATAGTGGAGACCTGACCTATGCCCCTGCAACTAATAGAAGTAATGCTCTCTCCCTACAGAAGGGTCCCCTCTCAGAGCAGGTGACTCGTCTTCCATGGCTGTCTAGGCTGGGACTTGGGAATCGAAAGCCAGTGTGCAAAACACAGAGCCCCAGGTCGCTTTGTAAAAGATGAAGTTACAGATTCATCAGAGAGGACAGAACTAGGATTTATTGTTTTGTTTATTTGGGGTGGAGAAAAAAAAAAAAAATATATATATATATATACACACACACAGATGTATATGTGCTTCTTGGAAATATAAATTTATATTCTCAATATTATCACACTATCTCCTCATACTTTTTGTTTGTCTGTTTGTTCTTTGTTGTTGTTAATCTTCACCTGAAGGTATTTTTTCTATTGATGTTTAGAGAGAGTGGAAGGGGGGTGGAGAGGGAGAAAGAGAGGAGAGAGAAACACGTATGCAATCTACGTGGGAAACACATGGATTGGTTGCTTACTGCATGCGCCCCAACTGGAGTTGGGGTGAAACCCGATATGTGCAACCCGATATGTGCCCTTGAGCAGGAATCAAGCACGTGACCCTTCAGTCTGCGGCTGACGCTCCAACCACTGAGCCACACCAGCCAGGGCTCATCCTGTTTTTACAGCAGAATGGAAATTCTGGTTAGATATATAATAACTAGTGAATGCAAGATGACAGGGCTTTGATTTTTTAAAAGGATGTTGGTAAAATGTCTCAGAGAAGGAATAGCCAGAAGCTCCATCTTAGTATAAAACTAATTCTATTAGAGAAAAAATATGTTTTTTGAAAACCTATAAGTGAACTAAATGTTCAGTAGTGGGATATCAAATAAAGCATCTTCATGTTTTAGATAAAAATTTACTGAAATGGAAAAATATGATATAAGAAGTGGAAAATGCACACTGATGGATTTTATGATGTCTATCAACATAAGATAATTATAACAAAAATTTTAAATTGTGATATATTTAACATCTAACATAATACGGTATTTATTAAAACTTGATCAAATGTATTCATGTTATTAATTTATTACATGTCTTTTAAATTATTCCAGTTAAAGAACAATTAATATAGAAGTATGTATTATATAAATATTGTGTCCTTTACAACAAAAATAACTCATTTTCAGAAGTGAGTTGTCTAAGATCATAGGACCAGTAAGTAGTAGGGCTGGAATTGGAACCCAGTTATTATTGCTCCAGAGTCTGTTATCTTAACACAATATCTCATTAAGAAGTGTAGTCATTTAAAACACACATATATGTGCATGTATATATTTATGTGTATACATATAATTTACACTTTTGTCAGTTTTTAAAGATTTATGTGTTTTTTAATCATTTGAAAAATAGACGTACCAAAAGTTTCTTTTTTGTTGTTCTTGTTGTAGTTTTCTAAGCTTTAACCTATTATAGCTTGGTATAACCACCATGAAAGACAGGATATAGGACAATTCTATTACCCAATTCCCTCTTAATGTCCTTTATAGTCAAACACTCTCCCCATTCCAAACCCCTGGCAACCACTAAGTTTTCTCTAGCTCTACAGAGGGCAATTATGATTGTTGCTGCTACTTTCACTCAGGTTTTTGTGTAACAAACCTTTTCATTTTTCTAGGACAAGATTTCTCAACTACAGCACTATTGATACCTTCTGCTAGATAATTCTTTATTATAAGGGACTGTCCTGGGCATTGTAGGATGTTTTGTGGCATTCCTGGCCTCTACCAACTAGATGCCGGTAGCACCCACAGATGTGAAAAGCAAAAATGTCTCAAGACTGTAATACATGCCCTCTGGGTATAAAGTCAGTCACCAATAAGAACCATTTTTTTTAGGATTAATACCTAAAAGCAATTGCTGAGTCTCGTGAATGTATATTTAACTTAAAAAAAAAAAAAGGTACTGTGATATTACAAGGTAGTTGTATCAATTCACATTCCCACCAGCAAAATGCATCTTCAGCAGCATGTCATTATTAATTTTTTTCTGTTTGTTTCACTTTAAAAGAAGATTAGTCATTCCAATTGGTGTGCAGCGGTACCTCATTATGCTTTATAATTTGCAATTCCCTAGTAACTATTTCTGTTGGTTATCTTTTCTATGTGTATACGTACCTGCCATCTGTATGTCTTCCTTGTAAAGTGTATGTTTAGGTCTTTCACCCACTGAATTTTAAGTTTATTATTGTTCAGTTCATATATTCTAGTACAAGTCCTTTGCCAGATATTTGGTTTGGAAATTTTAGTCCCAGTATGTAGCTAGTTATTAAAATCTTTTGCATGGAAAATATTTTAATTATTAATTATGTACAGTTTACCAATTATTTCTTTGTCAAATCATGCTCTTAGTGTCTCATTTAGGAACTCTTTGCCTCATTTAAGGTTATAAAGATGACTCCAATGTTTCCTTCTAAGAATTTTATAGTGTTATGCTTTATATTGAAGCTTTCAATCCACCCTGAAGGAGAACTTTTGTACTGAATGGGCTTTAGGCTTAGGGTCATTTGTTTGCATGTATTCAGGTGGATGCTCAATTGTTTCAGCACCACTTGTAGGGAAAAAGTTTCCTCTCCATTGAATTATCTATGCTCCTTGGGAGAAATCAATTTCTTCTATTTATGTGGGTCTAATTCAGTGTTACCTGCTCTGTTCCTTCTGTCTGCATTTCAGCTGGCATAACTTAAATTTTAATTGTGAATCCTTTAACCATGATTCTACTATTTCAATCAATCCTTAAAACAATTCTGGAGAAAGATAGTGTGCACCCTACCTTGTAGATGAGATTAATACTTAGAGAAGTTATATAAATTGTTAAATTGTAAGCAGTATAAACCAGGTGCAAAACAGATTCTTAACTTGTGTTCTTGCCACTAGGCCAGGTTGCCAACATTTGGAATAAATAATTGTACATTTCTTTTTATATTAAATTTTTATTTCTATAGTTGAAAATTAAAAATAGTGGAAAATACAAAGTAGCTTCAAAACTGAGGAAACATCAGAAAGGAACATCTTTGGAATTGAGAAAAAGCAACATCAAAATTTATCTTTTGTGACAGCATATTAATTGGCTGATTTATGTGAAAGAGCTTTAGATTTTTTTTTTCTTAAGCACCATCTGATTGGAGCTCCTTCTTTCCCCCTGAAGGCTTCTTGAATCAATGATCAAATCCCAAGAGCTTGGTCCCACAACAACATAGCCTTTCCTAAACTTGTGCTTTGGTCTGTAATACCAGCCATTGAATTTCAGCCACTCAGATGATCTGTAATGGGCAGAAGAAAGAACAAAGCATAGTGACTACATGATCCATTGTTCTGGTCTCCAAATATGGTGGAATCCTCTCAGGCTGGGAAGACCACCAAGGAACTGATGCTGGTAAACTCTCAGACCATCAGTACTTAACTTGTCACTCTCCTTTGAAAATTAGACTTTTAGAGGGGGTGCAAAATATTTATTTCATATTTAAAGATCTCTGGTACCTTGACTGAAGCTTTTAAAAAACTATGAGCAAGTAGGAAAACAGATTGTGAAGTTAGTAATATCTTGAAATGGTATTTAAGAGTATAATTAGAAAAGCTGCAATACTTGTATAAAATAACAGTAAAATCTGTAATTATTTAGAATGGAAATTAATCAAGCACCGACTGATAATTTTTATTTTGTTTCATATAGACTGAGCACAAGATTTTTAAGCATTTTACATATTTTCATGAGGCTCATGAAAAACATCAACAGTGATTCCGAGCTATTAGCTTGGTTTACAACACATCAATCTTTCTTTATCTGACCTGTGTTATTTATGTTTCTACTTTGGTACATTTTTTTTTTTTTAATCCTCACCTGAGGGCATTTTCATTTACTCTTAGAGAGAGGGGAAGGGAAAGAGAGAGCTAGAGAGAGAAAGAGGAACATGGGTGTGAGAGAGAACTGTCAATTGGCTGCCTCCCCGTGAGAGCAGGGCAATAAACCTGCAACCTAGGTATGTGCCTTGGCCAAGAATCAAACCTGTAACCTTTCTGTTTGCTATGACACTCCCACCAACTAAGCCACACTGACCATGGCCATTTTTCTGTTCTTAGCTATTACTTTTTTTTTTTAAAGAAGAATGAAACAGGATTGTCTCATTTGTTGAGGCTTTTGTTCTTAATTACAGCATTCAACATGCAAATTACACTCCTTCTTGATACATGCCACTTTTCTGTGATATTTAATCCAGACAGAGTTTTCCCTGAGCAGCCTTTATCTATGTGTCTGCCTCCAAAAACCTTTCTCCCCTTTTATAATGATCTGTA